>NW_026779887.1:0-622500 GCF_030144855.1 Hypanus sabinus
AACCAGCAGCGAGTAGATGTAAGCTGGAGTTTTTTTATGTTGCCAGTTCGAATCAGGTACCGTAATCAAGGAGCCCAGTCGAACACGGAGAAAAAGGAAATTAACTGAAATAAGTGGATAACGGTCCGGACCTGACAATGAAAAGCAATGACAAAAAGGAATGTTTGGTTACTAAGCCCGCTACCGCTATGATCAGGCGATGGAGATGCTGCCATATTGCTGAGCAATATTGTCTCTGATTCACTTTCTGCCTCTAGCGATCAATGAGGAACAATGGAATTCCGTGATGCTAAGTCAGCTAAGTTTGCCATGCATTTCAGAAATGACTGCTGACCTTTATTTTAAAATCCATTTGATGTCATTCACATATTCTGCGTCCCCTCTTAAATATCAGCTCCCCACTTTCTTCAGTGATTACGAATGGAAGAGAGAGGCGGGCAGTACAGAAGAAGACTGCACGGGCGGTCTGTCAATAGGCGTCATACGTCTGCCTTGGTATTCGTTTAAGAAATGACTGATCTTTGCCAGCATGCAGAGCACTTCAGTGCCAGTTTCGAAACGCTCGCTATTGCTCTAATTTCAGTTTTTTTTTCTAATGTGCATGGGCTGTTTCTGACGATCTGCCTCTCAGAGAATGCATTGACAATGCAATTCAATTAAAAGCAGATTTTAGTTAAAGTGTATGTTGTTCACGAGTGGCAGACAATTGGAAACATTCAACATATTTTCCGCTGAATTCAAACCTCCATTTTTACATATATCACCTTGACTTCTCAAAACCCAAGCAAAATGAAGATGTAAAGGGATTATCCTTTATAGGAAGAACTTATAGGCTGGGGTATCAATTACATCCTAGCAAGGTGTTTGTGTTCTGCAAAGACTTCTGTACTGCCGGGTCAGTTCCCTGGTAAGAGGCTAACAGTGCTATTTAAGTACAGGTATAGTCTAATAGGCATTTAGTTCATCCCGGAGTCAGAGAATAACCCCCGGACGGAGAAAGCCGCAAACCCATGCGCTTGAAGTGGCCACTCTCAGTGAGAAATGATTGCTTACAGCATGCTAAAAATAAATATACAATTATGATGCCGATTATATCTCCAATATAAGAGACTTCATGCGTAACGGAGATTTAGAGAAACTCTCGTAAAATGTTAGAGGTGATTAAGCAATTAATGTTTCTGACTGAGCCCCATCTTTAGGATTCGTCTGGGCTCTTTATGGCCGGTTCTTTGTTCGAATATGGAAAAACACTTTGCTGAAACACAATACTTGCTCGAGTTTCAATTTCAGAAGAATTCGGGAAAATACTCATGATGTTCTCTTCTGGTCCTCAGTAAAACGACCATGTGCGGAAAAGCTACAGCGGTCACACAGGCAATGAAAGAATACTTCCATCCCTTGCTCACGAAATTGTAAAAAAACAAAATGTTCTGCTTTGAAATTTAGTAAACATCATGCAAGATTCAACAAGAATGTTTTCTTTTGTAATAGAGGTCTCTATTCTGGGGTCCACGGACCTCTCTGTTAATGGTGGGAATCCATGGCATAAAAAGGTTCGGGTACCCACGGACTACAACATTGTCAAATCTGATTGACAGAAGGAAGCTAAATTGCACAGTAACATATTCCCAAAGAGTTTGTGTAAACGCAGGAAAAGAGGACACGTAATATAGCACATGGGTAACGAAGGGCATTAGGTAGCGATCCTGCAGGTGCCTGAAACCCACACATAGTCATGAATTCCATTCATCCTTATTACGTGTTTGCGAAGGGATTGGGATGCCCCCAATCACACCCCACACGCAACAAAGAAAACCTGTTGACGTCACAACCCTGTAGAATATCACGTGACAAAGATATCATTGATACATGCACATGCGTGAGAATCCCTGACGTACAGCACGCATTTTAGATTTAGCCGAGTCTTTAAACAGGCAACAAAAAGCTAAGCAAGTGACAGAGAATCTACCAAGGGGAATTTACAGTTGTGGCTCCCGTCCTCATTCCGAATAGAAAAGAAGTTAAGAAGCGATTAGAGCAACAATTCCAAACCACAAGGTTGTATTGCAAGTATATTCATATAGGTTTCCCCAGATTCAGCATGTACACTTTTGCAACCTTCTACAGACTCACATTTTGTCTGTTTTTGCATGTTGATTGTCGCATCTCGTGTCATCTGCTTAATTATTTCATAAAACTACTTTGATATTCTTAGTTTTGAGTTTCAGCTCTTCACCTACCACAGCGGAATATAATCTGATGCTTTACATATGAATAGTCATGAGGTGCACAAAGATAATAATCACTCTGTTGCTGCTTAATCTGCTGGTTACGTTTCTACGCGAAGCACCGAGTTATAGAGTGAGAGCTGAAATCAAAACGCCACTGAACAGCGATACAAACAAATTCTACATATTTATGAAATGTGTGCAGGATAGTTTTTTGCAACAATACATAGAAGTACCGACTAGAGATGGGGCAGTGTTGGATCTCCTGTTAGGGAATGCGATAGGTCAGCTGACAGATGTATGTGTTGGGGAGCACTTCGGGTCCAGTGATCACAATAGCATTAGCTTCAATATAATTATGGAATATGACAGGACAGGACCTAGAGTTGAGATTTTGATTGGAGAATGGCTAACTTTGAGGAAATGCGAAGGGATTTAGAGAGAGTGGATTGGGTCAAGTAGTTTTATGGGAAGGATGTAATAGAGCAATGGAGGTCATTTAAGGGTGAAATTATGAGGGTACAGAATCTTCATGTTGCTGTTAGGTTGAAAGGAAAGGTTAAAGGTTTGAAAGCACCATGGTTTTCAAGGGATATTAGAAATTTGGTTCGGAAAAAGGGGGATGTCTACAATAGATATAGGCAGCATGGAGTAAAGGAATTGCTCGAGGAATATAAAGAATGTAAAAGGAATCTTAAGAAAGAGATTAGAAAAAAATAAAAGTGGTTACGAGGTTGTTTTGGCAAATAAGGTGAAAGTAAATCCCAAAGGTTTCTACAGTTATATAAAAAGCAAGAGGATAGTAAGGGGTAAAATTGGCCCCTTAGAGAATGAGAGTGGTCAGCTATGTGTGGAGCCGAGGGAGATGGGAAAGATTTTGAACGATTTCTTCTCTTCGCTATTCACTAAGAAGAAGGATATTGAATTGTGTAAGGTGTGGGAAACAAGTAAGGAAGCTATGGAACCTATGACAATTAAAGAGGTGGAAGTATTGGCGCTTTTAAGAAATTTAGAAGTGGATAACTCTCCGGGTCCTGACAGGATATTCCGCATGACCTTGAGGGAAGTTTGTGTAGAAATAGCAGGAGCTCTGACGGAGTCCTTTAAGATGTCATTAGAAACGGGGATTGTGCCGGAGGATTGGCGTATTGCTCATGTGGTTCCATTGTTTAAAAAGGGTTCTAGAAGTAAGCCTAGCAATTATAGACCTGTCAGTTTGACATCAGTGGTGGGTAAATTAATGGAAAGTCTACTTAGAGATAGTATTAATAATTATCTGGATAGACAGGATCTGATTAGGAGTAGCCAGCATGGATTTGTGCGTGGAAGGTCATGTTTGACAAACCTTATTGAATTTTTTGAAGACGTTACGAGGAATGTTGATGAGGGTAAGGCAGTAGATGTAGTCTATATGGACTTCAGCAAAGCCTTTGACAAAGTTCCACATGGAAGGTTAGTTAAGAAGGTTCAGTCGTTAGGTATTAATTCTGGAGTTTTAAAATGGATTCAACAGTGGCTAGATGGGAGATTCCAGAGAGTAGTGGTGCATAATTGTTTATCAGGATGGAGGCCGGTGACTAGCGGGGTGCCTCAGGGATCTGTTTTGGGCCCAATGCTGTTTGTAATATACATAAATGATCTGGATGATGGGGTGGTAAATTGGATTAGTATGTATGCCGATGACACTAAGGTAGGAGGTGTTGTGGATAATGAGGTGGGTTTTCAAAGCTGGCAGGGAGATTTATGCAGGTTAGAAGAATGGGCTGAACGTTGGCAGATGGAGTTTAATTCGGGGAAGTGTGAGGTTCTACATTTTGGCAGGAATAATCCAAATAGAAAATACAGGGTAAATGGTAGGGCATTGAGGAATGCAGAGGAACAGAGAGATCTAAGAATAACAGTGCATAGTTCCCTGAAGGTGGAGTCTCATGTCGATAGGGTGGTGAAGAAGGCTTTTGGTTCGCTGGCCTTTATAATTCAAAGCATTGAGAACAGAAGTTGGGATGTAATGTTAAAATTGTACAAGGCATTGGTAAGACCAAATTTGGAATATTGTGTACAGTTCTGGTCACCGAATTATAGGAAAGATATCAATAAATTAGAGAGTGCAGAGACGATTTACTAGGATGTTACCTGGGTTTCAGCACTTAAGTTACAGAGAAAGGTTGAACAAGTTAGATCTCTATTCCTTGGAGCGTAGAAGGTTGAGGGGGGATTTGATCGAGGTATTTAAAATTTTGAGAGGGATAGATAGAGTTGACGTGAATAGGCTGTTTCCATTGAGAGTAGGGTAGATTCAAACGAGAGGACATGATTTGAGAGTTAGGGGGCAGAAGTTTAAGGGAGACACGAGGGGATATTTATTTACTCAGAGAGAGATAGTTGTATGGAATGAGCTTCCTGTAGAAGTGATAGAGGACAGTTCAGTTGTTTCATTTAAGGTAAAATTGGTTAGGTTATGGACAGGAAAGGAGTGGAGGATTATGGGCTGAGTGCGGGTAGGTGGGACTAGGTGAGATTAAGAGTTCGGCACGGACTAGGAGGGCCGAGATGGCCTGTTTCCGTGCTGTGATTGTTATATGTTTATGGTTATATGGCAAATCACAATTAGGGATAATTTCATTTACATTTTATTTACAGAGCTTCCCATTTAATGTAAACAGGTACTTCGCCCCGATCTTCAGCTCCTCCCTGAATTTCCTCTGTGTCAGTCCATAGATACACGTGTTGGTGCAGGAACTGAGCAACATCAACATATCCCCGGACACTTGTAGGATAAATGTAGGTGTGTTGTAATATTTGTCTGTGAAATAAAGGTTTACCGCTGGCCAGGTCATGGAGTGTACAATATTGGTTATCCACAATAATATGAAATTGGCAGATAGAGCGAAAAACAAAACCATTGACTTTCTCCGGTTCTTAACCTCCGGATCACTTTTGTTGTCAGTATTTCTCCGAAGTCCACGGCGAACTACATTCGCTGCTACAATATATCTGGTGGTCAACAATTAAACCAAATGGTAATAAAGGGGTCACGATGGTATCAAATACCTCGTAACCTCTCCACAGGGGTGATGTATAGTACTCTGGTTTGGCAATGCACTTCCCTGGTTCTGCTGCAAAGTAAAATGGAAATGACTGAACACAACTACCTATGACCACTGCCACGATCATCACGGTCGCTGTTCTTTCGGTACAATATCGGGCCCGCAGCTTCTGGAGGCAGATCGCGACATAGCGATCGAGAGTGAAAGCGACAGTCAGCCAAACGGAACAATACATCGTTGCAATCGTCAAAATACTTTCCACACCACACATCGGGGGCTTCACCAAAAAATCAGCATATGGATAGAGAACATTGATTTTACCCAATACAACACCAAATACAACGACCAGCAGATCTGCAGACGCCATGGTCACGAGGTATCGAGTGATAACTTTGGACAGGCCACAATTTCTGCGAGACAGGACCACAATCGCCGCTAAATTAACTGAGAAAAGAGAAATAACATGTAGCAGTCATTCCTTAATGTGTCTGGATTGCTCAGTGTGACATTACTTGCATGGTAAGGCTGGAAGTCCAGATCGCACCGTTTAGGTAACAGTCCACACTATTGATTGTTGTACATAGAACATAGAACAAAGATCATAGACAGTACAGCACAGTAAGGCCCTTCGGCACACAATGTTGTGCCGACCCTAATACCCTGTCACCCATATAACCCCTTACCTTAAATTATTCCATATACCTGTCTAGTAGTCTCTTAAACTTCACTAGTGTATATGCCTCCACCACTGACTCAGGCAGTGCATTCCACTCACCAACCACTCTCTAAGTGCAAAACCTTCCTCTAATACCCCCCTTGAACTTCCCTCCACTTACCTTAAAGATATGTCCTCTTGTACTGAGCATTGGTGCCCTGGGGAAGAGGCGATGGCTTTCCACTCTGTCTGTTCCTCTTAAAATCTTGTACACCTCTATCATGTCTCCTCTCATCCTCATTCTGTCCACAGAGTACAGCCCTAGCTCCCTGGATCATTGGTCATAATCCATACTCTCTGAACCATCTTTAAACCAGGCAGTATCCTGGTGAATCTCCTTTGTACCCTTTCCAATGCTTCCACATCCTTCCTATTGTGAGGCGACCAAAACTGGACACAGTACTCCAAATGTGGCCTAAATTGAGTTTTTTTTTACCAATTTTACCAAAATGCATCATCGTACATTTCCCAGTACTGTATTCCATCTGCCACTTTTGTGCCCATATGTCTGAGCCCTGTGGCAATAACGTTGCTTCCTCAGCAATACCTGCCTTTCCACCCACCTATCGTCTCATCCGCAAACTTTGCCAGAGAGCCATCAGTTCCATAATGGTAATCCTTTACGGTCGGAAGAAGAAAACTATGATGGAAATTTGTTTCTGAGATCGCAAGTCAGCTAATAGTGATTTGCTCAGCGATGTTGCCGGGACAATTGTCATGTGTCATCAATATCGAAGATTTGGAGAACAATGTACAAAACACGGGGAATAGATTTTCAGACGACAATAAAATAGATTGTCTAATGGAGAGCGAGGTCAGCTATCAAACATTAGGTTGCTATCTTCATCAGTTCAGTAAGTTGGTCAAGGAATGGAATGGTGGAGCTTATTTGGGCTTATTTGAGATTATTATGGATGGTTTTTTTTTGGAAAGGTAAGCAAGGTAGGAGATTCTTAACGAAAATTAGGGCTCCGCAGAGTCTCGAGAATAGAGGGATCTTGTATTTCAAGAACAGGATTCACTGCAACTGGAGCCTAAGGTGGACAGGGTAAGTATGAAGACAATAGACAATAGACAATAGGTGCTGAAGTAGACCATTCGGCCCCTCGAGAACTAGGATCGGTAGACTTCATTAGTGAAAGAACTGAGCAGGAAACTTCGGAAGGAGGTGCAAATACGCACGTCCTGTTCCGTCTGTACATACAGAACTGTGAGCATCGGGGACACCTTGCAATTGGAAAGGCTCACACTGACTTAGTCCAGGTACAATTTACCAAAATGTTGCCAGGATTTTCGACACTTCTTTGCAGAGAGAGCTTGATCAGAACCGGACATTATTCTCAGCAGCTCAGGCAGATGGGTGTTAATCATACAGAGGCATAGAAAACCACAGCGGGCAGAGACAGTGTAAGTTTACCCAGTCTCTTTCCTCAGGTTTGAGGAATCCGGCGCGGGTATAAATTCAGTGGGAAAGGTTCAATAGGTATTTCAGGGCAAGGTTTATACAAATGGGGCAATTAGGTGAATTGTGCTGCGCGACGTTGTGGCTGTGGTAGACCCAATAATAAGTGGAAGTTGGACGGGTAAATGGCTATGAAGCGTTTGAAAGTTTCTGAGGCGAACGCTGAAACATCGCACGGCATCTTATTTGAAATGGAATCTTTGCAAATAATATCTCTTTTTCCTGCTGCGTAACTCTACCACTCCAAAATAAATTCGGATTTTCGTTAATCCTAAATTCAGGGTATTTCCATCGGACACCTTTCCCCCCTGGTTGATTTTACTGTTTCCCTGTATCCCCTCTGACCCTTCAGGTATCAATTTCCAATATCCATAGAACATTTCTATCGAACACCTTTCCCCCCGGATTGTTTTTACTGTTTCCCTGCATCAACTATGACCCTTCAGATAACAATTTCCAACAGCCTGACGACCAGGACAGCACAGACCCTTTGGCTGAATGCACAGGGCAGCCACCATAACTGTTCCAGGCAGAGGACATTATGAATCTAACACAATCATTTTGTGCTAGAATCTGAACCAGACTCAAGGTTAATTTCAGCGGCGTATGTCTTGAAATTCAGTACATCCGAAACGTAAACGTGTAAGGTTATGATAAGCAAACAAAAATAAAACATGAAAGGCATCAAATTCACGTAAACCATATCTTTCAACAAATTGATGAAATGTGCTTCTATTTTCATTATTTCCAGAGGGAGTTTATATTAAAAGACCAGAATAACAAAGCACATCCGCTCTAAATTGCAGCGCCTAATTTAAAGACTACAGTATGCCACACATCTCGGCATTTCCACGACCTTACCTGGAATACCAACGGCTGCCAGTACAGGATAGTAAATGGAGACAATATAATAAATTGCTGGATATCCCATTTTCTGCTAGAAGCGGCGATCAATTGTACGAAAAGAGCCAACTGTCCAGTGCCCTGTTTCAATGAACCCTTATACAACAAGAGGCATGTTGCTTAAGCCAATTAATGCCCCTGCAGGTATATTAGCTACAGGACACTGAACAAACAACGAGTGTTTATTTCGGTCTATTTTTACTCATTGTGACATTGGGTAACACACTTAACTGTTCCCGGTGCATGACAAGTAATGGATTCGATGTTCATTCAATGTATTTTAGAGGAGTCAGATAAATACTGTAGCACAGCACAAAAAAGCTGGACCCATCCAGTTCGTGTCAAATTCTGCCTCGACCTCCTTACCGTTACATTCACGTACTTAACCAAATTTGTCTAAGTGTCACATCAAACCCACGTCCAGCACTTTCGCTGACAGCAAGTTGGACACCCTCCCCAATCTTAGACTGGAGATCCGCATCAGCTTTACCTTAAACGTTTTATTTTCCATCCTTAATATGTGAACGATAATTTCAGTCTCACCCAAATAGTGACACAAGCCTGCATATCATCTTTCACCTCATAATTTCCATGCTTATAAACATATAGCAATTGCAGCAAGGGAACAGACCATCTCGGCCCTTCTGGCCCGTGCCGAACTCTTACTCTTACCTAGTTCCTTCGACCTGCACTCACCCCATATACCTATCTGTCCATATACCTATCCAATATTTTATTGACAATATCGAACCAGCCTCTACAAATTCTAATGGAAGTTCGTTCTGCACAGCTACCACTCTCTGAGTAAAGAAGTTCCCTCATAAACTTTAACCATGTTAACTTTAACCGTGTTAACCATAAACTGTTTCCCCTTAACTCTCAACTCATGTCCACTTGTTTGAATCTCCCCTACTCTCAGAGTAAAAAGCCTATCCACCTCAACCCTATCTATCCCCTTCATAATTTTAAATACCTCTATCAAGTCTCACCTCAACCTCCTTCGCTCCAAAGAATAAAAAAATAACTTGTTCAACCTTTCTCTGTAACTTAGGTTCTGAAACCCAGGTAACATTCTAGCAAATCTTTTCTGTACTCTTTCTATTTTGTTGACATCTTTCCTATAATTCGGTGACCAGAACTGTACACAATACTCTATAATTTGGCCTCAGCAATGCCTTCAACCATTTTAATCTATCTTCTATGTAATGTCCCCACTTTCTCCTACACTCAAAATAAGGAAAAAAATCAATGTTCTAACTTATTCAAACATTCCATGATGTCAGGTCTTCAAGTTTCGTCAAGGACCTTGTAAACTTTCTCTGTCTTTGTTCACTCTCAGTGATTTCTTTGTGCAGGTGTTTGATCAGAACTTCACACAATACTCAAATCTGATTCTCACCGACGTATAATGCAACTTCAGAATTACATCCTCAACTAAATAGTCTGATTTATCAATGCCTAACTGTCCAAAACCCGCTTTATGACCCAATCTACCTGCGGCAGCACTATGAATGAAAAATGGATCTGTACTCACAGACCCCTTTGTTCCACTGCACTACTCAGTGTCATACTATTCCATGTGTACCTCCTACCCTGGTTAGTATCCCCACTGTACAACATCTCTCACGTCCGCATTAACAACAGAGCCAGCGATGATCACTGCTGCACTCCAGTATTTTCTGACCTCCATTCAGAGTCACAACCATATAACTTCACTCTCTGGCTTCTACCGTACTCATGTTGAAACCGGTTTACTGCATCCCACTGAAAGAAAGGGACTAAACAGTATGGACTAACCTCCTATGTTGGCTTTGTCAAAAGCCTTGTTAACGTCCAAGTCAAGGAGATCCACTGACATGTCTTCATCAGGTTTTCTGGTAACTCTTAGAAAAAAAGGTTTGTAAGATTGCTTAAATATGACGTACACTCACAAAGCCATGTCGAATTTCAACAATAATGCCATGTCTATCGAAATACCTACGATACATATACTGACCCTTCAAGTACCTTGAAATAATTTACCCACTATTGGCGTCAGACCTGTAATTTCCTGAGACAATCCGAGCCGTTGCCGAGCAGCAAAATAATGACAATACATGTTCTCCAGTAACATGGGCTCTTGACAGCGATTAAGGATCCTTTAAATATTTCAGATGAGACCCCAAAAATTAATGGACTTGCCTCCCAAAAAGTTCGTGTGGAAAACTTTACAAGAATCTGGAAATTAGCCATTCTAATTTGATTCAATACAAATGTATCCGTCTTTCGGTCAATATATCTGTTTATTTGTTTTTCTATTGGTCTGTCCATCTATCAATAGGTCCTTCTGTCTATCTGACTGTCTATTTATCTATCTATCTATCTATCTATCTATCTATCTATCTATCTATCTATCTATCTATCTATCTATCTATCTATTATCTATCTATCTGTCTCTCTACCTAATTCCCCTTCAGGCTTTCTGCTAGAGCAACATCATGACAGATATTAAAACTGCTGAATTCCCTCTTGTGTTTTCTTGAATGGTGTATACTCCCCAGGCTTGTTATTCAGCCCGTCTGCCTAACAGAATTAAGTATACCCCTTGAAAAGCAAGGTACTGTAAGGACGGTGGCCTTTGTGTTTGATTCCAACAGGAACATATGAGCACTGTACTCTCAATACCACTTCTGAAGGCCTCCCACTGACCCAGCATTCTTTTGAACAGATTTGGCAAATTCTACGCCAGCCAGTTCTTTACAGAATCGAAGTCCTAGTGAATGTGTTGAAGGTTAAGCTCATCTATGAACACAACCTTAATTTTCTTGCAACAATCTGACATTTTTGCAAATTTGCTACTCTCAATTCCGCCGCTCCTCAATGTAGTCTGCAACGTGATCAACGCTCTGCTTTTATTCTCTTGTACTCATGCAGACTCATTAGAGCAGCCCTTCACTCGGTCCTGTCCGAGCTCTGTTTTGACATCTTCCATGAATAGTAATGCCACCTTTTCCTCTTTATTACAATCTTACCTTAATATCGTTTATGAAACAACTGAACCGCGTAACATTGAGCTGTTAGCGCTGGCACCCCGGATGTAATTGTTACTAATGGCTATAATAGCGTACATCCACGTGCTGATCCATTATGAAGCATCACCTGCCCTACTTAAATTACCCATTGTATTGAAATAGACGCAATTCATGTTATTAGTCCCAACATGCCCAACCTTTCAATCACGTCTTTTACTGCAGGTATAATATCTACGTTCCTCACAACTACCTCACTAGATGACCTCACACGCTCATTTGCATATCAACACAACTTCATTTTGAACGTCTCCGAACAGTACTCGGAAACCTTGACACAACGAAATTGGTTCCCGTACAGTAGATGTGCAATTGGTCCCCATTGTGAACATCATTCCATCAGTGGAATAGAGTTCAATGTCCAAATTCTGCATCCTGTCTCCTTCCCCACGTGCTGAACTGTGTCATGGTCATATTTGAATTGTCAGTGTCATGTGGTTCGGGTAGCAATCTCAAACCCAAGATCCGTCCCTCCCGATCTCCCTTCTCATTGCTCTCGTACCTCACAAGCCTCTAACCTGTCTCCCCTCTAATCTTTATCTTTCCCAGATTATTTCTCTCCGAAGTTTTTCTACCTCAAATCGCCGTCTCTCCAGACACAGTTTCTACTCCATCTCTCTCTCCCTCAGCCTCCCATCCTAACCTCTCACTCGCCCGTCTCTTGCTCTCTCCCTCGTCTCTCTCTCTCTCTGCCCCAGTATCATTCCCTGGCATGCCTCTTCCCTAAACATTGTCTTGTCTCCGTCTTCTCTTGCCTTTCCTCTTTTCACTCGTCTTCTCGCCTGTCTCGATCCCTCCCGAATATCCCTTGCGACGCTTTCTTCTCCTGTCACTCTCTCTTTGTTGCCTAGGCCGGTCTCTCTTTCACCAATATGCCTCTTACTCCTCAGTCCCTCTCTTAATTGCAACCCGTTTCACTCCCCGTTCCTATCATTCACCAGTCTCTCCGCCAGAATCTGTCACTCCAGTGTTCCTGAATCCCAAGCGCCTACAACCCAAACTTTCCCTGTCTCTCGCGTTTCCTGTCTTCTCTCTCGCTCTTCTGGTACCCTCATTACCCCGAATTTCATCCCAATCTCTTTTTACCACACTCTCTCTGCTACCCCAGTTACGCCCACGTTCCCCAGTCTCTCTCTGCCTTAATGTTGCTTCACCCGGTCTTTCTCTTGTCAGTTGCACACAGCAGTGCCCCTTTTATACCTCTCTCCCCTCAGTTTCTCTTTTCTTGTCCCGGACCCCAGGCTTTAAAGTCTCCTGCATGCCTTGTGGCAACTACGGCCGAAATTACAGGTGAACTCTTTGTTTTAACAGTGTCTTTCTCTTTGACACTCTTTCATAAAGATGGGACTGATGAACCAATCAGGAAACTGTTGTTGTATGTGTTCTCTCTCCCATCTCAGCCACTGAAGCCTATTTCTCCTCCAGAGTTGCCATAGGTCTCTTGTGATCTCCCTTCACTAGTCCCCTTCTTACAGATTTTGAGGAATGCCTGCTCAGAGGAGATTTACGATTGTGCAGTATTCTTTCCATTTCTTGAAGATGGACTTAACTGTACCAAGGGATATTGAATGGCTTTGAAATTTTCTTATATCCATCTCCTGACTTGTGATTTTCAATAACTTTTTCGCGGAGTTGCATGGAGTGTTCTTTTGGATTTATGATGGGTTTTTTTTTTTGGCCAGGATACAGAGTTACCAACAGTTAAGCGTTCCTGATACAAATGTATTTTTACTACAATCCATTGAAATGCCTTGACTGAACAGAGGTGACCTCCATTTAACTATTTGAATTTTGGAGCCAATTGGCTGCACAAGTGATGATTGTGTGCGCCATTTTAACGGGGGTTAATACTTCCGCAAACTATTATTTTGTGTTTTATATTAGTAATTATTTTAGATCACGTCGTGGAGATCTGTTTTTACTTTGAAATGGAAAGGCATTTTTCTCTTCGTCAGTGTTAAAAACAATCCAATTTAAATCCACTGTGATACGATAACGTACAACAATAAAATTTTGAAACTTCCAAGGGGGCGAATTATTTTCATAGGCAATGTGTGGCGATTTGAAAGAAAGTTTAAATGCTTAAAATCGATTATTCATTGGCACTACGGCGTAAAAATAGAGATGTTGATCTGGGTAGATACGTTGCTGCTGAGAAGCAAAAACCGATTCATTCTGGGCTGGAAAGCGCTGGAGCGAGCCTGAGCTTATGTATTTGGAGAATGAGAGGTGACATGATAGAGTTCTTACACAATCGTAAGAGGAATAAAGAGACTCAGTTCCTTGTCTCTTCTTTTTCCCGGGTGGAAATGACTAATACGAGTGGGAAATAGAGCGGATGGGTGGTTACAGGTTTTCTATACATAGAGAGATTGGTGCGGAGAAAGTGTTACCAAAGATGATGATAGAAGCTGATATACAAGGGCGATAAAACAAACATTGTCACATATCATACTCTCAGTTTGAAGTGTAATTTCTTTGCTTCTGGTTTTCACAGCGAACGTGGTGACGATTGTCATACTATCACGGGGAACTTGCCGACTCTCTAAAACAGTCACCCGCTATTTGATGGCCATGTCAGCGGCAGACCTAGCGGTCGTTTTCCTGGACGCTAAATTGATGAAAATTCCGAAGGCTTTTCCGGATGAGTTCTCCTTCCTGTTTTTACGTCCGCGTGTGCAGAACCCACGTCTTCCTATTGCAGGCCGCCACAGATTGCTCTGTTTGGTTCACGGTCGCCTTCACCTTTGATCGATTTGTGGCCATTTGCTTCCAGGATCCAAACGCTAAGTATTGCACTGGGAGAACGGTCGCTGTGGTTCTGAGCACAGTGACTGCACTGAGTTGTTTAAAGTACGTTTCATGGTTCTTCGTGGTCCAAGGCATATATCCTTCCTTTATCAAGCCTTTGCATTTAGGGATGAGAATTACTTGCGTCACTATTTTGGACAGTAATGGCTGCCCTTCGTTCTGTCTTTTCAATCTGATCCATTCCTCGTTGCTGTCCTGCTCAATGCTTTCGCCATCACGGAATATTTAGTAGCCAGTCCAGTCCGCAGCAGACACCGGGCTCCAAGTTGTAGTTAGAATTTCAGCCACCCCGATCATCCCACAGTTTTACCGCTGGTCGTCTCGGGAGATTTCATCCTGTATGGTCATTGTATGGGGTGATGGAGATCTGGAACAGTATGGATCATGCAGTGGACGTCCCACATTGTTTGAAGATACCTTCATTTCTCAATGAACTGTGCTACATGTTGCAACATTTGTGCTCTTTACCTCGTCAGTCAGACTGATCTCAGGGAGCAGCTGAAGGATGTGCTGAATTCTCCTCCGTCACTCATTTTGAAAAGGATTCGACACTGATGGTCTTTGTAACCAGAGTTCTTCTCTTCTGTTTTCAAGAAGGCGGTTAGAATGTTGTCCGTTGATTATTTCAATAATTCATGTCCCTCACCGTTCCTTTCCAAGCTCATCCATTGTCTCTGCAGCTTTTTTTTTACATTTCGCTAAGGATGCTGAAACACTCTGTAACCAATCAAGTAGACTAGAACCACAAACATGCTGTGACATAAGCCCAAAAGTTAGCGCCAGAAACATACGAGGGTTGCGCCAGACTAACAGAATAAGTATAGACCACATTGAATATCAGCAATGTTGCTGTTCAAACACATTGAAAGTTTCAGTCTTATAACGCACCACAACCCAATAAACATACTCATAACATTAATGGGATAGTCACAAATCGGAGCTATGAAACTGACAAATAAATTCCACTCTGTAGACCTACAAATCCCCTCCTGTATAATCAGGCAAATGACAATCTCAGAATCAGATCATGAGAGCAATGACAGCTTGATGTTTCTGAGAGTAATTCACTCCACATGTATGTAGATGGAAGTATGGAAAGCTCCAGGCCTGTACTTTATCCGAGTACAGGTTTTCAGAGTCATTAATAACCTGAACATTATAGATTACCCGGTTTTAATTCAACTTCATTATTGAATGCAGATTGGCATCAATGGCTCTAAAATATTGCAATCACACATTTGACTCTCAGCCTCCGTCAGGTAACTCACAACAAAAATACTAAAAGCGGCACAAAGAAACCGCGAGAGGAACTCCGCAGGTCAGGCGGCATCTATAGAAATGAATAAACAGCCGAAGGGTTGGGCCGAGAACCTTCTCCAGGACCAGAAACTAAGTGGTGCAACGCCAGAATAAAAAGTTAACTGAGGAGAAGGGAAGCTGGACGGTGATAGATCAAGCCTGGTGGACGGGAATACTAAAGGGATGGAGAGGAAGGAACCTGATTGCACTGGGGAATGACCATAGGAGAAAGGGAAGCTGGAAAGGACCGACGATGATGTGATAGGCAGGTGAGAAGAGGTAAAAGGCCAGATTGGGGAATTGAATAAAAAGGGAAATATGATCAATCTTTCTACCAGAAGGAGAATCGATATTCACGCCATAAAGATGGAGGCTACCCAGACAACATAGACTATAATTTGTTACTGCTCCACCCTGGGTGTGGTCTCATCATGGAAGAAGAGGAAGCAGTGGGACAGGAATAGGAATCGGAATTGGAAGTTCTGCCTGGGGGAAGATCTGTGTTTGGCGAATGGAGCTGAGCTGCTCAATGAAGTGACCCCCTTTCAGACTCACAGACCTCGCCAGTGGATTTGCAGGTAAATTGTTGCCTCAACTGGATGTGTTGTTGGGACCATCCACATCCTACCTCATCCTGACATCCCTGCAGGTATAAGCGCCAGGAGGGAGATGAATGGTGAGGGATGGAAGGGAAATGGAATAAAAGAGTAAGCAATCCCTGTGGAAAGTGGAGCCTGGTAGTTTGGCGGCGATGGGGACATAAAGATAGTTTTGTTTCTAAAATCACTTTGGTAAAATTGCAAATAGTGATTTGTGGACGCGGAATGTCATGGGGTCGTAGATAAGAGCAAGAGGAACTGTATCGTTGTTAAGGTGGCGGAAGACTTGGTGAGCGCGGACGGGTTGATTCCACATTTAAAGCGACGTTAACAACAAAATTATCACCATCTCCCGTTCCCATCTCTCCGCTTTCCGAAGGGATGCCTCCCTCCACGATCCACTGTTTCATTTAGCCCTCCAAACCTATCACCCTCACAGCGCTTATCCCTGCAAGCACCAAAGTGCTACAATGGCACATTCATCTCCTCCCTCTTCATTAGTACGGGCCCCACACAGTTCCCTCCACGTAAGGCAACATTTCACCAGTGAATCTGCTGTGGTCGTCTTTGTCTGGTGCTCCTGTTGCGGACTTCTCTACATTGGTGAGACCCGTGATGAACTGGAACTCATTCCGTCGAGCACCATCACTGCATCATGAAAAGCGGAGCTTCCCGGCGTCCAAACATTTTAATTCTGTTTCCCATTCCCGATCCGACAATTTCAGTCCCTTGCTTTTCCGCTTGTGCCACGATGCGCCTGCCCTCAAGACGTAGGAGTGACAACTGATCCAGGTAGCCTCCAACCTGGTGTCATGAATGATGATCAAAACATATCCCTCCTCTTCTTCTGTTCACCACTCTGGTTTCATGCCTATTTTAACCCGCCTGTCACTTCCTAACTGCTTCTGTTTTTCTTGTTCTCCACTGTCCTATCTGATCAGCTTCCTTCCGCTTCCATCCAGCGGGGGGTGGGGTGCTGGGGTGTGTGTGTGTGTGTGTGTGTGTGTGTGTGTGTGTGTGTGTGTGTGTGTGTGTGTGTGTGTTGCCTTTGATTTCCAGCATTTGCTGAATTAGTTATCTTTAAAATATATATTTGAAAATTTGAAATGGATGAATCATTCAGAAATAATTCACGTCGTCCGTGTTTTCGGAGATTCCGTTGTCGGAGAAAATGTGAAAAGAAGCAAATCAACTCTAATCCGAATTTCAGCAGGAAGAAAATTCACCCCAAAAATAAAAAAAATGTATCACGTCTGATTTTCTGCTCCTAATAGGGGTGGATTTTATACGAACGAGAAACACGCTGTAAAACACATCACCTCACATGGTGGTGCACCTCAAAATAACGCAGAAGCTGTCACACTTTACTTATTCAAGCAATGTCAGCTTCAGGGATGTTAATAAAATATCAGTAAATGTGTAGAAAGTTATAATCACAGCCTCAAAGTGCAGGAGCGTCAGATCCGGATGCAAATAGATGAGACAAGATGAAAGGCGTCCAGCACCACGGGCTGATAAAGCATTTGTGCTTATGGAACATTTTAGTCGGGCTTTGTCCAGGACAGTAATAAAACTTCACCAAACTGGAAACAAAAATGTGTTATGTTGTATTGCCAACATATTTAAATATGTCTCATTCATCCCCGTGCCGCTGAGAACTTGGATCTGATTCCCACATGGTGGATGGTTCTCTTCCTGCCACTGTTGAGAGTAGCGCTGCACTCAATGCAGATAGCCCATTCAGAAAGTAAATCATTTCGGGAGCGATACCTGGAATACGAGGGAGAGTTTTCCACAATTAGAAATTTCAGCCAATTTTCCAAATAGGGTATAGGGAAATATTTGGCAAGAGTAACAGTGAATTATGTGCAAGTCAGCATTAGTTTCGTATGTAGAGGTTATCATCCGAGGGAGAAAAATTGCGAACTCTCTCCACTTCTGATCTCTCTGTGAGGATTGGTATGTGTTTCTTCGTCTTACTCTTCCGCAAGTTCAAATCAGCTGTTACGTCTTACTGACGTTGAGTGCTAGTTTTTTACTGTGACTCCACTTCACTAGTTGGCATATCTCACTCCTGTACGCCCTCCCATCAGCACCTGAGATGCTAGCAACAATAGTTGTATCTTTAGAAAACTTGTAGATGTTATTTGAGCTATGCATAACCACACAGTTATGTGCATAAGGAGAATAGAACAATGAGGTAAACACCTACTCCTGAGGTTCGCCGGTGTTGAACGTCAGTGAGGAGGAGATGGTATCACCAATCCACAAAGATTATGGTCTTCCGGTTAGGAAGAGGGCACAGACTCCAGATAGGGGGGAGTCCATTCACAACGGTGATGCAGAGAAATTTCTTTAGCCAGAGGGTGGTAAAACGATGGAATTTGTTGCCTCATGCGGCTGCAGAGGCCATGTCGTTGGGTGTGTTTAAGGCAGAGATTGTTAGATTCTTGACTTGGCATGGCATCAAAGATTCCTCGGGGATGGCTGGGAACTGGGGTTGAGGAGGAGTCAAAAAAAGATCAGCCATAATTGAGTGGCCGAGCAGACACGATCGGCCAGAGGTCCAAATCTGCTGTGATTCTTTTGGTCTTATGATGGTATTATGTATAATTATGATGTAAAGTACACAGCAGCAAACTTAAATGAGAGGCAACCTCAGAAAAATGAATTATCCCTATGAGGGAAAACGTTCATCAGTAGGTCCCTGATGGAAGCCATCCCAGTGATCTGAGCAGACAAGTTGTTGACAAAGAAACATCCAGTGCCCGACTCATCCCCAGAAACCGAGGGAATTACAGGAAAAGGCGGTTAACACACAAAAGAAATCAACAATACATAAAGTACAAACAAGGTAGTAAATGCAGAAAATGCCAAGGGAAACCAGACACAATCCAAGACTCTCCAGGATCCTGCAGCAACCTTGGCAAATATCATTTAACGAAATCTTGCTTTAAAAGACAAACTGATGAATGACGTCCAGCACTTCATGAAGACACCGTCAATTAAAGCCTGATCCAGTTTTAGAGTCAAAATCTTACAAATTATACGATAATCAATACATTATTTCAGATAGGACAATCCATAATAACCACCCGGATAAAATATTACAGGATAAACAAGCAGTAACAGCTCCTTCAATCGATAAAACCATCCGAACACACACATGTTCCTCGACCAGTGGAGTACCTCACAACAGACAGCATTTATGTCATCAGTCAGATAACATAATTATTCCCTCTGACAAACAGCTTCCAAATGTTGCTACTCTGTTGTTTGTTGCCAGGCCCCGCGGCTGATTCCCTTCTCCTCATCATGCGTTCTTACCTCGACCAACCTCCAGAGCTCCAAACTCGGCCCTGTGCAGACCCGCCTCTGGTTTCCAACCCTGGTTCATTGAAAATTCAATTGATGGTTTCTCATTCCGCTTTCAGTCTTTAGAGGACAGTGGTGTTTAAAAACAACCCTGTAGAAGCAGGGAGAATGAACCATAATGTGGAACTGAATCGTGAACAGGGAGATTAACTACAAATGTCATTCTTCCTCAGCCCAGAATTTGAGGGGTGAAGAACACGGCAGACAGAACTACAGTCGGCTCATCTTCTTCACTTTGCAGAAAATTCAAGGGAAACCTCTTCACCCACAGAGTGGTGACTTTGGAACTCATCACCGCAGGGAGAGCGAGAGGGGAACAACAGGGGAGGATTTAAAAGGACTGTCGTGGAACAGAGTCACTGGCAGGATCCAGCTGGCCTGAGTTGACCCTCTATTGTACACTAGTTCTGTTATAACTTCACCAAGTACCGGAGACAGAGTTTAAAATAAAACTGATCTATTTGTCTCAGATCCAGTCCCATTAAAGTTGAATATGCAGCAGAAAAAAAACTCCTCCCATGCTAGTGACCAGGGTGCAGAACTGGATCAGCACCAGGAAAAATTGCAGAGCTCAACACAGTTTTAAACTTATTGAAACCGTCTCTGAATCGCAGAGTATGTCATAAGGTTACACAAGTGACTGCATCGCTTCCACAGTCACAGCATGTGAACAACATCTCCGCTGCGAACTCGCTGGTGTCCCTTAGGCCAAATAGCTGGTTGAATCCCTTCTCTCAGTGCGAGCGGGTGAATGGCCTCTTTCCAATGTGTACTGACTGCTGTGCCAGTAGGTAGGATGACCGAGTGAATCCCTTCCCGCAGTCTGAGCAGTTGAATGGCTTCTCCCCAGTACGAACCGGCTGGTGTGCTTGTAGGCTAGATAACCGTGTGAATCCCTTCCCACACAAAGAACAGGTGAAAGGCCTCTCTCCAGTGTGAACTCTCTGATGGACCTTCAGTTGAAATGACCGAGTGAATACCTTCCCACAGCCTGAGCAGGTGAACGGCCATACTCCAGCGTGAACTGACTGGTGTCTCTGGAGGGTGGATGAGTGATTGAATCCTTTCCCAGAGTCTGGGCAGTTGAAATAGCCATTTCCCTGTGTGGGCTGACTGGTGTGTCTGTAGACTGGAGAACTGAGTGAATCCCTTCCCACAATCTGAGCAGGTAAACGGCTTCACCCTAGTGTGAACTGACTGATGTATCAGTAGGTGAGATGACAAAGTGAATCTTTTCCCTCAGGCTGAGCAAGTGAACGGCCTCTCCCTAGTGTGATCTCGCTGATTTACCTTCAGTTGAGATGACTGAGAAAATCCCTTCCCGCAGTCTGAGCAGGTGAACGGCTTCTCCCCAGATTAAACTGACTGATTGCTTGTAGGCTAGTAAAATGTGTGAATCCCTTCCCACAGTCTGAGCAGGTGAACGGCCTCTTCTCAGTGTGAATTCTCCGACGTACCTTCAGTTGAAATCTCCGAGTGAATCCCTTCCCAAAGTCTGAGCAACTGAACGGCCACTCCCCTGTGTGAACTGGCTGGTGTCTCTGTAGGTGAGATGACGAAGTAAATCCCTTCCCACAATCTGAGCAGGTGAACGGCCGCTCCCCCGTATGACCTTGCTGGTGAGCCATCAGGTCAGATGACCATGTGAATCCTTCCCCACAAATTCAGCAGGTCACCGGCATCTCCTCAGTGGGATCTGACTGGTGTGTCCACAGGTGCGATGACCAACTACATCATTTCCCACATATAGAACAGTTGAGTGGTCTTGCCCCAGTGTGGAATTGCTGATGGACTTTCAGTTGAGATGACCGAGTGAATCCAATCCCACAGTCTGTGCAGGAAGGATGATTGGGTGAATCCCTTTCTCCGCTGCTTAATGGAGATGATCGGAAAAACTGGCGTGTTGTGTTTAAGGTTCTGTTAGACAAATTCTAGTCCTTTTTGACCTGAAAAAAAAATTATAAAATACATCAATGTGTGAAGGACAACATTGCAGATGAGATCACTTTAGTCACCAAGATATGATCCGACATCACACTGTTAAAGTGATTTTCAACCCAAGAGGGCAAGAGAAATCATTATGGAACTGGGCACATTGCTGGCAGCTCACTCTACACCCTGACAACGCTCTGAGTGAAGATGCTTCCACTCATGTTCCCTTAACATTTTACCTTTCACACCTAAACCATGACCCCTAGTTGTAGCCCCACCCAAAGTCAAATGAAAAAGAGTGCTTGCCTTTACCCAATCTAAACCCTCATTATTTTGGTATACCTCCATCAAATCTCCCCTCAAACTTCTACAGAAGATTTACAGAAGAGATTTAGAAGTGTGTTGCCTGGAGTGGGGAGCCTCCCTTATGAGAATAGGTTGACTGAACTCAGACTTTTCTTCTTGGAGCGACGGAGGATGAGAGGGGACCTGATAGAGGTGTATAAGATGATGAGAGGTATTGATCGTCTGGATAGTCAGACGTTTTTTCCCAGGTCCGAAATGGTTGCCACAGGTGGACACAGATTTAAGATGCTGTGAAGTAGGTACAGAGGAGATGCCAGGTGTAAGTCTTTTACTCAGAGAGTGGTGAGTGTGTGGAACGGGCTGCCGGTAACGGTGGAGGAGGCGGACACGATAGGGTCTTTTAAGAGACTTTTGAATCGGTACACGAAGCACAGAAAAATAGAGGGCTACAGGTAAGCCTAGTAATTTCTAAAGTAGGGTCATGTTCGACACAACTTTGTGGGCCGAAGTGCCTGTATTGTGTTGTAAGTTTTCTATGTTTCAATATAACTGAAATAAAAGTCAGATGAGCTCAGGGCCTGGAATTATTATACTGTAGTCATTAGTGAGTCTGGGTAGCATTTAGAGGAAAAAAATATTCGGGGTCTTGATATCGCTTGAAAACCAAGGCTCCCTTTCAAATTCTATTTTGGCAGGTACATACAAACTCCACACACTCATTATTTCACTTCTGAAGGCCTCCCACTTGCCAGAAGACAGCCTGTCCCAAACCACACTTGTCACACCCAGCGAATCCACAGTCACTTCCAGGACAGCAGCGACACACGGCGCATCTGGAAGGGCATCCAGGACATCACCAACTATAGGACAACATCACCTGACTGTGCGGGTGCTGCCTCCCTCCCAGATGCGCTGAACAACTTCTACGCCCGGTTTGAGGCGGAAAATGACGTGGCGGCGAGTACGTCCACCCCTCCTACAAGTGACCAGGTGCTGTGTCTCACCGTGGCCGATGGGAGGAGAACCCTGTGTAGAGTCAACCCACGGAAGGCTGCTGGACCAGCCAACATCCCTGGTACAGTGCTCAGAGGATGTGCAGACCAGCTAGCAGATGTTCTCACTGACATTTTCAACATATCCCTGAGCAGCGCCACCATTCCAACCTACTTCAAGACCGCCACCATTTTCCTTGTGCCGAAGAAGTCTTCAGTGTCCTGCCTAAATGACTACCTTCCGGTTGCACTCACATCTATCATAATGAAGTGTTTCGAGAGGATCGTTACAAGGCATATCAAGACATCGTTGCCCCACTCACTGGACATCCTGTAGCTTGTGTACCGTCCCAACCGCTCAACAGATGACGCCATTGCCACCGCCCTTCACCTGGCTCGAACCCACTTGGACAAAAAAGACACATACGTTCGGATGCTGTTCACAGACTTCAGCTCAGCATTTAACACAATCATCCCTCAGAAGCTGATTGGACAGCTGAGCCTACAGGGCCTGGAAACCTCCCTCTGCAAATGGATCCTACACTTCCTGACTGGGAGGCATCAGTCAGTTCGGATCGGAGGCAGCAACTGCAACACCATCACATTGAGCACGGGGCCCCCCTCCAGGGCTGCGTGCTCAGTCCACTGCTGTTCACTTTGTGTTCACTCTGACCCACGACTATGCTGCAGCGCACAGCTTTAACCACATCATCAAGTTCGCCGATGACACGACCATGGCTGGTCTCATCAGCAAGAACGACGAAACAGCTTACAGAGTGGAGTTGCAGCGGCTAACGGATTGGTGCACAGCCAACAACCTGTCTCTTAATGATGACAAAACAAAAGAGTTGGCTGTTGACTTCAGGAGGGCACTGAGCGACCAGTCCCCGCTGAAGATCGACGGCTCCTCGGTAGAGATCGTTAAGAGCATCGAATTTCTTGGTGCTCACCTGGCGTGGAAACTCACCCGGTCCGTCTACTCCAACTGCAGAACACTCCCTTTACAATCGTTCCCCCGACCGTAAAACACGTCCTGAGGATATCCCTGCTCTTGTAACAGTCAAGTGTCTGTGACAGTTTGGAAAATACTTCAACTAAAGTAAAAATCACGTCAGCAGCACTGAACGTTTCTATTGTTACCGACCTGACCTGTATGAAGTCAGCAATCTTCCGCCGATTCTGCATTTTCCGGACGACCAGGCATATGGCTGTTTGAATTCAAGACGCATTTGCTAATTCTGTTAATTGTAAAACATATTTATTTGAAAACTCCGCGGTATTATCATTAGACGCGGGCGTTATCTACACAGATGGCCATTTAATGTAAACACATACTTCATTCCATTCCTCAGCTCTTCCCTGAATTTCCTCTGTGTTAGTGTATAGATACAAGTATTGGTACATACACTGAGAAATTGTAACATGTACCCAAATTGCTGAAGAATGTATACCGAGGAACTCAAATATCTGTCCTGGTAAAAATAGTGTTGCACTTGCCATTTCAGGGTATGGGTATAAGTCTTACGGTTAAACCGTTGAACACTACAATTAAGCCGATTGGCAGCAATGGTGTTAAAATACTCTCCAGTAATTCGTATCCTCTCCACACGGGTGAAGTAAGGTATTCATATGAGCCGGTGCACCGCCACGGCGTGATGCCAATGATGACGAAAGGTTCAAGGGCAAAGTATAACGGGATACTTCTCCCGCAGCTCAGTATAACCACGGTCACGATAACTGCCGTTGCTGTTCTCTCAGTGCAGTATCGTTCCCGCAGCTTTCAACAACCTATTGTGATGAAACGATCTAAGGTAAAACTGACCGTCAACCAAACAGAACAGTCCGTCGCTGCCCTCCCAAATACAAGTGTCAGAGCGCATACAGAAGTGATGAGCAGGGATCTAGAATACATGTAGATATTGTTGGTGTGTTCCACTAAAACAACAACGATAACCACCTTCAGATCCGCTGCTGCCATTCCAACCAGGTAACGGGTGATGCATTTGGAGAGTCCACATTTTCCACGAAATAGGATCACAATCGCCGTTAACTTAACTGCAATAAATTGGAAATAAATAAATATAATTAAAAAAAAATATAGATATTGTTGGTCTGTTCAACTAAAGCAACAACGACAACCACCATCAGATCCGCTGAGGCCATTCCGAACAGGTAACGCGTGATGCATTTGGAGAGTCCGCATTTTCCCCGAGATAGGATCACAATCGCCGATAAATTAACCTCAGGACATTGGAAAGCAAAATAGAAATATTGTCAGCGGCATCTCTCTGAATGCCCCCATGGATATGGTCTGTTTGGAAGTGGATAGCTGGAGTCCAGAATGTGCGGTCTCCGTCACTGCACACCGGCTGCAGGGCAATGACGCATGTGAATCTCAGTGCATTGGCGACCTTCCGACAGTTCAGAGAAAAGAATCTGTTCCATGATTCACATACCGGTGAACGGCGATCGTCCCAGTAAACACCATTTCAATTATTAAAGGGGAAATACTGACGGGATTGTTTGCAGCGGTGACAAAATGGAATCTAGAGATACAAAACACATTTTATCCTGACTCATGTAAGAACAGACCTACGAGTCCAGAATAGACCGGACCGACATTTAAATAATCTGCCACGTTGTTCTACGGTCGAAGAGTCTACATTCAGAGAAATTCGGACCTAGAAAAGCAGAGACCAGCGTCAATTCAGAAAGCCTAGCCAGGTGAAATTATGAAGCAATTTCAATATCAGCACGTACGTAATTAACAAATAAAAAATCACTCCGATCAATGTAAGAAAATGAAAATAATAAAAAAAAAGATGCTGGAATCCTTAATTCAGGAAACACATTTCAGCCGAAGGTAGCATCTGTGCTTAGTAACAGTGCGGATCCCGCAGCGCAGTAACGACGTCACCATACATAAAGTAACCAGCTCCGGCATCTTACCGGGGACACCAACCGCTACCAGTGTGGGATAGAAAATAGCCGCGATGTAGTAAATCGCCGGATATCCCATATTCCGTTTAGAAGCAGCGTTCAGTTGTACGGAACGTTTCTGCTGCTCAGATGGACTGGGGTTCGGTTTCGCAGACTTTTATTGAGGCGAGAGCAATTCCACTGAGGTAATCAGCGTGGCGATCACGCCAGGGACATTAGTGGCATCCAACTACACAAACTCTTACGTTAAACTATTTACACTCACTCTCTCGCAGTATCATGAATTCTGCTTCTCAAGGGATACTGCAATCTATTTACTTTAGAAAAATTTATAGTTTGCATTTTTTCATGTTATTTTCAATGAGAGCTGGCTTCAGCGATTTAAATAGGACATTTTTTCTAACTGTGTTGCTTTTAAAGTAGGCATTCATTGTAAAGTCGATTTATTTTGTAAGATTTGACGAAGCACATTCGCTTCTGAAATTGAAGGAAGGAATTTGTCCTGGATAGGGAATAGACAACACTTCCTTAACAAAGGGAAACATTCGTTCATCTCTTCTTTCGTTCCTTCCAGCCATTCCGGGCGTTTTGAATGATGGAAGTCACAGCTGACATATATTACGATAAAATACACTGCACTTATGTACCTATAAAGACATTAAAAGATCCACAGCGATATTCCAGAGACCTGCGAGAAAATTCGGAAAATTAGCGAGGGCTGTTGACAGTTTGAAGAACAATATGGGCTGTTTGGCACGAGCTGACCCCGGCAGTGAAAGATTCCAAAGTGAATCACTTCGTACCTTTTCGTGTTTAACTCCACCTGTAACTTCTCAGCGCTGCTCTGCGGACTGTCACTGTCCTGTTGGAAATCGATGGCAACCGTCTCTGCTCTCCATAATTGCACCAGCCTTCACATCACGGCAAATACTATAAGCCACACTTCCACTTCCTTATCCAAAGCATTTACAAAAACACAAAAAACCTTGGGTCTCGGAACAGATCTCCGCAGTACTCCATTGGTTAGTGACATCCAGGGAGAAAACTCTCCATCCACAACTACCCATTGCCTTCTGGAGGCGTCAGTTCTGAATCCACCAGCCAAATATCCCTCGATGCCAAACATTCTGACGTTATGAACGGTCCTAATTCCGACTCCCGCAGTTTTGTTAACACCTCGAAACAAGCTTTGCTCTGCTGTTTCTTCCGTCACATGTTATGGGCGGCATCATAATGGGCCTCCTAAATACAGTCAATTAATTGCTTCTTGCATTTGTCCTTTCCGATGCCATCATACTCGGTCGGTGATAAATCAAGCCCAAACAGGGATTCTAACCATTTCATTTTAGATAACATTGTCTTTGACGTGTTTTTATTTCCATTCGTTCAGCACTTGCATTGTATTGTGGTCAGTAAGGGATACCAACATGTGTTTTTACCCCAGAGAGTTTCACATGTGGGTGTAGCAGAAACCATGACTGATCCTAGAGAGCATTGCAATACACCGCGGGTAGAAACTCTGTCCAACTTAATCCTGGCTGTAACGTCAGCGGTTTTCATTATCTAATTGGGAAAGCCTGTATCCACTTGCTGAACGCATCCACTATCTCGAAAATATATTTCGGTTCTGCAAAAGATGGAGGTCAGGATCCAACAGAATTAACCTGCAAGTTAACACATGGTCCTTCTACAGGGCATGTCTTAAAAATGCTTTTCTACCCGATTTGTCTGGGCTGTAACTGGATACATATTAAACAATTCTTACAATAATGTATATTTCCTCGCAGTTCTAGCCACCAACACAGTTTCTTCAATTGTTCCATAGTTCTATCTGATCCTTGATGTCTACAAATGTCACGGTGTTTGTTTTCTTTCAGAATTCCGCACCTCGAATTTTCCACTATCAAGTATACTTCAACTCCGTGTCTGTATCCCTTGATATTTCCCAAAGTATTCAGAATTCTCTCCTAACATTACTTTGTTAACTCCTAGTTCAGTTGCTGTGTCATTACTCAGTATATATGTGTACCGTTTGCTTATTTCTCTGTCATCCCTACCTCTATATCTGTATTCCATTTCAACACCCAACTTGATTCTAGTTTGGCTAATTCACCAGCCCTCCTGCTCCCTTCCGGGGATGTCTTTAAGCGAACCTCCACCTTTTTTATGCATCTGTGTTTTTTTCTTGCATTCTCAAATGTTTACTTAAACAAGGGGAATGATGGTAATGGTTTGACGTCTGTTGAGATACAACCTCTAGATTCAGTCAAAGCATGAGAATGCATTGAATGAAGGGAGATGGGTCATGTACAGTCATCAGTTCAGTCTCATTCGGTATCGTGTTTAAAGCAGAAGTAGTGAGTCAGAGGGCTTGTTCCTGTGCTCTAGTGTTGCATGATGCTATCTTGTCCAGGTGATGTGAACACATTGCAATATCTGTCTATTAATCGTCTGCCGTCCAATCTCCTCCATTCATCTCGTTCTTATGCACTGATGGGTGTAATGTAATGTAGGATACGGTGCTTGCAACACAGGAACAAGCTCTTCCACCCACCATGTCCATGACGAGCGGAACTTTCCCGGCTGCACTGTGACGTTGCCGTGACGTTGCCGTGACTTCAAATTCTCCGAAATTCATCAATCAGCCGCGTGCTGCAACGTACAACTTTGGTTTACTGCTAATGTAAAACTTGAGTTTCCCTCGCATTCTTAACCTCAATCCCTCTCAGTGTTGGACAGAGCAAATTAGTAAGTATTTTAAAACTGAAGTAATTTAACAACTGTCCTATCACAGATCAGTCGGAATTTGACATTAGGAAATCGAAATGAATATTTTATGATTCATGAGTGGGTCATTACTCAAATCAATACATGGTCTGCTGCCCATTGAAATATATGTGACAGAATCGGCAAACATAACAGAGCAGAGTACACAGTGAAGTCAGCAATTTAAAATTGCTGAGGGAAATGTATTCATATAAATATTGAAAGATCATGAAACTCACACCTCGCTGCGTCTTCTTTCGATCAATTTGTGAATTTAATTATACTGTAATTTATTCAAATTATTAAAACTATTTATTTTGATTAATTTCATTCAACATTTCAGAAGTTGTGTTGCCAAACTACAGAAGGTTACTGACCAGTTGCTGCTCACTTGGCTCTAAGTGCTTTAGCAACGGTTTGTTGCAATGAACGGCTGGAATTGAACCCAACTGCAGGACACGGGCACGCAGATCCCATTAACAGACATGTGTTTATTGATGGTTGCAAGGAAGACCGCAGAACGATGATTGAATGCTTTCGTGGACGTGAACTCTGAACAACAAACCGGAGGAAACTGGGCACGGAGCTTGGGCATTGAGGTTGGACTTGGACTTGGACACGGAAACGGAGTCTGAGCTTGGACTCAGACACAGAGCCTGGTCCTGAACCCAGACACGGGCCCAGGACTCGGAGCTTGGTCATTGAGTTTGGACTTGTACACGGACACGGAGTCTGAGCTTGGACTCAGACACAGAGCCTGGTCCTGTTTCCAGACACGGGCCCAGGACTCGGAGCTTGTTTATTGAGGTTGGACTTGGACACGGACACGGAGTCTGAGCTTGGACTCAGACACAGAGCCTGGTCCTGAATCCAGACACGGACCCAGGACACGGAGCTTGGACTCGGACTTGTACACGGACACGGAGTCTTACCTTGGACTCAGTCACAGAGTCTGGTCCTGAATCCAGACACGGGACCAGGACAAGGAGCTTGGTCATTGTGGTTGGATTTGGACACGGACACGGAGTCTGAGCTTGGACTGAGACACAGAGCCTGGTCCTGAATCCAGACACGGGCCCAGGACTCGGAGCTTGTTCACTGAGGTTGGACTTGGACACGGACACGGAGTCTGAGCTTGGACTGAGACACAGAGCCTTGTACTGAATCCAAACACGGGCCCTGGACTCGGAGCTTGGACTCGGACTTGGACACCGACAAAACTAAACAACGAGAGATGATTCATATCTTGACTCGGAGGAGAGGCAAACGGCCGTGAAAACTCAGCTGGATACGAAAAAGACAGAATTCCCGGAGCAACTTAGAGTCCACTATTCTCGGCTGCCGGAAACGTGCATTGCCGCGTTGGCTGAGCTGACGGTCAGCAGCCGAGTCGATGTAATCCTGGGTTTTATGCTGCAGAATCGAATGAGAATCAGGTGTCTTAATCAAAGAGTCCGGTGTAATACGGGGAAAAGGAAATTAAACGAAATGAGGAGTCAACGGACCGGACCGTGACAGTACCCCGCCCTTCAATGGGAGCGTCCAGGCGACTCAACAGGCTTGGCCGGATTACCGACGACCCGTGTGGTTGGCGGGGGACTTATGGTCTGGGAGAAGGGGACTCTGGTTAGCAACAGCTTGTAAGAGAGTAACTGTGTCCGCTGGGTCCATGTTTGGCTGGTCCGGTCTGATCCAATCAACAACTGGAACCGGACACAAATGCAGGACACGGGCACGGAGATCCCATTAACAGACGCGTGTTTATTAATGGTTGCAAGGAAGACCGCAGGGCATCGATTAAATACTTAAGAGGATGTGAATTTGGACAAGAAACCAGAGGAACCTGGAGCCGGAGCTTCGTCATGGAGCTTTCACTTGCACATGGACACGGAGCCTGAACTTGGACCTAGACACGGGCCCTGGACTCGAACTTGGACACAGAATCGGGACTGGAATTTGGACACAGACAAAACCAGACGACAGCTGATTCGTATCTTGGCTCGGAGTGGCGGCAAACGGCCTGGAATCCTCAGCTGGACACGAGACGACAAAACCAAACAACGGCAGGCAATTCTTAACTTGGCTCAGAGTGGCGGTAAAGGTCCGGCAGTTCTTAGCTGTACACGAAAACGACAGGTAATTCGTATCTTGTCTCCGAGTAGGAGCAAACAGCCGGCAAAACTCAGCTGGATACGAAAACGACGGAATTCTCGAAGCCACTTAGAGTCCACTATTCTCGGCGGCCGGAACGTGCATTGCCGCACTGACTGAGGTGACGGTCCAGGAGCCGAGTAGATGTAAGCCGGAGTTTTATCCTGCCGTTTCGAATAAGAATCAGGTGCGTTAATCAAAGTGTCCGGTGTAATACGGGGAAAAGGAAAATAACTGAAATGAGGAGCCAACGGATCTGACCGTGACACAATTAGCATGCAGAACTATGTCAGGTCGAATGCACTTGTTGCTAATTAACTCTGTGACGCTGAATGTGCTGCTCAATACAAATGTCATCATTCATAAGTTCAAGATGCATGTCACAATTTTAACTGAAACCAACTGCAGAAGTCTTCCGTTCTAAAATAAGCTCAGGGAATAGCGAACATAATTTAAGTGTGTTTTCTAAATCAGAGGAACAGCGGATAAGAATGAGCAAAATACACCCGCGCACACAAGACGGTGACAACACAATTTCACCCTGTAGCAGAGACTGGTATGTACATAAATAAATGCATACACTAACACCGATCCTGGAAGTGACACCTTCAGATCCCCACACTCTCAGTCTGTACCATTGATATGCACAAAATGAATCCTGCACTTTCTTAGTGTATTGAGGCCGTTGAGTACAAAATGAACCACTTCTCCTCACACTATACCCGCGGCAAGCTGGTAGAGACTGAAACGCACACTCGAATAAATGTCTCCAGTTTGTTGACTGTCTCGGCCCTGCTGTCAATCTCTATCACTAATTTATGTGGATTTCATATCAATCCTGTCTTCATTTGCAGCTCGAAACCTACTGCATCCTGAATCCTTTTCTGTCCAGCAGTCTGAACTATTAGTCTCTGTTCTCCAAAATCACTGCTTTATTCATCTCGTACTGCTATGAAAGTATCTTATTTCTGCAATATGGTCCCGCAACAGTTTCAATGTCACTTCATTTTTTCCCTGTCGCTTATTCAATATGCAGACTCTGTACAACACGTCCAGTCATGGAAGAGAAAGGCATGAACAGGGCCGTCGGTGAATAATGTAATACAGTTACCTGGTTAGAGAGAGAGAGGGAGAGGGAGAGAGAGAGAGAGAGAGAGAGAGAGAGAGAGAGAGAGAGAGAGAGAGAGAGAGAGAGAGAGAGAGAGAGAGAGAGAGAGAGAGAGAGAGAGAGAGAGATGCCTCTGCACACACACACACACACACACTTTAACACGCACACAGATACACGGACAGATACTACCGATGTGGGGAAGATAGATTAAGAGATGGAGGGAAGGGTCACAGCATGGACTTCAAAGAATCAAACAACACATATCACACGCGGGATGCTGATCTAAAAGAAGCAAGTATTTATGTCGCTAGGGCTGCTGGAGAACTGGACAGAGTGTCAGTGAACACAGAGGGTATGTTTTATCTCCGGGGGCACATTGTTCGATAGGGTGGGGTGGGTTTGCTGCCGGAGTGACACTTCGATCAAATGTGACACGTGACTTCCCTCACATTCCTAATCACAAACTCTCTCAGAACCACACAGAGCAAGACTGTTGTTATTTAATCAGCGAACACGGATGACGCGATACAGGGCAGTATGAAGCTGCCATCAGAAAATTGAAATGAACATTATATTACTTATCTTTGGGACATTACTCGAATAAACTCACACCCTGGGGCACATTAAGAAAAGAATGAAAGAACCGGCAAACATAACAGACCAGAGATACCGGCAAAGGGAGCAATTTGGTGTTGTTGAGAGAAACGTATTCACATAAATGCTGCTGGAACATGAAACGTGCTGCCTTTGTGAGTTTTATTTTCATTGGATACAGAATGAAACCCTCACTCTCACATTGTAACAGAGACCGACAGATACAGACTGGAACCCACCTACTCACGCTGTAGCAGAGACTGACAGATACAGAATGAAACCCACACCCTCACACTGTGACAGAGACTGACAGATACAGAATGAAACCCACACACTCACACTGTGTCAGAGACTGACAGATACAGACTGGAACCCACACTCTCACACTGTAGCAAAAAATAAATGAATAAAATGAAATACACACTGTCACTCTGAACCAGGGTGTGAGAACTGAAGAACCCCTCACTCTCAGTCTGTATCAGGAAATTATATCTAAAAATCTGAACACCCCCTCCCCACAGGGGACTGGTGGGTACAGAATAAACCGCCCCTCTTCACATTATACCGGCGACAGGCAGGTGGAGAATGAAACACACACTCTCGTATTATCTGATGAATGTCTCCCGTTTGTTGATTGTTTCTGCTCAGCAGTCGTTCTCTGACAATAATGCTGCATTTCATGTAAACTTCATATCAACCCTGACTTCATTTTCAACTTGAAACCTTCGAAAAGCTGAATGTTTTTCTCTCTGGCAGATTCTGCAGATTTTCCGTTCTCCCACTGTACACTCTTTATTGTTTCATTCTGCTATGTATATTTCTCGATTCTACAAAATTGCCCTTCAACTGTTTCGTCACTTTTATCTTTTCTATCCCTTAATCGTCATGCCGACTCAACCGCTAAGTACATTGTTTAACGCGGTCGGAGTGGGAAGAGAAAAGAGAAAGAGTGGGAAATCGTCTTTTATTTGTGTGTGTGTGTGTGTGTGTGAGAGAGAGAGAGAGAGAGAGAGAGAGAGAGAGAGAGAGAGAGAGAGAGAGAGAGAGAGAGAGAGAGAGAGAGAGAGAGAGAGAGAGGAAGCATTCATCAGCCTGATACTGATTACATTATACGATTCTCTCTCTGTTTCTCACACACACACACAGACCAAACACAGCTCCACACAAATACACATATCCACACACAGATGCACACACACACACACACACACACACACACGTTCAGATCCTACAGATTTGGGGAACATAGTTGAAGAGCTAGAGGGATCCGTGGACAGCTCTGAACATGCAGGTATCGGGAATAGTTATTGCACTGCGGAAGCTGATCAAAATGACTTAAACATCGTTGTCCTCCAGGTCTGATGCAGATCTGGACAGGGGGTCTCTGTACACAGCGCCTATGTTTTATGACTGATGGCACATAGTGTAACGGGATGGGGTGGGTTTCTTGCCTGAGCGTTCAAAGTAGAGCTGCTGAATGAAAAAGAAAATGTGAATGATATTAACTGAAGGTCTGCAGGAGGCGACCGTGAGGGTTTTCATGTGTTTCTGTATACAGATCACACTGAGGGGAAATCGGAACTCTCTGTAGATGAAACAGAAGGTGGACAGTGAAAATTGCTGAAAATTCTGGAAGCATCGATTCCCCAATGTTTGTGGATCGAGAACCATAGTGAAAGTGTCAGTTTGGAAAATGGGAACAGTCGTGACCGCTGTCAATACAACTGTGGAAAGCTGTAAATGAAGCCTCTAATTGATCACTTACTGGTCTTATTTACACATTTTGGTCGAAATACACAGAGGGATCAGACTGAGGTAAAGCCAATTGATAGTGACGTGATCCTGTTACATTTCCACATTATTTGCACCTGAGACACTGCCGGTGATGTAATTTGTTTGTTCAATAACAATGGTCAGATTTGGGACCCTGTCACTGGAGATGGATTTCCTGTATAAATCAGAGCCTGTTACAGAACGTAAGCCAGAGTGTCTTGCCGAGCTGTGGAATTCAGAGCAATAGTTTTCCCTGGGTCACTCAGATGGGGTATCCTGTAATCTGGCGGATAGAAGACATTTACCACCCGGTTATTTCTGCCGTTGGAATTCCCGGTAAGCCACTGACACCCTTGTAAACGGCAGAATCTGAGAGTTAATTCCGATGTCCCGAAGTGTTTCTCTCGCTACTTGTTTCCACAGCCACCTGCCTTCCGTCCCCGCGCTGACAATATTAATCCCATCACTTTCGTAGCAGTCAGCGCTCCATATTGTAGCCGAGATGCTGCTTTTGATTGAAATCCTTTCCGCTGCCTCGATGTCATGGAATAATGGAGATCAGAAATGTCTGCACAGGAGGACACCGGCTCTACTGCATCTTTCGTAGCAGTCAGCGCTCCATATTGTATGCCTTTGTTTGAAATCTTCTCCGCTGCCCCGATGTCATGAAATAATGGTGAATTGAAATATCGGCACAAGAGGACACGGGCTGTATTGCATCTGTGAGGACCAGCCGTCCTTCTGTGGTTCTGTCCAAAGAAATTGCGTGTGAATTGTGTGACGGAATAATGGAACAACGCGAAAGGTTCATTTATTTTAAAAATGTGAGCAGATGGAACTGCAGATGAGGAATTCATTTTGTTCCTGTGCTCCTCCGGACCGGTGATGCGGTTATTTAATGTCCATCCTTCACTGCGGCCGAGGAACCCTTTAAGCAGCTCTGCTCCCACGGGTTTTGATAATTTTATCCAGATTTACCAAATTTACAAAACTCTTGGCAAGGTCTAATCTGTGTCTATCACACTGCTGCTCAATTTCCTGAACTCGTCAGTAATTTCCTTGCTCTCTCTTGCAGTTAACCTGGTGGTGGTTGTTATCCTGTTCCGGGGAAAGTGCGGTCTCTCCATATGTGTCACTCGCTACCTATTGGGAATGGCAGTGGCTGATCTCATGGTCGTTATCTCTGAACCTCTACTGAAGTGGACTGTTATGATATATTTCAGATTTTCTGTCTTCCGTTTGCAGGGTCGTTTATTGCCTGCTTTTAGCCAGCACCGGGATCTCTGTCTGGCTGACAGTCGCGTTCACCTGTGACAGATTTGTGGCCATTTGTTGTGCAAAGCTGAAAATAAAATATTGCACGGAAAGAACAGCGGCTGTGGTTATCGGAACAGTGAGTGTCCTGGGTTGTTTAGAAAGTATCCCTTTCTACACATTGCAACCTACGAAGATAATTAATGGAGTTTTCCATGGTTGCGTGATCAAAGCGAGTTTCTCTACGTCCCCCTCGTGGGCCGCATTTGAGATGATTCATCGCATTTTCATGCCTTGTCTCCCGTTCTTTCTGATTTTATTGTTCAATGTTCTGACCGTTAGACGGATTTTTTTCGCCAATAAAGTCCAGATGGGACTCCGGGGTCGCAGCGACGGAAAGAATGACAAGGATCCGGAGACGGAGAGTCGAAGGAAATCGGTCGTTTTACTGTTGAGTATAACCGGGAGTTTTATATTTCTGTGGTTAACACGGGTGGTAATTGATATCTACCAGTGGATTACAAAAATCCCTCGCTACTCGGTCGTGGATCCTGTTTATATCTCACTGATACCCCGTCCTGCAACCGATCAGCGTTATACAACACCCGTATATCTCATACAGTTTGAGTGACAACGGAACTGTCCGGCAAGATTAACTGACAAGACAATCACATTCCAGAGACGCTAAAGACCTGCGGTTAATTTTGTTGTGTGAATGCATTACATGTCCTCCTGATGCTTACTGCTGTCTGGGTCCTATCAGAAACAAGAAGAATCTGCAGATGCTGGAAGTCAAAGTAATACACAGAAGATCCTGGAGGAACTCAACAGGCCATGCAGCATCTATCTAAAAGAGACGTTTCGGGCCTCGACCCTTCATCAAGGTGATCCAATGCAATAGGATTAGACTTTTCTACCGTAACTGCTGCGTCGGTGACAGATCTTAGAAAACCAGTCATGCGTCTTACAACAGGTGTAATTTTACAGAATAATGTCCAATGGGTAGGCTGCGGCCCCCATGTCGTTGTGCTAAAATGCCACCAGCAAACCCTTGTTGTTCATTCACAAGTAACTGGAAATGAGCTAGACGGTCGGATATGCCCAAGGCAGGCATAACGTAAGGCAGTTCAGTACTGGTGTGGGGAGGTGGTGCATTATTCAACGCTGCGATTTGTTCTTTTGCAATTTGCTCAGTTCCTTGAGAAAGCATGTGTTCTAAATACTGTGGAGTGGCCTGCAGGGTTGGGGGGGAACAAGCAATCAGCATGGTCAAAGAGGAACTGGGAACGTTATTGACGAAAATACAGCTGTCGAGCTGTCGGATGAAAGTGCGGAATGGGACGGTATTAATGTTGTTGTAGCAGGAGCTAGAATAGTTTTGATGGGCTGGATGATCTACCCCACCCACAGTGATCCCATGGCTACTAATAACATCAAGCACTTAGTCTGATCTCCAGGAGAATTGTAATCTATCTGGACCGAGAAGATCAGTTTATTAAATAAGGGCACACCTCTGTAAAGTCACTTACACTGTATTCCAAGCAGACCCAGCTGCCAGAGGATGCACCGGTCAGTAAGGGCACAGACCAGTACAAGACTACAACACAAGAGTAGATTTGTTTTCAAAACATAACACTGAATACCTATACCTGGACAATCCCAGTTTTGCACTGTAACTGTGATTAAAAAAAACATCATCAGTATTGTGTTCTAGTGGTATTAGCATTTGCAACACCATGCACGGTATGAGGAGGACACACACCTCTAAAAGAGTTGGCACCAGACCGAAGACAGACATCTCTGCAATAGTCGGTACCATTCTGTAAGGCAATTCATCTTTACAACAGCTTGCTCCGCACTGCAAGGTACACATGTTTACGACAAATGGCAACGTACTGTAAGGATATAGATCTTTACGACAACAGCATCGTACTATAAGAGTAGAGACCTTATTACAACTAGCACAATGTCCCAAGAGTTGAGACCACGTCAAGAGCTAGCACTGGATTGTAAGGGCGGAGTTCTTTGTAACTGTTGGCAGCATGTTCTGATGTGAAAGTCCTTTACAACAACTAGACAGCAAAAACCCCGCACAACCGCGGATAAGGTGGATGTGCAGAGGATGTTTCTGGTGGTGATGTGTCCAGAACTAAAGGGGACAGCCTCAGAATTGAAGGGCGAACTTTTACAAAGGACGTGAGGAAGATTTTTCTTTCTCCAGACAGTCGAGAATGTGATAGATGTAGAGGCCAAGTCCGTAGGTGAATGTAAGACACTGTAATATTGTCCCTGATTAGACGTACAACTCCACGTTTTTTTTTTACCTCCAACTCTGCGCTTTCTAAACTTATGAAAACCTTATATAGTCATCATCCATTCTTGAACCGCTCTCCGTCTGGGCACTGTAATGTATTCGTCACATTAAAAGTCTCATTTCAACCCATCAAATAGCTTAATTGAATTTTGCCTCCGCCTTTCTTCATTTTTTTGATCCGGTGCTCTCGTTCCTAGCGCATGGAAAAATTAGTTTATACCCTCGACAAGCAGTACCTAAACTTCCGGCCAGGGTATTAGTTCCCCTGACAAACACGCTGGTTGAACTCAGCAGGTCGGGCAGCATCCGCTGAAGAGAGAAGTTACCGTTTCGGGCCGAGATGCTTCGTCAGGAATGAAGAGGGAGGTGACAGGGGCCCTGTAACTAAGGTGGAGGGAGGGTGGGAAGGAGAACGCTAGTAGGTGCCAGGTGAAAAACTAATCAGATGAAAGATCAAAGTGTGGGGGAAGGGAAACAGGGAGGTGATAGGCAGGAGAGGTGAAGCAGGAATCTAAGGGGAAAACACTATGGGTACTAGAAGAAGGCAGAGTCATAAGAGGTGATAGGCAGCTAGGAGGCAGAATGGAAGTGGGATGGGGCAAGGTCGAGGGAGGGAATTGAAGGAAGTTGGAGAATTCGATGTTCATAACAAGGGGCCGGAGACTACCCAGACTGTATATGAGGTGTTGCTCCTCCAACTTGAGTTTGGCTTATTGTGGCAGTAGAGGATGCCATGTATGGACATATTCGAATGGGAATGAGAAGCAGAGTGGAAGTAGGTGGCAACCGGCAGGTCCTGTCTGTTGTGGCGGACGGGGAGGAGGTGCCCGACAAAGCGGTCCCCCAATCTGCGTTGGGTATTGCCGATGTAGAGGAGGCCGCACCGGGAGCACCGGATGTAATAGTTGACCCCAGCACACTCACAAGTGAAATGTTGCCTCACCTGGAAGGTCAGTTTGGGGCCCTGAATTGTGGTAAGAGAGAAGTTGTCGGGAGTGGTGCAGCACTTACGCTTGCAGGAATAATAACATGCTGAGTTCATCCAGCGTGTTTGTACGTGTTGACTTAACCACAACATCTGCGGTGTACTTTGTGTTTACCATTAGTTCTTCTCCAGTTCCGATGGAATCCGTCCCTCTTGTACGGATCACCCATTCCCCGAAAAAGCATTCCAATACCCCAAGGAGTTAAAACCCTGCAGCCTGCACTATCGTCCCTCAGACACACATTCATACCATTCCGACTTGCGCCAGCTCGATTCAGCAGAAGTAATCCGGAGATAAGTACGTATGGAGGTCCTTCTGTTCAGGCACATTCCCAACTCTACATACTCACTGCGTGAAGCTCTTCCTCATTTTGCCTGTGTCATTCATGCCAACACACTTCACAAGCTCTGACTGTTCAGCTTTCAGCTTGATGATATCCTTGAGTCACTCCGATGCATCCTGGAACCTTGCGTCCCGGAAGCAGCACACCAACCTTGTGTATTTGCTGTCATAGTCTCCTGACTGTCCCCCTATCTATCGAGTCGCCTATCACTACAATACTGCCTGACTTTACCCTTATATACAGCGGCTCAGAGCCAGGTCCATTGCTACGGCGTCAGAGCACAGCAGAGTTTAGTCAGATTTTGAACTTAAATAAATTCGTATAGTTTGGTACAGACAAAAGTCATCGATATTGTCATGTCACTCGGGCTGTTGTCTGAGAATCTGACTTACAATCTGCTGCGCTCTGACACCGGACGTCTCGGACTAATATTCGGAGTCAAATTTTGAATACTAGGAGTAAAATGTGACTGCAGAGCCCTCCTTCCATTGACCCAACGCGAGCTGAATGTCACGTTCATTGGCAGAGGGATACCGTCCTTTGTGTGCATCGGTGACAGAAGGAGGAAAGAGGCGATGGGTGACAGGGAAATTGCAGTGTTCAGTTTCAGTGTCATATCGGTGGCAGTTATGACCTTCTGAGTCTGACTCCCTGTTCACGTTCAGAATGGATCCTTTGCTCTTGTATGTGGAGCAGCAAGAGCCGGTGCCAGATTCCAGGAACAACTCTGACCGACTCCGGGACCAGGTGAATTTCTCCACTGTGGCCGGGTGGGACTGGTGCACTGGGAATGCGATCTCACTCACAGTGGGTTGTTCTGCCATTCCACCCCTTGTGTCGAAAGGAGCTCGACCTGAAATGAAAATCATACCTCATTTCTGGTCAATCCTGTAGGAATAATATGTTTGTTGTGGAGAGTCCTGTGGGATTATGTTACATTGGAAAGACATCTTTAGATCTCCAACACTGTATGTACAAATTACAATAACTCGCTGCTTTTCTGATCGCAGGGTCCGTTTACTTACCGTCACGGGAGCTCACAGCTTCGGCCTACTCGCAATGCAATGTGACAAAATTCAGCCATCATGCAAACACCGTCTGTACAGCGCAATGGGCTGAGGATGAATTACATTCTCCCCAAAAGATGATCATTGCCGAATTAATATTCTGATAGGATATGCATTAATATTCGTGTATTTGTTCTTGGAGGGGAGGAGGGTATGGTTGATGTTTGAAATTTAAAAAGTCATGAAGGGTACAGAGGAGATTTACCAGGATGCTGCCTGGTTTAGAGACTATGGATTATGATCAGAGATTGAGGGACCTAGGGCTTTACTCTTTGGAGAGATAGAGGTATACAAGACATTAAGAGGAATAGATAGAGTGGACAACCAGCGCCCTTTCCCCGGAGCACCACTGCTCAGTGCAAGAGGACATGGCTTTAAGATAAGGGGTGGAACGTTAAAAAGGGATATTGGAGGAAGGTCTTTTATTCAGAGAGTGGTTGGTGCGTGGAATGCACTGCCTGAGTCAGTGGTGGGGGCAGATACACCAGTGAAGTTTAAGAGACTACTAGGCAGGTAGATGGAGGAATTTAGTTTAGGGTGGGGTTATGTGTGAGGCAGTGTTTGAGGGTCTGCACAACATTGTGGCTCGAAGGGCCTGTATTCTGCTGTACTATTCTAGGTTCTGTGTTCAATAAGTTCACAGATAGATGTAAAACGAAAAACTTTCCCCTTGAAATCTGGAGGATGCAGGGCAATGCACAAGTGCAGACACAATGCAGACAAAATGTCTACGTAAGGCCAGGAGATCCATATCAAATGGTGGAATGTGAAGTACAATGGTGGACCAGAGGTATCCCGGAAGCACATGGACAGATCTCTGAAGGTAAGCACCCATTACGGTGGGAATTTAGCAGCCGAATTGAGATTTGATTCTGTTGACCGACGGAAGTGAATGCCGGAGCAGGTAGCTCTGCTGGATCTATGGAAACACTTGCCTGCATGAACATGAAGCGTAGTGCACAGTCTGGCCATTCCGCCAAAGGGACAGGCAGACACAGTAACATTGACATTAGGAGGACGTGATGTGCAAGCGCACTTCTGCTTTCAACGTCAGGCATGAATTCTTAAGAATCCAAACTCCATATCGCGGTATAACCTCTGGAAACTTTTAGACCTTTATTTGTCAAATGTCTGCGAACAGCAGCATGAAAATATTCAAAACTACGCTCCTACCACCACTTCCGGGGAAAAAGTAGCAAAGATACAGGAGTGAATACGACATCACCCTGAAAACACGTATTAAGGGGCTTAATAACAACATTTATTATACTATTATAGAATTAGTATTATATGATGTACAGTTGGCTTCACAATCTGCCTATTTTTGATGTTGCACCTTATCATCTACCTTTCACTACAGCGGTTATACGTCACTCCGCATTCCGTAATTCAACTACTACGACCACAGTTACATAATTGAATAACGTAGAACCGTTCCGAATCTAGAACTACTGAAGTTCATGCAATAGCGTATGTTAAGAATTAGGTGTGAACATTGACATTGTCAGTCGGTTGTTCTGTTTCCGCCTGAAAGACTTTTGCAGTACTATTCCAACATAACTACTATCGTTCGGCTGTCAGTGTGTATAATGAATTTGGGGGTGTCATCTGGAGGTAGCTTGGTATAGTTGTGCAAAATGTAGTTTGAATAAAAAATGCTGCTAATTGTACAGGATGATTTAATATTAGATTTATGGGACAAAAGCAAAAAGAAAAAAAATATGATCCCTTCACCCTCACGTTTTTCAGAGACCGAAAGATACACAATGAACCCCAAACACTCACACTGCAGAAGAGACTGCGAGGTACAATATGAAATCCACACTGTTACACTGTAGAAGAGAAAGACAGGTACTGAATAAACCCCATACTCTCACACTGTACTAGAGACGAATACGCATAGTATTAAACCGACACTCACTGTGCAGAAAAGTCAACGAGATGCAGAATGAAATCCACACTCTCACACTGTAGAAGAGACACAGAGATACAGAATGAAATCCACACTCTCACACTCTATCATGGACCAGCAGGAACAGATGAACCCTACACTCTCATACTGTACCAGAGACTGTCACGTACAGAAGGAACACCGCACTCTCATAGAGTATCAGAGATGAAAGATACAAAATGAACACCACACTCTCAGACTCTACCAGATATTGAAAGATACAGAATGGAGCACTCTCACATCGTACAGAGGACCGACAGTGACGGAATGAACCCGACATTCATCTACTGTACCAGAGACTGGGACATACAGGAGCAACATCAGACACCTACTCATCCGTCTCTGGTTGTCTGTCTGCCTACTTGTCTGTCTATGTGTCTGTCTGACACTCTCTCTCTCGTTCGGTCTCATATCTGACATTGAATGTGATGCTTCCCTTTCTCTCCTTCGCTTCCAGATATCCTACACCTACTCTACATACAGTGTTATTTTTAAATTATTATTTAACGTGTCTTCCCATTCCTTTGCAGATTGCAATATTTCTTCTCAAGTTCTGTTTGACCACTAGAAGATTTGAGATGTTCATAAAAGTCTACAACTGCAGCACCATACAAAAAGTTGTAGGAGTTCAGCAGATATTTTCCAACACTTTGTTTGTGCTGCCGTGAACTTCCAGATTCCGCAGATTTTCCTCGTTTATGTACATCACCATTAGGGTTATTTGACGATTCCCATCCCGACCTTGTTCTGTCTATTGTATCTCTCTTCCTATTGTGTTACTCTTTCCCTCTCTCATTGTGTGTGTGTGTGTGTGTGTGTGTGTGTGTGTGTGTGTGTGTGTGTGTGTGTGTGTGTGTGTGTGTGTGTGTGTGTGTGTGTGTGTGTGTGAGTCTGTCTGTCTATCTGTCTGACTGACGGGAGTTGAAGGACAGTACAAAATGGAAACCATAGGGACAGAAGCTAAGGATCTGTCGGTGTCGGTGAACTCCGGTTACAGATGAATAATCAACAGAAAACGAAAGATCTGCAAAATGTGTCGGCTCCGTGACGAAGCTCAGCTTGTCATTCGAGTTCCTGCAATATTGACACCTGCTGAATCACTGCTGAGGTGTGCCCAATAGTTTAATGTGTTTGTCTTCATTCGGACAGTGCTTACACCTGGTCCAGTATTTAATTCAATCGGACTGAATTAAGTGTTTGTTCATGTGACTGAAAACAAGAACGCTCGTCAAGGGTACAAACGTGAATCTGGAGACTGATCCTCTGTATAAATATGGGCGCTGTGTAAGCATCAGCTCAGAGTGTCTGCCGGAGCTGTGAAGCCAGAAGCAACAAGTGTCACAGCCACTCATTGAAATGGTGTATCCAGTCATCTGGCGGATACGAGAAGTTTACTACCCTTTGATTTCAGCCTTTGGAATTGCCGGTAAGACACAGTGTCTGCTGCCGTTGGTGGGAATTGAAGTTTAATTCCAGTGTTGAGATTGTTTCTGTCGCTAGTTTCCACTGTCAGATGTCGAGTCCTAGGTATCCCGCATTTCCACAATGCAATGGAAACACTGGGACTGTGGATTCCGGGATCCGGATATAAAATCAAACCGCTGCGGGAATTTAGCGATCCCGCCAATATCTCTGTCATTCAGCGGACCAGGCAGAGTCCTTTCTGCCACTGTACGTGTTGTACGTGCTGCTGTGTTGCTGATCTTGTCGCAGCTGTACTGGTTTTGCAAATATAACAATATAACCATATAGCAATTACAGCACGGAACAGGCTATCTCAGCCCTTCCGGTCCGTGCAGAACGCTTACTCTCATCTAGTCCCACCGACACGCACTCAGCCCATAACCCGCCTTCCCTTTCCTGTCCATATACTTATCCGTTTTAATGACAAAATAGAACCTGCCTCTACCACTTCTACTGGAATTTCGGTCCACGCAACTACCATTTTCTTAGTAAAGACGTTCCCCCTCGTGTTACCCCTAAACTTTTGCCCCCTTAACTCTAAACACATATCTTCTTCATGAATCTCCCCTACCCTCTAAGGAAAAAAAAGCCAACGTCAACTCTACCTGTCCCCCTCATAATTTTAAATACCTCTATCAAGTACACACTCAACCTTTTACGCACTAAAGTATAAAGACCTAACTTGACCAACCTTCAGGGAATTTATAACACCAACGGACATTATACCAGTTGCTTGTCTGCACTTGGATAAGAGCTGTTGTCTCTGTTAGCTGTAATAATCAAACCATCGACTGGTAGTAACATTTTGGCAACTGCGTGGAATTCGATGTTCTGTCATGAAACTTGTGGATTTTTAATAAACGTGTTTGTTGTGAGTCAATGTGAAGCAGTGCTGTATACGCAATGAATCTTTATTGATAATGTACCCCACGCAAGTTTTACTGAGAAAGCTAGGAGCTATGGGATCCAAGGAAACATTGCTTTGTGGATCCAGAACTGGCTTGTCCACTGAAGATAACGAGTGGTTATAGTCGGGTCATATTCTGCATGGAGGTCGGTGACCAGCGGTGTGCCTCAGGGATTTGCTCTGGGACCCCTAATCTTTGTGATTTTTATAAATGACCTGAATGAGGAAGTGCAGGATGGGTTGGTAAATATGCTGATGACACAAGGTTGGAGGTTTTGCGGGTAGTATGGAGGGCTATCAGAGGTTACAGCAGAACAATGATAAAATGCAAAACTGCCCTGAGAAGGACCAAATGCAGTTCAACCCAGTTAAGTTAAGGTATTTCATTTTGGTAGGTCAAATATGATGTCAGAATATAGCATTAATTGTAAGACTTTTGGCAGTGTTGAGGATCGGAGGGAACTTTGGTCTGTGTCCGGAGGACACTTAGAGCTGCTGCCCAGATTGACTTTGCGGTTAAGAAGACATACCGTGTATTGGGCTTCATCAATCGTGGGAATGAGATTAAGAGCGCAGTTTAATGTTGCAGATATATAGGAACCTGGTCAGACCCCACTTGGAGTACTGTGCTCAGCTCTGGTCGCCTCACCACAGGAAGGACATGGAAACAATGTGCAGAGGAGATTTAAAAATATGTTGCCTAGAGTGGGGAGCATGCGTTATGAGAAAAGGTTGAGAAAACTCAACCTTTTCTCCATGGAGCGACGAAGGATGAGAGGTGACCTGATAGAGGTGTTTAAGGTGATTACAGGCATTGATCGTGTGGATAGTCAGAGGATTTTTCCGAGGGCTGAATGTTTGGAACCAGAGGGCAATGCTTGAAGGTGCTTGCAAGGAGGTACAGATGAAATGTCAGGAGTAAATTGCTTTTTTTTAACGCAGAAAGTGGTGGTGCGTGGAATGGGCTGCCAGCGGAAGTGGTGGAGCCGGAATAGGCTCTTTTAAGAGACTCCTGGATAAGTCCATGGAGCTTAGAAAAATATAGGGCTATGGGTAAGCCGAGGTAATGTCGAAGTTAAGGACATGTTCGGCACAGCTTTGAGGGCCGAAGTGCCTGTATTGCTTTGTAGGTTTTCTATGTTTCTATGTTTGTCACTTCATGCTTATGAATACTGTAAATTGTATTGTATTAATGCTACATCTGACACTGTTACATACACGGGACTGCGGCACCGAGCTCACTGCTGGACGGAGAATTCCTCTGGTGATGGATTCTGTGAGATGCGTCATGTCCGTCAGTGCGGCTGGGTCAGACTGCGCTGTTTCTGTTGGAATCGGTCAATGTTCGGTTTCAAAGTGTGTGAGCTGGGAAATGGGAGAGTAGGCAACACAAACGGATAATTCTAGAAGCACTACGCCCCAGACAGTTTGTATGGAAAGAGAGGCCAGTTAGCAATCGTGTCGTGGTTCTTTTTGAGAACAGTTCGAAAAGACTCTAATTGTTTTTCCACATATTCTGCTTTGACTGGATGAGTGTTCCCAGCATTTTCTGATTTTTGTTCCTTCCTTCGGCTGTTCTGTCGCTGACAGGGAGCGTCAAGGAAACTGAGGATTGTCAAATAGAAAAGTCTCGCCATCAGCGTCGAATTTATTGATTTCATACACAGGAGATGCGAAATGTGCCGCCGTAGAATGTTCATTTAGTGTTGACTCTCAGGAGGTCCTTTCCCACCTACTTCACATTTCCGTCATCAGTAAGAAATCTGTGAACAGATTGTACTAATTTTATTTTACAGATAAACTTCCGTGTCTCCACCTGCTCTGCATTCTCTCTCGATCCACCCACCGCTAAATGCAAAAATAAAGTGGAAATATTACACGATCCACTCCAATTGCTGCATTGGCTTCTGCTCAGTATTTTCTAAACTTGCAGTACCCCGTCTCTCGTTCGACGAACGGTGGTGATTCTGATCCTGTCCAGGGGAAAGTGCGTTCTCTCCAAATATGTATCTCGCTAACTAGTGGGGATGACAACGACCCATCTCCTAGTCGTAATCTCGAATCCGCTGCTGAAGTGGACTGCTGGGATTTAGGTTCCCAGATTATGCCTGTGGATCACCGCGGATCACAGCTGTGTGTAGAATCCTCTTATGGTTAATATTTGAGAGCACTACGACCTCTGTCTGTCTGTCTGACTGTCGCTTTCACCGTCGATCGATTTGTGGCTATTTGCTATGAGAAGCTGAAAACAAATAATTTGCACCGAGAGAACGGCGGCTGTAGTTGTAGGAACAGTGAGTTGTGCTGACCTGTATGGAGAGTGCCCCCTGGGGCTTTGTATACGAGCACATAGAAATAATTGACCGTGTTCCCTGGTATTGTGTTGCTGCAGCGAGCAACAGAAACTCCCATCATGGGAGGCATTTACAGTGTTTCACCTCATTTTAACCCCTAGTGTCCCATGCTTTCTGATTTTGCTGTTCAATGTTCAGACAGTCAGGCTGATTGTAGCGGCCAGTCGAGCTCGCAGGCGGCTCCGGGGACAAACTAGTGGAAAGAATAACGGAGCGGGAGATTGAGACACATCGCAAATCCATCATTGTACTCTTCTCCAATTCCCCGGCATCATCACTTTTCCTCACATTGTTCAAATGCAAAAATTCTGGTTTGTTTCTCTCGGAGAGGGTGGAATCACGTTTTCCCACATGTTGTCCAATTGCAGATGTTCACTCAATCACTTCTGTCTGCGTCCATAAACCCCTTCTCCACCTATCGGAATACTGATTCTGCCACCAAGCTCCGTAACTGCAGCGGACACGAATATAATACACTTGGTCCCGTATCCAAATGACTATATCGACAGTGAACAGTTGGGGCATAGACACAATCCAGCAGTTTCTGTTCCAGCCACAGATTCCCAAATTGAAAGTGTCCCATTTATTCTCCATTTCTGTCTTTGAACGGCTTCTGATTGTCAGTCCATACAAACTCATTATCCAGAACACCATGTGCTTGTCAGTATCTTTTCTAAATTACACCCACACCTGATTCATCGTTTCCCAATTTTCCATCTGATTGTCCTTTCCTGCACCACACTGACTATGCGAGTGCTCTTGTTACTGTCCTCCAAAAACCTCGCGTGGGTAAATGGAGTCTGGGTCAGTGACTCCACCTGTAGGACACTGGTATGGTATACAGTGTAAATATTGTTGGAGTGTAACAGGTGTATTGGAAACGTGTATCTTGTGTTTGGGCTCAGATTCGGACTGAATATCTCTTCTCTCAGTAAGTGTGCAAACCATCAGCTGTCAGCACTTCTCTGTTCTCTAACACACCTTGTCAGTGAGAGAGGGGTGGCTGTTCTGTGCCTTCTGCCTCGACAGGAGGAAAGTCGGAGGCGGGTAGGAGAAGTCAATTGGGCCAGTGAGGGTGAGATAAGTGGCAGGCGGTTCTGTGGAATAACTGGTGCAGGCAGTGCCAGAGTCAACCTGTCTGTCCATCTATTTGACGGTGTCTTTGTCCATGAATATGTTCATCTCCCAATATAGAGTACCATTTTTGTTATTTAACCGGACAGCCGTCTCTCTTCCGGTTGAAAAAAATATTTCCAATGTTCCTTTGAGCTCTGGCAGATTTGAGATGGTCATGAAAGTCTATTACATCAACAACATCAAAAAAGCGGGAGGAACTCAGCAGAGCTTATGCAGCATTCAGTGTGTTTGTGCTGTCCTCGATTCCAACATCTGCAGATTTTCTCATGTTTGTACATGAGCAACCTAATCATCTGAGTGTTGCTGTGCCAATATTGTTCTGTCTATTTTACCTCTGTTCTTATCTGTGTGTGTGTGTGTTTGTGTGCGTGTGTGTGTGTGTCTTCGTGCACGTGTATGTGTGTTGGACAATGTGTGTGGCCAGGAGGGATGTGAAGTACTGAAGGAGAGTTTAAACTGGGAAATAGCAAAGAAAGACGTTAGGGATCGGACAGTACTGGTGAACTCCTTCCAGATGAATATCAAACACCAAACTCTGAGCGAACTCTGTGAACGTGGCTGCTCGGCGACAACACTCAGCCTTTGGCACTAGAGCTCCAGCACATGAATGGAAAATGCCCAAGTTAACGACCGCGAATTTTGATGCGCTTATCTTCAATCAGCCCGGTATGTACATCAGAGTCAATGGTGCAGAATTCAAGTCTTCGTTCAAGTGGCTGTAACGAAGGAAGCTAGTCAGGGGCATAATCGTATCTCTGGAGTCCGATCCTCTGTATAAATCGGGGCCGTTTGGAAAGGATCAGCTCAGAGTGTCTGCCGGAGCTGTAGAGTCAGGAGCAACAGCGGTCACACATTCTCACTGAAATGGAGTATCCAGTCATCTGGCGGATAGAGGACGTCTACTATCCTTTTATTTCAGCCTTTGGAATTCCCGGTAAGCCGCAGTGTCAGCTGCCGTTGCTGGGAAATGAGGTTTAATGAAAATATTGTGATTATTTCTGTCGCTGGTTTCCACTGTCACATGTCCAGTGCTAATATTCCAATATTCAGGAATTGTATGTAAACACACGGATTGTGGATTGTGGAATCTGGACCTGAAGACCGCTGCAGAAATGTCGCGGATCCCTCAACACCTGCGGAACGCAGCTGCCTGTATTCAACGATGTGATGATCGGGTATCGAAGCAGGTGAACTGTATTCGGAAATATTGTTCCGCATACATTATAACAATTGATTCTCTACGTTTGTATGGGAGCGGCTGTCTGAGGTCGGAGTAACAACCAAACCATTGACTGGTAGCAACAGTTTAGCAACTGTACGCAGTTTCATGTTGCATCATGAACGTCGCGGATCTTTAATAAATGTGTACGATATGGCTGAATGTGAAACAGTAGATGCACAACACAATGAAGTCATTGCTGAGCAATTACCGCCATCGACGAGTTGTTTCATTGCTATCAGTACTGTGAGATGTCTTCCTTTTTGTCTACATCTGACACTGCTACAAACATTGGACTACGACACCGAGCTCAGGCTGGACGTAAAGATCATCTCTCCGGCTTCCCTGTGATGGATTCTGTGGGAGGCGCTGTGTCTGTCTGTGAGATTGTGTCAGACTGCGCTGTGTTTGATGGTATGTCGATGCTCTGTTACGAAGTCAGTGAAGATGCAAATGGGGGAAAAGGAAACTCACCCGGGGAACTCTAGAAGCACGAGGCCCGAAGCAGCTTGTGTGGAAAGAGAAGCGAGTTAACACTCGTGTCAGGGACTTCACTGAGAACGGTTCTGAGGAAAGAATCGCAAACGGTTATCCACATTTTCCTTTTTGCCTAGAGAAGCGTTTCCAGTTTTAGATTTCCCCAGCCACATCACATCTCGGTCATCGGTAGGAAAGCCGTGTTCAGATCATATTGACCTTATTTTACTGCGTGTACAACGTCCTGTGTATGTTTCTCAAAATGGGTTTTTTGGTTTGTTAAGAGTAGGAATGCTTCTTTGATAAGTGTTTCTCACGTCGAGGAAGGTGGACGTGCGCTGCACTGCTTGGTTGAGCACCGGGCGTGGTCCTAGGTGCGAAGACGTGGAGGTCGGAGGCAAGTGACGAGGGGTCGAATGGTTCGATGTTTGAGCTCCAACGATGTGCCATAAACTGACTGAACTTTGATAAGTTGGCGCCTTTCTGTTTTTTTTTTTACCTTGCATATATATTGTATTGCCTAATACTCTTTTCATTTTAGTAAACTCTTTAAAGTGTATTTCATAACGGTATTTGTTGCGGGGTTGATACCGTGGGCGGGCGCGAGGCATAAACTCGATTCTCACAGCACCTGCGTGTACGGGAGGTGGGATTGGTGTGTGGCTGGATCTCCTTTTCCCCTAGACATATACCAGCGTGTTGGTTAAGTGTTACATGCATAAACTCCTTCTCTGCCTCCGTCACCTCTGGACCTTCTCTCCACCCTCCCAACGGTAAAGGCAAAAATAAAGTGAAAACATGAAAGGATCCGCTCACGCTGCTGCATTGCTCTTTGTTCAGTATGTTCCCTACGTGATGTTCCCTGTCTCTCTTCCAGCGAACTTGGTGGCGATTCTGATCCTGTCCCGTGGAAAGTGCGGTCTCTCGAAATGTGTCACTCGCTACATGTTTGGAATGGCAGCGGCCGATCTCCTGGTCGTTATCTTCGATCCGCTACTGACGAAGACAGCTGGGATTTATTTTTACGATTCATTCCTGCGCATCACTCCTGTGTGCAGACTCCGTGAATGGTTGATATTTGCGAGCACGGCGACCTCGGTCTGGCTGACTGTTGCTTTCACCGTCGATCGATTTGTGGCTATTTCCTGTGAGAAGCTGAAAACAAAATATTGCACCGAGAGAACGGCGGCCGTGGTTATCGGGGCAATGAGTCTGCTGGTCTGTTTAGAAACTGTTCCCTGGAGCTTTATATACGAACCTTGGGTATTAATTGATGGTGTTCCTTTGTATTGTGTTTTTACATCGAGCTTCCAAAACTCTCCCTCATGGGCAGCATTTGCGATATCTCACCGGATAGTAACCCCTTGTGTCCCATTCTTTCTGATTTTGATGTTCAATATTCTGACTGTCAGGCGGATTCTAGCGGCCAGTCGAGCTCGCAGGGGGCTACGGGTACCAAAGAGTGGAGAAAATGACAAGGACCAGGAGATGGAGAACCGGCGCAAATCCATCGTTTTGCTCTTCAGCATAACCGGTAGTTTCACTTTGTTGTGGGTAACACAGGTGGTATTTTGTATCTATATATACATTTCAAAGAGCTTTGTTTATTCTGTCACGGATCCCCGTTACATCACAGAAAAGACAGCGGGAATGCTGCAGGTTCTCAGTTCCTGCACCAACACGTGTATTTACGCCCTGACTCAAAGCAAATTCCGAGAGGAACTGAATAATGCCGTGAAATATCCAATAATTCAGATTTTGAAATTTATTAAACGTTAGAAACAAATGGTGTACTTTGCGAGGTTTCAGCTGCTTTCATGTTCCCTATTCCGCACACAATCTTGCCCCCACTTCGGGGTAAATGTAAACAATGTGAGGAACAGAGTCACAAGCTGCTCGAAATACAAAACAACACACAATGTCAGAGTCCCGATGAAGCTGCTCGACCCGAAACGACGACAGCCTTCGCTTTCCAACAGCTGCTGCGTTGTCTGATGAATTTCCCCAGCATTTGGTGTGTGTTGCTTAGAGTTTGCAATAACTGTTGACAGCCGATCCCGACGGTATCACTAGCCCCAGCGTCCCAGAGATCCCCTTCCCCCCTCCGTCCAACCTTCTGATCCGATTAAGTTGCTATTTGAAGCGAACCTGTTACCGCTAATTCACTGTTCTATTGAAGCAGCCTGATCTGGAGTTTATTTCCGTCACTAACCAGCGCTCCTGCTCCCGCACAGGCGGTTCCTTCCTGCACACACCTTTTCTCCTCTTCCTCTACCTGTACCCTCTCCTTCTCTCTTTCAACTTGAAGTTTACCAGTAATAGAAATCAGAATTGCAGCTGTTTTATACAGGACGACTAAGTACCACTGCCTTCATTTAGAGAAAGAGAGAGGGAACGCCATCGCGAGAGAGGCATCTCGCAATAAAAACTGCCAGAGAGACACTATAAGGGAGAGCGATAGAGAGAGAGGAAGAAAATGGGATATTGCGAGGGAGAGCGGGAGAGAGAATCAGACATTAGGAGGGACAGCACACGACAGAGGAACCGATAGAGAAACAGTCATCACGCGGGAGAGAGAGGGAGAGGCAGAGATTATCTCTCTGATAACGAGAGATTGAGAGAAAGAATGAGATCGCGAGAGGGAGAGAGAACGAAAGCAAGAGATCGCAAGGGAGAACGCGGGGGAAGGAAAACGAAGGAGAGAGAGAGAGAGAGAGGAGCGAGAGAAAACGAGAGTCACAGAGAGACAGACAAACAGGCAGACGGACAGACAGCCAGACAGACAGACAGATATTGATGTTTTGCGCCGAACAACAAAAGACACAGTGAAGGGAAGTGGGATCCAATATGTTCTTATCCTGATCAGTATCAACGTGGTATTTGGCGGTGCTAACACTTTTTCCGACCCTGTGCAAAGAACTCTTGAATAATGTCTGATAGAAAACAGAAAAAAAGAAAACAGAAATAAAAACATGACCAGAAACAAGAGAGAGGCTGCGGACGCAACTCACCCAAAATGCTGGATGAGTTCGGCAGGCGAGGCGGCATCTAGGAAACGTGAACAATCACGCAGAACGTCCGCTGTGTTCCTTCAGCACTTTGTGTGTTACAACAGATACAAGGTAATTAATGGACCAATGGCACTGTTAATACTGAAATCTCGTGAGTTGTTGGATAATTAGAGAGATGACATACTAAGTAAAGATTTGTATACAGAACGACCTGCCCGAGATGAAGGTGATTTGAGGAACCGTTCTCCAAGATGTTCAGACATGATCCCGCTCTTCACTGGTTGGTCCCTGGGCTCAATTCAAGTTAATTCAGAACAGGTAATATTTAAATATTCACTCTAAATATAAGCTTCAAAAAGGGGCAGTTACTGGGTACACACTTGAATGATTTTCTGAGAAGGCCGCAAAACGAATTCATGAGAGCCGAGCGGTGGGTGATATGTGAAAAGAATTGTCTGAGGCGTTTGACCAGAATCGTCAGACTCATTTCTTCCAGAAAGCAGAGTAAGGAACTTATTTATGATGCAGCGTTTCCAAGATATCTGTTCTGTACCCGTGTTATTTCTAATCATTGGTAAATTACCTTACAGAGGAAGTGGATAGGAGGCGAAATGATAATTTGCAGGTTGAAGCGCCACGGACGGTAGCGATTAGAGAGACACTTTTCCAGCTCCGGCCTTTGGAAATACAAAGGAACACAATTCTGGGACGAGGTTATTCACGCTTAAATGCTGTGATGTGTCACACGGGTCAGTTGTTCCTGCTTGTTTATCCTGTAATATTATATCCAAATGGTTATTATGGATTGTCCTATCTACAATAATGTATTGATTTTCCTATAGTTTGTAAGATTTTGACTCTAAATAAGGATCAGGCCTAAATTCATGGTCCCTTAATGAAGTTATGGTGGTCCTGAATGGGTTGGTATTTTAAAGCAAGATTTTTGTGAATGTTATTTGCAACTTGATTGTACCTTTTTACGTAATCAGATTGAGTTAAACTGCTATAGGATCCTGGAATGTGTTGGATTGTGTCTGGTTTCTCTTGGCATTTTCTGCATTTATTGCCGTGTTTGTTTGTCTTTTATGTATTTCTGTTTATTTTAAAATGTAATTCCCAAGGCACCCTTGTTTCTGGGAAGAGGTCTCCAACTCAGAGTCGGGCCTCGATGCTTCCTTGTCACCATCTGGTCTGCTCAGATCATTGGGATATCTCCCATGGAGGGTCATACTCATTCCACTGGTTAATGTTTTCTTCGGTAGTGATGATTCATTTTTCTGAGTTGGCCTTTCATTTAAGTCTTCTGGTCTGTATTTCAAATCAGATTTGCATATACCTGTCTGGTGTGCTGAGCCCTGTTTATTTTGTATGAAAATATATACTTTAGAAACCTTATCAGACTGTTTTCTAGTGACTATTATAATTCATCCTAGTTCTGTCCCTGGTAGTTTTCATCTAAGTGGTAAAACGGGTTTTCTGAATTTGTCATTTCAGTTCTTCTTTTTCTTTGTGAAGTTTCCAGATTGGAATGGGACTAAGGTATTTTGAAAAAAGAATACACTAATATGGATATAACAAAAGTGAGAATGGATATCAGACCACTGCAAAACGAGGCCGTAGGGGTAGTAATGGGGAACGTGGAGCTGGCTGATGAACTGAATAAGTATTCTACATCGGTCTTCACTTCAGAAGACACGAGCAGGATGGTGGATGTCCAGATGTCAGTGGTCAGAATTATGTAAAGTTACATTACTCATGAGAAGGTTCTTGGGAAGCAGAAAGGTCTGAAGGTAAACAGGTCACCCGGAGTAGATGGTGCACATCTGAGAGTTCTGAAAGAGGTGGCTGAAAAGTGTCTGGAGGGATTAGTAACAATGCCTCAAGAATCAGTGGGCTCTGGTATGGTTCTGGAAGACAGGAAATTTGGAAATATCACTCCACTCTTCAAGAAGGTTGAGAGGTAGAAGATACAAGATTATGGGCCAGTTAGTCTGACCTCAGTGGATAGGAAGATACCGGATTCGGATGTTGAAGAATGTGTTTTCAGGGTATTTGGGGCACATGATAAAATCAGCCATTTTCAGCATGTTTCAGATTTGGAAATAATTATTACTCCGGGTCTGAAGCAGCAAAAAAAAAAAAAACCCTAATAAAAATATATATCCACAGCTTATACACTGCACACATGTCCAGAAAGTGTCGTAAGGCACAGGATGTCTGTCCATAAGGCGACTTACAGAAAATGATAAACGAGCGTCGTTTAGCAGTGTGGAAGCGTGTGTTAGTGGGTAGAGTTGTTGATCAGACGTATTGCTTGGGAAAATTAGCTGTTTTAGGTTTGGTAGACCTGGTGTGAATACTACGTAGTCTCCTACCTGATGGTCGTGGGACAAGCTGTCCATGAGTTGGGAAGGTGGAGGGAGATTGTGAAAATCAGGCTGGTGCTTGCTCTCAAGAGAGGGAAATTGGAGAATACCAATCAGATGGTTTTTTAGTTAAGGTTGTGCAACCATGGAGAATGTAGTTCTGGATTGGGTGTTGTGCAATGAATCAAATTGGGATTGGAAGCTCAAGGAAGGGAAACGGTGAGGAGTCAGTAATCAGAATATGATATAATTCACCCTGCAGTTTGAGAGGTAAAGCGATAAAAAGATTCATCATGATTAGTGGAGTGAGATGAACTGCAGATTCACGAGAGAGGAGTTCACCAAAGTTGATTGGAAGGAGACACTAGCAGGGATGATGGTTGAATAGCAACGGCTTCCTTATGCCAACACTTCCCTCTTCCCACCCCACTCTAGCCTTTCACCTTTAAGTTTATGTAAATGTGATGTTAGCATTCAATACGAGAGGACTAGAAGGCACGATATAATACTAAGGCTTTAAACGGCTTTGGTTAGACCACACTTGGCTATTATGAGATTGGTGATATGGTCTCCTTATCTCTGAAATTATGTGCTGGAATTGAAGAGATTCCAGAAGATGTTCATGAAAATGATTCTGGCACTGACAGGGTTAAAGCACGAGGAGCATTTGGAGTCTCTGGGCCTGTTCCCGCTGGGGTTTAGATTAATGAAGCGTTGTGGGCATCATTTCGAATATTGAAAAGCCCTGATAAACTGGATGTGCAGAATATGGTTCCGATGTCTGGGGAGTCTAGAACTGGAGGACACAGGTAGAGTGGATGTGGAGAGGATGTTTCCTGTAGTGGGGGAGTCTAGGACCAGAGGACACAGATAGAGTGGATGTGGAGAGGATGTTTCCTGTAGTGGGGGAGTCTAGGACCAGAGGACACAGATAGAGTGGATGTGGAGAGGATGTTTCCTGTAGTGGGGGAGTCTAGGACCGGAAGACACAGATAGAGTGGATGTGGAGAGGATGTTTCCTGTAGTGGGGGAGTCGAGGACCAGAGGACACAGGTAGAGTGGATGTGGAGAGGATGTCTCCTGTAGTGGGGGAGTCTAGGACCAGAGGACACAGGTAGAGTGGATGTGGAGAGGATGTCTCCTATAGTGGGGGAGTCTAGAACTGGAGGACACTGATAGAGTGGATGTGGAGAGAATTTCTCCTATAGTGGGGGAGTCTAGAACTGGAGGACGCAGGTAGAGTGGATGTGGAGAGGATGTCTCCTATAGTGGGAGAGTCTAGAACTGGAGGACACAGGTGGAGTGGATGTGGAGAGGATGTCTCCTATAGTGGGGGAGTCTAGGACCAGAGGACACAGATAGAGTGGATTTGAAAAGGGTGTTTCCTACAGTGCAGAGTCCAGGATCAGGGGGACCACCTTCAGAATAGAGGGACCTCAATTTAGAACAGAAATGAGGAGTAATTCTCCTGTGTGTCTTATGATTGTGGCTGATCTATTCTCCTGTGCCCATTCCCCTTGCTACTTTAAATGATTACCTATGCACCCCTCAAATATACCCAAGCAACCGGTCGGGGGGGGGGGGTAACAAACCTGAAAGAATCTGTACTCATCTAGATAGACAGACTCATCATTGATCCCGAAGAAAATTATATGGAAGATATATAATTCCTGAGATTTCCAACCGTCTCCAGTTAAAATGAGCGGCCGATATCAATTCCTGTCTTGCTTCTCTCACCAAGAGAGATATCAGACCTCTCTCCCTTATTTATCTCCCCTTCTACATCCCTACTTCTATCGCCATTTAACTCCCCCATTTTTCTCCCTCCACTATTCCTTCCCCCTCTCTCTTCAGTCACTTCTTTCTCCCAAGCCTCTTTTTTCCCGTCTCTCGCTCCGTTCATTTCTCACTCGCGTCCGCTTCATTTCCCGCTATTCTCTTCCCTCCCTGTCGCCTCGCCTCTTTCCTACCCCTATTCCTCGCCTCCGCTTCTCCACTCCCATCTCTCCTCAGACTGTGCTGTTGGTTTTGTTGCTCTCTTCCTCCTTTTTTCGCTTTCCCCGTCTCTCTCTCCCTCCCAATCTATCTCTACCACCGCTCATCCTGTCTCTCCGCAGTTCCACTATCATCTCTCTGTACTCCTCTTTCTGTCCCCCCTCCCTGTCTCCCCCCTCTCCCACTCTCTTTTCCCCTCCCTAAGGATAAACTTTTTATCAACGAAAACGGGAACAACACTCTGTACGGCCACATGCTATCCTGTTAAAAAATGCACACCACTGAACAGATATGAAAGTTCAGTCCAGAAATAGGGCGAGGAAAGATCACCATGAAGCAGTGATTCCCATCGTAGGGGGTTACGTGTTCCACGGGGGCATTAGGGGCAAATAACAGTGGTCAGGTACGTTCAAGATTCTTGGTGTGGCGGTGTGGCAATATAAAATATATAAGACCTGAGTCAGACCCCACTTGGAATACTGTGTTCAGTTCTGGTCACCACACTACAAGAAGCATGTGGATACGTGCCTAATGAAAATAGTTTTAGTATATTTGGCATTTTCTCCTTGGAGTGACGGATGATGAGAGGTGACCTGATAGAGGTGTATAAGATTATGAGGGGCATTGATCGTGTGGATAGTCAGAGGCACTTTCTCGGGACTGAAATGGTTAACATGAGGGCGAATAGTTTTAAGGTGCTGGAAATCGTTCCTGAGTTAAGGTCAGGGTTAAGTTTGTCATGCATAGAGTGATGGGTGTGTGTAATGCTCTGCCGGCGGTGGTGGTGGAAGCGGATACAACAGGGTCTTTTAAGAGCCTCTTAGATAGGAACATGGAGCTTAGAAAAATGAGGGCTGTGTGCTAGGAAAATTCCAGGCAATTTCTAGAGTAAGCCAAATGGGCGGCACAGCATTGTGGGCCGAAGGGCCTGTAATGTGCTGTAAATTTCTATGTACTATTACTTGCGGTACCAGGGTCTGCAGCACAGAAGAAGCCATAGCTCCGCAGGCAGCGAGCGCTCCTCGTCACAACCGTCTGAAAATTGCCAAACTCTTCCCACCTTACCAGCCTAACAGACGTTATTGGGGAAGCATAAATGAGCAACCAGAGTGCTCAACAGTTGCCCTTGATTCACGGCACGGAACAAGCTCATGCACTTTAACAGTCTAGCCCCGATAATGATGGATTAGTACGTACGGCAGGATTTCTGAGAGTCTGAAGGCGATGAAAACTTGAATTCTAATTCTGCGAAGAACCAGAAACTTCAAAAAATTCGTCTTTACGTAACTGGAGTATGGTTTTATTCTATTTCCGTCAGATCTGTGATGCCCATGTATCTTATTCGCAATACCGTACTGTCTAATGAAACACTGCAAACATCGAGATTGCAGGAACACTTCCGTAAGAGAGACACTGAAAAGGCGACCTATGGTATTACTCAGTTCCAGAAGATGAAAGAAGCATTTGGATAGCGTTGCACACTCGAGTTATTTGTTCGGAAAGCTAAAAACTACATTGATCATGGTCTCATTGCTTCTCATAACATTTCCAAAATAACAGCAATGTGTGAAAAACTCTGTTACAATCAGAAGTGCTCACCACTGTTCTCAAAATGGATGCCAGTATTTAAAATCAATTCCCCTGAGTAATTGCTCTGTATCTTTTCGTATTGATGACATGAGTAAGGAGATTAAGTATCACTATGCACAGAACTATAAAAAAAGAACAGAATTTGGGAGACAACTGTGTGAGAAAACGTGGCATTGCAAATGGCGTCTGTACGGTTTATCAAAGACAGAGAAGTAGATGAAGATTTTATCTATTGTAAAAAGTTGAAAACAGATATCAACGGGGAGTCTGTCTACGAGACCTCAAAATGTATATTGATGACAACATTATTCTGAACAGGAACATGATTTCTTGTGCAACGGGTTGAGCACTAGGTCGCCAGGCCTGGAATTAGTGGAATTTATGAAAATTAAATTGCAAGTCTGTGGTATCATTCATTGTCAACATCCAACAGCTGCTGTGAAGTGCACAGGTACTGTGAGAACTAGGTTTAAAGATAAATTAAAAGTTAAAGCAGAATATTTTGCCTATTCTGGCATATGGTAGCCACGTTTTTACACTATGGGAGCACTGTAAAGAATATTCTGTCTAAGAAGGGCGAGCGTGGCAAGTATGAAGGGCTTCAGGAGGTCATTGTGGGCTTTAAAAAATTTGGCAAACACTGCTCTGGAAGGGTTAGCCAATGGATAAGCATAACCGTCCATGGAAGAGATCCCCACGATCTGAGCAGACGAGGGAAACACGTCCGACGACAGGCTCAAAGTTGGAGACGTCTTCCCTGAAACTAGATGTTTCTTTGTGGCAATACTGGTCCAGGTGGTTAAGACAAAAACATCAAAAATGCACAATAAAAGGCTAACAAATGCACGACAATAAAAACAGAATATGCCATGTGAAACCAGAAAGTATCCCACACATTGTAGTATCCTGCAACAGTTTAATTCAATCTGATTACTTACACAGGCACCATCAAGTGACAAACATCTTTCACCAAATTCTTACTTTAAGATACACCATCATGAAACATGCCTACATTATTATAAATACAATCCTAATCCAGTTTTAGAGGCAGGACCCATCAACCGATCCATTATTAGAGATGGGATACCTGGTACCCGCACAAAAATAATAATACATAATCCGCCATTACGAAGACACACTACGCACGGAAATCAGTAAGTATAAAACACAGGAAATATGCTGACGGAAGAGGAAAATTAACGACTATTGTACAGGAAGAGGGTATACAATGTCCTAGTTGTAATATATACGACTGGTATCATCCGAAAATCACTACACAACAACACTAAACATTTCGACCCGCGCAACAATACTTATAAAGTTCCAGAAAGGCACAGCACTATACAGCACTAAAATAGTCCAAACTTTGAGAAATAAGTGGGCTTGTCTGTGTCCATAATGCAATTTTTACCTGTTTTAGCTGAGATAAAAAAAAAAATAATAAGAAGAATTCGATTCTAGGGGATGCATAGATTTAAATATATTGATATATTGATAAGCATGCAAGTCAATGCAGAGGAGAGTCAGCATGGAATTTGATCGGAAGGACTTTTGTTAGAAATCAGGAAGTGAGATATCATTATTTTCCTTGAAGCAGAGTAGGCACCGGAGGTTTCCGTAACAATTTGCGCAGTTAGGAATGAGTGGTGTGGTGTTAAACATCTTTGTCTAATGTGACGGACAAGCGCAAACTTTACTGTAAGTTGTGTTAATTTCCCTTTTTATTCTTCATTATTATGCAAGAGTCTAAAGCAACAGATGAGTTGCATTTTTTGCTGATTTGGCCTGGAATGTCTCCAGAACCTATCCCACTTTCTCATGACCGAAAGGCGTCTGGCGTTGACGAAAGCGGGAATATGGAAAATTGAAAATAAAAGGTAGGATGATCTTAATGATTGATAGGAATGGACTTCTCGCCGCTGCCACGTTTTCCGATGACCGCAGGTTCTGGAGTGTCAAGATGGAAAACATTACGACCGCCTCCGAAAAGAGCTTAGATATGTTGTTTGTTAATTAGTTGAATAATTGACGTGAGCAGATATTTCGCTGCGTTGATAAACTGCTCTCTGAACTTGGACTGAATTACCCCGTAAATAAACGTGTTTTTGCAGCAACATAATATCAGCAGAATGTATCCTGACTGTTGAAATATTAATTCAGAATCGCTGTAATTATTTGGATCCAATCTGGCAGTTGTGTAATAAAGGATTTCAGCAAAACTCAACGACCACAGGATGATGAAGCTCCCGGAGATGGTGAGAAGTAAGATTACAGACCTTCTCCTGCTCTCCATCTCGGGGTCCCTGCGGTTCTCCGCCTTGCCCTGACCCCTCAGGGTGTCTGTCTGTCAGAGCGTTGAACAATAGTATTAGCATGAACGGGAGGAAAGGCGTTTGAATGGTAGTAAGACACTTATATTCCACCCAGCCGGCACCGGTATAGTAGCTCTGCTTTGTAGTACAGTCCCAGTTTATATGGTCAATCACTTTCAGAGGACAATACCTAAAGCATTCGGGCACAGCTTTAAAACAGAGCAGAACGCCGGTTGTTGTCAGAACCACAGCCGCATTTTCCAGGTGCAATACTTTGCTTTCAGCTTCTGGCAAGAAATGGCAACAAACCGATCAAACATAAAAGTGAAGGGGAACCAGAGTGAACAGTCAGTGGCTGAAAATCCCAGTGTGGAGATCTCATTGCATATGGGGGTGATGGATGTCCAGGAAAGTCCCGGGGAAGTAGTAGTAACTGAACCGCCACGTTATGACATCAAAGCAGATGGTTAGAAGATCCGCCGTTGCCATGGCCACGAGGTAACAAGTGGTGCAGGTGAAGAGGCCACACTTTCCTCGAGACAGGATCTCAATCACTACTAAATTCACTGGGGGAGGGGAAGCAAAAAGAATGAGTGAATTACAGTCTCACCACTGTGGGTCTCTGAGAAAAGTTAAGCTGAGAATTGAGAACAATCAAACTTTGCAGAAAGCTCATTTTTGTAGGTTTAAGAGGCGTAAAGCGCGAGTCACAGATGCCTCAACCGCTTTCATGTTGGGTGAAAGAGAGTGGGGATTCAGTACTGCAGGAGGAGCAGTGTTTGGGAAGGACACATTGTCCACTGGTGGCCGTGAGCGTCTTGGAGAAATCAATAAAACACCCCTAGCATTAGGTTTCGATTGATGTGTAAAGGCTGCATATATCGGCAACTCTTTCAACGATGGTTATGGCCGCGTTCCCGACACTTATTTTTTGTCGCTTTCCTCGTACAGCGAAGCCCTGCCTCTGTCCATTTTCGAAGTTCAAAACAATTCATTTCCCTCATTCGCCTGCCTCGTCTCCTCCTGGAATCCCCATTCTTCACCTGCCCATTGATTTCCCACGTGGCTCGCTTCTTTTTCATTCTGAAACCACTTTGGACCTGAGTTCCTCTGCAGTTTGTTAACACATTCGATCAGAAACTTCCAAATTTCGTTCTTAAACATTTTGCCTGATCTGCAGAATGTTTCCTGTATTGTGCAGGTTAGTGCTTAATCTTCCCAAATTTCCAAAGGAAATACGATTCAGGTACCTCAAATAATCTGCATTTCAGAGGTTGCGCCAAACTACTGCATCGGTTTTCTGAATAGTTTGATGCATATTATTCTGGGTTGGAGAATCGCATGAACCTTACCCTGCTAATCTGACCGCTAAAGGCCACCGCTGGGCTGCACCCTAACTCTATCTTCTCTTCGAGTATAATAGAGTGTGGAAACACTCACGCAGCTAAAACCCACACAGCTCACGTGTAGCTAAAACTACACTAAAACTCACACAGCTCCTTCTTTGACTATTTCACATCTCCCAATGGTCCGGAGTCTAACTTACAGGTGATGTCCACCACTCTCATTACAGGTCTGCAGAGTATGAGCTACGAAGAAAGCTTGAACGTATTAAACCGTTTTATCCTCAGTAATGGTACCTCCTCAGGAGATATGATAGAGGAGCTCAGAATCACTAAGGATACAACTAAGGTGGATGCCAGCTACTTCTTTAAAGCATTTCTTTACACGGCGAGATATGGATACACGGAACAAACTACGTTGCCGCGTAGTTCAGAGAAGTACCTCAGAGACTTCAGAATCTAAACTCGATAATTATTTTAACACGCTGTGTAAATAGAACATTGGCTAGTTTAATTAGTCCGAATGAACTATTCATGTCAAAACCTTTCTAATGTTTTAATGCTCCCCTGAATCTAAACGGGGTTTCGGTTCCCACTTTCTCTTGAAATTTTCAGAAATTCCTTAAAACAGAGCGGAATAGTTTAAAATTGACTTTTAACACATGTTTCTCTATTGATATGGAGTAACACCATGTAACCCGTAAAGGTGCCGAGTGTGTTGGATTTTCGCAGTTTACTTTGACAGTGGTTTTGCATTGATAAATCAATAATTTGTGCCATGAGTCGATAAAGTGTCTCTATGTCTCCGATCTTCCACTCTACATCTGTTTGAACTGCCGTTTTATTTTCACACGAAGCTACGGAATAAACTGCAAGGGCACTTCTGACCGAACACAGAGATTTGTCACAATCTCTGCACCGCACTCACTGATACACTGGCATCAACATGCTATTGAACTATCACAGTTCATATACCGCACACAACGAACTGTAAATGTTCTTACCAGGTTCACCAATAACGGTAATGATCATATAATATATGCTTCTCACACGGTAAAATGCTTTAACCATGCTGTGTGAGATTCAGCCTGTCTTCCACCAGCCCGCAATTTCGCTGAAGCGATTCTGAGCTGATGGCTCTCCACGGTCATGCATTTACATCAGCTCCCGCACACTGAATATTCAATACTACACGAGGCTGACGTATCTTCCAACAGCTGGGGTAAAAATAAACGATGTAATTCCAGTAAAATCCCAATAGTGATGAAAATGGATAGCTTGACAATAAATTGCAAAATCTCAAAGACGAAGAAATGGCAATAGGAGAAATCATTGAATGCTGTTGTGAAAAACTCTGAGGCTCACCTCTCGGTTTCATGATTGTTATTGTTGATCTTCTCTGTTCCTAGGCCCCATAGACTTTGCGGGGATACATAACAAGCAACTCGCGGATTTACGATTTTAAAATTCCTTTACGTTGCTTTGATTCGAGATCTCTGCCTGAAGCTCTTAAATATCTCAGGTTCCAGGCACACAGCCGTAGATGTTTCGTCTTCCCGGAGGACATACGTATTTCCAGCCGTGACACCGACCCTCGATCTGCCCGTCTCCAGAGCCTCGAGATCTCAGGGTTCCAAATTTGAGCCGGACTCGTAAGAACAGACCTCTGCGTGCTGACCAACGACCAGCTATGAAACCCCGAGAGCGGGTCCCATTCCGGCATGAACCGAGGTTAACATGGTCAGGGCCTTCAAAAGAACACTGAAAGGAAAAAGTAAAAATATTAACGATGGAAATAGAGCTGTTTCAGAAGATGCAACCAAAGTTTAGCTCCATCATTACTCCGCTCCGCCTGCAAATGAAAATTATGTTGCAGATTCACTAAACTGGTAGCGTTAGAGAGTTGTATATAATTATTTGACAATCTGAACATGCACTTTGACTGTAAATATAACGTAACGTTGTAGATTTTGTGTTTTCCCTGACGTGGTACCTGGATGTAATTATGTATTGAATGGTCTGAAATAAGTAGTGCACAAGAAGAGCCTTTCACGTGTCTAGATACTCTTTACAGCAGTAAACCAATGGGTCGTCATTTATTGTATAAAATTAATCAGTTTGTCAAATGGTCAGCAAAGAGTCGATAGGGGTCAATATTGAGATATCTGGTGATTACTTTCCATGGATGAGTAGGTCTGAGGAGTGACGAAGAACTCGAGGGTGTTGATGGAGGGAAGGGCACGGTAATGACATTTCAAACATCAATGAAGGAAGGGAGGCCGATTGCTAGTGGTGATATTCAATACAAAACTTTAGTATTTATTTAAGTCTTACATCCCTCTCACAACGTGAGACAGTAAAATTATTTGTGTCATGACCCCGTCGCAATGCACAGACGTGTTAATTTATAAACCTGGTGGTTTGTAGAAAGATGCTACCCCGCAGCCTGCGGTAAATTTTGCCAGACGGAAGCAGATGAAACAGTGTGTGGTAGGGGGTGACTGGTGTCCCCGATGACAATTGTGCCCCTGCAGAAGGTGTAGGGGATTTGCGGGCTCATGCGGAATTTCCTCAGCAGTTTGAGGTAGAAGAGACGCTGTTGTGCTTTTTTTTTAACCATACAGCCTGTGTGTACAGTCCAGATGTGATCTTGGGTCAAGTGTATACCGAGGAATTTGAACTATTCACCCTCTCAGCAGCAGACCCATTGATGTTGATAGGAACGAGCCTGTAATCCAAAATCAGCCGAATGTCTTGGACATTGAGAGACAGGTTGTTATCCTCTGTCGGGGTGTCAACCACTCCTCTGTAGGCTGTCTCATTACCGCTAGAAATAAGGCTATCAAAGTGGTGTGATCCACGAAGTGTAAGCTTCGGCCTAAATTACCGTAAGGTACTGGCGTTCTACATTTCATTTTGACGTTCAGGAAGGACTCGGCAATTCAGTTGTATAGTTGATACTGCAGTACCTTAGACAGAGAAAAAAATAATCGACTCTGGGTTCTTGGAGTTCGCAATACTTGCGCACAGTCCACGTGGTTGTTCTTGAGGTCACGTTACTCCACAGTTGAAAGCTTAATCCGATGATATTCAGACTTTCCCTCCTTCTTTGGCCTTCTACACACCCGTCGTGAGGGAGAACGAAAACGAGAAGAACAGAATCTCACTTTCCAACTGGACACTTTACAACGATCAGGGATGAATTCTGATTTTTTTCTTCCCCCTGCAGAACTACCAGCTCTCTGTTTCTATGGTGATGCCAATGCTATCTGCGCCCATGTGCTGTAAAAAAATACTAGGAACGGCCAATACTTCACGCTCACAGAGGCTGAATGAAACTCCATGGTTTAATTTTTCTTTCACCGCTCCATAATGTCTATGCTGGATATCGGCTCACTTGCACTTTTGACCCATATCCGAGAGTGAGTGTTAACTAATTCATGTATCATCCGAGTCTGTTTCACTGAATGAGTTCTACTAGTTCAGGTTTCCCTGTGAAACGTTGGAACAATATCTGTCTCGCGTCTCACGCTGGGGAAAAAAAAAGAATAGGACTTAAAGTGCCAAATACCTATGGCTGAAGCAGGCCGATCTATGGAAGCAAATGCATAGTAGGCATGAGCTGGCGTGGTGTAATGCCAGATGAGTCACAGGTTAAATATATGCGTTAGTTATTGGATGATGAAACGCACCTGGTCGAAATCGGCTGAGTTGTAACTTTGGAGTAAATACCCGAGTGCACACCCACTGGGATTCCAGTACCAACCACAGACAGTCAATTAATAGGAAAGATGGTACCTGGGAAAAATTGAGCCTTCGCTGGTCTGGTTTTTTCTCTTCATCCCGTGAAATCTTCACGTTTCCGACTTGTGATCTCCGCAGAGTTGTTGATAGCTGTACACCTGAAATACGCTATTCTTATTGAGTCCCTTTTTGTTTCAATGTCGTTGATTGAAGCTCATTGGACTGACGTGCGTGGCTTCTCTCTAGATGTAGCCCAAATCCGTAAGAAGTATTGTTTTGTGAATCGTCCACCCAGAGTTGTGTTCTGGATTACACCTTATGTCCGTTCTAAATCAGACTGGATCAAACAAATCCGACCAAGTAAATCAAACACTTACGCAGCCGACCAGATCATGGGTTGATCCTGACACAAACCATCCCTTTGCATAATAAACAGTCTATTATCGCAGGTTTAGCAAATATTCAGCAATAATTAAAAACTCGTCGTTTAATTGATCAGATGAATCCATTCTTAAGCACGAACTAGTTCAATAAACAGTTCACAAAATAGCGACTGCAGGAATAGTCTCAAAAATATCGGCCTCTATTCCTGAGATCATATATATATAAGCTGCTTCGTCTGTTTCCCCAGCCCGTGTCTCGTTTCTATTTACCGCTTTGCTGTTTATTGTTCTTTCTGGACAACCTACTGATGTGTATCTGTCCGTCTGTCTATCCGTCATTTGTCAGCCTGCATGATTATCTATCTATCTATCTATCTATCTATCTATCTATCTATCTATCTATCTATCTATCTATCTATCTATCTATCTATCTATCTATCTATCTATCTATCTATCTATCTATCTATCTATCTATCTATCTATCTATCTATCTATCTATCCATCTATCTATCTATCTATCTATCTATCTATCTATCTATCTATCTGTCTATCTATCTATCTATATAGCAATCAGTCTGTCTGTATACAGGTCACCTGTTTCTACTGTGCTTCTGGGTGGCGACGTGGAGTTACATCTCTACCAAAGGCGGTGTGAGGAGCGGTGGTGAGCAGGTGGTGAATGGTCCTGTGAGCAGTTGGTGCATATCACAAGCGCTTCTTATGCGACCACTGACGTCAGGTAGACTGCCCTGTAAAGACACTGCTCAGAAGAAGGGAATGGCAAGCCGCCTGTTTACTAAGGCTATTGGGGAGAGTTTAAACTTGAATTGCTGGGGGTGAGAACCGAACTGAAGAGACGGAGAGACAGAAGGGGCCATGAGATGGCCTTGGCGGACAGGATTAAGGATAACCACAAGGCATTCTATGACCAATCAAGTGTGATGGTGGAAAAGGGTTAGTGGTACAGATGCGGAAGAGATTACGGTGTAAGTATAAATATACATGACAAACACATGGATTTCTTCATCTTCCCGATCTTTCTCCGTATCCCCCGCCCATTCCCCCCTTCTTGGCTTTTCTGCCAAATTCGCAATTTTACCTCCACCCTCACTGCCTAACTTCTCCTCCCATGTCTATTATTGACACCGCTCTCCTATGAGATCACTTCTTTTCAACTATTTACCTCTCACATCCCATAATCTCACTTAATTTCACCTCGCAACGCACATTGCTTCACTTATCACCTGGAAAACCTGTACCTTTATCTTTCCTCCCACCAGCTTATCGTGTTACTCTGGATTTCAGGTTGATGGTTTTGTGGACGGTAAGCAGTTTGTCGAGGGGTTGTCAAAGGCCAGTTCGTTACAGAGGGTCAGAGGGTGATGGTAAGGGTCGCTTCTTCAGGAGCAGTTAAAACAGGAACGTGTCTGACGGAGAAATGCAGTGCCAAACCATTCCTCGCAGAGGAATCTGAAGTGGAGAAAATGTTCCTGGTTGTCAATATATCTGACGAAAGAGCCTGGACGCACCATATTGATGCAGCTAAAAAGAAGGAAAGACAGCGGTTATGTTTCATTAGGAATTTAAGGAGATTCAGTTTGTCGTTTAAAACACTGGAAAACCTCTTCAAACGTCCCACGGTGTACATTCTGACTAGCTGTTTCGCCTTCTGGTATCGAGGGGAGCTTCTGCACAAGATCTAAATAAGTTGCCGAAACTTGTAAAATCCTGTAGCTGATTGTACTGTTGCCGTAAAGTTAACAGATTTTCACGACAGACGTCGGTGATATTAAATCTGATTCTGAAGTAGGGAGAATGTGTTAGATTGATCATAAATTGTTTGAAGGGCTAGCATAACATTGTGGGACGAAGTGCCTATACTGTGCTGTAATATTCTAGGTTGCATGTTCTGTGTAATGTGCTGTATCTTACCATATAAGTCCCGTCGATGAATTATTGAAAGCTGCAACGCCTTTCCTTACCTGACTACTCTCAATGCGTCTGATAGCACCGCAGGAGGATTTAACATCAATAGATTACAAATGTCAGTGCCAACCGCTGGTTGATATCGATGGTTTTCATTGGAAGGGACTCGTCAAGTATTACGTAATAAGGAATTGTCCTCGGTGTTGAGACTACGCTGGTCATGGGGTCTGAAGAAAAATACCTAGAATAACAGGAATATTAGTGACAGCCAGTAAGGGCCAGAGCGTAGGAGGTCATGTCCGACCAAACTCACAGAGCTTTACGAGGTAGTCACCAGGAATTATGCTCAAGGCAAGGCAGTGGTTGGAATCTGTTAAAACGTTCTCCATGGTATCTTTATAAAATATTTTTAGTGTATTTGTTGTCGTACCAAATCTCTTCAAACTCCCAATAGCGTATAGACTCTGCCTTTCCTTCTTTATAACTGCATTGATATGTTGGGATCAGCTTAGGTCGTCCGAGATTTTGACACACAGGATCTTGCAACTGCTCACTCTGCACTTCTGATCCCTCTCTGAGGATTAGTATGTGTTCCTCTGTCCTATCGTTCCTGATCTCCACAATCAGCTCTTTCGTCTTACTGAAGTTAAGCACAAGTTGGTTGCTGTGATACCACTCCACTAGTTGGTATATCTCGCTCATGTACGCCCTCTCGTCTGCATATGAGATTCTACCAACAACGGTTGTATCGTCAGCAATTTTATATATGGTACGTCTAGTCACACAGTCATGGGTATAGACAGAATAGAGTAGTGGGCTAAGTGCACACCCTTGAGGCACATCAGTGTTGATCGTCAACGAGAAGAGATATTTTCATCCATTCGCACAGATTATATACTTCGGTTAGGAAGTCGAGTATCCAATTGCAGAGGGACCTACAGAGGCCCAGGTTCTGTAACTTCTCCAACAGGATTGTGGGTAAGATTGTCGATTAAAGTACTGATTACAGGAGTTGAGAAGTTATGTTGATCTTGTTTAAGACTTCGTTGAGGCCTAATTTGGAATATTATTGCGGTTTTGCTCAACTACCTACAGGAAAGATGTAAATAAGTTTGAAAAAATGCAGAAAATAATGACATGGCTATTGCTGGGACTGGATGTTTTGAATTACAAGGAAAGATTACATATTTTAGTACTGTATTCGCGAGCGGGTAGAAGACTGAGGAGCGATATGATAGAGGTTCACAAAATTATGAGGGGTATCGAGATTTTAAATGCAATGAGGCTTTCTCGACTGATGCTGGGCGAGAATACAACTGGAGATCATGGGTGACGGGTTAAATGTGAAAAGTTTAAGGGAAATATAAGCGGAAACCTCTTCAACCAGAGAGTTGTCAGAGTGTGGCCAGTGAGATTTGAGATTGAGATTACGATGCCAATGTTAAAGAGACGATTGGAGAAGTACATGGATGAGAGGGAGATGGCTGGCAATGGTCCGGGTGCAGGTCGATAGGGGTAGGCAGTTTAAATAATTCCTCAAGGTCCTGACGTGCCTGACACGCTGTTTCAGTGCAGTGGTTCCCTGTGGCTGTCTGGCTGAATGTCTGGGTTGGAACGTTACTGTCTCACAGCACCGACCAATCCAGAGAGTCGTTGATACCGTTCAATCACTCTGTCCGTACACACACTGAAGCATGGAGATTGAGTAAAATGGGTGTGGGTGTGGCAGTGGTCTCAGTGCAGTGAACAAATCTGTTGCTTCATCGGTGGTAATGGGGACCATTCGCCTCGATACTACAAAACAAAGGGGAGATTTAATCCGAATCCCAATTTTCGTCAGAAATTGGAGGTGAGAACGCATGGCAGTCGTTGGAGACTTTGAGCTGTGGAGACGTCATATTTTAATTGTGTTGAATATTAACTCATGGACGATACATTACCTTCTGCGTCTCTGTCTTGGAGTCAAAAGGCACTTGAATTCCATCTTCAATTATACTCTACAATAATTTACCCACTACTGATGAAAGACTGACAGGTCTATACTACCAAATGAGTATCCTTATTATCTTTCTTCAACAAATGAATAACATTTTCTAACTTCTAATCTTCTAGTTCTACTTCCGTGGCCAGGGAAAACACAGATATCCCGTCTAGAAGCTCAGCAATGTTTTTGCTTCGCTTTCCAAATCAGCTGGACTATATCCCCTCCAGAAGCAGGGAATCATCTGTCATAATGTTCAGCAAGTTGTCAGCGCATCCTCTTTCTGGCGTCGCCATGTTCTACCATATCTGCCTTTTTACGCTATGCTCACTTTCATCGATGTATTCATTGTAGAGCTTCACTGACTCCTTGGACTCCGGACAAAAGTTTTCCGCTTTTACCTCCGATCTGCCACAACTCTCTCCAGTCACCTTCCTGTTCGAAAGAGTGCAACTCGCCAAGGACTTATCAAGTCCCCTTTTAACTTTTCTAAGTCAATATTAAATTGTCTCCTGTCTGCATTTTGACCCTCCATAACCCTACCTGACCCTTTCTCCTTAAACCTTAAGAATGTTTCTTTCTTCTTCTTGACGAGTCGTTCCAACTTTATTGTCACCCAGGGTTACTTTCTGCTATCATCCTTGTCCTCCAACAAAGAGACAAGCCTATCCTGAATCCCCACATGTCAATTGTTCATTTCTCTGAGTACACCATCCCAAGCACCATGATTCGCAGATTTGCAACTAAACACCCTCCATGCTCCCTGGTCCTCTCCATGTGCAAGGTAAATAGAGGGCAGATCTGCCCTATTGGTCTGAAATGCTGACCCACTGAGATCTGTCACCTGATACGATTCCTTTTCGAATATTAGATAAGGTATGGACTGTTCACTCGTCCGCCTGTCTTCATATAGTGACATTAATCCTTCTCGGACACAACTGAAAAATTATGCCATATATGGACATTTTACTCTGGGGAGGTACCATAGAATATTGTGGAAGTTTCAGTTACCCGTGCTAGTAACATGGCAGATCGGCTCTTTACCGTCCCCGTTGTATTAGTTTGGTTCACCTGGTGCGCTGCTGTATAGAATACTCCAAATTGGGTGATCGCGTCCTTCATGTTTCTGTGTTATTCTCACCACATATTAATAAGCAAACGCTCCACGTTGTCCTCCCTTTCTGCATCTGCGATACTACCCCTGATTTCCCATCGCACTCCCTTTACACTCGGTTACCCGACCCTGTCCATCTTGAACATCTAAAACAGTGAAAGTCCTGAAGACATCTCTACCCCTCTGACAGTCGAGTGTCTGTGACTGTTTGGAACATCCTTCAAACAATGTAACAATCAGGCCATCAGCATTGAGCATTTGTATTGCTACCTATCTGAACAGCATGATGTCAGCAAACGTCCGCCAATACTGCAATTCCCAGACATACGATTGTTTGAATTTAAGACATATTTGCCAAGCCTGTTTATTGTAAAATGGTTTTATTTGAGAACTCCGCTGAATTATCATTAGACGCGGGCGTTATCTACCATTTAGACGGCCATTTACCATACAGACGGCCATTTAACTTAAACACACACTTCATTCCATTCCTCAGCTGTTCTCTGAATTTCCTCTGTGCCAGTGTATTGATACAAGTATTGGTGCACATGCTGAAAATCTGCAATATGTTCCCAAATTGTTGTAGGATATATACAGGGGAACTCAAATATTTGTCGTCGTAAAAATAATTTTGTACTTGCCATTTCAGGGAATAGGCTACATAGGTGGTCCAAAATAATATGAAATTAGCTGATATAGAAAACAGCAAAATCATCGATTTTCTGCGCTTTTCCAGTTCGGCATCTTTCTGATTGTCGCTGCTGTGCCGAAGCCTTCTGCGGACTCTATTTGCCACAAAGATATGTCTTACGGTTAACCCGTTAAACACCAGGATTAAGCCGATTGGTAACAATGGTGTTAAAATGCTGTCCAGTAATTCGTAACCTCTCCACATGGGTGACGTAGCATAATCATGTGTGAAGGCGCACCGCCACGGCATGTTGTCAATGATGACGTAAGGTTCAATGGCAATGTAAAACGGGACACTTCCGCAGCCCACAATAACGACAGTCAACAAAACCACCGTTGCTGTTCTCTCAGTGCAGTATCGTTCCCGCAGCTTTCGACAACATATTGCGATGAAACGATCGAAGGTAAAACTGACCGTAAACCAAACAAATCGTCGCCATTATCAATACTTGTGTCAGAGCGCATACAGGAGTGATGAGCAGGGATCTGGAGTAAATGTAGATTTTGATGGTCTGTAGCAGTAAACCGAAAACTATAACCACCATCAGATCCGCTGTTGCCATTCCGACCAGGTAACGAGTGATGCATTTGGAGAGCCCGCATTTTCCCGGAGATAGGATCACAATCGCCGTTAAATTGACTACAAGAAATTGGAAAAACAGAAATATAAATAGAATGAATATAGATATTATTGTTCTGATCCACTAAAGCAACAACAATCACCACAATCAGATCCGCTGTTGCCATTCCAACCAGGTAACGGGTGATGCATTTTCCCAGAGACTGGATCAGATCACTGTTAAATTAACTGCAAGAAATATGGAAACAAATTAGAAATATGGTCAGCAGCAACTCCCTGAATCCCCCATTCTACCGATGCTGTGCAGGGTATGGTCTGTTTAGAAGTGGAAAGGGGATTCCAGGGTGTGCGGTCTCGGTCGCTGCGCTCCGGCTGGAGTACAATGACGGATGTGAGTGTCAGTGGATTGGCGACCTTCCCACAGTTTGGAGCGAGGCATCCGAGTTCCACGATTCACGTACCGGTGAGCAGTCATTCGCTCCTGTAAACAACACCATTTCCGTTATCAGGGTGCAATAGCTGAAGGGAATTTTTGTAGCGGTGACAAAGTGGAGTCAAACATGAGTTTTCATTTACTGACTTAGAGAAGAACGGACCTACGTGACGAAAATAGACAGGACCGCCATTTAAGTAAGCTGCCACATTGTTATAATGTCGAAGCGTCTGCACTGATAGAGATTCGGGCCTGGAAAAGCAGAGTCCAGCATCACTTTAGAAACCCTAGCGAGGTGAAATTATGAAACAGTGACAATATCGGCACCAACTTAATTGACGAAAGAGGTACACACTGCGATCAAAATATGAAAAATACAAATAAAACCATTGGATTCCCGAACTCTCCATTCCGGAAACACGTTTCAGCCGATGCCATCATCTGTGCTCAGTAACAGTGCGGATGCCGCAGCAGAGTAACGACGGCTCCATACAGAAAGTAACCATCTCCGCCATCTTACCGAGGACACCAACCGCTACAAGTGTGGGATAGTAAATGCTGGGGATGTAGTAAATCGCTGCGTATTCCATGTTCCATCAGAAACAGCGTTCAGTTTTGTGGAGCGTTTTAGCTGCTCAGATTGACTGGTGATCGGTTTAGCAGACATTTATTGAGGAGAAAGCAATTCCACTGAGGTAATTAGCGTGGCTATCACTTCAGGGACATTACTGACAACTAACTGCTCAAACACTTACGTTAAACTATTTTTTTCTCGCTGTTCCCGTGTCATTAATTTTTCTCACGGGATATTACAATATATGTACTTTAAAATTAAATATGATGAGAATTTTCCATGTTATTTTCCATGATACCTGCCTTCAGCTATTTAGATTGGATTTTGTTTACATTGTGATTTTTCAAATATTTATCTGTTTTGCTTTTAAAGTAGGCATTCATCTTGAAGTCGATTGATTTTGTAACATTTGACGGAGCACATTCGCTTCTGAATTGGAGGGAAGGTGTTTGTTCTGGCGGACGAAATGGAGAACATTTCATAATTAAAAGGGGAACATTCGTTCATTCTTTTCTTTCCTTTGTTCTAGTCATTCCGAGTGATGGAATTAACAATGACAGCTGACATGTATTACAATAACACTGCACTTATAAAAAAAGATCCACAACAATATTACAGAGCGCTGTGATCCAAAAGGGAGCGTGTCTTCGGGAAATTAGAACAATGTTTTCCAGCGCACACATGGGCTGTTTGGCAGGAACCTGACTTCTTCCAGTGAATGACTTGACTACCCCATCCCCGTGAACTGCGATGCAGTTGATTTAAATTTAAATATATTCTCAAACCAGCAACAACACTACCAGTATTTCGCCATCTGTTCTATGTTTGAACAAAAGTAACAAGAACAATCTGTGAACATTCCGTAGGTTTTCAGGCGGTTCTATAATTTGCCACGAAGTTGTCTGTTTTTGTCCTGATTTGCTTTCAGGAGTATTGTCTTTCATAGAAACATAGAAAACTTACAGCATAATATAGGCCGTTTGGCCAACAAAGTTGTGCCGAACAAGTCCCGACCTTAGACTTTACCAATAGCCCTCTAATTTTTGAGCTCAATGTGCCCATCCAGCTGACTCTTAAAATACTCTGTTGCTTCCGCCTCCACCACCTTTGCTGGCAGACCATTTCACGCACTCACCACTTTCTGCGTAAAAAAAAAAAATCCGTGCTCCTAACATCTCATCGGTACCTACTGTTAAATACCTTAAACCTGTGTCCTCTCGCGGCAACCATTTCAGCCCTGGGAAAAAGCCTCTGACTATCCACACGATGAATGTCTCTCGATATCTTATGCACCTCTTTCAGGTCAGCTCTCATTTTCTGTCGGTACAAGGAGAACAAGCCGAGTTCACTCAACTGTTTTCAGAAGGCATTCGTATATGCAGAACAGCGGAAGTGTTCAAGCTCACCTGTCAACCACACTTCGTTCTGCTCCTGCAGTGCACCGCTCCGAGCCTATTGTGGTACTCGTACCGATGAGCGTCCCTCGGGCTTACTGGAGAGAGTCTCACCACTCGGTTTCCATTGTGGAACTCATACTAACGTGCTGCTCTCGTTTGACTCGAGTAAGTAATTACTCTGCTTTGAAATCCATTCTACCAAAGAGAATTGTTTCATACCTTTCGGGTTGAACTCCATCTGTAACTGCTCAGCTCCTCTTTGCATCCTGTCGCTGTCCTGTTGTAATTTGTGACAACCTTCTATACTATCCATAATTGCACCAATAATTGCATTCTTTGCAAATACAATAATCCACATTTCCACCTCCTCATCCAAATCATTTATAAAAATACAAAAGTCGGGGGTCTCAAACTGATCACTGCAGGAATCCACTGATGACCAAAATCCAGGGAGAAAACGCTCCATCCACAACTACAGTCTGCCTCCTGTGGGCGTCAGTCCTGAATCCACCAGCCAACCCTCCCTCGATACCAAGCCTTCTGACGCTTTGAACTGTCCTACCATGGTTAACCATATCAAATGCCTTATTAAAATCTATTTATACCAGATTAACTTTTCTGCCTTTACCATTGTGGATTGTCACATCCTTACAGAATTTAACCAGACAGTGAGCCATTCTGACTTTCCGAAATCAGGTTCTCCCAAGCCTCGCAAATTCGGTTTCAAAGAATGTTCTCCAATAATGTGAAACAGGCCCCCTGATACTACATGTGTGGCAGTAATAACACAAAGGTAATCGCCAAGGGCTCAGCAATCTTCGCACTGTAACCTAGGGTTTCTCGCAACTTCACAAGAGCAGTTATCTATCCGAATGTTTTCGAAACGTCCTTGTACATCCACTTTTTTTTATCCTCGTCCTGTTGTAGCACATATGCCCGTTTCACACTGTCCTCCCAAACGTTAGGATCTCTGTAGAAGGTGAAAAATGAAGTAAAGTCCTCATTTAGGACCTGTCCCACCACCACCAACTCCAGCCGTATGTTTCATCTCTATCCCTGACCGGTCCTACTCTCACTCATGCCATCCTCAGCTTCACATACATCCAGAATGTGTGGGGTTTTCCTTAATCCCGCTGTAGGCCTTCTGCAGAGGTTTCAAGTTCTCCTAATTCCATTCTTCAGTTCCTCCCTGGCAGCCTTGTAACTCTACAGCCGTGTCCGATCTTAGCTTTCTAAACCTGGTGAACTTATTTCTGTCTCTTGACTAGTTTCTCCACATCTCTATCTAACATGGTTAATTCACCTGTCCAGACCCTATGCAAGTGCTTCCAAAAATACCTTCTCACTTCCGTTGTGCATTTTCCAGAATGCATCCTTTCCCAGTTTTAACGCTGAGATTCCAGCCTAAAAGTATCATAATTGCTTTTAGCCAATTCATTAATTTGGAAAATTCGGACTTGTGGGGAGGTAGCAGAACAGTATAGCTAGTTCAGGGACTGACATAGGTTCGTGGAGAGAGATTGCGGTAATGGGATTCTAGTGGGGATTGACACGATGGTGTGGGGAGAGTGCGGGACAATGTGGGTAGTTCGGGGACTGACATAGGTTCGTGGGTGGTAACGGGATTCTATTGGGGTTTGCCACGATGGTGTGGGGAGAGAGCGGGGCAGTGTGGGTAGTTCGGGGACTGACATAGGTTCGTGAGAGAAACCGCGGTACTTGGTTTCTATTGAGGATGGACACGATGGTGTGGGGGTACAGCGGGACAATGTGGCTAGTTCGGGGACTGACATAGGTTCGTGAGAGAAACCGCGGTAACGGGATTCTATTGGGGTTTGCCACGATGGTGTGGGGATAGAGCGGGACAATGTGGGTAGTTCGGGGACTGACATAGGTTCGTGAGAGAAACCGCGGTAACGGGATTCTATTGGGGTTTGCCACGATGGTGTGGGGATAGAGCGGGACAGTGTGGGTAGTTCGGGGACTGACATAGGTTCGTGGAGAGAGATTGCGGCAACGGGATTCTATTGAGGATTGACACGATGGTGTGGGGATAGAGCGGGACAGTGTGGGTAGTTCGGGGACTGACATAGGTTCGTGGAGGGAGACCACGGTACCGGGTTTCTATTGAGGATTGACACGATGGTGTGGGGATAGAGCGGGACAATGTGGGTAGTTCGGGGACTGACATAGGTTCGTGGGTGGTAACGGGATTCTTTTGGGAATTGCCACGATGGTGTGGGAAGAGAACGGGGCAGCGGGATTAATTTGGTTACTGATACGGGACAGTGGGAAGACAGTGGGGCAGAGTGGTTAGTTTAAGGACTGACACAGGACTATGGGGAATAAGCTGTGACATAACGGGGCAGTCGAGTTAGTTTGGGGTGACACGAGGCTGGGGAGACATAGCGAGATGGTGGCATGATTTTGGTATTGGCACAGGCCTCTGGGGTTAGTGTGTGTCCCGTTTACGTAAGGTGGGTGCTAGTGTTACGTACCCCGTAACTGGGTATCTGACCAGCAAAGATAGAAGAATCCATTGAAGTCTGGTAGTACTATTTTCAAACAGTGTTTATTAGTAAAATATACATATTAATATCAACAATGCAAATATATGGATAATACACGTTAGCAATACTAAACCTAAAAGTGTGGGTATAATAATAATCAATAATAAGCTCTATCGATGTCTAGGGGACAATGAATTGTCATATGTGAATATAAAGTTCAGTTCAGTTCATACGTGCTGAGGTAGTTGTTGGTGGTTTTGTTGTAATTGTTGGGGAGAGAAAGAGAGAGAGAGCAAATAGTGACAGCTGCAGTCATGCAAACCCTTTGTGTTCTTGATCCGTCGATGAGTTGTGGCCATTCAGGTATGCCCCTCTTTCCTTCAGCTAGACCGTTCTTCTGTGGTGGACTCGTCACCCAGGCAAGGGCGGACACACACACAAGCACTGTGCTATAACACTGTGAGTTAAACTGACCGATCCTTTGTTCGGTCTCCGATGCCGCACACCTTCACGTGGGTTCCAACACTCAAGCAGTGCTCACTAGTGTGTCTCCTGGTGTGTCTGAGAGGTGTCTCCCCAGACCTCACTTTTATCCCGACTCACGGCCACTCAGGTGTCAATCAGTTTTGAATGGCTTTGTCCATCAAACCAGCCCACTCTGGCTGTTCACTGAGGAAGTTTAAGTAACAGAATGGTAGCAAGTAAACAGCCCTCTCCGGAGCCATAAGTCTTTCAGGAGTCATAATATAGTGGGTCATCAAGTCTCTCTCTCCTGGTGTTATCTCTCCCTTATCTGAAGCACATGTTCCAGTCCCAGTATGTTTTCCCTTTGTCTATCTTTCTCTCTCATTAGCAGCGTGGTAACAGTAACAGTTTGTGATTCTCCCGGGGGGGGGGGGGGGATATGGGCATCTCTGTACCCTTCTGCCCATCAAAGCTGTTTATCCTTTGTAACACTAGTACAGAATGAAACACACTAAACTACGAATTTTACTGTATTTTTCACATGTTAGGTCTGTGTTGTTCCATAAATAGTTAAAATCGCAAATCGAGCTTGCCCACCACATCCGTCTATCACTTTCCTGTACTAGACCTTCGATGGACTGTTCGCTTGTTAGCCTGCCTGCTTATTGTGCCAGGACTCCTTCCTGGACACAACTGAGAAATCCTGTCACGTCTAATCCTTTTAACCGGAGGAAATGCCCATGAATATTAGTGAAGTTTAAGTGGCCTCTGACAACAGCAGTGTTAATATGGCACCCGATCTGTCCCTGTCTCTGTGTGTTGCCTTCGTTTTGGTGATGGGAGCTCTATACAGAATACTCTCAAATGAGTGTTAGTTCCCTTCCTACATCTGGGTTCCACTCACAGTCTATTAACGGACAATCCCACCACAGTGACCAGCTGTGATACCATCACACTCTCCCTGTGTGTAAAACGCTTTCCCTTTATTCTATTTTCCCCGACTATGAGCATTTTCAGACATCGAACCCCGAACAGCACGGAAGTCATTCCTCCCCTTGTGATTGAATTGACTTTATTTCTTACATTCTTAAAAAAACATGAACAATAAAAATCTTCAGTTTACATCTCCGTCAAAATGTGAAATGTGCCATCATAGCAAGTTATAATAATTTATAAATAATAGAACAGTCAATGTAACACAGTAAAACACTCAAATCAGCGGGAGTTAATCAGTTTGGTAGCCTGGTGGATGAAGCTGCTGATCTGCTGCTCCTAGCTTTTATGTTGCGGTACCGTTTCTCGAATAATTGCCAAGGGTCTGCGATAGTTTGGAATTTATTCATTTCAGCAGAGCCAGACACAGAATTGATTGAATTTATGACATATTTGCCAAATCTACAGATTTTTTAAACTGCTTTATTCTGAAACTGAAGTGGGCGTTATCTACACAGACGGCCATTTAAGGTAAACACATACTTCATTCCATTTTTCAGCTCTTTTCTGAATTTCCTCTGTGTCAGTGTATAGATACAAGTATTGGTGCAAGTACTAAGAATTTGGAAAATGAACCCAAATTGCTGTAGTATATATATCGGGGAACTCAAATATCTATCCTGGTAAAAATAATTCTCTGCTTGCCATTTCAAGGAATGAACTACATAGGGCATCCAAAGTAATATGAAATTAGCAGAAATTGCAAACAATAATATCATCGATTTTCTCCGGTTTTCTACCTCGGTATCTTTCAGATTATCGCTGCTGTTCCGAAGCCCTCTGCGGACTCTATTTGCCGCAATTATATGCCTTACTGTTAACCCATTGAAAATAAGAATTAAACCGATTGGGAGCAACGGTGTTAAAATGCTATCCAGCAATTCGAATACTTTCCACACGGGTAAGGTAGCGTATTCACGTGAGAAGGCGCAACGCCACGGTATGTTGTCAATAATGACATAAGGTTCAATGGCAAAGTAAAACGGGACACATCTCCCGCAGCTCACTATAACCACCGTCACCACAACGGCCGTTGCTGTTCTCTCAGTGCAGTATCGTTCGGCCATCTTTCGGCAACATATTGCAATAAAACGATCGAAGGTAAAACTAACTGTAAACCAAACAGAACAATCTATTGTTACAACGACAAATACAATTGTCAGAGCGCATACAGGAGTGATGAGCAGGGTTGTGGAATAAATGTAGATATAGTTGGTCTGTCCCAGTAAAGCAACAACGATAACCACCATCAGATCCGCTGTCGCCATTCCGACCAGGTAACGGGTGATACATTTGGAGAGTCCGCATTTTCCTCGAGATAGGATTACAATCGCCGTTAAATTAACTGCAAGAAATTTGAAAAGGAAGAAAGGAATAAAACAGAATTATCGTCAGCTGCAAATGATTGGAGTTCCACCATTTTCCAATGCTGAAACAAGTGTAACTTTTGGAAGTGTAATGCAGAAATTGAATTAGTGCGGACCTTGTCCGTGCACTCTCGCTGGATAATAATGGATAAGAATTAGCAGTGGGTTGACGACTTTCCGACAGGTTAGAACCAGGCATTTGATTTCCACGACTCACGTACCGGTGATAGGCGATCGCTCCATAAGAAACACAATTTCCATTATTTGAGGTGAAGTAATTGTAGTGAAATTATGAGATTTAATGCATGTTATAATTCAGAGGTTTGTGGACGTTCGACTGGTCTGTTCATAAAGCCAGGTAACATGAAACTATAGAACTATGGCAATATCGGTACCAACGCAACTGACAAAAGAAATAAAAAGTATCACATAGAAAAGATATGGAAACCGAATAAAGAATCTTTAATTCTGGAAGCACGTTTCAGACGAAGATAGCATCTGTGATCAGTCAAAAGTACAAACTGTGCAGCGGAACGAAAGCAAGATTACGACGGCTCCAGTACCTTACCAGGGACACCAATCGCTACAATTGCAGGATAGAAAACGCTCGCGATGTAGTAAATCGCTGGATACCCCATATTCCATCAGAGGCAGCGTTCAGTTTTACGGAACGATCCAACTGCTCATATAGACTGGTGACTGGTTTTACGGAGTTATATACAATGGAGAACAATTCCAATGAGGCAATTAGTGTGGATATTAAATCAGTCACATTAGGGACAACTAGCGACACAAACAGTTTCATTAAAATGTTTTTCTCACCGTTCCATGAATTCGTATCCCCAAGGGATGTTACACATTATTAACTTTTAAAGAAAAGTTAATTCGAACATTACCAATGTACTTTCGAAGACATCTGACGTCAGCTGCTGAAATTGGACATTTTCTGATCGGTGTTGTTTCTAACGTGGACAATCATCCTGAACAATCAACATGGACAATCAACTTCAAACAGAATTATGTTGTCCCATTTAGCAGAGCACATGCGCTTCTGTCATTGAGGTGGGACATCAGTTCTGCAGATGAAATGGGGTACAACCTATTGAAGACGAAGATAGGGTCATATTTTTCTGTTGCTTGTTTCAGTCATTTCTGGTCATTTGAATGACGAAACCACAGTAACAGGTGATGACATGTATCGCAATAAAACAAGTTGTATGTATGTTCTTGTGAGCACATAAGAGAGATCGAGAGTGATATTCAGGGGACCTTTGATAATAAAATCTTACGCGCCCACACGAATTTAGATGCGGCTTGTGGACGGATTGATGAACTTTCTTTTCTGGATTAACAGATAGTGGATGGTTGTACTGACAATTGTACTGCACGGATTAGTGTTAGGCCCATTGTTTTTTTTATTATTATCATGTATGTTAATGCTCAGTTGTCGATGTAGATAACTGAATCGGAAGAATTGCGGACAACTCCTAGGTTGGGGGCGTTGTTCCAGCCAGGAACTCCATCCAAGCTTGAAGCTTGTTGTTGTCTGGCCAGGAAATGGGCTGAAACATGTTAGATGGCTTTTAATACAGAGAAGTGTGAGATGGTCTGCGTTGGGAGGAAAAATGCAACAGGTTTCGATGCACGTACGGAATAGCTGGACCTTTGTGAGCAGTATTTAAAAAGAGATCTGGAGATACAGATCGATAATTCCAGGATATCGGCGTCACGGCCAGATCGGCTCGTATTGAGCTCTGATAACAGGGGCCTTCACGGTCCGATCACAGAGTATAGGGAATAGGACGTTATGCTGAAGCTGTACAACTTGGTGAGGCCGTAGATAGAATATCGTGGGCTGTTCTGGCCACATGCTTACAGTTTTGAAATATCAATAAGCTTCAAAATGTCCAGCGATGATTTGACAGCAAGAGTTCTGGAAATGAACAGGGTGAATGCACGAAGATTTGCCCTATCCAGGGTCTATGCTACAGACACTACAGAGAGGGTGCGTGGACACTAGAAAGGGAGTGCAGCTGAGCTTTACGAGGGTGTTGCATGCAATCGAGGTCGCACCTCAGGAAAACAGCTTGAGTGTACTTATACTTTTCTCCTTGTAGTGACGGACGATGAGAGGTGACCTGATAGAGGTGCATAAGGTGATCATGTGGATAGACAGAGCTGTTTTTTTTTTCTACCAGGACCGAAATGGTTAATAGAAAGGGACATAGTTTTTAACGTGCTTGGAAATAGACACAGAGGGGATACCAGGAGTAAGTTTTTCACACAGAGCACATTAAATGCAGTGCCATCGGCGCTGTTGGATGCCGGTACAATAGGGTCTGTTTAAAGTCTTTTAGACAGATACATGGAGCTGGAAAACCAGAGGGTTATGCTCTAGGGAAAGTGTACTGGGCTGCAAAGTAGGTTACATATTCGTCACAACATTGTCGACCAAAAGGACTATAAAATGCTTAATACTTTACTGTCACCAAACAATTGATACTGGAGCGTAACAGATAGGGATAGAGGAGCAACTGAAGAATTAAATAATCTTTCGAGTTTTTTTTTCAGCATTAACAGAGAATACCGCTAGAAGTGTTAACCAAATGTAATCGCACGAGTGGCAAGCATAAAAAAAACAGAAGAACTTAAGAATTACAAGTAAGTGTAGGCCGTTCTGTCCATCAAGCCGGTCAATCAGATCATGGTCAATCTGACCATGCACTCACGTCCACCCACCTGTATTTTTTCCATAACCCTTAATTTCCCTCCGATGCAAAAAATCAATGCAATCTTGCCTTAAAAACATTTGCTGGGGTATTCTCCTCCCATTGCTTCATTGGGTAAAGAATTCCGCCCTCCGATTATTAGGGAGTTATCATACTAAAGGAATTTACCTTCAGTCCATCGCTAAGGCCCGATTAGTTACCGATTGGAGGTGCGTGTGGCAAAAGTTCCAGTACAGTGTCCAAATCTGTAACTTCAACGCTAGTAATGGTGATTTTTAAACCTGATACCATGCAACAGATAGTTCATTAGTCTCATTCCTATCTTGGATCGGTGAGTGGATTTAAGAGCACGTTATGCTCAAAGTATGTTATGCTCTGCGATAGTGTTAACGCATTGAGAATGTCAAATACTGCACAAGCGCTGGACCTTTGTGAGTTCAGTAGAAAGAGAAGCAGAGGTGATTCGTGCATGAAGGAACGGAAGGCAGTCGTGTGATTGTTAGGTTTGTAATGAACGGATGTTTGAATTAATCCTTTCTTTCACAACAGAATCTCACTGTCTGCAAATGTTTGCTTCATTGGTTGAAATTAAATTGAATATCATGTGAATATCATGTGAATATCAGAGACAGCTTCCTTTTCGGAAATTGCATTACGTTTTACTGTATGGGGACCGCAATCACCCACATCTGATTTCCCTTTGTTCTTTAGAATATTTGGTAAGAATAGTCACTGTAGGAATTATCAGTGTATTCCATCTACGCAGTTACCACCGAGAGTTTTGAAGTAAGAAACGTAGATCTTAGTCAGTTGTTTTGCCTTACCTGCGTAGTTAGATTGTGTTCTTTTGTTTGGTTTGGTTTGATATTGATTTCAGAGGGAGACGTGGGTTCCACACTGGCCCTGAGAAATGAAGTTGAAAGTGATCGAGATATGAATGTATTTATTCCAGTGCAATAATTCCGCTGTTCAAAGGTAAACTGAGATTCAGACAAATTCATGTGCACGAATTGTGAATTTGAAATCCGCATTCCGGGAGGCTGGTTCATTTGGGGAGGACCAAAGTTTAATGCTGAGTACTTTGAAATGCTGATTTTGAGTTGCAGGGTTTCATTGGCAAAGATTGTTTTGATGTAAACGAGCATTGGTCTCGTAATAAATAAACGGGATATCAGTTTAAAGAGCGTGCAATTTCAGTCCGGATTCACTATTTTACTTTCATCATCGGCCCTAACTTAGTAAATTATACAAGTGCTGCAGGATGGTCAAATTAATATAAGTCTGTCCCAACACTGCAATAGTAGAGTCAAGGTATAGCTGTAAAGTGTAATCAAGATTATACCACTCTTGCGGAACATAATCGGCCTCTGCAGTACGTGTACTCTCCAGGCAGAATACACTGCATCTACTACTTTATCGACCTTCCCTTGGTTAGCCAGTTCTGAATCTATGCATCCATGTTTCATTAGCTCCGAAGCCACCTGAAGTTCTGAATACGAGAACTATAGAGAACCCAGTTGAACACCTTACAAAATTAATATACATCAGATCCACTGATCTGACTAAATCTGCCCATATTTTTCACATTCATGGAATTTATTCTGGCTCATAAGGGACACAAAACCATGCCTACTATCCCCGACCAGACTATGTGTCCCTAAATACTCAAAATCCGTCTCTAAGAAAACTTTCCAATACCTTGCCCACTATTGACCGAAGACTCACTGGCCTGTAATTCTCAGGACTACAATACATGTCTTGAACAAAGAAGTAACATTTGCCGTTCTCCAAACCTCCGGCACTACTTCTGTGGCCAGTGATGACGCAAATGTCAATCAGACGAGTGTTTGTTCCCTTTGTGACGAACATCGACTGTATAGAGAGAGACAGAGACAGGGACAGAGACAGAGAGAGAGAGAGAGAGAGAGAGAGAGAGAGAGAGAGAGAGAGAGAGAGAGAGAGAGAGAGAGAGAGAGAGAGCGAGAGAGAGAGAGACAGAGAGAGAGAGAGAGAGACAGAGAGAGAGAGAGAGAGAGAGACAGAGAGAGAGAGAGAGAGAGAGAGAGCGAGAGAGCGAGAGAGAGAGAGAGAGAGAGAGAGAGAGAGCGAGAGAGAGAGACAGAGAGAGAGAGAGAGAGAGAGAGAGAGACAGAGAGAGAGACAGAGAGAGAGAGAGCGAGAGAGAGAGAGAGAGCGAGAGAGAGAGAGAGAGAGAGAGAGAGAGAGAGAGAGAGAGAGAGAGAGAGGAGAGAGAGAGAGAGAGAGAGAGAGAGAGAGAAGAGTACTGCTACCTGCTTCTGTCTTGCTATGCTTAGCGATGTTGAGTTATGTTATGGACAAGTTCAATGTTTACACCAACTTGCAGCGTCTTTATTTAAGCAAGGTCAGATGAGTCTCTCACAGACACACAGTGGAACAAGGGCTAAGGCCACCGATTAACGAAAGGAGACCAGTGACAGTAGACACACTGGGTGGAACCTTCGAATGCCCACAAGGATGGGTTGAGGATCAATCAGGAGAATGGATCAATAGCTTTCGCGGTGCGTGGAAGGGCTGAACCTGTGGAGGTTACCGGTGTGTTTAGCCTTGCCTGGGTGGTAGTTTTCCCTCGATAACTGTACCTTTTGTGATAGTTACGTTTAGCTAACTCGAGAGTGGATTTGGTCTTCTCTATTGTGGATATCACGTTTGCTTACTTCTCTCTCCCCCACCAACTCCGTGCGTGGAACTGAACTTTTTTACAGGACCATCGTGAGACTTTGTACTTCGCCACCATATGTTAAATGAGTTTGGGACTTACTACACACAAATATAAGCATAACAGTGCTAACTTTTGATTTGCAAACACGAGGAAATCTGCAGATGCTGGAAATTCAAACAACAACACCCACAAAATGCTGGTGGAACACAGCAGGCCAGGCAACATCTATAATGAGAAGCACTGTCGACGTTTCGGGTCTCGGCCTGCTGTGTTCCACCAGCAATTTGTGTATGTTGTTGTTTAACTTTTGATTTACCTGGTTTCAGTTACTACATGAAATAGTCAATAATAAATAATGGGTTTAACATCAAAACAAGCCTCCAGGTGTCGTCTATTGCTGCTGGTTCATTTAAACTGTTGCGTGCACGTAACACCTTCCTACTTCTGAGTACAATCACAGTCTATTAACATACAATCCCACCACAGACCTCTCCTTCGGCAGCTGCGATACTATCACTGTCTTACTGTGTTTCAAAGGCTTTGCCATTACTCTCTTTTACCAGACTATGAACATTTTGAAACATCTGGACCCCGAGATAGACAATAGACAATAGGTGCAGAAGTAGAACATTCGGCCTTCGAGACTGCACCGCCATTTTGAGGTCATGGCTGATCATCTACTATCAATACCCGGTTATCCTGCCTTGTCCCCATATCGCTTGATTCCCCTATCCATAAGATACCTATCTAGCTCCTTCTTGAAAGCATCCAGAGAATTGGCCTCCACTGCATTCCGAGGCAGTGCATTCCAGACCCCCACAACTCTGTGGGAGAAGAAGTTTTTCCTTAACTCTTCCTAAATGACCTGCCCCTTATTGTCAAACCATGCCCTCTGGTACTGGACTCACCCAGCATCTGGAACATATTTCCTGCCTCTATCTTGTCCAATCCCTTAATAAACGTATACGTTGCAATCAGATCCCCTCTCAATCTCCTTAATTCCAGCGTGTACAAGCCCAATCTCGCTAACCTCTCTGCGTAAGACAGTCCGGACATCGCTGGAATTAACCCTGTGGCTCTACGCTGCACGTCCTCTACAGCCAGGATGTCCTTCCTTAACCCAGGAAACCAAAACTGCGCACAATACTTCAGGTGTGGTCTCACCAGGGCCCTGTACAAATGCAAGAGTATTTTCTTGCTTTTCAATTCCCTTTGTAATAAAGGCCAACGTTCCATTAGGCTTTTTCACTGTCTGCTGCACTTGCTGATTCACCTTTAGTGATTGATGAACAAGGACTCCTAGATCTTTTTGTACTTCTCCCTTTCCTAACTTTAGACCGTTCAGATAACAATCTGCCTCCCTGTTCTTACTCCCAAAGTGGATAACCTCACACTTATGCACATTAAACGTCATCTGCCAAGTATCTGCCCACTCACCCAACCTATCCAAGTCACCCTGAATTCTCCTAAAATCCTCATCACGTCACACTTCCACCCAGCTTAGTATCAGCAGCAAATTTGCTGATGTTATTCTCAATGCCTTCATCTAAATCGTTGACGTAAATCGTAAACAGCCGTGGTCCCAATACCGAGCCCTGTGGCACCCCACCAGTCACCACCTGCCATTCCGAGAAACACCCATTCACGGCTAGCCTTTGCTTTCTATCTGCCAACCAGTTTTCTATCCATGGCAATGTCTTCCCCCCAATGCCATGAACTTTGATTTTACCCACCAATCTCTTATGTGGGACCTTATCAAATGCCTTCTGAAAATCGAGGTACACAACATCCACTGATCTCCCTTGTCTATCTTCCTGGTTACATCCTCGAAAAACTACAATAGATTAGTCAAGCATGATTTAATCTTGGTAAATCCATGCTGGCTCGGCCCAATCCTATCACTGCTATCTAGATATACCACCATTTCATCTTTAATAATGGACTCTAGCACCTTCCCGACTACTGATGTTAGTCTGACAGGTCGATAGTTCTCTGTTTTCTCCCTCCCTCCTTTCTTAAAAAGTGGGATAGCATTAGCCATTCTCCAATCCTCAGGAACTTATCCCGAATCTAAGGAAAATTGGAAAATGATTACCAATGCATCCGCAATTTCCAGTCCCTCCTCCTTTAGTAACTTAGGATGCAGACCATCTGGATCTGGGGATTTGACCGCCTTCAGTCCCATCAGTCTTCTCATCACCGTTTCCTTCCTAATGTCAATCTGTCTCATGTCCTCTGTTACCTTATGTCCTTGGCACATCCATACATCTGGGAAATTGCTTGTGTCTTCCTTAGTGAAAACAGATCTAAAGTACTCATTAACTTCTTCTGACATTTCTCTGTTTCCCATAATAATTTCACCCAATTCATTCTTCAAGGTCCCAACATTGTTCTTAAATGTTTTCTTTCTCTTCACATTCCTAAAAAAAAAGCTTTTGCTATCCTCCTATATATGCCTGGCTAGCTTGCGTTCGTACCTCATTTGTTTCGCCCCGTATTGCCTTTTTAGTTAATATCTGTTGTTACTTAAAAAAATCCCTATCATCCGTCCTCCCACTCACCTTTTAGCTCTGTCATACTTCCTTTTTTTTTAATGCTGTGCAATCTCTGACTTCTTTTGACAACCACTGTGGCCCCTTCCCCCCCTTTGAATCATTCCTTCTCCGGGGGATGATTGTGTGAAACATGGTTGCAGGAAGGGTGTGATTTGCAACTAAATATTCCTGGATTTAGTTGTTTCAGGTGTGATAGATTAGGAGGGGCCAGAGGAGGTGCTGTTGCATTGCGTGTCCAAGAACATCTTATGGCAGTGATTTGGAAGGATAGATTAGGGAGCTCCTCTAGGGAGGCTATTTGGGTGGAATTGAGGAATGGGAAAGGTGTAGTAACACCGATAGGAGTGTATTATAGGCCACCTAATGGGGAGCGTGATTTGGAAGAGCAAATGTGTAAGGCGATAGCAGATATTGTAGTAAACACAAGGTGGTGATTGTGGGAGATGTTAATTTTCCACACGTAGACTGGGAAGCTCATTCTGTAAAAGGGGTGGATGGTTTAGAGTTTGTGAAATGTGTGCAGGATAGTTATTTGCAACAATACATAGAAGTACCGACTAGAGATGGGGCAGTGTTGGATCTCCTGTTAGGGAATGCAATAGGTCAGCTGACAGATGTATGTGTTGGGGAGCACTTCGGGTCCAGTGATCACAATAGCATTAACTTCAATATAATTATGGAGAAGGACATGACAGGACCTACAGTTGAGGTTTAGAGTTGTTCCTGTTATGTTGAAAGGAAAGGTTAAAGGTTTAAAAGCACCATGGTTTTCAAGGTATATTAGAAATTTGGTTCGGAAAAAGAGGGATGTCTACAATAGATATAGGCAGCATGGAGTAAAGGAATTGCTCGGGGAATATAAAGAATGTAAAAGGAATCTCAAGAAAGAGATTAGAAAAGCTTAAATAAGATACGAGGTTGGTTTGGCAAATAAGGTGAAAGTAAATCCGAAAGGTTTCTACAGTTATATTAAAAGCAAGAGGATAGTGAGGGATAAAATTGGCCCCTTAGAGAATCAGAGTGGTCAGTTATGTGTGGAGCCGAGGGAGATGGGAGAGATTTTGAACGATTTCTTCTCTTCGGTATTCACTAAGGAGGAGTATATTGAATTGTGTAAGGTGTGGGAAACAAGTAAGGAAATTATGGAACCTATGACAATTAAAGAGGTGGAAGTACGGGCTCTTTTAAATAATTTAGAAGTGGGTAGATCTCCGGTTCCTGACAGGATATTCCCCAGGACCTTGAGGGAATTTTTTGTAGAAATAGCAGGAGCTCTGACGGAGATCTTTAAGATGTCATTAGAAACGGCGATTGTGTATTGGCGTATTGGCGTATTGCTCATGTGGTCCCATTGTTTAAAAATGGTTCTAGAAGTAAGCCTAGCAATTATAGACCTGTCAGATTGACATCAGTGGTGGGTAAATTAATGAAAAGTATTCTTAGAGATAGTATTAACAATTATCTGGATAGACAGGATCTGATTAGGAGTAGCCAGCATGGATTTGTGCGTGCTAGGTCATGTTTGACAAACCTTATTGAATTTTTTGAAGAAGTTACGAGGAATGTTGACGAGGATAAGGCAGTGGATGTGGTCTATATGGACTTCAGCAAAGCCTTGGACAAAGTTCCACATGGAAAGTTAGTTAAGAAGGTTCAGTCTTTAGGTATGAATGCTGGAGTAATAAGCTGGATTCAACAGAGGCTAGATGGGAGATGCCAGAGAGTAGTGGTGGATAATTGTTTACCGGGATGGTGGCCGGTGACTCGCGGGCTGCTTCAGGGATCTGTTTTGGGCCCAATGTTGTATGTAATATACATAAATGATCTGGTTGATGGGGTGGTAAATTGGATTAGTAAGTATGCCGATGATACTAAGGTAGGAGGTGTTGTGGATAATGAGGTGGGTTTTCAAAGCTTGCAGGGAGATTTATGCCGGTTAGAAGAATGGGCTGAACGTTGGCAGATGGAGTTTAATGCTGAGAAGTGTGAGGTTCTACATTTTGGCAGGAATAATCCAAATAGAACATACAGGGTAAATGGTAGGGCATTGAGAAATGCAGAGGAACAGAGAGATCTAGGAATAACACTGCATAGTTCCCTGAAGGTGGAGTCACATGTAGATAGGGTGGTGAAGAAGACTTTTGGAACGCTGGCCTTTATAAATCAAAGCATTGAGTACATAAGTTGGAATGTAATGTTAAATTTGTTCAAGGCATTGGTAAGGCCAAATTTATAATAATTTGTGTCGTTCTGGTCACCGAATTATAGGAAATATATCAATAAATTAGAGAGAGTGCAGAGGCGATTTATTAGGATGTTACTTGGGTTTCAGCACTTAAGTTACAGAGAAAGGTTGAACAAGTTAGGTCTCTATTCATTGGAGCGTAGAAGGTTGAGGGGGGATTTGATCGAGGTATGTAAAATTTTGAGAGGGATAGATAGAGTTGACGTGGATAGGCTGTTTCCGTTGAGAGTTGGGGAGATTCAAACGAGAGGACATGATTTGAGAGTTAGGGGGCAGAAGTTTAAGGGAAACACGAGGGGGTATTTCTTTACTCAGAGAGTGATAGCTGTGTGGAATGAGCTTCCTGTAGAAGTAGTAGAAGCCAATTCAGTTTTGTCATTTAAGGTAAAATTGGATAGGTATATGGACAGGAAAGGAGTAGAGGGTTATGGGCTGAGTGCGGGTAGGAGGGACTAGGTGAGCTGAAGAGTTCGGCACGGACTAGGAGGGCCGAGATGGCCTGTTTCCGTGCTGTGATTGTTATACGGTTATATGGTCTTCTCATTTTCCACTTCGTCACTAGTCTCACTATGTGCAGAACAGAGGTTGTGTTCAAGTTCACCTTACAATCTCATTCCCATCTGCTTTTGTAGTACAAACTACTCTGTGCCTATTGTGGAACTCGTACCAATGAGCGGCCCCCGGCTTGTAGGAAGAACAAAGTCTCATCATTTGCATCCAGTGTGGGAATTATAACAATGTGCAGCGCTCAGTTGACTGGAAAATGTCTCACGTCTTATCTATCGTGGAACTGGCATCGATGTGCGGCCCACCCCTCACTGAAAGATGACTGACCTCTCTGTATCCATCGTGGACCTGGTATCGACGTGCGGATCTGGTGTCACTGGAGGATGATCCATCGTTTAACTGGTATCGACAAGCGATGTGCCGGACTATTATCATCACCGTGTGCTGACTCACACTCTGTATCCATTGTGGAACTCTTACTGATCGATGGCCCTCGGTTTCTTTTAGAGTATCTCAGCACTGATAAACGTTTTTCCTTTTCACACTTTGAATACGATTTATGAGGCTGACTGCGCTAGTCTCTCCGTTATTCACCTTTTCTTGTAAATGGTTTTCTATCATTAACTCGGAAACCCAATGCCATTTGTTGCGACAGCAATTCCTTTGAAGTCCTATTCCGCCATTTCATTGTCCACTGCGCCATTAATCTTTGAACAATGCATCAGCGCTCGTACTAGTTTTGTTGACTTCTGCGATAATTGTGTTGTTACCAAAACATCATTCATTATCTGTCTCCAATTGGTCCTCCGATGGCAATGATTAACTTCTCTTTTATAGGATTGCAGCCTTTCAAGTCGTGAATGGGAAGAGGTGCGGACGGACAGTGACGGACGGAGAAATATATCCACGCTGGAGGTGCTGCCGAGATAAGTATTGAACACGGTACACACTGCAGAATGAAACGTGATGAAGCGGGGTCCTTTGCTGGATGGCATCAGCATCCGTCATGACTTGCTGAAGATTTAAGTGTGGTATATTCCATCATACTTGATCCGTTTCACCTATGGACAAAAAGTAGGATATCTTAGTAGGAGTTTCCAATTTGAATCTATGCATCCTGTTGCAAGGGAGTTAGAAAATCATGTTGCCAGTCTACCTGGGATTCACTGGGCTCCGTTCTCATAGACCGGACGCAGATCCTTCTGGATAGGAACACTGGGGAATGTTTACACGATCATTCGCTGATGCAAACAACATGGATTTTCGAGGGTGAATGCTAAGCGATCCTGTTCCACAATGCGATACCGGAATCTATACTGGGCCTCACCAACGTGGAATGAGTGAGGACGTGTAAATGCAGGTCGGGCACTTGTAACGCTGGCAGTGATTAGTACCAGGAAGGAGATTGGTAGGGAGGGATAGTGAACAGGGGAGTCGAAGGTCAGACAAATGTTGTGCAAAAGCAAACAATGAAACCTGCAGAATAAGTATAATTTCTATCTGAAGAAAATGAGAATGGAGGAAACTGCACCAAATTTCATGCATGTGGAGATGCCTTCTCAGGATCTTCAAAGGGAGGTATCTAAGTATATGGGCAAACGGTATATTTACCTGCTGGAATGTGTTATTCTGCCCACTCTGCAGCAAATTCCAGATGGTGTCTCTCCGGTGAATACAATTATTGTCATCGTCATCCTGAAAATGTTGATTTTGTACTGGTCAAATAAACATCGTAAACCTTTATTATGCTAAATATCATCAACTACAACCAGCATTGAATTACTAATGGCTCAGCGAAACGTGGGACATCCACTTTCAGGAACACATGAACATCTACTACATCTTACCCGCTTAAAATACTCCCTGTCGTTAGCAGAGAGCCATTGTGCCCTGCCAAAGATCAGATCTGAAACTTATTTAGTGCACGTTGTACGAGCTATGAAAGTTACTAATTATTAACGTTTCTCAAATTAGCAGCTCAAATTTTCTGCCAAAAGAAAGTCTCCAAGACCCTTCATTTTAAAATGTTATAAGCAGTAAGTTATTTGCAGCTCTGGTGCCAGGCTTGTCGTACTCTGCCCAGAGGCAGCTCATCTACTTTTAGGTCCCTCCTGACACCCAGCTCATGCCGGTGGCTTCCAGTAGTTGTTTGCATCCGACAGTGGCCACCCTGGAGCGGCGCTTAACACACGGGTTAAGCAAGGTGTGGGGAGCCGGGAAACACGAACTCCCGTGAGTCAGGGCTTTGCCTAACCTGGCACGTGAAACCAGTTCCCGGACTCGGCATACCTGGTCAACTACAATATCCGGCACCAAAGAACCTGGTGCAGCAACGCTTCATGGAGAGCGAAGGGCAAAACCAGGCACGGAAGGCGTCATGGTTATTCACTGCTGTTATTCCCCAATCTCGACGTCTTTCTTGTCATTGAACAAAGAAGTTTGAGGCCGATAGAGTGGAACTAACCCAGTGCAACGGTTTTTTTCACTATGAAATTCTTCCTTCAAATGTTATGCCATCATCGGAAACGACGGACAATCAACACCACTAAACAGTAACTAAATAGGAACTGGATATAAAACAACAAACTAATCAACTAGGACATAACGCATTGATATTCTACCAGGATTTTACCTTCACCGGTATTCATAATTGTCTCAACTGCACATCTGCTTTCGAGTTATAATTCTGCATATTCCACAGAAATTCTCACCACGGCTATTCCAAAGAAAGACGTTTTTTTAGTTTATCGCCAATGAGCCCAAATAAATAGACATAGACTGATAGATACATAAATAGATTGAGAAGGGTTACATTTACGGAATTTATTATTCACAGAATTATTCAATTTCTGTGCTATGAGGAGACAAGTGGCGTTACTCCCGTCCTTGCCATGAAAGGACTGTCACAGCTTTACAGGCACATCACTAACTAGCAACATTGGTGTTATCAGTGTTTACTCTGGCCTGCTACCGACAACACCAGCAACGTCTCTGCCTGTCCAGTTCCATCAATAACCGAATGTTATTATCACAGCTCGTTCGGACAGACGATCTCTCACTCCTTATTCAAACCAACTTCAAGTATATTGGTAATTTCATTACTTGTCCAACCATATGAAGGACAGCAAAAAGACGATGTATGGCCGTAAAACTATATCAATATCACACTTTATAAACATAAATGCTCTCCAGCACTTTATTTGTCAGTGCCCGCGCTCTTGCAGCGAATAAAATGCAGATAAATCCGCAAATTTGAAAATGCGCAGTCAAAACCTCAAATGTGCGATCACATAAGACGTACACGATGATGAGAGGCATTGATCATGTGGATAGTCTGAGGCTTTTTCCCAGAGCTGAAAATGCTAGCAGGAGAGGGCACAGATTTAAGGTGCTTGGGAGTAGGTACAGAGGAGATGGCAGGGGTAAGCTTTTACGCACAGTGTGCTGAGTGCGTGGAATAGGCTGCCGGTGAAGGTGGTGGAAGTGGATACGGCAGGATCTTTTCAGAGATTCCTGGACAGGTACACGGAGCTGTGAAAAATAGAGGGCTATCGGTAACCCTAAGTAATTTCTAAGGTAATGGCATGTTCTGCACCTCTTTGTGGGCCGAACGGTCTGTATTGTGCTGTATGTTTTCTTTGTTTCTATGTTTCTAATCAATAGTGTCATGTACCATGCACAGTATGAGATGGCTATGTAATGTGGACAAAAATTTCGGACAACTTATAGTTATGAACTCGATATTATCGGTTGTACAGTTCAGAGGACAGAGTGACACCAGAGTGACCGAAACATCAGTGGACATAAAGACATTTAACCTTGGCCTTTTTTGTTATTTTAGTACTCCTATCAGGTGTGACCCAGCGGATTAGATTAAACATTCACTCCATTTTTTCTATCATCAGATTTGGCCGTGCTTATATATTGAGGCATGGCACATTTTTTATTTACGTATTTCTAGATGAGATTCGGTGTTCTTAATGCGCAAGTCCCGTTACACTCTTATATTTAGTCAGTCGCACGACAAAAGATATTCGGACATTGTTCAGTGGGTTCCCGGATAAAGAACCGCAATGACGAAAATAGGAGCAGCTTGTATTCACTGGGTTCAGATAATGGGAACCACCGGGGAACTTGAGAATGCCAAGCCTTTATCACCCTTACACAACCGATATGGTTTTCTCTGACGTCCTACACCAGGCATAAAGTAATTCATATAATTGTTAAAATACCCTGCATACATGTAAACAAATGTTACGTATCCTTAGATTTTTAAGAGTATGCTGTTTGCTGCGAATAAATGCATACGATTTTGTTGTTTGAAGCAACTGGTATAGAACAACAGGAGAGATTTATTGCACATCACTAGTCAGATTAATTACAGTCAATGCAAGACGTAATTAACTCGTTATTAATCGTACGAAATTTTACAAATGTTCACTTGGACTGGTGCCAGGATTTACAGAGTTATACGCAATTCAGAATAATTCCTCTGAGGCAATTAGTGCGATTATTACTTCAGTCGCATTAGAAACATCCAGTTACACAAACACTTATATTAAAATATTTTTCTCAATCTGTCACCATGCAATAATGTCGTCTCGTCAAGGCATGTTACAAGTTATTAACTTTTAAACAAAAGATAAAATGAAAATTGCCGATTTAATTTCCAAGACATCTGACGTCAGCTGCTAAAATGGGACATTTTCTGATCAGTGTTGTTTCTAACATAGACGATCATCCTGAACAATCACATGGACAATCAACTTCAAACAAATTTATTTTTGTCACATGCGGCGGAGCATATTCGCTTCTGACATTGACGGCGGGATGTTAGCTTGGCAGGTAAAATAGAGTACACTTTCTCTTGTTCTAGTAACTTCGAGTCTTTTGAATGGCGAAAGGCACCTTAACAGATGATGGCAGGTTTCGCAATAAAACACGCTGTGCGTATGTTATTCTCAGCATTTAAACGACATCTAGAGCAATATTCCAGGGACATTTCATAATAAAAAGTTACACGTCCTCACGATTTTAGTTGAGGTTTGTGGACAGACTGATGAACGTTTTCTTTTTCTGGATGAGCAGAGCGTGGAAGGTTGATTCTTTGACTGTGTCAAGTGGAGTGCAGGGATTGGTGTTAGGTTCGTTGTTATTTATCATGTACGTTAATGACTTAGATGCTAATGCAGAAAACTAAAGCTTGGGGGCGATTTTCCAGCCAGGAACTCTATCCAAGCTTGCAGCTTGATGTTCACTGGCTGGAAACTGGGCTGAAAAATGGCAGATGGAATTTAATGCAGGTAAGTGTGACGTGGTTTGCTTTGTGAGGAAAGTTACAATAAGTTCAGAAACGCATATTGAATAGGTGGACTTTCGTGTGTAGTATTTAAACAGGGACCTGGGAATTCAGATCGATAATTCCAGGAATTCAGCGTCACTAGCAGATCGGCTTCTAATCTCTTTGGCCTTCACAATCAGTTCATTGAGTACATGAGTTGGGACGTTATGTTGAATCTGTACAATACTTTGGGAGGCCGTAGCTAAAATATCGTGGGCTGTCCTGGTCTGCTAACTCCAGTTTTAAAATGTCAATATGATCCCAAGAGACAAATTGAAAGGAAGAGTTTGGGGACTGAGGAAAAGGGTTAGAGAGGCATAATAAAAACATAAGAGATAGGATCAGGAGTAGGCCAATCGGCCCCTCAAGCCTGCTCCACCATTCAACAAGATCATGGCTGATCCAATATTAACTCTAGTTTTCACCGAATCCCACAACGCAACAGTGCCAACCAACAGGGCACTATGCCGCCCATTTTATTTTATTATTCATCCCGCCGAAACCCATTTGATCATGCGGGGAAAAAAAAAAGATTTGCCAATTGAGGAGAAAAAATCTGGAAAATTCCTGTCCGACCCATCCAGGCTATCGAAAACTGGTCCAGGCGATCACATGGCTGATCTAAACCTAGCCTTATGTCCACTTACCTGCTCGCTCACCGTATCCCCTAATGCTCTTTTTATCCAGGAAAATGTCTATCTCCGATTTGAATTTATTGAGTGTAGCAGCTTCCACAGCTCTCTGGGCCAGTAAATTATTCCACAGCCCCATTACCCTCTGAGTGAAGAAACTTCTCTTCATCTCTGTACTGGAACGGCATCCCTTTATTTTAAGATTATGCTCCCTAGTCCTAGTTTCACCCATCATTGGGAACATTCTCCACGCATCAACCCGATCAAGCCCCTTCACAATCTTATATGTTTCAATAAGATCGCCTCTCATTCTTCGGAACTCCAATAAGTAGAGTCCCAATCTGCTCAACCTCTCATCATACATCAACCCACCCATCCCCGTAATTAACCTAGTGAACCTTCTCTGCACTGCCTCGAGAGCCAGTATGTCCTTTCCTAAATATGGACACCAGAACTGCACGCAGTACTCCAGCTGTGGTCTCACCAATACCCGGTACAACGGCAGTAAGACCTCCCTGTTCTTATACTCCATCCACCTAGCAATAAAAGCCAGCATTCCATTGGCCTTCTTGATCACCTGCTGTTTTGCTTACTAACTGTTTGTGTTTCCTGGATCAGGACCCACAGATCACTTTGCACAGAAGCACTTTCCAGTTTCTCTCCATTTAGATAATAACTTTCTCTATTATTTTTCCTGCCAAAGTGCAAGACCTCACACTTGTCAGTATTATATTTCATCTGCCAAATGTCTGCCCAATCACTCAGCCTATCTGTGTCCCCCTGCAGGGTTTCAATGTCCACCGCACTCATTACACTCCCTCGCATCTTTGTGTCATCAGCAAACTTCGATACGTTGCACTTAGTCCCTTTCTCCAAATCATTAATATAGATTGTAAAGAGTTGGGGTCCCAACACCGACCCCTGCGGAACACCATTAGTCACCAACTGCCACTCTGAGAATAAACCATTTATCCTAACTCTCTGTTTTCTGTTAGAAAGCCAATCCTCCACCCATGCCAGAATATTATCCCCAATCCCATGATTTTTTACTTTAAGTAATAATCTTTGATGTGGCACCTTGTCAAATGCCTTTTGGAAGTCCAAATACACCACATCCACTGGTTCCCCCTTATCTACCCTATATGTTATATCCTCAAAAACTTCCAACAAATTTGTCAAACATGACTTCCCTGTTGTAAAGCAATTCTGACTTTGTCCGATTAAGCTATGTTTATCCACAAGCCCTGTTACTGTTTCCTTAATTATCGATTCCAACATTTTGCCAACCACAGATGTTAGGCTAACTGGCCTATAATTCCCAGCTTTCTGTTTATTGCCCTTTTTAAACAAAGGAGTTACATTAGCATTTTTCCAATCTGCCGGGACCATTGCCGAGTCCAGCGAGTTTTGAAAAATTATCACTAATTCTCCACAATCCCGACCGCCACTGCCCTTAAGACCCTAGGATGCAACCCATCCGGTCCTGGGTATTTATCCACCTTCAGTCCCATTAATTTATCAAGTACCATTTCCTTGGTGATTTGAATCGTAGTTAGCGTCTCTCCCCCTAGAGCCCCCTGTTTATCCAATGTTGGGATATTTTGAGTGTCATCCACTGTAAAAACTGAAACAAAATATTTGTTCAGCGATTCCGCCATCTCCATTTCCCCTACCATTAATTTCCCGGTCTCATCTTCTAGGGGACCAACATTTACTTTTGCCACCCTTTTTCTTTTTATGTAACTATAAAAACTCTTACTATCTGCTTTTATGTTTTTCGCCAATTTACTTTCATAATCTATCTTCCCCTTCTTAATCAATCTTTTTGTTATTTGCTGCTGATCTTTAAAAGCTTCTCGATCTTCAATCTTCCCACGACATTTAGCTGCCTTATATAACTTTCTTTTTAGTTGTATACTTTGCTTTATTTCTTTACTTAGGCACGGATAACTATTTTTTTTTCTTTTACACCCTTTTTTCAGTGGAATATATTTTTCTTGATAGTTGTAAAATAACTCCTTAAATATACACCACTGATCAAGTACCGATCTACCCTTTAATCTATTTTCCCAATCCATGTTAACAAGTCCGCTCTCATACCATCATAGTCTCCTTTATTTAAGCTCAGTACGCTTGTTTGAGATCCAACCCTCTCATCCTCTAATTGAATATGGAATTCGACGATGTTATGGTCACTCATTCCAAGGGGATCCTTTACTAGGACATTTTTTATTAGTCCTGTCTCATTACACAGGACCAGATCTAAGACCGCTTGCCCCCTTGTCTGCTCAGTAACGTATTGTTCAAGGAACCCATCCCGAATACACTCAGTAAACTCTTCTTCAAGGCTGCCGTGTCCGACTTGATTAGTCCAGTCAATATGAAAGTTAAAATCCCCCATAATTATAGATGTTCCCTTATTACAAGCCCGAACTACTTCCTGATTTATGCTCCGACCAACTGAGTTACAGCTGTTTGGAGGCCTATAGACTACTCCCACCACTGCTTTTTTTTTTCCCCTTTACTATTTCTTATTTCTACCCAAATTGTTTCGTTATCCTGATCCTTTGAGACAATATCATTTCGCTTTATTGCACTGAATTCTTGCTTTATTAACATAGCCACCCCTCCTCCTTTTCCTTCTTGCCTGTCTCTCCTAATTGTCGAATACCCTTGTATGTTTAATTCCCAGTCTTGGTCACCCTGCAGCCATGTTTCCGTAATTGCCACAATATCATAACCATACGTAATTATTTCTACTGTCAACTCATCAATTTTATTACTAATAATACAGGCATTCAAATAAAGGGCTTTCAAATATGTTTGACACTTATATCCTACCATCCTACCTTTTCCTTTTGTACAACTTTATGCTTATCTCCGTATATTCTTTCCCCTCCTGACACACTCTGTCTTTTTATTCCGTCACTTTTACCTACATCCATTACCTTCTCCATTGTCTTTTTAATTATTTACTCTCTAGAATCCTCCCCCCCCCCACTAGTTAGTTTAAAGACCTCTCTGCAGCCGAAGTTATATGATTCGCCTGTCACTAACCCCAGCCCGGTTCAGGTGAAGCCCGTCCCTCTGGAGCAGTTCTCTCCTGTCCCAGTACTTGTGGCAGTGTCCCAAGAAGCAAAATCCACTTCTCCCACACCAGTCTTTGAGCCACTCCCAAAATTTATTTAACCTAGCCAAATTTGCTCGTAGCTCAGGTAATAATCCAGAGATTATTACCCTTGAGGTTCTGTTTTTTAATTTGACCCCTAGCTGCTCATATTCCTGTAACAAAACCTTCTTCCTTGTCCTATCTATTTCGTTAGTAGCGACGTGTACTAAGACAACTGGAGCCTTCCCCTCCTACTGCATGTTTCTCTGCAGACCAGAAGAGATGTCCTTAACCCTGGCACCAGGCAGGCAACATAGCCTTCGGGACTCTCGTTCTCGGTTGCAGAGAACCCTATCTATCCCCCTGACGATACTGTCCCCTATTACTACAACATTTCTATTGACTCCCCCCTCTGGAATGCCCCCCCCCAGTCCACTGTGCTATTGGCAGGTTGCTCATCCTCCCCACAGTTTAAGCCTCGAATCTGTTGGACAAGAGCAAGGCCTGCATCTCCTCCAGCCCTACCTCCTGGATTCCCCTACTTGCCCCACTCATAGGCACACCATCCTGTGCTTGACTGCAATCTACATTAGTTAATCTATTAGGTGTGGCTATCTCCTGGTACACAGAGTCCAGGTAACTCCCCCCTCCCTGATGTGTCGCAGTATCTGAAGCTCAGACTGCAGCTCATCAATATAGACAATAGACAGTAGACAATAGGTGCAGAAGTAGACCATTCGACCCCTCGAGTCTGCACCGCCATTCTGAGATCATGGCTGATCATTCACTATCAATACCCAGTCCCTGCCTTGTCCCCATATCCCTTGATTCCCCTATCCATCAGATATCTATCTAGCTCCTTCTTGAAAGCATCCAGAGAATCGGCCTCCACCGTTTTCCGAGGCAGTGCATTCCACACCTCCACAACTCTCTGGGAGAAGAAGCTCTTCCTGAACTCTGTTTTAAATAACTGACCTCTTATTCTCAATCCATGCCCTCTGGTACTGGAATAATATGAAGCTGGAGTTTCTCGAGCAACAGGCACTTGCTGCAAATGTCGTCGCCGTGTCCCTCAATGGGTTCTACCGGTTTCCACATCTCGCAGCAGTAACACAACACCTACCCCATGCTATACAATTAATTTAATGTACTAGTATTAGTTATGCAAGAACCCTTTGCCCCAATACAGCTAACTATCACTATTTAATAATACTTTTAAAGTTATAAGTGTAAAAGGAAGCAGGACTACTTATCAATACTTACCAAGCAACTAGCTGTGAGAGCTCTGCAGCTCCGGTCTTCCTCGCCTCACCCGGTTCCGCCGAAGACCGTTGAGCCAAAGCCCTTCGGCCTCCACTCTACTCCCGGCTCAGTACACTGCCCGCAAGTTGAACAGGTTAAGAATTTATTCACTTGAGAGCATGAAAATGAATGGAGATTTTACAGACGTACACAAAATTGCGAGAGTTACAGACAGGGTGAATGCCCGGAAATTTTTCCCATCCTCTGAGCGAATCTACAACTAGAGTTCATAGGTTTGGGGCGAAAGGTGAAATATACAAGCGGGGTATGTGGTAACGCTTATTCACTCAGAGGGTCGTGCGAGTGTGGAAGGAATTGCCACTGTCAGTGGCAGATGCTGATTGAATTGTATCATTTCAGTGAAGGTTGTGTAGGTACGTGGGTGAGAGGCGGACGGAGAGTACAGATAAATTGGGAATATCACAGAGGAATGATCTGGATGGGCGGAGGAGCCTATTTCTCTGACGTAATAACCTATTTACTCCATAACTATCTGTGCCCCTTTTCTCAATTCAGCGTTTTCACGCTTTTATACTACGTCACCCATCTATGTTCGTGCAGAACAGAAGATGTGTTCAAATTCACCTTTCAATGACAATTCCTCTGCTCTTGCAGTGCACCGCTCTGTACTTATTGTGGAACTCGTACCGATGAGCGGCCGTCAACTTTCTCGGGGAAAGTTATTTATTCACTCTCTATTTGTTGCGGATCGGCTATCGATGTGCGGCGCAAGGCTCTCTGGAGGATCAATTCCCTGTATCCATTGTGGAACGGGTGTCGATGTGCGGCGCACGGCTCTCTGGAGGATCAACTCCTTGTATCCATTGTGGAACGGGTGTCGATGTGCAGTGTGCAATATGCGGAGCTGTTATCATCACTGGAGGATGATTCACCTCTGTATCCATTGTGGAGCAGATATCGATGCGAAGTGCTCGGCTGATTTGAGAATATCTCGGCACTGATAACAGGCTTTACATCCTCACACTGTTTCTGAGGCTGACTGCGGCAGTCTCACCATTTGACTCACCTTTTCCTTCTAAATTGCTTTTATCCCTAACTGGTGAACAGCTGCCCTTTGTTGTGTCAACAGTTCGCTTCAACTCCTACTCCGCAATTTTATTGTCAACGGCGCCCTTGATCAATACATCGGATTGATTGATAAATACATACACGCCCGCAGTGGTTTCGCATATTTCTCTGCTATATAAGCGTTGTTACCTAGGCATCATTTATCATCTGTCCCCAATTGTTCCTGAGATGGAAGTGACGTACAATTGCAGAATTTCGAGTAGCGAACAGAATGATGTAGATCGAAGGACAGTGACGGATGGAGTATATTTCTCGGCAGAGAAGTTTGCTGACTGTCACGGGAACTGAGGTGGTGAGTTTCCCTGCTGCTGTTGTCATTACTCCAGGCGCTGGAAGTGCTGTCTGGAACAGCATTGCAAACAGTAGACTCTGCCGAGTTCCTTTCTTTAAAAGTTGGGTTCTTTTTATGGATGACATCAAAATTCCTATCGACAAACTGAATATTTATTTTGCCATGTGTGGAATATTCCATCGTATTCTTGCTCGTCCCTTGTGTAGACAGAAAATAGGATATTTTAAAAGGGAGTCACAGAGCACGTCCCACCGTGAATCCCTGCTCCCTGTTGCATACAATTAGTAACTCAATTTGCCAATCTACCTGGGATTCACTGGGCTTAATCCTTATAGACCGGCCGCATATCCAGCTGCATAGAATAATGGGTATTGGAAAATAGAATAGTACAGCACATTACAGGCCTTTCGGACCATAATGTTGTGCCGATCCTCAAACCCTACCTCCCATATAAAATCCCACCTTAAATTGCTCCATATACCTGTCTAGTAGTGTCTTAAACTTCACTAGTGTATCTGCCTCCACCCCTGACTCAGGCAGTGTATTCCATGCACCAACCACTCTCTGAGTGAAAACCTTCCTCTAGTATTCCCCTTGAACTTCCCTCCCCTTACCTTAAAGCCACGTCCTCTTGTACTGTGCAGTGGTGCCCTGAGGATGCGGCGCTGGCTGTCCACTCTGTCTATTCCTCTTAATATCTTGTACAATTCTATCATATCTCCTCTCATCCTCCTTCCCTCCAAAGAATAAAGCCGTAGCTTCCCTAATCTATGATCATAATCTCTAAATCAGTCAGCATCCTGGTAAATCTCTCTGTACCCTCTCTAATGCTTCCACATCCTTCCTATAGTGAGGCGACCATAACTGTACACATTACTACAAGTGTGGCCTGAATAGAGTTTTATGGAGCTGCCTCTTTACATGGCGTCTCTTAAACTCTACCCCTCGACCTATGAAAGCTAACACCCCATAAGCTTTCTTAACTGCCCTATCTACCTGTGAGGCTACTTTCAGGAATCTGTGGACATGTACCCCCAGATGCTTCTGCTCCTCCACACTACAATGTATGCTTCCATTTACTTTGTACTCTGCCTTGGAGTTTGTCCTTCCAAAGTGTACCACCTCACACTTCTCCGGGTTGAACTCCATCTGCCACTTCTCAGCCCACGTCTGCATCCTATCAATATCTCTCTGCAATATTCGACAATCCTCTACACTATCTACAGCACTACCAATCTTTGTTTCGTCTGCAAACTTGCCAACCCACCCTTCTACCCCCGCATCCAGGTCATTAATAAAAATCACGAAAGGTAGAGGTTCCAGAACATATCATTGTGGGTCACCACTAGTCACAACCATCCAAGCTCAATGTACTGCCTCCACTACAACCCTCTGCCTTCTGCAGGCAAGCCAGTTCTGAATCCACCTGGCCAAGCTTCCCTGGATCCCATGACCTTCTGACTTTCTGAATAAGCCTAATGTGTGGAAACTTGTCAAATGCCTTATTAAAATCCATGTAGATCATATCCAATGCACTACCCTCATCTATATGCCTGGTCATCTCCTGAAATCACTCTATCAGGCTTGTTAGGCAGGAACTGCCTTCACAAAGCCGAGCTGACTGTCACTGCTCATACCATGATTCTCTAAATGCCCATAGATCTTATCTCTAAGATTTTTTTTCCAACAGCTTTCCCACCACAGCCGTAAGGCTCACTGGTCTCTAATTACCTGGACTTTCCCAACTTCCTTTTTTAAACAAGTGGACAAAATTCGCCTCCCTCCAATCCTACGGTACCATTCCCGTGGACAACGAGGACATAAAAATCGTAGCCAGAGGTTCAGCAATGTCTTCCCTCGCCTCGTGGAACAGCCTGCGGAATATTCCGTCAGACCCCGGGGACTTATCCATCCTAATGTATTTTAACAACTCCAACACCTCCTCTCCCTTATTATCAACAATATCAACAATTGGTTACACATTCACTCGCTATTGCAAAAGACATAAACTTTAGAGGGTGAGTGAGCTTCGATGGTGATAAGTCTCCTCACCACTTACAGCTTTACACAAATGATATGGTTTAGTCTGATGTTTCATACAAGGAATAAAATCGTATATATAATTGAAAAACTACCATGAATACATGCACACGTATATTAGTGTAACCCAGGGTCGGCCAGCACGTGTTCGTATAGGGGAAAACCGGCTCTGGCCCCGCCAAACTGAGAAATCACGTCTGTGCGGAGGCTGCGTGATATATTTCCCCTGTTACAAACCCGCCCCACAAAATATCAAAACTGTACACAATATGCGATTAAACGATTGAGCTTTATAATTTTTAATTTGAATATATGGTAAGTAAAGAAACAAAAAAAAAAGAAAATAGTCCATTCTTATGAAACAGTCTATTGCGCAACGTTGGTGCTCACAATTGGTCCATTTGTTCCCGTCGACCTCGTTCCTCCGGTCATTTTTTCCGGTGGTCATCCAGTACTCTCCACCGCATCTCTCCCCAACGAAAGACTGTGAAAATCTCTCTTCCAGACACACAAGAAGGAACAACATGTCTCTCATTGGATAGTCCCTGCATTCCAGAGCTTCGTAAACATTAGTTATAACCCCAACAGGGCTGCTACACGGAACCACTTACCTTAGTAGCTGCACAGCATTTTACACTCTGCACCAACCATATGTAGTCATGTCCTCATGACTTTGAGATAATTCGCCAACCCTTCCTGCAAAACACAAAGTCCAATCCAGGTGTGCATATCAGTGACAAAGCTCCGCACTCCCTCATCTAACTCAAAGGTGGAAGTTTCCGAAGTCCCCTTTTTTCCTCTGTCTTCACGGTGATGGCAAAGTGACACTCATTCTGAAACCCACCATGAGCTCCATAGGGCTTCCTGTCGGCCAAAAGCACTGTAGATAATCAACAGCCGTCGCTACGGGAGACTGCAACCCCAACGCTCTCCCAACGTCAGCTCATTGAATCTTTCAAACAATGTCTTTCGCTTTAACTGAGTTGAGGGAGGAGGCCGTGCGGTCTCAGCGCCAACCGCGCATCCGAGGCTGCGTCTCCTACTCCGGCACTCTTTCCCCTCACTTCTCAGAAACGACAGATCTCCGTCCTTGCAGTCCCGCCCCCAACTACCGGAATCTCAACTTGTGACTCAGCCCGCTCGGCTACCTTCTCTTCCTCGCTGACAGTATGGACAGGCCATGACCTCACCTCAGCTGGGGCACCGCGTTTACGTCAGCGCTGGTCTGAACTAAAACTAGGTCTGATCCAGCCGTTTTATAATACTCCGCACAACAGTTTCAACTTTGCCAACAGGTTTAACAGTATTTAAAAATCGGATTAACAATTCATCCGGCGTACAAATATCTACCCCACGGAAGTGCACCAATGCGGTACCCCATCAGCATCCATACCAGCACAGATTTAAACACACAGACAACTGTTTCAATGCTCAAAGCAATCACGCAGCATTCAATGGAATCATTCCCGGACGAGCTCCCACATTTGTTATCCTCAGGCTCAGCCAGCACGTGTTTTTCCAGGGGAAAGCGCACCACCAAGCTGAGAAATTACGTTTGTGTGGATGCTGCGTGATAAATCGCCCCAGTTACAAATTGTATCACCTTAAACAGTACACAATAAGTGATTAAACGACTGAGCTTTATAATTCTTAATTTGACTATAAGGTTAGTAAAGAAACAAAAAAAAAAAAACAAACAAACAGAAAAGGGCCCATTTTCCTGAAACAGTGTATTTCCCAACATTGCAGCTCACTATTCATTCAATTGCTCCCCACTACCTCCAGAAGTTGCCGGCCCTCGGATCGCTCGCTCTTCAGTCCACTCCACCCAGTGTTCTTCCGACGCTCTGCCTCGCGTCCTCTCTCTCGCAATCTCTCCCCGATGAAAAAGCCTGAACATCTCTCTTCCAGACTCTCAAGAAAGAACAGCATGTCTCTCATTGCAGGGCCCCGTCATTCCAGCGGCCCGTGACCTCTAGATATAACCCATCAGGGCAGCTACGGCGAAGCTGTCACATTGGCCCTGCACAGCATGTTGCATAAGTATCTGTGCTCCTGTAGGTGTAACATCCACGTTTCCCTGAGCCGTTAGCAATATAACGCTGGTTGTAGTTGCTGATATTTAGCATAATTGTTCACAAACGTTATTTGACCAGCACGAGATCAATATTCACACAGATAATGGCAGCATTGTATTCAACGCAGATCCACCACTTGAAGTTTACTTGCAGTTGGCAGGACAACACATCCGAAATATCCCTTCCATCTCGAAGCCCTTGGACATCTCCCACTGAAGAACCCGACGAACAATCCACACACACTTGAGTCCTCGTAGGGTTTCCTGAATTTTCATTTACTTCAGCTGGTAATCACACTTATTTTTCAGGTTCCGATGATTTGATTTAAATGCAAACTTTGCCTCGCCTTGGCTTGTCTGAACGAACTGATCACCCAGAAACAGGTGAGAATTTGTTTAGATGAATGTCCCCTTTCTAGAGAATTTGCTGTCATACCATCCGCTCAATTCACAACTGGGGGATAAAAGGTTCCTTGTCTCTATCTATTATCAAAGATCATATAATTCTCCATAACTTCTCCGTCTCTAACGGTGCATACCTTAGCATGCCTCCAGCGCTTTATCCGCTTGCGGCAGCTATCTCTTTCACGTCACTCCCTTGTCCACTATCACTCCCCACTGATCTGATCCCTGCAAGCGTTACAAGTGCCACACCGGCATTTGCATCTCCTCTGTCACCAACCACATTTGCGATAATCTGTCCATCCAGGCCGGACGCTTATACCCGGTTCTCCCGGACCGGCCGCCTTCAGCTTGTTGAAACCCAACGTGGACTGTGGATCCGCGTTGTGGAACGCCGTCGCTTCGCAGTCACTCGCTGAATCGCACGCATCTCATCAGCGAATGAATGTGCAGCACTCAGGACGAGAGTTCACTGTGTACTCGGCACAGCTGGCTGGTGTGTTCAAAGACATTTTTATTTTTTTTCCTTCTCCCACTGCATAGTGCCCTCCAGCATCAAAACATCCGATTGTAGTTGTACCAAGAACACCGAAGTACCATGTATGGACAATCGGCTTCCTGTCTCAATTATAAATAAATGTTTTTAGAGGCTAGTCAAGGCCTACACCCCACAATCCAGCAAGTGACGCAAACTATCAACAGACTATGCAAAGCTCTAACACTTATTCGTTAGAATGCTATTATTTGACTACAGTTCTCGGCAAGAAGCTCTGAGACCTCGGACTACACCGCACCTTGTGAGACCGAGAGTCTCCAGGAAATTTTCTATCGCCAGGCCATCGAATTTACCAATAAACATGGATCTGATTGGATATCTCACTGTGTATTGTATGTGACTGTACATACATTACAGAAAACAGTTCCGTATACAATCTTATTGTTTGGCCCATATCCTACCACATGGATGATAAATAACAACGGACATAACACCAATCCCTGCAGCAGACCCGTCACAGTCGAAGAATCAGCCATCCACTCTCTGGCGTCCTACGCTAGAACAGTGTTGGATTCACATTGTTTTAGTTTGATGTGTCTGTATGAAAATTGGAAGACAACATGTGATTTTCACTTGAAGAAACGATGTGCTGCCTCCGCAGAGTTTCATGTGGGAATACGCGGCACATTGAACTTTCAGCACGCAGTTTCACTGCGAAAGTAATGTATTATATTTTATGGTGTTTAATTCCGCTTTCGTGGCAAATCACAGACCGAACTGCGAACTTACTGATAGATTACACATTTTAGATTTTGTTTCTATCCAAACCGAATATCGAGGATGAAATGTTGTAGCTCTGGCAAATCTATTTAAAGTTAAATAGACAGCACCGAACAGACAATGGTCAAATCATTCACGAGTAGATATAATGGGCTTCATACCGAACGGTCCATATGTGTGTGCAGGAAAACAACGGCCACAAACCGCAAGCTAATGTCGTGTGGGCGTTCACCTTTATATTATCAAAGGTCCCTGGAACATTGCTCTCCTTTTTTATGCCTTTTTATACGACAGCGTGAGCTATTGTGCTGCATCTCATCAGCCGTTCAGGCGACTTTCAGCACTCTAACCACTCAAAGTGGCGAGAACGAACAAATTAAAATAATGAAGCTGTCTTCCCCTTCAATGAAGACGTGAATTCCATTTCACCACCTGCCCTTCAAGTCGGCAGCGAAGGTGCTCCGTCGAGTGTTACAAAACAAATCTGGTTGACGCAAAAACACAAAATGCTGACAGAACTCAGCAGGCCAGACAACATCTATGGGAGGAGGTAGTGACGACGTTTCGGGCCGAAACCCTTCATCAGGAGATTGACGTAGATTGTCCATGTTGATTGTCCAGGGTGAATATCACTGTTAGAAACAGAATTGATCAGAAAACGTCTCATTTCAGCAGCAGAAGTCAGGTGTCATGGAAATTAAATTGGTAACGTTCATATTATCTTTTTTGTTGTTTGTTTTTGGAGTCAATAACCTGCAAAATCCTTGGGGAGACGAATTTATGGCATGGTTTGGGAGTGAGAAAAACACTTTAATATGTAGCTGGTTGCCCCTTATGTGACTGATGTCATACCCACACTAATTGCCTCAGAGGGATTACTCTGAATTGCATATAACTCTGTAAATCCGATCACAGTTCCATATGCGTAGTTGGAACATTACGTACAGCTGAAAGCTGCCTCTGTCGGAAAATGCAATATCCAGCAGTTTACTACATCGCGGGTATTTTCTATCCTGCAATGGTAGCGATTGGTATCCCGGGTAAGATACTGGAGCTGCTCACTGTATGAATGGTGCTGACGTCTTGCTTTTGTTCCGCCGCACTGTTCGGTCTTTTACTCAACACAAATGTTCATTTTCCATTTATTTTTCGATGTGAAAATTTACTCTTTTGTCAAATATGGTGTTGCTGATATAATACCTTCTTAGTTTTATCTTGGTCGGCTTTCTGCCACTCCAGTCCATTATTGTCCTCTAGCCGGAATGCAGCGAAGGGGCCGGCACACATTGAATTTCTGTTCTTCACTTCCAGAACAATTATACCCTGCGTAGCATTTGAAGAATGGTGACCATTCAGAGAGTTGCAGCCAACGATAATTCTGAGTTGTTGTTGTCTCTTTTTTCTCGTATTTCCTGTAGTTAATTTAACGGCGATTGTCATCCTATCTCGGGGAAAATGCGGACTCTCCAAATGCATCACCCGTTACCTGGTTGGAATGGCAACAGCGGATCTGATGGTGGTTATAATATTCGCTTTAGTGGATCAGACCAACAATATCTACATTTATTCCAGATCCCTGCTCATCACTCCTGTTTGCGCTCTGACACTTGTATTCAGCGTTGTGACGAGGGATTGTTCAGTTTGGTTTACGGTCAGTTTTACCTTCGATCGTTTCATCGCAATATGTTGTCGAAAGCTGCGGGAACGATACTGCACTGACAGAACAGCAACTGTGGTTATGGTGACCATGGTGATAGTGAGCTGCGGGAGAAGTGTTCCGTTTTACTTTGCCGTTGAACCTTATGTCATTATTGACAACATGCCGTGGCGTTGCGCCCTCACATATGAATACTCTACTTTATCCGTGTGGAAAGGATACGAATTGTTGGATAGCATTTTAACACCGTTGCTACCAATAGGCTTAATTCTAGTGTTCAATGGGTTAACAGTAAGACATATCATAGCGGCAAATACAGTCCGCAGACGGCTTCGGAGCCGCAGTGATAATCAGAAGGATACCGAGATGTTAAACCGCAGAAAATCGATGATTTTGTTGTTTGCTGTATCAGCTAATTTCATACTTTTGTGGATCCCCTATTTAGCTCACACTCTTGAATGGCAACTGGAAAACTATTTTTATCTGGACAGATATTTGAATTCCCCGGTATATATACTGCAACAATCTGGATACATGTTGCAAATTTTCAGTATGTGCACCAATACTTGTATCTATACACTGACACAGAGGAAATTCAGAAAGGAACTGAAGAATGGTTTGAGATATATGTCTACGGTAAATGGCCATCTGTGTAGATAACGCCCATATTCAATTGCAATCCAGCGGATTTTTCAAATAAAACGGTATTAAAAATGAGTGGATTTGTCACAAATTCTAATCATCCTTTGTCTGGTCACCCTGAAGTTGCAAACACCTCGGAAGTCTGCATTCTTCACACGTTTAAGGTAGGAAACACTGGAGCAAATAATGGGCTGGCATGATTGTTACATTGTTTGAATTACTCCAAACTATCACAGAGACCGAAGAAACACAAGGTCAGGAAAGGCTTCTGGACTCTCCTGAGTTCAGTTCTTTCATTTTGAACAGAATCGGGTAAAGGATAGTAAAGTGTGCATTGAAGCACAGGGAGTGTGTGACAGTAACACAGCAGCAGAAAGCGAAAAAACCGTGGAGAGATTGTCAATTAGAGACTGCGAGAAGTACTCAGAAGCAGGAAGGGAGATATCACTCGTTTGGGAATATTCTGTACGGACCACCGCACGCCCACCCACCCCCATCACCATTAAGAAAACCTGGAAAAAGCGAAAGTCTGGTCGGGAGATAGGTTAAACGGTTTAAATATGACAGAATTTTCAGTTGCGTCCTGGACGGACTCCCGACACAATAAGCGGACCAGCGAACAGTCTATTCTGGACCTTGTACTGGAAAATGAAACGGATCAGGTTACAGATCTCTCCGCAGGTTAGCACTTCAGAAAGATAGAGAGCAATTTCTCGACATTTACTATAACCTTACGATGAGATAGGAATGTATTTACTTGGTCCTATTAGGTAGGAACTTAGAGCCGAACTTGGTAAATGGTGTGCTCCTTGAAATGCGCAACAGAAACATATCGTTATAAATGGAGACTTGATTGTGGTTCAGTTTCGGCTTGTCTCATTAAGGAAGTGAACCGATGGTCGTGTGAAGTAACCCTGGTTGACAAGAGATATGGGGCACCTCCTCAAGTTAAGAAAGAAGAAAATACTTAAACCTTGGGAAGAAAAGATCTGGCAGGGTTATGGATAGTCAGAATGTAGCCAGGAAAGGAATTTAAGAATAGAGTTAGAAGAGCTTGAAGTGAACATTAGAAGGCCTTCGAGAGTAGCTTTACAGTGCGTGAAGAACAGAGGATGAATAGAGGGAGTGTGGCAAAGATCAACGATAAAAGGGGAAGCAAGTGTCTGGAATGCACGGAGGGAGTGAAGGTCCTTAATGATACTTTATTCTGTATTCACCAGATTCACCTTCATGAATGTGGATACAGTATACATGTGTTTTACATGCTGGGACATGCCGACAAAGTCATTTATGCATTGGAAACGTGTAAAACATTATACAAAACAAAACATTTCTCGCGTTTAGAGGGATATGCTTCCAGGTACTTAGAGAAAGCGAGCGAAGATATTACTCCGTTTTTGTACATGTCATTCGCGTCCTCACTGGCCACAGGAGTAGCACGAGATGATTGAAGTATGTCAAATGTTATTTCTTTGTACAAGAGAGTAGGGACTGTCGTGAGAATTACAGGCCAGTGAGTCTTTCGTCAGTAGTGGACAAGCAATTCGAAACGATTCTGTGGGATGGAATTCTTGAGTATCTGGGGAAACGTATCCTCGTTGGGGACAGTCTTCGTTCTTTTTGGTCTGAGGGATCAGACCGAGTTCTTCGAAAAACTGAAGGAAGAAATAGACGGCTGAGGTTAGAGCAGCCGACGCGAGGTATATTCATTCTGGAACGTGTATGACCTTGTTTCCCGTTTAGAAAATTAGGTGGCATGGGATCAGGTGAAACCTGACTAAATTGATTCAGATTTTACTTACCTTCAGAAGGAAGATGAGATAGTAGATGGAGTGTATTCTTGCTGAAGTACAGTCGTCATATCTTTAAACTTTAACGCTGATTCCACCTGGCCACAATGAAATCTGCGCCTCCTTCTGAAATCAATACGGAAGCAAACAAATAAAGGACAATAATTTAAGTGTGCAGGTAAGGCAACACTTGCACTTTACTACCTTCAAAACATTGGCAGGTAACAGACGTGTGCTGAATAGACAGCAAATTTCAAGGTGAAAATCCTTATCAAATATTTTAAAGAACAAAGAGGGAAGAAGGATAAGGGTGAATGTGGCCTATATGCAATACGGCCATGCAATTTCGGAATGAGACGTAGCCTCTGAAATTCACATCCGTTGCTGCAAATTTATTTCACACAAGGGCAAAGACATTTTCAGACTGTCATCCCGTATTGTGAAACAGAGGTTTAACTCAAACATCCTGTCAATGCAACCGTAACAAATTCACGACTGCCTTCCGTTCATTCACGCACGGAATATCTCCCTCTCAAGTGAACTCACAAATCTCCATTCCCCGTGCCATATTACATTGTCAATGTATTCATACTCTCAGATATTGCACAACATGACATATTTTAAGTGTTAATCGGTTACCAAATAATCTATAGTTTGAATAAATGAATTTAAGAAAGCCTTTCAAGTCTAAGGCAAAGGTATATATCATCCGCAAGTTAATATTCATCCGATTTTAAAATGACATCACTACGGCACTTTATCTCCAACGGCTCCCACGATTTCTCGCCATCAATTTCGGACCAAGTACTGAATCGAGATTAAATTAATGATTTATTGTACAGTATCAGGCTTAATAATATCCATACCGTCGTTGAATTAATAGATGTGGGCATTATACTGGGTACTTTGCCACTTACGCCTACTTTCGCTTTTATCGCCTTACTGTAGAACTGAAGATATATTGCTTTTGTGTGTTACCTCTCTTGTAATGTCACATCTGCACTTTCTTATTCCCATGTTTTAAACATTCATATTACTACGTTTCCATACTTGACTGTGTGTAAGGACAGTGGGATCAAGCAATATTAAGGACTTTCTAGATTCGTCAGTGCTGCGAGACACGATTTTTTTCACGAAATATATATGACTTCCAGCTCTAAATTGTCCCGAGATGAAGTTGATCAATTATAGATTTTGAAGCATCATTCATAGATCAGACATAAATACAATTTGGTGCTGGCCGTTCAGCTGGATTCATTTGGTTAACACATCTAGTGGAATTCCCTATTAATAACCAGAAGTAACTTAGCGGATTTTTAATTCTTCACTTGCTCTACTATCCTTATATTTCCGTCAAAGATGAGTGTTAATAATGTAATTCTGTGGTTTACAAGGATGCTCTGTGTTATGACCATATGATAGGTTCACATAGGAGCACAGTACAATCAATTTCCTATCCTCTGCGGTATCTCGACGGTGTACTGCTCTCCGGTGGCCCGTTGCCTGTAACTGCTCATAATTATCATCCGCTTGCACTAATGTCCCATTTTCCTTAGCAATGCCTCTCAGAAGCTGAACCACAAAAGAAATAGTCCATGTTATATTCTTTTTTCAGATTCCGGCCCGTTTCCTGACATTGCAATTTATCCCTGTTCACAAATGGGGAAGGGGGTGGGATTGGAGTCGCCGACAGTAATACTGGGTTCTCTCGTTTGTATGCTGGAAGAAGATATTCAGAGAGAGGCTGCCTGTCATCGTCCTAACATTACGGAACTGCGTCAGTACATTCATAACAAACCTACCCTCCTTTTTCAGATTCAAAAGTCCATATTATCTCACTCTGCATAGGAAAGATAGCCTTGCTGATTTTCTATCCGCATTAGACACTTCATGTGATGTCTAGTGTTAGCTTTCTCTTCAAAGGTTTCAAAGATACATTTAATGTTTAGGAAAAATGTCTACAATATACATCCTGAAATGCTTTTTCTTCGCAACCATTCATGAAAACAGAGGAGGGTCCCAAAGAGTAAACGACAGGTAAATATTACAACACCGAAGTCCCCCCGAAGTAACCTCCCTCGCGTGCATAAGCAAGCAACAATCGCCTCTTCCCCCACCGACAAAAAAAAGCATCGGCACCCGCCACCGAGCACTCAAGCGTGAGCAAAGTAACAATAAATGGACATATTTGCAGTACACCAAAGACTACATTGCTCACCTAGCATTCGACTTTCAGGGGGCTCTCCCTCTCCCTAATAAGGGAGAAAGGGGTGTCTCTATTTCACACCGGGGGGGGGACATAATAAACAACTCACTGGTTTACGATGCTAAAAGTCCGTTACGTCGCTTTGTCGAGTTTTGTGCCCAAGGATCGAGGGTCTCTGAGCACACAGCTGTAGATCTTCCGTCACCACCAACGTCACAAGTATTACCTGCCGTGAGATCGAACTTCAATCAGCCCATCTCCAGAGCCCCGAGACCCTGGGCCTCCAAAGGCCAGCCGAACCCGTAGGCTTCTAATTTCGTCGGATTCTCACTTAGGTGGATATTTTCTCTTCAAGCCGAGTCAAGCAACGTTCAAATCAGTCACGATGTACTTTAGCTCGCTGCTAGCAATCTACCCAGTCCTCAGTTAAGCACCCATCTGCTCTGGTTTGGCTTAAATTCCATACGACACATCTTCCCGTGGTTAATCATCCATATCCTTATCATAACGTTTTTTATTTTCTTTCATACCCGCATGACTAGCATAGTCCCCACATTGAGCACCATTCCTCGTTATGTACTTTTCCATTAGAATATTACAGAAATAAGTTATTCTAAGGGTGACGTATAATAATGGGAGACATTGATAACTGATTATTGAGTGAGAAAACCCAGTGACTAATAGATTACAGGAATGTGAATTTATTGAGAAGATAAATGATTTTCTTTGACCAGTATGTTAATGCACCAAGAGGAGGAGAGTCCTACCTAGACTTCATATTGTGTAGCAATCGGATAGGATTTGGAGCATGAAGGTTGTTGCGCATTTAGAACAAGTAATAGTAGCATTGCTGGTATCGAAGATTTTTTTTAAACTTAGTTAAAGTATATCAGTAAAAGCCAAACAAGTAAACTTAATTTCAAAAAGGCAAAGTTTGAGATGCGACGAAGACATTAGGAGGGTAACTGGAATGAACTGCTTGACGTTGAGTCAGTTGAGCAACAATGGGGCCGATTTAAAGAGGCAATACACACAGTGTAGGAAGCGCTGGTCCCGAGATCGGAAGAAACCATAGAGACAATAGATCAATGTTCAAAGTTCAGAGTAAAAAATAGTATCAGGATACATATATGACACCACATACCCTGAGATTCTATTCTTGTGGGTATACTTAACAAATCTATAGAAGATTACGTGGATGAATAAAATATGCATAAAATATTAAAGAAAAAACAACTATATAGGAATATAGAAATAAATCAGTCTTGTCGCCCCATCTATCACACTAACATCTGGTCTAAAGCTTTAAAGTTTTGTTCAAGCTTTTTCCTCAAAAGTGATTGCGAAATGAAAAGGTAGAACGTTCTCCTTTCACAAGTCTGTCGAACATACCTAACGTTGCAGAAATCTCTTATTATTATTTTCTTTTCTGTTTTTTTTTTTCTTAGCTCAAGCTGGTTAATCTTGAAGCACAGCCGAAGCTAAACGCACTCATATCACAATTGCAGGGAAGTTCTGGATTATTCCAGTGGTTCGTATTGTTGCTCTGAGAAGATTACCGGAGAGGGAGCCACGGAAAGGACAGAATAATAGTGGAACCGAGAGACGGGCACAGATTGACGAGACTAATCTTGAAAGCGAGAGAGGCTGCCAAAGAGTCACCAGACTGACAGTGGTACAGAGTGAGGGCCACAAATTTACCGTACTCATTGAACAGAGGGAGGGCCAAAGAATTACTAAACCAGTAGGAAAATGGAGAAACGGTCAAAAAGTTACCAACTAACAGTGGAATGGAGAGAGTTACAGACTACTAGTGGACGGAGAGTGGGCCAAATAGTGAACAAACTGATAGTAGAACGGAGCGAGGACTAAGAGTAACCAGACTAATAGTGGAATAGCACACAAAAAAAAGCTGATGGAACAGCAGGCCAGGTAGCATCTAAGGAGAAGCATTTTCGACTTTTCGAGCCGAGACCCTTCGCCAGGACTAACTGAAAGGAAAGGTACTGAGAGATTTGAAAGCAGTTGGGGGAGGAGGAAATGCGAAATGGTAGGAGATGACCGGAGGGGGTGGGATGAAGCTAAGAGGTGGAAAGCTGATTGGAGAAAGTGATACAGAGCTGGAGAAGGGAAAGGATAATGGGGATAATGGGACGGGAGGCCTCTGGAGAAATAAGGGGGGGGGGATAGTGGAACAGACTCATTAAGTAGACTTTTTTATAATTGTTGTGGCAATGACGTCAACGATGACCAGTCTGTTGCGGGGAAAATATCTCAATATATCTTTTTTTATATCTTTGCCAACATTGCATATTGACGGTTGCAGGGTAAGCTGGAGTTTTCGTACGTATTTGTATTACCAATAACAGGAAATAGCCCTGATGACAAAGTTCCCACGAACTCTCGCATTCACTTCGGCGCTCTATCGTTCAACATTAAATCTAGATGCCATTTCGTGAAACAATTGATACATCACCTGAAATGTAACTGCAGCTTCGTTCCAGTACCTTTACATTAGTGGAGGTCGGTGAACATCATAATGAGGAAATATCATCTCATTCAATTCTGTCCTTTTCGGATGTTTTATCCCGATGTTTACACTTTGCACACTTAAAAAAAAACGTTGCAGAAGACTACACACAGGTTTAACAGTCTAAACACGTTGTCATGAATACTAAGCATAATAATGCCATCATTTGCTTACTTTTTTCGAACAGGCTGCAAACAATCACAAGAAACATATATACTGGATATCCCACTGGAGATTACTTACAATCAGAAAGTTATGCCTTTAACCCGTTGAGGTTCGGCAAAAAAGGCTGACAGAATACACCTTGTTACAGGCTTTTGCAAAATCAAGTTAAAGGATAACATATGATTCTCGATAATTTTCGAAAAGGAGAATTTTTCCCAAAGTATCAAAGTTCACCGTAAGCTCATTATCAAAGTATCAATATGCTGCCATTAGCTACTTTAAGTTCCATTGTTTGCAGGAACTAACAAGAGAAAAGGGAAGAATAGATTTGTTTAAATCTCCGAAAAAAGTTGTACTTGAACAAACGAGACAGCTGATCAACTCATTGAGGAAGAAGCCAAAATGTGTCAGTGAAACATAACTCCGATAACATTGGCTGTGTAATGTTCGTGAAAGTTTGCACTTTCAAAGGAACCGAACAAAGGAAGATGTGTCGAAGTAGAAGGATGTGAGCCACTCCCTGCTGGATATGCTCAAACTCCCCATTCGGCAGCCTGACCCTGATCCATGTGACGTCCCACAGTGTTATTACTGGGATTGAGGTGTGCAACGGGCGTAGGCGCGTTAAGGAAGACTAGACTGGAGACTGGCAGACATCACAGGCATGTTTTCCACTAACAGAGAGATACTTCAGATCAATAAAGAGATTAGTTTGTGCCACTACAGAGATACCAGTAAGCACGATAGAGATTGCTGGCTCGCATTATAGGGGAACTAGCAATGTAGATGCATCGTTTATGCAGTTTCCACTACCGAAGAGAGATGCTTCCAACTACCAACACACACTCGCTGTCCTCTTTTTGCACGATGACCAGTCAATGTTGACGGCAATTATGACTCTTTAAGCAAGACAAATAAAGAACACACTCGTTACATAATGAATTGCCAAAACCTGCTTATATCCCAGCAAAGAAATAAAAACGTTCTTTGCCTGTAAGAAACAATTTGCACACCAGCGACCAACCAGTAAAATACATTGATTGTATTTATACTACTCTACACACCAGCTTGTTTTCGAATTCATGGGCCGAGTTCTCGTGCAAGTCTCCTTCTTGATCGCTACAGCTTGGAGGTGACAGATATTGAATCAAGGATCCGATTTGTAACCAATGACTGAACAAACTATGAAGATACAGGAATCAAGCATCAAAATGTGTTATAACTTTGGACCGTCATCAGTGAAGCTATACGCATTTCAGAAGGAAACAATGTTCGTTGTGATTGGTATCATTGCTTTGGTCTGTCTTACACTCTGAGACAGCGGGAGAACCCGAGTGCTTTCTGGACACATTCCTTATTTCTATCAGGTTATGTCTGAACAATGTATTGGATGAATGAATTAAAAAAAACCCGAATATGTGAAAGAGTATTAACCGTCTATAAATTGCAACAGAAAATAGATAAAGGCTATGACAGACATGAGCGATTTCAATATGCAGATAGATTGCAGATGGATGCAGGGTGATTCTATGCGCAGATAGATTCAGGGGTCAATAACCAGTGCAGGGATGCTCACAAAACAAATGCTTGCTCCTGCCGGTGAGGTTGACTGGCGGATAAACACATGGCCAATGCCTCCTTGATATATTCCTCCATGGCCACCATTTCAGTACGAGAAAGGGAAATGAGCCGTCCCCGGGGAGAACTAATGCGAAGTATGAGGTCTATGGCAGAGTCAAATAGCCCGTCTGGGGGTGTGGGTGTGGTGGACTTCTTTTTTTCTGAAAGAAACCTCAAGGAGATGCGCATATTCAGTTGGAGTCCCAGACAGGCCCACATTCTAAGCTGACACATGAGAGGATTTATGAAAGCGAACCTGATTTGGATCTAGGCAGGTGGAGAGGAATGCCAGTCTCCACTCTTGGAGTGCATTCAGAGACCAGTCGATCAGTTGGTTATGTCGGGCTAACTGGGGAGACCAAGTACCAGTGACATTTCAGGTGAATCAACCTGATTTAAAAAGAGTTTTTCATTCTTCATTTCGATCTTCAGCTCGAGGGATCAATGGGATGGTGGATCTGGCCAGAGCCCAGAGGTCGACCGCCCAGCGCCTTGACGTTGAACTTTCTCTCGATTCCTTAGTCGGATCTCCCTATCTCTGAGCTAGAGACGTTTCCGACTGCACCGGAGTCGATAAACGTTTTAAGTCCATGGGTCCGAGAACTCCACGACAAGGATCAGCCTGAAGTACAGAATTATGGGACGCTGACTAAAGAGAGAATCGATCCTGCGGGATTCCCCTCTCTGCTGACGGGATCCTCTTTTAATGGCCGGTTGAAACATGCCGCCCAGAAATGTGCTGCACCGCCACAAAACTGGAGGAAACCTCTTCCTTTGAGCTACTCCCGTTCCCTTTGAAACAGACACGTGTCCCTACTTGCATAAGCTCCTCTGCGGATTGGCAGGCTGGGTGTTGTGGGAGCGGGAGAGAGCGAAGAAAGACGGTGATCCGATGGTGCGCTGGAAGCCAGAAACAATCTTTCCTTGCGCCACTCAGTTACCACGTCATCAATTCGAATAGCCAGATTAAACATGTCATCCAGACTCTCCTGCTCATCCCGGACAGAGATCTCATACCGGAACTCAGCGTTCAGTCCACGCTGGAAGGCAGTGGTGAGTGTTCTCGCTTTCCAACCCGTTTCTACAGCAAGCGCGCAGAATTTGACTGCATAGACTCTTACCGTCCCTCAGCCTTGGCGCAGGTCCAAGAGTCGGTGAACATCCGGCAGACAACGTACTGGAATGTCAAAATCCATCCTTAACTCTACAAGAAAATGTCCAAACGTCTCGATGCCGTAAAGGGTTAGGCTGGCTGGGGATGTCCATCTCAGAGATTGACCATTTACGCGTTTCGAGCATTATTACCAAACGGAGCAGGCTAGGGTTGGAACGTCAGCTGCCATTAGGTAATGAAATTCCCGCAGCCATCGAGATCACCTGAATATCTGCCTGGTGGTGAAATAATCGGTTCCTGTACGGACGAGGTGTCTGCTGGGGTCCGAATTCGGGAGCAGGAGTATAAATAACAGACAGCTAGGGCAACCAAACAGGAGGAGCTGAGAGATGTTGGGAGTAGGACTGACTTTGAATTGTGTTGGTGGGAACGCTAATAGTGGTAGCTGTCGCTGGCCGCCTGCATTGAGCTCGGAGTCGGTGTTTGTGAGAGCTGTAATCGTAGGCATCTGACTCCGATTGTTTGCAGTGACCGGTTGAACCTGTTCCAGCATAAGAGACGAGGCTTGTCGGTAAGAGTTTACCACAAGTAACAGAAGCTTTCGTCAGCGCTTGGACTGTATTCATTGGAGCAGAGAGGAATGAGAGGGGATGTCATAGAAACATTTCGAATGTTGAAAGGGTTGGACAGAGTAGATGTGGAATGGCTGTTTCCCTGGTGGGTGAGTCAAGGACAACAGGCCACTGTCTTAGAATTAGCCGGTACCCATTTCGTACAGAGATGAGGAGATTTATTTCTTTTTAGCCAGAGGGTCGTGGATTTATGGAATTCTTTGCACATACCGCTGTGAAGGCGCTGTCATTGAGGGTGTTTAAGAAGAAGATTGATAAGTATCTAATTAGTCAGGGCATCAATGGATATTGGGAAAAAAGCCGGAAATTGGAACTAGATTGGAGAATAGTTTAACTCATGGTGGAGTGGCGGAACAGACTCCAAAAATTCACGACCCATTGGCTAAAGAAATTTCTCCGCATCTCTGTTTAGAATGGATGCTCCTCTATCCCGAGGCTGTGACCTCTTCTCCAAAACTCTCCGACTATGGGAAAGATTATTTCCATATCTACTCATCGACACCTCTAAACATTCGAAAGGTTTTTTTTTAATTAGATCGCCCTCATCCTTCTAAATTCCAGTGAGTACAGACACAGAAACATCAAACCTCCCTGGTATGATAACACTTTATTTCCTGGAATCATCCTTGTGAAGCCGCTCAGGACCCTCTACAAATCTGGCACAACTTTTGTAAGATGTCGCACCCAAGTTGTTCACAATAATCAAGGTGCGGCCTCACTAGTAATGTCTCAGCATCACATCCTTGCTCTTGTATTATCGACCTCTTGAAATGAATGTCAACGTGGGATTTGCCTTCCTCACCAGCGACTCAACTGCAAGTTCAGCTTTACGGTGGTCTGCACAAGGACCCAACCCTTTGCATGTCTGATGTTTGGATTTTCTCCCCGGTTATAAAATTGTCCCCACATTTATTTCTACTATCAATGTGGATGACCATACATTTTCCATCATTGTATTTAATTTTCTACATGCTTACCCATTCCCTTCGACTGTCTCGATCCCTCTGCATACTAACTGTTCCCTCAGCACTACCTGCCCTTCCAGCAGTCTTCGTATCATCTGCAAACTTGGCAACAAAGCCATCTATTTCATTATCATCTTCGTGCAGCAAACTGAAGTTCTCAGCAAAACCTTTCTGGCAACACCTCGTCGAACAAGATTTACAGATTGAACCCGGACCGTCAGTGTAACCAACGCAACTAGATACCCAATGTAAGTGAGAAAAGCTTCACATGGAAGGCAAAGAAAGCATATTGTTCAGAAGAAAACGTTTTTAACAAGACTACTGTCACACTAAGTATATTTCTGCTTTCATATTCGTGTGACATGCCGTCTGTTATACGTCCCGTAAGTAGTGGCGCACAATCTGGGCGACACCGACACCTGATTAATGGTAGAGGTTAATGGCACAGATAAGCTTGGTAACTCCTGCTGTAAGAGAACTTATCAATGTAAACCGTCTTAGTAAAGCTTTCAGTTGAACTACGTGCCCTGTGCATTGGTACACCAGTGCAGAAAATGCCAGTGAAGGGGCTGCTTACATTTTCACGCTTACCTGTTTTTCCCTGGAGAGTTTTGAGTCCTGTAGCTGAAAGTAATGTGCAAACTATGGAACGCAAACTGTGGAAATGAACGAAGTGATATCACTGCACAAAAACAAAATGATGATGGAACGCATCAGGCCAGACAACATTTACGGAAAAGAGTACAGTCGACTTTTCGGGCCCAGGCCATTCTTCAGGACTACTACGCGAGGCTTTGGATGCTGGTCCCTATTCTACGAACCTATTATTTTACAAAAATTTCTCTCGCAATTATCGGTTGTTAAATTCTTAAATTCAAGAGAAGAAAATAGAGTCATGTATATTGAAAATTCCACTTTAAGGTTGTTTTCTGACAGATGATCAGTATGGAAAGTTGTTTTCAGATTCTGTTCTGTACGTAGAAGACGAGGAAAGATGTGAGATGGTAAGTGTGTTAATCAATATGTGTCCAGGCGGCAGAACCTGCTGCAATAGCTTTCGTTGTTATTCACCTAAACAGTTATTCTGCAAAGAAGATAGCACACTCAAAAAGTAAGTGTGCTTGTAATAGTTTGACTGATTATTCCTGACATAGGAAGCTACATTTTACCTTTCCGCAGATTTGGAATAAAATAGAGGTGATAGCTCAGGTAAAAATATCCCTGCGTGGTAACAGGTGATACCACGACTGATTTTGCCGAATCAGAAACAAGACGTGGACGTAAATGGACTCCACAGTGGTTTAACTGAAACAAGGCAACTTTAGACTTATAGATTCAGTCGACGCGCAAAAACCAGATTTATAGTTTAAAAAGGTGCAGAGTGGAGAGAGTTCTGCAGAATGTGGGAAATAATTTTACATAGAGTTCCGGGATATGATTGTAGTTACTAATTGTAAATATGTTTGCCAGAGGATGAACGGAAACAAATAACTTTTTGGATAGGATTACAATTTTGGGCATCACGGAGTCGATATAACAGTTCAAGAATATGTCCTTATTAGGAATGTAAGGAGATGAATAAATTATAATGTCCAGACTGTTTGATCTGTACCCGCTTTAATCCGGATATATTCTGTACAAAAGCCATTTTCAGACAGACACACCTTGCGATGTGGAATTTTTTTATGACCTAGAATACAGTAATATATCCTTGTGATTGTGTCTACTTTCACCGAGCCGCTAAAAACTTATTGGACTACGAAACAGACTGTGAAACTTACAGCAAGGATATTTTTGCTGGAGATTTTACGCATTGCGATTGCTAAAGAGACTTTCACCAGATCAAGGTCTTCACTTCACTGCAAACCTTGAAAAGACTGTTCTCCCTGAACGGCGGAAGAGTAGGCGTGTGATAATCCAGATTAATAAGATTACAGGGACATTGATACACCAGACACCCTGTACCTTTTGTTTCATCTGGAACGACAGACGCAAAAAGCTGCAGGAACTCCGCAGTTCAGGTAGCATTTATGGAGGGGACTAAACTACTGAACAGGTCGGGCCGAGAACTTCATCGAGACTCAAATGGATCGGCGAAGAAGAAGAGAAGGGAAGACTGAAAAGTGTGCAAGGCAGAGGATGACAAGTGTTCACAGATGAAAGTGTGGTGGGTGTGTAATGGTTGATGTATTAAGAATCAAGGTTCGATAACTCAAAGCGATTAAGGGCAGAAGTAATAAACAGACGAGGAAGGATAGGAAAGCCAAGCGTGAGAAATGGGAATAGATCGGGTGTCCGACAGAAGAGATGGGCAGGAGAGAAAAACCGAGGGGGTAATAAGTGGCAATAAACAAGTCAAAATGGGGAAGGAAAAATCATATAATGGCGAGAATCTTAAGGCCATCACACTGGAGGCAACCCAGACAGAATATGATGTGTTTTCCTCCAACTTGAGTGTGGCCTCCTTCCTAGGAAATTTCGTTTTTTTGTGGCGGACGGGGCGAATCTGCTCGGCGTCCGTTCTACGTCGGACCTCTCCGATGTGCAGAAGGCCGCACCGAGAGCACTGGATACAGCAGGTGACACCGAAAGTTCACCAGCGCACTGTCACCTAAACTGGAAAGATAGATCTAACTTGTGGAGAGTGAGGAGATATGACACTTGTTCTATCTGCAGCAGCCGCTGACCGAGATCACACTGAGAATAGACGTACACGTGCACTTATCACCATGTCATGTGATCCCAGAGTGAAGCTAATACTCCACAACACACCGAGAGCTGACCCAAAACGTGTGATCCTAGACACTACCATAGGCTGAGGGCTGTGAATGCCGATTTGACTCCAAAGCCACTTTTCTCTCAGAGTAGATTAGCATGCCTGACGCCGGTGTTGAACAGTGACCTGAAATCCCCAAGATCTTGCTCTCCTGTTTGACAAGAGACCCAAACATATCTTGCAAACCTGTAAGCGTGTGACAGCGTCTGATTCCGGTGTGTTATAACAGCGCACCCTGATTTTTGAAGCCAACGCATGCTAAGATCAGTCCCGGTGTGTGAGATCATAAGATTAGGAAAAATAAGGCCATTCAGTCCATCAAACCCTCTCGACTATTCAATCAATCTTTGTAAACACAATTCTCCGGCTTCCTCTCTGATATTATACTTTAAAATATAGAATGCGTGTATACCACAAGATTGCGGTACAATCGTATAGTAAGAGTCCGTTAATATAAATAAGTCACCCAAAACAACTGACACTCCATCTTACTGAGACCAAAACTGCTTTGCTTGATTTCCGAGTTCAATTAACTCTGAATATTGACTCATATGTCTAGCTACTGACAGAACAACACCATGATTTCTGACCCGGTGCATGCATTTGCCTGTCGTTTGTCTGTCTGTGTGTCTATAACCGTTCATTGCTGTCATCCCACACTTTCTATCTGCCCGGGTCTGAAAGGGCTTGTGCATCTGTGAACGTGTGTGCATCAGGGACAGTTAGGAGGAGAAAAACTGAAGGGCAGAGAGGACATGGGATGCAAGATCAGAACCCGCTTTAAAATCCTTATAGACAAAATTAAAAGCGAAAAACTGCACTTTAATTTGAGTGATAAGCTTTATTTTTCTTTCTTTCTGACATGAACGAATTATGACAGCAACGGTTTGTTATAAAGCGAACATACAGATACATCGAAGAAATTTGCCTATTCACTCTGGATGCAACACTAAAGGATTGCAAAAAACCAAATTGACTCAAATCTCCATCGTCAGAATAGCCACTCAGTAGGTCGCTGATAGGCAGGGATCCGCACGGTATACCAAAGATTACTTGGCGCGGTATTGGAGCGGCAGAATTGAAAACTCTGAAGCACACCGGGGGCAGAATGTAGAAGATGGTCAAGGACAGACAGAGATGGTAGACATTCATTGCCGCTCTAAGTGCCAGAAGCGGACAGGTACCGGGACGTGAAGAAGAGCGAGGCACATTCATGCGAGAACCTGCTACTCTTTATCCCTCAATTCCGAACGCTTTTTAAACGTCATAATTAGAGTAACAGGATAAGTAAATACATTCCTCAGCTGCTCCTGGAACTTCCTCTGAGTTACTGCGTAGAGGGCCGTGTTTGTGCAGCAACTCAAGTGCTGCAGGATGAAGTCCATCTTCTGCACAAAATTAGGGGGAACGATCGATCGAAACCCCAGCCACCACAATCGATTCCAGATGGAGTGGATCATGAACACCGCCCACAACACGGTGAAATTTCCAGAGAAGGCGGAGAGTAAAATGATGGATTTTCTTCGACTTTCCATCTCAGCGTCTCTGGGCTTCTTCCCGCTGCTGTGACCCCGAAGTCTGTTGCGAGCTCTGGTGGCTGTTAAAATCTGTTTCACGGTTAAAGTGTTGAAGAAGAGAATGTGAAAAAAAGGAGCGTCCGGACTGAGGAAATAATGAGTGAACTCAATCGTTGCCCAAAGACTTGAGCCAACAACACCACCTCTTTCCCAACAGATCCAGGGATCACTAAGAAGGTTATATTCACCCGTCAGCATAAAATACCAAAACAAATCCTTCAGGCAGTTGAGCACGGTCACTGTTCCCAGAAGCACAGCCACCGTTCTCTCAGTACAATATGTGGATTTCATCTTCTGACAACAGATGGCGACAAACCGGTTGAAGGTGAACACGACAGAGCAGCCTGTCGCTGCATAAAGGATAACGGCGTGAATAATACAGACCGGAACTGGTCAGGGGAATTGAAATTGCCGCCAGTAAACCATCGGGATGTGCCTCAGTATCAGGTCAAAGATGACGACAATTAAATCCGCCGTGGCCATGAACACCAATAGAGAGCGATGCATTTGGAGAGACCGCATTTTCTACGTGACGGGATCAGGATGGCCAGCAAATTGCCTGAAAGGACAGAAATTATACGAGAACAATTTTAGTTTGTTGACGCAGTATTGTAATTCATGTTTTCATAAACTAATAAATACACAAGTTCAAGTCTTATTTTCAAACTGGTAAACTATTCGCAAAAACTTTAGCCATCCTGTACATGCCACTAACATTTGCATAGATCTCAGGGCCAAATCTTTAATTCGATCTTTGATATTTGCGTCATTTTCGTGTATTAGTTCTTTGTTCTCATCGTACGGGGGTGTTAAGATTCAGCGTGCGCCTTTATCCCTCCACCCCCCAAGGGCCCTGTGAAAATGGGCAACATCTCGGTTTGCTTTCGTGACGGAGAACAGGAAAGGCTTAGAAAACAATGCAGCGAAAATAAAAGTAGATACATGGCAAGTAAAGAGCAATTGGAGAGAAAAGTCATGGCAAATGAAAGACAATTTGAATGGGTAAGTCGTCACATTTCACTTGGAGAATGAGGGAGCCGGTAGAAAGTCGGTGTTGCCATCTGAGGACGAAAGCTCCTAAAGCAAGAAGCTGCGGTTTTTTTTCAGAAAGGTACAAAGCGACAGGATCAATAATAGAATCTGTCAGGTAAGGTTTGATGAATAATGAAATGAATTAAAAAATGTAAAAAAAAACCCTGCATATATTAATCAGATTAGGAGACCTGCCCCCAATATAATGTTAAGAGATTACTTCTCAGGAAGGAACTGAAGCCGCTTTCTAGGGGCCTGAATTCAATTGCATGAATACCTGCACTAATAACTGTTGAATTATTGAAAAGGGCGATTAGTTTTCGTTTGGATGATCTTTCGAATAGAAAGGCTTATTGAAACCTAACATACGGAAACAAAGGAAAGGGAGCAGCGACCAAATGTCTAATCAACAGAAAGGAAGTTAGTTGACCAATGAAACGAAGTCCGTTAGGTTAATAGCTGCCTGCCCAGGGTTCCATTGTGCTTCTGGTGCACAATCCAATAAATGCAGCGGCTGAATTTACAGAGTTGATTGAACGCAAATTCTAAGAACTAAGGTGGACAGACTACACATTTGCTTCCAGGAATTGGCACTGAATCTGTATCCCTGATTCTGCAGATAATTTCTAGGACATCATCCTATGAAAACGCATTCTGAAGGGAAAACGGCAGACAAATAGAAGTTGCGAGATGGAAAATTTATTGTGATTGCACATCTCCCGGAGGACGGAAATACGGATTTTGAGGAGTAGATCTGGATTGATTAGTGCTTCGCATCACTAAGACGTCAGCGAAGAAGAAACGGTAAATAGGAATTGGAATGCAGAGTGGACATAATTCATTTACTACCATTAACTAAACAAGGGGATCATTGAACTGGCTGCAGAGCTTTACTGTATGCCAAGAAGCTTCTAAGTGTTTATTTCATTGTGAAAGGTAGCGAGTTCGTTAGATCTCATTCTATTGCACAGAACGTCACCTGTTTCAGACAAGGTAATTCAAATCGAAGAATATCGCAAGGAATATAATAATGATATACTCTCTAAATAGTAACTATACATAGGTGCAGACGGAAAGGAAAAAAGTGGCAGGAAGAGTGGAATGAAATATAATTGTGTGCAAAGCTTAGCATGACTTGCATCAAGAGTAGCAGAACATAAGCAAATCTTACGAGGAACAGCAATCATAGCAAGGAAAGCGAAGTAGATTGGCTGGATACCCTTTAGTAGGAAAACAATCCGATCTTCGAGTGGGGAACTGCCATAATGTTCCGTAAGTTTGGAAAATTCCCAGAGCAAATCTTTTCCCATATATTGAACATTAAAATCGACATTTCCTACTTCTCTCTCCTTTTCTGTATCATTCGTCAGCTTCAGATCCACTGACAGAACGGTCAAATTGACTACCGTCAGGCTGTGATTTCTGCTCTACATCCTCTGCAGATGTTAGTGTCTGTCAGAGGCGGAGCCGCTGTTTTTATCAACATCAATAAATCGCTAATAAATATCTAATTTTGTTTCAGACGGTCTCAGTAGATAATAAACTCTAGGGAGACTGCGCTTAATAATATACAAATAACAGTAACAGTGGCGGGAGTGGGGAATTAACCATTTTAATTCCACGCTACACACTACACTATATTGAACCTTTGTCAGCATCAGATCAGAAAGTAAATAAGCATATATCGTGACTTCATGTGTATAGACTTTTACTTGGATCTGTATAATGTGCTTGTGCGGACACACCATTAGTACTGTGTACAATCTTGATCTACATATTATGTGAAGGATGTGAAGGCACTGAGACAGTTCAGAAAAGGACGGCTAGAATTATTCCATGTCTGCAGGGTATGAGCTAAGAAGAACGATTGAAAGAACTAAGTCATTTAGCCTGGGTGTACATATAATTAAAAGAGACATGATACAGGTCGTCAAAATCAGTAGGTTATAAGTAAAGATCCAAGCTGCTGCCTCATAGTTAATCCATCATCAAAGGCACCGGTCCATAGATGGAGACTGGTAAAAGGGAGAGTTCAGACAAACATCAGGAAGCATTTCACGTAAGCTCTGTACAAACCAAACCCAGGGAATGGTTCCCGTCCTCGAAAAATATGGAAATACGCGAATCCTATTTGTACACTGGCTGGGGATGTGGTCGTTTGAGCAAAGGGATTTCTCATAGAGTTTTGGCCATTTTACAAGCCAGATGTTTGACGACAGCAACAGGGAGGATCGTTAAAAGGAGAAAGAGAAATTCAAGGTGTGAAATGCAAGTCAGTGCTGCTGTAGAAAATCAAATCCACTTGGAATGTCGGAAACAACCACAGAGACAAAACAGTTCATTTCGCACGTTTCTCACAATATGGAATTCTCCTGCTGGAAAACAGAAAGGAATACTGCATGATAGCCTGGGCCCCTGATTTCCACTTGTTTCTGATGGTCAATCCACATTTGTCTGCATGTTTCTAGCGAGAATAAATGTGAGATTGATTAATAGCATTACATCTTCCGCCTGAGCGGGATTGTATATTTCAGAGAGAGATCCCTGTCTGCTCGCCCGTCTCTATTCCTTCTATTCCTTCTCACTCTCTGGTCTGCGTCAGCTTGCTTGTCGCTGTTATCCTCTCCTTTTCCCCCAAACACTCCACCCCCTCTCTCCCCTCATTCCCCCCTCTCTCTCTCTCTTTCTCTCTCTGGCGCGCCGCGTTCTCCCTTTCACCCTTGTGATGCCTCTCTTTGAATCTCTACATGGTACAACGTTCAGACCTAAAAACTAATGCCTGTTATATCCACATTGGCTTTGAGGTTCGCTAAAATAGATAAATAATTGCCGACTAGCACCAGCCAATGAGCGAGTTGCTTTCATCATCTGTATCGATTGTTCTATAAGAAGAATGACATTCTGTTCTTCAGCCTCATTTAAGAAGGAAACATCTAGGCACTGAGCGGTGGAATTTCAACATCTGATCCGTGAAGAATCTTGCCCTGAAGAAATTTAATAAAAGAGCATGGCTTGATTATTTTTTTTTTACCCACACAGTCTTTACTGAAAAGTAGAAATTAAGTAAATTTGGAGCACAATTTTGATTAACAATGTTGGAGAAACAGACTACATGTTATTCAGTAAATGAAATTATCGGTATCTCGTGTAAGTACCTTTCGGTTACCGTGCTCAGCAGCGTCTGATGCGATTTTAATCAGCGTTACTTAAGAAAAACGTTCTCACCACACTTTATTTTTGTACGAGACAACCTTCTGAAAGACCTTTCATATTTTCAAATCAAATATCTTTATTTATATTCTGATCTATCAGCTGTTACGTACCCCGTGACTGGTTGTCTGTCCCAGCAGAGAAAGAAGAATCCGTTGGAGTCTGTTGGTACTATATTCAAAAGTGTTTATTAGTAAAATAAGCAAATCAATAACAATAACGCAAATATATAGATAACACAAGTTAGCAATAATAAACCTAAAAGTGTAGGATTAATAATAAGCAATAATAAACAAGCTCTATCGATGTCTAGGGATAAATGAATTGTCATAGGAAAGTATAAAGTTCAGTTCAGTTCATGCGTGCTCAGGTCGATATGGTTGTGTTGTAATCGTCGGAGAGAGAGAGAGAGAGAGCGAGCGAGATGTAACAGCTAGAGTCAGGCAAACCTTCCTTTGCGTAATGATCCGTCGTGTCGTTGTGGTCATTCAGTCATGACCCTTCTGTCATTCAGCTAACCGCTCTTCAGTGGTGGACTCGTCAATCTGGCATGTCCCCACCGGCCCTGATATAAAACTGTGAGCTTTACTGACCGACCTCCTGGTTCAGGCTACGAAGCCCGAAACCTTCCCGCGGGTTCCAACACTCAATCAGCGTCCACTAGTGTGTCTCCTGGTGTGTCTGAAGGGTGTCTCTCCAGACCTCACTTTTATCCCTACTCATGGGGTCTCAGCAATCAATCAATTTTGAATGGCTGTGTCCATCAAACCAGCCCACTCCGGCTGTCCACTGAGGAATGTAAATGAACAGAATGGTATAAGATTAATAACTCTCTCAGAAGTCAAAATACGGTGAATCAACAAGCCTCTCTCCCCTCTCTTATCTGTAGCAGATGTTTTTGCATGTTTTCTTTTCATCTCTCTCTCTCAGGAGCAGCAAAGAAAGAAACAATAACGGTTTGTGATTCTCCCGGGGGGGGGGGGAATATAAACAACTCTGCACCCCATTGTCCATCAGAACTGTTCATCCTCCATAACAATGAAATGTCCCTGAATATTGTTCTCGACGTCGTTTATATGCTTAGAAGAACATACGTACAGCGTTTTTAATTGTGAAACATGTGATGACCTATTATTGACTCTTTCGTCATTCAAGTGACTGGAAATGACGAGAACAAGCGAGAAAAATTCCCCATCGATAAGGTTTACTCCATTTCACTTGCCGAGCTAATGTCCCGACCCCAGCTTTGGAAGCGAATGTGCACCGCCGATGTGTCAAAATAAGTCTCTTGGAAAGTGATTGTCGATTTTGATTGTTCGGGACGATTGCCTTTGTTAGAAACAACACAGATCAGAAAATGTCCCTTTTCAGCAGCTGAAGCCTGGTTCTTGGAAATTAATTTGGCAACGCTCATGTTATTTTATGTTTATAATTTAATACATTGTAACACCCTCGGGGATACGAATTCATGGCACTGTGACAGAGTGAACAAAACAATTTAATGTCAGTGCTTGTGTAGCTGGTTCTGCCTAATGCGACTCAAGAGATAACCACACTGATTTCCTCAGTGGAATTACTCTGAATTACATATAACCCTGTAATCCCGATCACCGGTCCATACAAACCTTTGAACGCGGCGTCGAACAGAATATGGGGCATCCAGCGGTTTACTACGTCGCGAGCGTTTTCTATCCTGCAATTGTAGCGATCGGTGTCCCTGGTAAGATACTGATCACTTTTTGTATAGCGCAGTCCTGTTGCTTCCGTTCCGCAGCACTGTTTGGGGAACAGCACAGATGGTACCATCGCCTGAATAGTGTTTCCAAAATTGAGGATTCAAGCAGATAATCTATATTTTTTAATTCAGTTTCCATATTTTCCCGATATGAGGTTTTTTTTTAGTTCTCTTTTGTCAAATATGTTGTTGCCGATAGTTTCATAGTTGCACCTTGGTCGGCTTTCTGATGCGACAGTGATTGTTTTTCCAGATTGGGAGCTTTTTCGAATGACCGGCCAGTCGAAAATCGACACGCAGGTCTATTGTTCCATATGTCAATAAATTATAATTTATGCTGGAAACCTCCTAAATTTCACTTCAAATACTCCCTATAGTTGTTTCACTTCTGAAAATGGAAATGGCGTTGTTCATGGTGATGTTTGCTGGAGCGATCGACCGCTCACCGGTAGGTGACTCGTGGAAATCAGAAGCCTCGCTCTAAACTGTCGGAAGGTCAGCGGTCCATTGTGGTCCTCCAGCAGGAGTCTTCCGATGGGGCCGGTACAGATCGAATTTCTGCTCTTCACTTCCAAAAAGCAAACCCTGCACAGTACTGGAGGAATACTGCGCATTCGCACTGTTGCAGCTGACGATAATGTTCTTTTGTTTCTAATTTCTTCCAGTTAATTTAACGGCGATTGTGATCCTATCTCGGGGAAAATGCGGACTCTCCAAATGCATCACCCGTTACCTGGTTGGAATGGCTACAGCGGATCTGATGGTGGTTATAGTTGTTGCTTTAGTGCAACAGACCAACAATATCTACAAGTATTCTAGATCCCTGCTCATCACTCCTGTATGCGCTGTGACAACTGCATTATTTGTTGTAACCAGGGACTGTTCTTTTTGGTTTACTGTCGGCTTTACCTTCGATCGTTTCATCGCCATCTGCTGTCGAGGGCTCGGGGAGCGATACTGCACTGAGAGAACAACAACGGTGATTATGTTGACCGTGATTATAGTGAGCTGCGGGATAAGTGTCCCGTTTTACTTTGCCATTGAACCTTACGTCATTATTGACAACATGCCGTGGCGTTGCGCCTTCACACATGAATACGCCACTTTACCTGCGTGGAAAGGATACGAATTACTGGACAACATTTTAACACCATTGCTACCAATCGGCTTAATTCTAGTGTTCAATGGGTTAACAGTGAGACATATCATTGCGGCAAATAGAGTCCGCAGAGGGCTTCGGAACAGCAGTGATAATCAGAACGATGCCGAGGTGGAAAACCGTAAAAAAATCGATGATTTTATTGTGTTGCAATATCTGCAAATTTCATTTCATTTTGGATACCTTATGTAGTTCATTCCCTGAAATGGCAAGTGGAAAACTTTTTTTATGAGGACAAATATTTGAGTTCCCCGGTATATATACTGCAACAATTTGGGTTCATGTTGCAAATTCTGAGTATGTGCACCAATACTTCTATCTATACACTGTCGCAGAGGAAATGCAGGCAAGAATTGAAGAATGGAGTGAATTATGTGCTTACATTAAATGGTCATCTGTGTAGATAACGCCCACTCCAATTGCAATTCAGTGAAGTTTCGAAAAAAACAGTTTGAAAATGAGTAGATTTTGCAAATATGTCATAAATTCAAGCATTCATGTCTCTGCTCATCATGAAATGAACGAATTCGAAACTATCACAGAGAGTTGACAATCATCCAGGAAACGGTGCTGCAGCATAAAAGCCAGGAACAACAGGCCCCGTGACAGTTTCAGCCACCATGCCATCAGACTGATCAACTCACGCTGATATCAGTGTTTTCCTATGTTACGTTGACTGTTCTATTTATTACAGTTATTAATTTCTAGGATTGCACATTGTCTATTTGGACGGAGACGTAGCCTGAAAATGTATATATTCCTCATGTATGTGGAGTAAATAAAGTCAATTCAATCTCAAGGGAGGAAGGACTTCCGGACATCTCGGAGTTCAGATGTTTGAAAATGTTCCGAGTCGGGTAAAAGGGAGTAAAGGGAACGCCTTTTAAACACAGGGAAATTGTGGTAGTGTCACAGATGCGAAAGGGAGGACACTGTGATGGAATTGTATGTTAATAGACTGTGATTGAAACTCGGAAGTAGGAAGGGAACCGACACACGTTTGGGAGAATTCTGTAGAGCTGCCTTCACCAAAACGAAAACAACGAGCAGAGACAGTGACAGCCAAGGAGATAAATTTTGGACTGGTGCCATTTTGACACGGTTGTTGTCACAGGCAAATTAAACTTCACGAATATTCATGGGCACTTCGTCTATTTACAAAGGTTTCGATGTAACAGAAATTCTCGGTTACGTCCGAGAATGAGTCTGATCACAATGAGCGGGCAGACGGACTAGCGAACCGTCCATCCTACATCGACTACTGGAAAGTGAAACGGGTCGGCCAACAGATCTCTCCGCGGGTCAGCATTTCACAACGATTCATTTACTAATACGTTATAGTGGGACAGGAGCAGACAGTACGGAAAGTATTTAATTGATGCTATTAGGTAGGAACTTGGTAGCCAAATTTGGGACTGGTTTTGTTCCTTCAAATGCTCAACAGAACTATGGAGATAGTTAATGGAACACTAGATTGGGTTTCGGTATAGGCGTGTTTCATTGAGGCGGAGGCCCCTAAAGTAACTCTTGTTGGTAAGAGATAAGGAACACCTCTTCAAGAAGTAGAAATAAATATACTAAGGTTTGGGACAAAGGGATCAGGCAGGGCTATGATGAGACACAGTGTAGCCAGGAGGAATTTAAAAATGGACCTAGAAGAGTTAGTAGGGGACAGATGTGCAGGAACACGCAAACGTTCAGAATTACGAGGGAAAACATGAAAATAACTCTTTCCCCGGTGCTACAAGGGATGTAGTTCAGTTAATCAGAGAAAGCGAATGAAGATATCGCTGAGCTTTAGGACATGACATTTGTGTCATCACTGGCCACAGAGAATGGCAAATGTGATTCCTTTTTTCAAGAAATATAATGTAGTCCTGAGAGTTACAGGCCAATGAGTCTTCGGTCAGTGGTGGTCAAGCTATACGAAAGGCTTCTTAGAGACGGAATGTATAGGTATCTGGAGAAACGCATCCTGGTTGGGGATAGTCAGCATAGCTTTGTGAGGTCAGGTCGACCCGTATGGGCCAGAATAATTTTCATGAAAAAGTAAAAATTCGGTAGATGTAGACAGAACTGTCGAGCTGATGTATATTAATTGTTAAGGTGTTTGACTGGGTTCCCATGGAGCACGCATTGAGAACGACAGATCGCTTGGGATCTAGTGAAACCTGGCTGCACTAGATTCAGGACTGGCTGAGCAAGGGAAGGCCGATGCGACAGTGAAAATCCTTATCAACTATGCTAAAGAACAAAGCGAATCCAGATGCGGGTGATTGCGGCCCCCATACTTTAAGAGGTGAAAATGAATCAGTCTCTGATATCCACACGTTCCTGCAAATTTATTTCAACGAATTAAAGCAGACATTTGCAAATAGTTAGATCCTACTGTAAAATAAAGGGTTCATTCAAACATCCTTTCAATACAATCCGAACAATCACCCGACTGCCGTCCGGTCATTCCCGCACGCACAACCTTTAACTTTAACTTTATGCCTTTTGGAAATCAGGTCAACTTTTACTCGCTTAGCTATTCACAGTAACAGAAATTTTGACTAGGGGTGCCCAAACTTTTGCTTTCCACTGTATTTAAGACAGAATTCGAATATATTTTTGCATAGTAGTCCAATTAATGGTTATGGAGAAAAAACACGTAGGTGGAGAAGACTCAAGGGTCAGGTCGGCTAATACATTTTCTCATCATTAACAGATCATGGTGAGTCAGGGATTCTACTGCGGTGCACACAGATAGGGAGTCTATGAACCTACGCTGAGACAATCCAAGTTATTTGTCTGTAAATACAGATTCTCTGTACCTCACTGATCATTATTACACGGGGTGATTCAGAATTTACGTCCCTGTGTGGGTTCGAGGGTAAATCTCTTTGTTCTTTGGGGGACAAGTGTCAGAACACGTGGGTGAGGTAAAGAGAGATTTAGGGCTGGGTGGCTACGGTTTCCCGGTCAGCATGATTAATTCGGGAGACTCTGCAATTACAAAGGATTTGGATTTGTGTAATTGGAGTGAATGCCTTCATAAATACGTGTTGGGAAAATGGTCGGAATATGAGGAGATTTTCGGTCACCGTCGCTGTGAAGGGAAAAGGGCTATAAATGCTACTATCGATCTACTGTCAGAGAGGGGGCAGCAGGAGGAGCAAATTAAATCAGAACATGCATAAACCACACCGTTCGGGGTACAGCAGCTTAAAGATATTGCTAAATATATACGATCCTTGAGAGCTTTTCCAATCAACCAACCATCAGAGAGCAAAACATGCCCTAGATGACTCCGAGGAAAAGAAATTAACTATAATGTACTTGCATCCAAATATACACTCAGCTTCACGAGATATGCAACGAAATGATGGGGGAACTGGTGTTGATTTGAAGGACACAATAATAATTGTTTATGGGTCTTGACAAAGGGGACCCGATAGAAGCACTCGTCAAATATTACGAGAGGAGCAGTCAACATCACACTGCATTTGCATCCAGTTTATGGACTGTGTTCCAAGGTGAATAAGGAACAGCATTGGAGCTGGAACATGTAAGAGCAGAAGCCTTAAATAAACCCGTGAGGACAGTTGCATCTCACAGTACCGATGAATATAAAACGGTACTGGAACCCACACACACTGAGGCATGGGTCTTGAGGAACATGAGTAGAGCGTGGAAAAGGAGATGCAAAGACCAATAAAATTCTCTAATAGGTAGGTGATGTATATTACATATCAGCCTGTCTGGAGAAATGAGGGAAGGGGACCTCCCTGGCACACAATCAAAGGGCAACAAAGGACAGAGGAACTGGAACATGGCTAGGAACAGGGCGAACTGAAGTTGGAATAATTAAATGCCTCAACTGTGATCAAAGGGGGCTCATTAAAAATAATGCCCAAACCTGAGACGTGAAAGAGCAGAGGAAAGCTGTATTTCCTTCAAGGGGCAAGCAAGACGGAGGTTACAGAATAACTCGATTCACACTGCCATCTAGGGAATTGCACGCTGAGCCCCAAAGACCGTAGCAGTCCTCAGCAGCAAGGGTGTGTGACAAAAGGAAGGATGAAATCGGACGACCTCTGGTTAGTGGAAGGGTTTCAGACACCCTGTTACTTTGTTATGGACACTGCCAGATCTCGAAAACACCGTCAACACCACTAATGCAAAAAAATCAGAAGCGGAGCAGACTGCAAGATGCAATGTAAAATTATCCTACGTGGTTTCACAGGGCATAAACAAGTGGGACATACTGTATAAGTGAAATTTAGAATAGGAGACATAGTGTTGAAGCATTCTATAGATTTGGTGGAATAACTCAGGTATTAGCAACATATAGTGGGGAGTGATTATATGGCCAGACTCTGATTTGTTTTGAACCAATAAATTGTATGATTTGGAATATGCAAATAGCATGAATACAGACACAACTTACAGATCGCTAGGATAATATGAAGATAGAATATGCACAATGGGTGATGTGTGGATCAAACCGGAGGAGATGAGCAATGATCAGAAGGTGCAGAAAATTGACTCTCGACAGCTTGGAATCGGTTATGAAACTGCCTGTTCCCCGAGAACTGAGATGGCTGTGGTACCTTCCGGGGCTGGCATGCTGCTGTAGGTATCACATTGATGGTTTTTTCAGTAAGGCAGCTTCTTTAATGGAATGAACGATTCTCATTCGAAGTGGCGACAACATATACCACCCTCTCAGCTGTGCTGTTACAGGAGACGCATGGGAAGTTAAGACCAGCAGTGTATACATCACGCATGCTCTCAGCAGTTGAACAGAAGGGTATTGTTTATGAAAACTATCTGTTAGCGTTCTCTGAACGTTACAATATTTCGTCTACATATTGGGATCTAATCCACCTACAGTACTGACAGAACACACGCCCATACAATTACCGGCAGATGGAACGATTCAAAATGTTTGCGTAAGCCACTGAAGAGTTATTAGATGGACATTGCTGTTGCAAGCAATAAATATTAGTGTAAAGGAAAAAAAAAGGAAATATGACAGAGCTATGGTGAGTGGGAGGACAGATGATTGGGAAGTTTTTAAGGAAAAACAGAACTTAACTAAAAAGAAAATACGGGGAGAAAAAAAATGAAGTACGAACGCAAGCTAGCCAGGAATACAAAGGAAGATAGCAAAAGCTTTTTTAGGTATGTGAAGATATCTAAGAACAATGTTGGGCCCTTGAAGAATGAATTGGGTGAAATTGTTATAGGAAACAGAGAAATGGCAGAAGAATTTAATGAGTACTTTAGATCTGCTCTCACTAAGGAAGACAAAAGCAATCTCTCAGATGTATGGATACGCCAAGTACATAGGGTAACAGAGGAAATGAAACAGATTGACATTCGGAAGGAAACGGTGATGGGAAGGCTGATGGGACTGAAGGTTGACAAATCCCCAGGTCCAGATGGTCTGCATCCTAGGTTACTAACGGAGGTGGCCCTGGAAATTGCGGATGCACTGGTAATCATTTTCCAATGTTCGTTAGATTCAGGATCAGTTCCTGAGGATTGGAGAATGGCTAATGTTATCCCACTTTTTAAGACAGGAGGGAGGGAGACAACAGAGAACTATCGACCTGTCAGCCTGGCATCGGTGCTGGGAAAGGTGCTAGAGTCCATTATTAAGGATGAAATAGTGGCATATCTAGATAGCAGTGATAGGATTGGGCCGCGCCAGCATGGATTTACCAAGGGTAAATCATGCTTATCTAATCGGTTGGAGTTTTTCGAGGATGTAATCAGGAAGTTAGACGGGGGAGATCCAGTGGATGTAGTGTACCTCGATTTTCAGAAGGCATTTGATAAGGTCCCACATAGAAGATTGGTGGGTAACATCAAAGCTCAGGGCATCGGGGGAAGGCATTGACATGGAGAGAAAACTGGTTGGCAGATAGAATGCACAGGGTAGCGGTGAATGGGTGTTTCTCGAAATGGCAGGTGGTGACTAGTGGGGTGCCAGAGGGCTTGGTATTGGGACCACAGCAGTTTACCATTTACGTTAGCGATTTGGATAAAGGCATAGAAGATAACATCAGCAAATTTGCTGATGATACTAATCTGGGTGGCAGTGCGACATGTGATGAGGATGTTAGGAGAATTCAGGGTGACTTGGATAGGCTGGGTGAGTGGGCAGATACTTGGCAGATGGCGGTTAATGTGAATAAGTGTGCGGTTATCAACTTTGGGAGTAAGAACAGGAAGGCAGATTATTATCTGAACGGTGTAGAGTTGGGTAAGGGAGAAATTCAAAGAGATCTCGGAGTCCTTGTTCGTCAGTCACTGAAGGTGAATGAGCAAGTGCAGCAGGCAGTGAAGAAGGCTAATGGAATGTTGGCCTTTAATACAAAAGGATTTGAGTACAAGAGCAAGGAAATCCTCTTGGATTTGTACAGAGCCCTGGTGAGACCACACCTGGAGTATTGTGTACAGTTTTGGTCTCCAAGGTTAAGGAAGGACATCCTGGCTGTAGAGGAAGTGCAGCATAGATTCACGAGGTTAATTCCTGGGATGTCCGGACTGTCTTACGCAGAGAGGTTACAGAGTCTGGGCTTGTACACGCTGGAATTAAGGAGATTGGGAGGGGATCTGATTGAAACATATAAGATTAATAAGGGTTTGGACAAGATAGAGGTAGGAAATATGTTCCAGATGCTGCGAGAGTCCAGTACCAAAGGACATGGTTTGAGAATAAGCGGTATGTCATTTAGGACAGAGTTAAGGAAAAACCTCTGCTCGCAGAGAGTTGTGGCAGTCTGGAATGCACTGCCTCGGAAGGTAGTGAAGGGCAATTCTCTGGATGCTTTCAAGAAGGAGCTAGATAGGTATCTTATTGATAGGGAAATCAAGGGATATGGGGACAAGGCAGGAACCGGGTATTGATAGTAATTAATCAGCCATGATCTCAAAATGGTGGTGCAGGCTCGAAAGGCTGCATGGTCTACTTCTGCACCTATTGTCTACTGTCTATAAAGGGTATAAACACAACTTTAATGAAAACCGTTGACCTGCTTCACCAAGGAATGAAAATGAGTCTCAGGGAATGATAGCAAATGGTCTCTAGGGTCTGTTTGTATGAAAAACAAAAAAAGAAAAGGGTGAAATATCAGATTAATTAATGACTAAGAACAAAGGCACAAAGGCACAGATTGTTTGTATATGGTTCCTCATCAGTACAGGGTGGTGAGAGGATAACTGGCTGAGGCACATCTGTAGAGGATGAAATTCGCCAGGAAATGTATACTATAGCATTAAAGTTACCGAAACCCATGAGTGCCGAGGCAGCGGAATTGGCAGCTGCAGCACATCTGGTTAAAGAACCAGGAACTTTTTCACCAGAGTCAGCCATGCAATCTGATCTTACGGAGTTAGCAACATCCTTACAGATCATTTGTCTCTGTGGGCAGCGAGAGGGCTTGCATCAAAGGGTCGAAAGCTCCTCGCATCTGCTCTTCAATTACAATATATATTTAAGGAGGCAAAGGGAAAAAATATGAATTCATGAAGGGAAATAGAAAGGTTGACGAATTGGTGGAGCAAGGTGCTTTATTTTGGCAGAAATGGCAGCCACGGATTGCGGAGACTGGGTGGCAGAAGGAACAACAGATTACGATTATGGATTGAGCCAAGAAGTTGAAGAAATACACGCGTGCGCGCGCACACGCACAGACACACACACACACACACACACACAGACACACACACACACACACACACACACACACACACACACACACACACACACACACACAGATAGTAGGGCCAGGGTCTAAAATATACAATGAACAGAAGAGACTATCTGTCAAAGATGGAGTTGTCGGTTCCAGAGGAAGGAAGAAACCAGATGACCCGCTGGTACCATAATGCATGGGGACACCAGGGAAACAAACGCACCCCCCGAAAAGATCAAGAAAAAGGGCTGGTGCCTAAGATGAAGTATGATGTTGATATTTTCTGACAACTTGCTTGATTTTGTGTACAATTTAGTCCTCACAGAAATGTAAGTAAAACAGGCCTTCAACACACCAAGCCAGTAGAAGAGCCTTGGACTACTTTACAAATATATTAAATTATTTTTCTTACCGCCCGGCCCGGGAGCATACAGATATACAGAGGTAATAATAGATAGCCTTATGACGTGGGTGAATAAATATTCAGTTGCTGGTTCTAGTTCGGAGTATCGAAACGGACTAAGGAAAAGAAGCATTCTCAGCTATGACAGACACAGCAAAGACCACTGCAAAAATTCTTTCGAAAAGGATATTAACTTGACGGGGACTACCTCGGAGTACGCAAATTGATTAAGGCAAAAATTTCGCAGCCCAGATAATGGAAGATGTCATGGCATTTTTAGGGATCAAACGGATATTTCATAAACTCCGGAGACCGCAATCAAGAGTAAGTGTGGAAAGGAAATGATGCAACAACATGGGACAGCATTATGCTTTGATGATAATATGGAATACATTAGCATTTTCAATAGTTTACTCCACTTATAAATTCATCAATGGAAGGGACGTGAAAGGTTTAGATGAGTTGTTAGGATGTAATGTGTTAGAACACGAAATTAATTGGGTTATGTCAGAAGTGTGGGTACAACAATAATACAGTCCATGAACGAGGACAGCTTTGTGGCAGCCCAACAAAAGTGGAAGACGAAACAACAGAGCAAAACCTACTTTGACTCTGAGGTCAGTCTGGCTTCTGAATTGCTCAGGACAAAGTGTGGTGATTAGAATACACAAACCTTCATTATTAAATCGAAGCTTCTGCAGGGCTGTTTGAAGTTATAGGCAAACCAAGTCCATCATTGTACAAACTACTGACTTCCACAGATAAAATGTGGGTGGGACTGTATTAATCATCTGAAATTGGTGGAGGGGAAACAGGAATATTATCACCATCAGTACCAGATCTACATGACGGCCAGAGTTGGGTGACTTGAGAATGGAACAACTGTTCCAATAATATTCGGACAGGTTCTATCAACGGGGTAATTCTCAGTTCCCTCATCCTATGAAAAAGGGTAGTTTAGTTAAAAAGTCAAAAAGAAAGGAAAATATCCGAGTGCTTGTCCTTCTCCACTTTTTCTGAAACAACATTGGGTGAGGAAAAATGCACGCCTTGAGGACAAAAAAAACTGAGAGTCCGGATTGCACGATCTAGAAAAAAAAAATAGAAAATATGGACTTAAAATAACTGAAGACTTTCACTGGAAAGAAGCGCACATACCCGCCGTGTGTTACAGGTCTCATTCAACATGACGAGAATATTGAATTTCGTTGCGATAACGTCAACCATGACTGAGACAGAGAAAATTTGCTCCAGAGACAGTACGCCGGACCGACGTGTTAACAGTGATGTCACTGATTGGAAACACTGAATGAACGACAAAAAAAGGTGTCTTTTCACTGGACACGGGTGATCCTGTCTGACAAAGGAGAATTAGAGGTCTGAAATTTATATTATGCACAGTAATGAAGGTAATCTTCCAGATCCACGGCACTGATGCAGATAAATATCTGTGGGAGTACGGTGTTACTCAGTTCCAACAATCCCTCACTTGACTGCAGCCTGGACATGCGTTGTGTAGGAGGCAAGGGAGATAATCCATCACTGGACGGAACACACTAAACTAAAACACACGCTGGTAAGGAAAATGAACTATTCAGCTCCCAGGTTTTTGGAGTAAGTTATAGAATTCGGGGATTAACATACAAATATATCGGTGGATAAGAATGGTAGCACATGCTGCTGTAATGCCAATTTAATGTACCCTTATAATTGATTGATCAGTGTATATCAACAGCGAAGATGGAAGGCAGAACTAATGGAAAAAAAAGAAATCGAGGATAATTCTTTCATGAAATAGCAGAGAATGCGGTCACTATAAATTCGGCGAATTTAGTTAGTGAACGTTAATATTTTATATAGAAAATAATTGTTCAATGGGATTCCATCGGAGTCCCCTGGGCAACCAGCTGAATGAGTGATTCCAAGATAGTTATTTTTGGATGAAGAGGAAGCAGATATTGGCCAGAAGATCATGCCTGATCAAGGAGAGGGGAAGCCAACAGGTTGTCTTTGTTTCTCACCGATTTGTTGGTCTCTGTACAGACGCTTCGTCTGAGGTAATGTAAGTAGAACGCTCCCGGATGATCAGCTAATTACTCTGTAAACTGCCAAACCTACAAAAGAAGCAACCGTTATCTCATTAGACTCTCTCCGCTGTCCCCTTTGAACTGGTCTGGACAAGTCAGAGTTAAGACAAACACAAGTAAACAAGGCAGGGGTAGGCAAAGCCATAATATTATGTTAGCTGTAGCCCTGTGCAATGACCAGTGAGAAGATGTCCCAGATAGCTTAGGTGTCGGTGAGCCAATGGGATGGAGTTCCAACAGTTCAAATAATCAGGAACATATAAGAGTCGGGACGATAAGTCTTCAGCAATGAGAGACCAACCATAGAGTATAAGAATGAGCCCACGGACACATGGAGACCTGGAGCGCCAGGAATGCCTAGCCAGCGTAGAGTGCTTTTCCCTGCAGGGAAAACTGCCGGGGATTCGATCCAATCCCTGTGTAACCTTACTGGCCACGCCTTCCAACATCGAAACCGGCCCATTTATCCGTCGCTCTGCCTTTAACGTTCTGATTACTTTTGACTCCACTGAAGCAGATTATCCACAATCCCATGTGTTTATCAGAAAATTGGGAGACTTGAGGATGTTCCGAGGAGTTTGGAACAGTTCCTATCAATTGGGGTAATTGCCAGTTCCCTTACCCAGCGAACAAGGGCAGTTTTATCGAAATATTAAAGGGAAAGGGAAATATCCAAGTGCTTGCCTCCCTTGTCAAATGCAAAATTCGGTGAGGATAAATGGAAGTCCTGATTCCAAAGACAACTAAGAATCTAGATTGGATCGCCTAGAAAAACAAGAGAAAATATGGATTCAAAATAATTTGATTTACCCTGAAAATAAGAGCAGATACCACACTCGTGTGTTACAGGTTTAACACAACCTGAAGAGAATATCTGAGCTTTGTTGTCTAACAAAGAAGGAAAAGGAGGACTCAATTTTGTATTATACAGAGTGATAAAAGAAAAATCCCAGCTCCAACATGCGGATATAGACGATAATCTCTGGATTATGTTGCTTCCGAGTTGCCACAAATCCTTGACATGACAGCAGGCTAGACACGTTTTGTGGAGGAAGCAAATGATACAATAGATCTATGGACTAAACTCACAAAAGTGATTAAAACACACGCTGATAAGACAAAGGAAATACTAAGAGACGCAGGTTTTTGGAGTAAATTTTGTAATTGGTGGACAAATGTTCGAATACATCCATGGCTGAGAATGGTATCACATGCTGCTGTAATACTACTTTTATGAAACATGTACATTTTATTGCTCAATATATATCATCCCAGAAGATGGAAAACAGAAGTAATGGTATGGTGGCCATTATGGAGACTTGAATGGTGCAGCGGCAGGAATGGGTACTCTAAGTGCCAGGCTTTAGATATTCAGGAAGTAGAGGGAGAGAGGAAAAAGAAATGGGAGCGTGACACTGTAGGTCAGAGATAGTGTAACGGCTGCTGAAAAAAAAGTAAGTTACGGAGGAGTTGTTTATAAAGTCTCTGTGGGTGGAAGTTAGGAATAGGACCAATCAGGTGTGACAGTGGAAAAGTGTGTATGGAACCGGAGGAAATAGTGGAGGTACCTAATGAATACTTTGCTTCAGTATTCTCTACGGAAAATGATTTTGGCGATTGTAGGGATGATTTGCAGTGAACGGAAAGGCTTGAGAATGTAGATATTAAGGAAGAAGATGTGCTGGAACATTTGGAATGTATCAGGTTGGATATGTCACCAGTCCAGACGGGATATACCCCAGTCTAATATGGGAAGCGCGGGAGGAGATTGCTGAGCCTTTCTCAATATGAGCTTTGCATTAACAACGAGGACGGTAGAGGTTCCGGAGAATTGGAGGTTGCGGATGTTGTTCCCGTATTCAAGAAAGTGAGTAGGGATGGCCCAGGAATTTATAGGCCATTGAGTGTTATTTCAATGGTTGGTAAATTGATGGAGAAGACCCTGAGATGCAGAGTTTATGAACTTCTGGGGAAGCATAATCTGATTAGGAATAGTCAGTATGGCGTTGTCAACGGCAGGACGTGCCTTACGAGTCTGACTGAAATTTTTAAGGATGTGTCTAAACACATTGATGAAGGTAGAGCAGTAGATGCAGTGTATATGAATTTTAGCAAGGCATTTGATAAGTTACCCTATGCCAAGCTTATTGGAAAAGTAAAGAGCCATAGGATCCAAGGAGACACTGCTTTGTGGACCCAGAACTGGCTTGCCCACAGAAGGCAAAGTGTGTTTGTAGATGGGTCATATTCCGCATGAGGACTGTGACAAGTGATGTGCCTCAGAGATCTATTCAGGGGCCCTTACTCTTCGTGATTTTTATAATTGACCTGGATGAGGAACTGAATTGATGGGTTAGTATGTCTGCTGATGACACAAAGCTTGGAGGTGCTGTGGATAGTGTGGAGGGCTGTCGGAGTTTACAGCGTGGCGTTGCTACGATGCAAAACAGGGCTGACAAGTTACAGATGGAGACCAACACAGAAAAGTGTGAGGTGGTTCATTTTGGTAGGTCAAATATGACGGCAGAATATAGCATTAATGGTAAGATTCTTGGCAATGTGGAGGATTAGAGGGACCTTGCTGTTCGTGTCCATAGGACATTCACAGCTTCTACTCAGGTTGACTCAATGGCTGAGAAGGCATACGGTGCATTGGCCTTCATCAATCATGATAATGATTTTAGGAGCCGAGAGGTAATGTTGCAGCTATATGGGACCCTGGCAGTCCCCATTTGGAGAAATGTGCTCACTTCTGGTCGCCTCACTACCGGAAGGAAGTGAAACCCATAGAAAGGGTGCAGGGGCGATTTACAAGGGTGTTGCCTGGATGGAGGAGCTTGCCTTAGGAGAATAGCTTGAGTGAACTCAGCTTTTTCTCCTTGAAGAGACGGAGGATGAGGCGTGACTTGCCAGAGTTGTATAAGGTGAGAGAAGCATTGATCAAGTAGACAGGCGGAGGCTTTTTTTCCCAAGGCTGAAATGGTTGCCATCAGAGCGCACAGGTCTAAGGTTCCGGGGAGTAGCTACAGAGGAGATGTCAGGGGTATTTTTATTTACTCAGAGAATGGTGAGTGCGTTGAATGGGCTGCTGGAAACAGTGGTGGAGGCGGATACGATAGGGTCTTAATTACATAACCATATAACAACGACAGCACGGAAACAGGCCATCTCGTTCCTACCAGTCTGTGCCAAATGCTTATTCTCACCAAGTTCAACCTACCTGCACTCAGCCCACAACCTTCCACTCCTTTCCTGTCCATATATCTATCCATATTTTTTTATTTAAATGACAAAATAGAACCTGCCTCTACCACTTCTACTGGAAGCTCTGTCCACACTGCTAACACTATCAGAGTAAGGAAATTCCCCCTCATGTTACCCCTGAACTTTTGTTCCTTAAATCTCAACTCATGTCCTCTTGTTTGAATCTCTCCTACTCACAATGGAAAAACCTATCCACATCAACTCTATCTATCCCCCTCATAACTTTAAATACCTGTATCAAGTCCGCCCTCAACCTTCTACGCTCCATAGAATAAAGACCTAACTTGGTCAACCTTTCTCTGTAACATAGGTGCTGAAACCCACGTAACATTCTAGCAAATCTCCTCTGTACTTTCTCTAATTTCTTGACATCGTTTCTGTAAGTCGATGACCAGAACTGTAGACAATTCTCCAAATTTGGCCTCACCAAAATCTTGTACAATTATAACATTACATCTCACCTCCGATACTCAATGCTCTGATTTATAAAGGCCCGATTGCCAAAAGCTTTCTTCACCACCCTATCCACATGTCATTCCACCTCCAGGGATCTATGCACCATTAGTCCTAGATCACTCTGTTCTGCTGCATTCCTCAATGCCCAACCATTTACTACGTATGTCCTATTTTGATTATTCCTACCAAAATGTAGCACCTCACACTTATCACATTAAACTCCACCTGCCATCTTTCAGCCCACCCTTCTAATTGGCCGAAATCTCTCTGCAAGCTTTGAAAACCTACTTCATTATCAACAACGCCACCTATCTTAGTATCATCTGCATACTTAATAATCCAATTTACCACTCCATCATCCAGATCATTTTAATACATTGTTGGATTTGTACATTGTGCTTAGAAAAATAGAGGGCTATAGGTAAGCATGTTAATATTCGGCGCAACTTTGTGGGCCGAATTGCCTGGATGGTACCGTAGGTATTCTATGTTCTATGTAAAGAAAGAATAAAAAAATAATAATAAGAGTTTTCTGGAAAGGTAGATATGTCTAGCAGAAAGTTTGTAAAGATTATGTTTTAACTTCCAATTTCGAAGTCAGTTCTCCGGAAACACGTTGAAATAAAGCTTTAAAATTCAGACCATCTATCAATGTGATAGATGGGATACATGTCAGAGAGGGACATGTCAAAGAGAGAGTTAGAGAGAGAGCGAGAGAGAGAGAGAGAGAGAGAGAGAGAGAGAGAGAGAGAGAGAGAGAGAGAGAGAGAGAGAGAGAGAGAGAGAGAGAGAGAGAGAGAGAGAGAGAGAGAGAGGGAGAGAGAGAGAGAGAGAGTATAGGGATGTTCGAACGAACAGGGAACACATGATATTCTGAAATATATAGTATTTGTGTGCACAGCAGCGGCGGAAGATGTAATGCTATTACTCAGTCTCACGTTTATTCTCGCCAGAACCATGCAGAAAGATGCAGACTGAACAACAGAAACAAGTGAAAATGGGGAGTCAAGGCGATAATGCAGTATCACTTTGTGTTTACTAGCAACAGAGCTCCATGGTCTGAGCAACGTGTGCAATAAACTGTTTTGTCACTGCCGATATTTCCGACATTCCAAGTGTTTTCCTTTTTAAAAAATCTGCTAGAACTGCCCTGACTTGCATTTTGCACCTTGTGCTTCTCTGCCCTCTATCTACATCTTCACTGTTGCCGTCACCACAATCACCAAGCATATGGCTCGTAAAATGGCCAGACTATTAGAAATATTTTTGCTGAAGCGACTACATTCCCATCTACTTGGCAAAAAAAAAAAACGAATGTTTCATAATTTTTCGCGGTCGAGAAACATTTCCTAAGTTTTGTTGGTACCAACCTTACGTGAAATGCTTCCTGACGTTTGTCTGAACTATCCCTTTTACCAGTCTCCATCTATAGCCGGTGCCTTCAAGGATAGATTAACTTTGCAGACGCAGTAGGCTTCTTTACTTAAACTCTTAATAATTTTGAAGACCTTTATCACTTCTTCTTTAATTATATATCTACCTGGGCTGATAAATTTTGTTATTTCAATCGTTCTTCTTAGCTCAGATCCTATAAACATCCGATAATTTTAGTCTCCCTTCTCTGAACTGTCACCAGTACCTTCAGAATCCCTCAAGTAATATGGAGAATAAGACTGTACACAGTACTCATAGTGTGTGCTTACAAGCGCGTTATACAGATTAAGGTAAACGTCTCTGAAAATTAACTCCACTGATCGAAATGTATAGACCAACATTCTATTATCCTTCTTAATCGCTTCTGTGCATTGACTAGATGATGATAGTGTTGAGTCCAACACGACATCTAAATTCTTCTCAGACCATGAACTCTGTAACTCACGACCTGCATATTCACAGGTGAATGCCTCAGTAATCTATGTGTTAACAGTTATGTCATTCTCAGCATAGTGTAGCATCTCACGGTTATTCCATTTCCATTACTACTACATTATTGAGAAAAAAGTATCTTTGGGTCTTTCTTCGGCAATATACTTCTCAACCTGCCGTTGGACAATGTGAATTTCCCTTTTACTCTAGCTCTCAATTTCCCATATCTCCTACGGTTAACATAATTAAGATGTTTCTGTTTTCCTTATCTAGCCGTCTTCAAGATTTTAGGTATATCTTTATTCACCCATGTCATCTTCTATAGAACATCTATGTATAGCCACAGGAAAAGAATCTGAGGGTTGTCTGTGGTGTCATCTGGGTACACTGATAATAAAATTTTACTTTGAAATTTGAAAAATGATCTATTGTTTTTATTGCTTCTCCCGACCTTGGGTATCAAAGTTTCCTGCATTGCCTGTATCATCTCTTTAAATCGGTTCCATTGCTGCTTAACTGACTCAATGTCAAGCAGTTCCTTCTAGTTCAACTTCGAAAGTCTTAGCCGTCTCTTCACAAACTTTACCTTCCCGAAATTGAATGCAGTTGTTTTGGTATTTACTGATACACTCACAAAAAACTTCGAGACTAACAATGCTATGATCACTTGTTCCTAAAGGCTCAACAACTTCCCCACTCAAAACTCTACCGTGATTGTTACAGAATATCAAATCTAGACAGGATTCTCCTCTTGTTGGTGCATGAACATACTGGGTCAAGATACAATAGATTAACGTTTCCTGTTGTCCATTAGTCACTGGGTTCTCCTACTCCGAATTTCTGAAATTAATGTCACCCTTAACTGCACAACTTGCTTTAAAAACTATCCTGATGGAAAAATACGTAACGAGGACTTAGATAAACAAACAACTATGGTAAAGATATGGATGATTACCCACGGGACGATGTGACGTGCGGTATTTAAACGAAGCCAGATCAGAAGGATGTTTAATTGAAGATTGAGTAGGAAGTCGGCTGCCAGCTAAAATTCAAGGGAATTGGTCAGAAGAAGCAATCATGCGTTGCATGAGGTGGTGTCCGGGCTTGAAGAGAAAAGAAGTTCACCGTAAGGAGAAACCTAATAACTTACAAAGAAAGTGGGTGCGAGAACCATCGATAATGATGCATTTGAACAAGTTTTAGAAAGCTTATTATAGAAAATAGTGAGTGATAAGAAGCATTTTAGCTTCCAGCAAGGTGGACGTATTGGGAAAAATTTGCATTGATTTAAACGGATTATGAATGTAATTCCTAAATCATTATTAGAAAAGAAACATAACACTAGCGATTAGAAGAAGATTCCAGACCAGATAGAAAAGTTGCAGGACAAACCTGTCCACTCAGAGAGATATGAAATTGCTTTTTGAAGTGGGAGGGGATGTAGTGACGCAGCTCCGTACGATTATGACCTTAATAGGTAGCCTCGTTCCAAATATCTCTTGCCAGTATACAAACCGAAGAACCCTATACTGCTCTAGGATGTTTCCCCATGTGGGACTAGAGAGAAATCTCAAAGTAAGGAAACGAGCCAGGAAACTGAAATAAGTATATAACATGCACTACTTCCTTCGTGTTTCAGCATCTGAGAGATATTGCTCAGGAAATTGGGACATTAGTGCCTGGTGATGATCACAGTGAGCTGATCCAGACAACTGATCACTGGAGAGCAGTACACGGTCTAGGTACAGCAGATGAAAGGAAATTGATTTGAATGATTCATTTGCGGAAAATGCACCAGTAAGGAAGCAAGTGAGGAATTCAACAATCCGTTGAGTTATTTCTGGGTATGAACAGAGTATCTCGCTCGATGTGCCAACCAACTGTAACCAAACGTTAAATGTAAAAGGTAACGGCAAGCACACAACTACATTTACGTTAAACCTATAGATGTGTTCTAAGGGCCTCAGTAAATAAACATTATATTTGGTGACGACTTTTAGTCTCTCGCAGCACCAACGAATCTAGAAAGTCTATGATATTGTTTGATCCATCTGTCCTTACACACAGTGAGGCATTGAGATTTAGTAAAAATGTTCTAGCGTGTGCATAAGAAAGTGCAAGTGTGAGATTATAAGGGAGGTAAAGCACGAAAGGAATATACATTCACTGCATCAGTAAGGTGTAAAAGGCGATATATCCGGATTGGATTTTGTTGAGGCAATGTTCCCAGTACAGTGTGCTAACCTATTAATTCATTGGTGGTAATGGGGATTATTAACCCTGATACTACGCTACAATACGTTCTTTACTCTGAATCCTATCCTTGGACAGAGATTGGAGGTGAGTGAACGTGGACGGCGCTGGAGATCTGATGACGCGGTGACGTTATTTTTAAATAGGTTGAATATTAATTTACGGACAATGCGTAACTTCAGAGTCCATTTGCTTTAGACGAGAAAATTTATCTTATTGTCTGATACTAATTTTAGATCTTTTTCTGAATTGTTAAACAATTAAACTTATGCCACGTACTGTGAAAGTTTAGTGTGTGAATGCATCGAGAACGTAAAATATTGAAGAAGGACCGGACATTTGTCACTTCACTTGAAATATAAAGAGACTTAATTCGTGCGTGACTAAACGGAAGGCCGTCATGTGCTTATTAGGTGTGTTGAGAGAGAATGTTTGAATTAATCCTTTGTTTTACAACACGACACGACTATCTGAAAATGCCTGTTTCGTTGACTGGAATACATTTCCAGCACCTGATGTGAATTTCAGAGGGTTTTTTTCTTTCCGAAACTGTTAGTGTACCTGGGCCACTATCACCGTCATTTACCTTCCCTGTGCTCTTTAGCATATCTGATAAGGAATCTCACCCTGGCATTTAACTGTATATTCTCCATACGCCGGTGACCTGCAACGTATTTGAAAATAAGAATGTGCATGTTTGCATTTTTGTTTTGTTTTACCTACGTATTTAGATCTTTAACTTGTTCTTTAACTTGTCCGCTTTTGTATTGATTTCAAGAGGGAGACGCGGATTCCACACCGGCTAGGTGAAATCAACATTGAAGGGATCGAAATATGAAAGTTTCTATTCCGGGTACGACAAACACGCTGCTCAAGGATACGTCGGCACGTATACTTGAAATGGGAATTTGAAATTCGCATTTTTGTGTATTGGTTAATTTGGAAAGCACAACAGATGCAGCTGAAGAGTTCAAATGTTGAATGTGAGGGTTCCATTGGATAAATTTGTTTTGTTATCATTGCAGCATCAGCCCTGTAATATGCAAATTGAGATCAGGTTATATCGCGTGCAGTTCCATTCAGAAATTCAGCATTTTGCATACATCGTCAGCGGTAATTAAATAAAATATTCAAGTTTCGCAGGGAGGTCAAATTACAGTCGGTCTTTCAGAACACTGCAATGGCGGAGTGGAGATGTAGTTCTAACGTGAGCTAAAGTGAATACCTTCCTTGTGGAACATCACTGGCCACTGTCTTCCAGGCAGAATGCACTCCTTCGATTATCTAATCTGCCTTCTTTTAATAAGCCAACATTGAGTGTACGCAACCAGGTTTCGCTCGATCCAGTTCCGTCTGACCCTCTGAACGTGCCCACCAAGCATAAACCGGTCAAACACCTTACATTATTAATACACCCACCATTAACTGTTCTGTCTTTATCTGTATAACTTTTATCACGCTTCCAAGGAATTCAATCAGGCTCATAAGGGACGATCTGCTCCCACAATCGATGCTGACTGTTCCCATCCTGAATAGTTTGCACCAGATATCCATCAATCTCCTCTCCAATAGCTTCCCACTACTGACCGAATACCCACTGGCCTGTAGTTCTCAGGACTATCCCTATTTCAATTCTTTAAAAAGAGAATTAACATTTGCCGTTTTCCAATTCCCTGGTAGACAGTGAAGATGTAAATGTCATGTTTTCCAATTCCCTGGTAGACAGTGAAGCTGTAAGTGTCATGTCCAAAAGCGCAGTAATATCTTCGCCAGTTTTCTGTAAATATATCGGGTACATACCGTCGATCACTGGTGAATGGTTTATTTTAATGTTTTACATTTCCCAAAGCATTATTCTTGACGTAGGCATGTCCCGGTATATCCGGCTTTTTACGCTGGATCCACATTCATCAAGGTCGCGCATACTGGTGAATACTGAAGCAAAGTATCATTAAAAACTTTCACTGCCTCCTCGCAAGCCAGAAACATGTTTCCTCTTTAATGTCTGATGTGTCCCACCCTTTTTCCCGTCACCCTCTGTTCTTCGTGCACCTTAATGCGACTCTCTAATGTATTCTCACGTCCCTTTCTAATTCTTCTAAGCTCAGTTAATTTCCTTCCTGCTAGATTGTGAATTTCCATAGCCCTGCCTAATCATTTTTTCCTGAATCATAAGTATCTTTCCTTCTTCTTCGTGACGAGGTTTTCCATATCTCTTGTCAACCAGGGTTACTTTAGGCTACCTTCCGTCACTCGCCTGACCCTGACAAGTCTGTACTGAACCCCAGTCAACTGTTCCATTAACAATCACACGTTGCGCATTTCAAGGTGCACACCATTTCCAAAATTCGGCTCCAAGTGCCTATCTGATACCACCAATTAACTACATTCAATACTGTCAGCTCCTAGCACACTGAATGATTATGGTAAATTGAATGCTTATAGTAAATGTCAAACAGTTGACCCGCGAGGAGTTATGTGATATTTATGATACTAGATCCTCTATGACACCTGCCAGCTTATTGAGAAATACCATCATATTTGAACGCTTTAACCCGAGGAAGTACCAATGAATATTAGGGACGTATAATTTACCTCTCACAGCAACCCTGTTAATATGCCACCTGTTTAAAATATATCTCCTGATCACGTCCTTGCGCTCTCTACTTCTCTTTGTTTTGATTTGCGTAGTGTGCGGAGTGTGCGGTCTCTAAGGATAGTCCCAAAAGAGTGATTGCTCTCTTTCTGCTTCTGAGCTCTAATCACAGTCTATCAATAGACAATCTCTCCACTGTTTCCTCCCTTTGAACAACAGTGTTGTCATACTGTGTTTCAATGACACTCACTTTACTCCCTTTACCCGACTTTTTTGTAACATCTGAACCCGAGTCTGTCCGGAGTCCATTCCTGCCCCTGTGTCTGTCAAGTCTCTTTGATAGTTTGGAGTAATTCAACCAATGTAGCAATCACGTCAGCCCATTAAATGTTTGCCCAGTTTCCTACCTTAACCGTATGAAGTAGGCAACCTTCCGTGGGTTTTGCAATTTCAGGATGACCAGGCAAACGATTGTTTGAATTCATGACCTACTCATTTTTAAAACTGTTTTATTAGAAAACTCCGCTGAATTGCAATTGGACTTGGACGTTATCTACACAGATGGCCATTTAATGTAAACACATACTTCACGCCATTTTTCAGCTCTTTTCGGAATTTCCTCTGTGTCAGTGTATAGATACACGTGTTGGTGCACATACTCAGAACTTGCGACATGAACCCAAGTTGTTGTAGTATATATTCCGGGGAACTCAAATATCTGTCCTCATACAAGTAGTTTACCAGTTGCCATTTCAGGGAATGAGCTACATAGGGTATCCAAAATAAAATGAAATTAGCTGATATTGCAAACAATAAAATCATTGATTTTCTGCGGTTTTCTATCTCGGTATCCTGCTGATTATCACTGCTATTCCGAAGTCCTCTGCGCACTCTATTGGCCGCAATGATATGTCTTACTGTTAACCCATTAAATACTAGAATTAATCCGATTGGTAGCAACGGTGTTAAAATGCTGTCCAGTAATTCGAGTCCTTTCCACACGGGTAAAGTAGCGTATTCATGTGTCAGGACGCAATGATACGGTATGTTGTCTATAAAAACGTAAGGTTCAACAGCAAAGTAAAACTGGACACTTCTTCCGCAGCTCACTATAACCACGGTCACCATAACTACCGTCGCTGTTCTCTCGGTGCAGTATCGTTCCCGTAGCTTCCGGCAACATATTGCGATGAAACGATCGAAGGTAAAACTGACCGTAAACCAAACAGAGCAGTCCCTCGTTATCACCCTAATTACAAATATCAGAGCGCATACAGGAGTGATGAGCAGGGATCTGCAATACATGTAGATTTTGTTGGTCTGATCAACTAAAGCGAAAACTAGAACCACGATCAGATCCGCTGTTGCCATTCCAACCAGGTAACAGGCGATGCATTTGGAGAGTCCGCATTTTCCCCGGGATAGGATCACAATCGCCGTTAAATTAACTACAGTAAAATCCAAAACAAAAAAGAAAAACTACACAAAATTATCGGTAGTTGCAACTGTGTGACGGCACACTATTTTTCCAATGCTATGTAAGGTATAGTTTTTTTGGAAGCAAAACACAGAAATCCAATGTGTGCCGGCTTAATCAGCACATGCCGGCAGGAGGAGAATAATGGACTGGAGACTTTACGAGACTTTCGAGCGAGGCATCTGACTTCCAAGATGCACGTACCGCTGAACGGTCGATCGCTCCATAAACAACAGCATTTCCATTATCGGAGGTGAAACAGCTGAAGGGTTTGTTTGTAGTGATATTAGTGAGTTTCAAAGCATGAGTTATAATTTAGTGATTAAGGAGTAAATGAACTGCATGTCGATATTCGACTGGAAGGACGTCTGAAAAGACTGTCGATCTAGAAAAGCGATCACTGCCGTATCAGAGAGCCGAGCGAGATCAGACTATGAAACTATGGCAATATCGGCAACAACGTATTTAGCAAAAGAGGAAAAATATCATTTCAGAAAAAGATGGAAACTGAAACTGAGGCAAGCATCTGTGCGGAGTAAAATTCCCAACAGCGCAGCTGAACAGAAGCAAGACGACGGCACCATGCATTTAGTGCCCAGCTCCAGTATCTTACCTGGGACACCAATCGCTATAATTGCAGGATAGAATATGCTCGCGATGTAGAAAATCGCTGGATATCCCATGTTCCGTCAGAGGCAACGTTCAGTTGTACGGAGCATTCCAACCGCTCATGAGGACCGGTGATCGAATTTACAGAATTATATGCAATTCAGAACAATTCCTCTGAGACAATTAGTGTGGTTATTTCACAAGTCACATAAGTGACAACGAGCTACAAAACACTGATATTAAAGTGTGTTTCTCATTCTGAAACCGTGTCATGAATTCGTCTCCCCAAGGGATGTTACAAGTTATTAACTTTACAACAGAAGATAATGTGAACTCTACCAGTGTCATTTCCAAGACACCAGGCTTCAGCTGCTGAAATGCGGCATCGGCCGTCCGGTATGAAGCACAGAACATCTGCTCGTGAATCACTTGAACACTTTATTCCATCACCGTGACGTAACGCAGTCTATTTCACTTTAAAGACATCAGCCGGAGATGACACAACTCTACCAACATTTTTCAATCATATTCGGTTTGAACAAAAGTAGAAACTAAAATGTGTGTTCTATCAGCTACTTCCAAGGCTGGTCTGTTTGTTGACACAAAAACTGGATTGAACACCATAGAATACAATGCATTATATTGGCACTGAAAGAGAGTGCTGAAAATCCAAAGTGCCGATTATGTCCACATGAAACAGTGACGTCACTACATTCCTTTGTTTCTTCAGTTGTGGATTTGTTTCGGACGTTGTCAGACACTTCAAACTAAAACAACGTGAAAGCAACACTGTTTTAGCGTAAGAGGCCAGGGAGTGGGTGGTTGATACATTGACTCTGACGAGTGTGCTACAGGGATTGGTGTTAGGTGCGCTGTTATTTATCATCCGTGTTGTAGGATATTGCCCAAACACTAAGATTGTGTGCAGAATTGTTTTGTATACATGTATGTACAGTCACATACAATGTACCTTCAGATATTCAATCAGATCGACGTGCATTGATCAATCTGATGGCCTGTTGAAAGGGGCTTTCCCGGAGCCTGTTGATCCTGGCCTTCATGCTTCGGTACCGTTTGCCAGACGGAAGTATAGTTTATGATTAGCGTGGCTGGAGTTGATTTCCGGGGCCCTATTTACGCATCTGCTGATGCGCATGTCCTACAAAGAGGAAGGTTCACACCGCTGTCAACACCGCTCTCTGCGATTGATGGTAGAAACATAGGAACACAGAAAACTTACAGCGCAATACAGGCCCTTGGCCAACAGATCTGTGCTGAACATGACCTACCTTAGAACTACTTATGCTTTACCCATAGCCCTCTACTATTCTAAACTCCATGTATCCATCTAGGTGCCTCTTAGACGACCGTATCTTTTCCAACTCCACCACCGCCACCGGCAGCCCATTCCACGCACTCAACACTCTCTGCATAACAAAAACAACTTACACCTGTCATCTCCTCTGTACCTTCTTGCAAGCACCTTAAAACTCCGCCCTCTCCTGCTTGCCATTTCAGCCCTGGCTAAAAGCCTCTGACTACCCACATGATCAATGCCTCTCAGAACATGTACACCTCTATCAGATCACGTCTCATCCTCCGTTGCTTCAAGGAGAAAAGGCCGATTTAACTCAAGCTATTCTCATAAGGCATGTTCCCCAATCCAAGCAGCGTCCTTGTATATCACCTCTGAACCCTTTCTATTGTTTCCACGTCCCTCCTGCAGCGATTAGAACTGAGCACCGTACTCCAGGTGGGGTCTGACCAGCGTCTTAATTTGCTGCGACATTAACTCTCGGCTCTTAAAATCAATCCCAAGATTGATGATGTCACTGCAACGTGTGCCTTCCTAACCACGGATTTGAACTGCAGAGCACTTTTGTGTGTCCTGTGGTGTCGGACCCCAAGATCTCTCAATCCTCAACACTTTCAAGATTATTACAATTAATGCTATATTCTGTAATCATATCTGATCTACCAACATGAACCACCTCACGCTTAACTGGGTTGAACTCCATCTGCCACTTCTCATCCCAGTTTTGCATCCTATTCATGTCCCGCTGTAACCTACGACAGCTCTTCTCAACACCCACAAACTTTGTGTCGTCTGCAAATTTACTTATGCATCCTCCTGCTTCCGTAATCAAGGCAATTATAAAAATCTCCAAGAGAAGGGTTCCCAGAACAGATCCCTGAGGCAAACCGCTGGTCACTCATGTCCATGCAGAATATGACCCGTCTACTACCACTCTTTGCATTCTGTGGGCAAGCCAATTCTGAATCCACAAAGTAATGTCCCCTTGGATCCCATGCCTCCTTACTTTACTAAAATCCGTATACACTACATCTACAGCTCGAGCTTCAACAAGGTGTTTAGTCACATCCTCAAAAAAAAAACTCAATTAGGCTCGTAACGTACGACCTGCTTTTATCAAAGCCGTGCTGACTATTCCTAATCGTATTATGCCTCTACAAATGTTCATAAATCCTGACTCTCAGGATCTTCTTTAACTTACCAACCACTGATCTGTTCATTGATCTATCATTTCCTGGACTATCCCTACTCCTTTTCTCGAATAAGGGAACAGCATCCGCAACTCTCCAGTCGTCCGGAACCTCTCCCGTCCTAACTGATAACGCAAAGATTATCTGCAGAGGATCAGTAATCTCCCACAGTAGCCTCGAGGTATATTCCGTCTGGTCCGTGTGATTTATCCAACTTGATGTCTTCGAGAAGCTCGAGCACATCCTCTACCTGCTCAGACTTTTCAGTCTGCTGCAAGTCATCCCTGCAATCGTCAAGATCTTTTTCCGTACTGAATACTGAAGCAATGTATTCATTAAGTACCTTTGCTGTCTCCTCCGGTATGATACACAGTTCTCCACTGTCACACTTGATTGGTCCTAATCTCTTACAATTTATGATCTTGCTTTGGGTATTGGGTAGTTGCTCCATATGTCATTACCACAGGTCGTGACGACGCTGACTCACACGAGTCCCAGGCTCAGCTGGCTCCTGCTGACAGTACCCGGTATGGCCCCTATCCAGGGTTACTGATCCCACTGTCTTGTGGGTATCTTCGGGAGAAAACCCTACCCAAATACGTAGTGGATCCCCTAAGACGATTGGATAACGCATTACGTCATCTCCCGACAGCTCCTGCAGCCAACTTGGTGCCACATGTACGGCTTCTCATTCCGTTGGACCACATTCGCGAGGCCGAGAGGGGAACTTTGATGTCTGGGCAGTCCAGGATCTCCATATTCTTCGCCCTGGTCTGCGCCGCAGAAAGCCGGGCTCATTAAAGGTCTAGTCAGACAGACGGAGACATTAATATCCACTTACTCTTCACATACTTGTAGAATGCCTTAACGTTTTCCTTAATCTTGTCCACCAAGACCTTTTCATGGCCCCTTCTGACTCTCCTAATTTCATTTTAAGCACATTCCTGCTAGCCTTATAATCGTCTAGATTTTTATCATTATTTAGGTGTTTGAACCTCTCGCAAGTTCTTCTTTTCTTCCTGACTAGATTTACAAATGCCTTTGTACACCACGGTTCCTGTACCCTACTTTCCATGTTTCATAGGAAAGTACCTACGCAGAACCCCACACAGATATAATCTGAACATTTGCAACTTTTTTCCCGAACATTTCCCTGAGAAAATCTGTTTCCAATTATGCTTCCAATTTCCTACCTGATAGCGTCATATTTCCCCTTACTCCAATTAAACTCCTTTCTAATTTGTCTGTTCCTATCCCTCTCCAATGCTCTGGTAAAGGATATAGAATTGTGACCACTATCTCCAAAATGCTCTCCCACTGAGAGACCAGCACCTGAACAGATTCATTTTACAATACCGGGTCAAGTACAGCCTCTCTTCTTGTAAGCTTTTCTACATAGTGTGTCATGAAGTCTTCCTGATAACAGGTAACAGACTCTACCACAGCTAAATACTTCCCATTCGGGAGATGCCAAACAATATTTGCGAAATTAAAACGTCTCATCACATCAACCCTCTCATTATTACACCTTTCCAGAATCTGTCTCCCTATCTTCCCCTCAGTCCCTGTTGCTGTTGGGTGGTCTACAAAAGACACCCAGCAGAGTTATTGACGCTTCCTATTCCGAACGTCCACCCACAGAGTCTGACCGGGAAGGACAGATTTTCGGGAATGGTCGTTCGTGATCGAGAAGCTGCAGAGGCAGACGTGGCACGTGTAACGCTTGTAGGAATAAGTGCTAGCAAGGAGTGATAGTGGACAACTGAGTGACATAGAAAGTCACACCTGCAGAAAGCGGAGAAGGCCGTGAGTTGGGCAGGGTATGCATATTATTGTAAGATCACGTTGATGATGTAGGAGCTTACCGACGACGAGATGCTCGTCGTGTGTTAGGTAACAAAATGCGAAACCTATTTCAAGCTCCGACTCGGGTCAAGTAACATATCTTCTCCTTGGAAAGCTGTTCTTGGCAACCGGGGTACTTTCAGAATTATGCTACTATACTTTTGATATTTGTTCATATAATTATTCAGTGCAATCCAGTGCACAAACACACACAGCGCAATCTTTCTTTAAACATTTTAGAGCTTGAATGAAAGTAAATTGTCAATGTTTCAATTTACAACACTGTTCATCAGAATTGAAACAATAATACTGAATCGAAGTGGCTAGTTCTTTGCTAATAAACCATGGACACCTTCCTATCAGAACATTTTACTTTTGTCATATTGCTACCAGTTGCTGCGTCTGCCTGGTATCATTCAATTGTGTTGTGAGTTGTGGCTTGTGTTTGGTTACGGAGCATATTACAGGGGGAAACAATAAAAATGTCACCCAGTTTTCAGTTCGTGCAACGATATCCTGATCTGAGGTATGGTTTATCCGTCTGGAGAAGTAGAACCAATCTTGCTGCTGTGGAAGATTGCGGGTTCAGAATCTGGCATTGTAATCGGGCTTTCATATAACAGTGAAAGTGGCCGGATCCCGGATCGATGAGGAAGATATCCTGGCTAGCTTCACCTGTTGATGCCGCCGTTGTAAGTAATCACCACCAGAGCATTCATTACGTTGCCCGTCTCTTTAGAGATACCTCGCTTGGAGATGTGTGTAGAATTATGTTTGCCTTCTTTATAGAAATTGCAGAACAGAATGTAGGCTCCATTTACAGGATGATGCAAGGCATCCCGTGTCTGAGTTGTGGGGAGAGTTTCTGTCGAACAGACAGAACTGGACTGATCAATGAATGAGAAAGGCTTAGAGAGATGTGAACCAACACGGACAAAAGGAACCAGATCAGATGGCCATGTCGGTCGGCATGGAGATACTCGGCCGAAGGATCCCGTGTCTGCGCGCGATGATTCTTGAACACTATTCTGCATAGCTGCTGCATTCCGGGAACATGAAGAGATCATTGCGACCGTAAAGCGCTTTAGATTGCGTTCAGATGTTTCAAATAAACCGCATAAACACAGGTATATTCTTACTCCCAGTGATAAAATTCATTATTGATTAACCATGTATTTATGTTAAACAGACAAAATATGTTTAATATTTCCTCATTAAACGCGGTGATTTTGTTAACTGTTTTTTTTTGGTTTATTTCATGCAAACTATTATTCTGTGCCGAGGAAACTGCAGTCTCTCCAAATGTGTAACGCGATACCTGGTGGCGATGGTTGTCGCGGATCTAATAGAGGTGATTATCAATGTCCTGTTACACTAGATGGGTGAAAAATTCGGACTTCACAGTTTCCTGGACAAAGCTTCTCTCTGCCTTGTCCACGATGTCCTGTGTCACGTGGCCGTTGATTGTTCCGTGTGGTTCACTGTCGTTTTCACTTTCGATCGCTTTGTGTCCACTGGCACGACTAAATTAAAAATAAAAATGGCACCCCCAAAATTCCTGACTTCGTTATTGGCGTAGCATCCATAGTGTTCTGGGTAAAAAAGTCCTATTTTATTTCCTGTAAACTGAAACAGCAACGTTTTTCTTGAGGGGTAACTTGGACAGTTTGGAGTTGATTGAGGGGTCTTACTGCACGGACCGTCTGTAATTAACGTTGATTATGTCCTTAAAATATAGCCAAACGTTTTTCCGTACTTGTTTCTAACTGAAGTTATCCGTCTCTAACAGACAAAACCGTGCCTCATTTGTATTTCTTAGGAAAATAATTCTGAAATGATGAAGCCACTGGAAGCGTTTGGAGCTCCCGCTGCTCTTTTTTATATATCCACTTGCATGATCACCCTGTAAAATGATTGGGGCAGAAACTGTTACGTCGCTACGTATACGGCCAATGGGGCTAACTGTCATTTAGGGAAGAATGTTCATTTGAGTGGAAGATCTGCAAGTGGTAATGCAAAACTTCTCTTTGAGTTCATCTGCAGGGATAACATCTATATTTAGAGAATGTCAGTGTGATGCCAATAAAGCTAGACGCCTTTTATTCCAATTTTTTTCACAATTCATGCTGACTGAAATAATTATTACCAATGTATATCTGATAGCATATTCAGTACAGCATTGTAGACATATTAAACAACTTAAATCTTGATTTTCGGGACTCGTTAGCTCTCCTGCAGTTACGTTTCCGGTTCCTTGTTCTTCCAGGCTACTGTTCTACCCCTTAATTTATTTCCCACAGTACAGGATACGGAATCGCTGACAAGGTCGACAATAATCATAAGTAATAATAGAAAATGCCTTTTCATATCAGTGAGCATTGAAAGTCGTCAAGTTATTGTTCCCCTGGAAAAGGCCGGTCCTGTGATTGAAACTTCTGAACTTGCCATGTCCTTAAGGAAATATCTTTCCAAAGTAATTGGGAGGGAAATTTGATTCTTCTTTTTTATTTAATTGAATTCAATTTCCTAATGCATTTTTTTGCGTTGCGAATGCATTCCCCAGTGCGCAGGTGTGCTAACGGAATGATTTGAAGAAGCATTTCCACCATGTCTGGTGAATCGGACGGTCAAGGTGGATTTATAGATGTTTGTTATCTGCTGTGTCAAAGCTTCAGAAGGAGGTTCGTGCAGCTGATTCACTTCTTCTGCACTTGCATGTGTTTCCGGTCGGCTGAAATCCAATGGATGAAAGAGAACGTGCCTGCCACTCATGATCTCGTTGGACAAATGGAACAAATGTGACTCCAACTATTCCAACAGGCGGCAGCCATGTGTCATTTACTGATATGAATGTGTCTGGCCTTCGGCTTGGTCACCAACTTCAGTAGAGCTAACGTGTACATTAAATTTCTCTTCTGCAAGGTAAATCAGTGTTCAACATTCTAATATTTGCTATTTTTTAAAATTGCCAATTAACCATGATGCTTGAACATTGAATGCTAACAGCGTCGGTTTTCTTCTGCATGCGAAGTCTGGAGCGAGGGTTTAGACTATCACTGAAAGATGGAGAGCCGTGAGGGAATCTGAGAACCAGAATCCGAAGCACGTTTATTATCGCCATTATGTGTCGCGAGATTTGTTAACTTCGCAGCAACAGCTCAGTGCAATACATGATAATATAAAAGGCATGAAAAATAAATAAGCAAATCAATTTCAGCATGCAATTGGAGTGTGTATATAAATATATATTTTTATATACTCCTTCGACTTACAATTCCTGAAGTCCACAATTAAGTAATTCGACTTACGTGGACCTTTCCATTTGCAGCTCTGACAACTCTTAAAACTAAATTCTTCCTGACGACTTTTCCTCTGTTCGTTCGATTTTATTTTCCGTCATGCATGCAGTATCCGGTATTGCGAGGCGTTGAACCCATCAGATAGCGAGAGACATAATTCATTGTTTTTCCTCGGAGCTGGAACATTAGAATGAACAGAGTAGTGAAATATCTGATCTGAATCTGACAGTTCACAATTCAATTCTCCCTGCTGAACGTGGAGTGTGTCCCTCGAAAGATTTTAACTCAGGGTAAGTTTGGATTGTTGCATTGTTCGATCTTCTGTGAAGCAACCGACCCCATTGTGTATCCATGTCAGCACTATTCAGATTAAGAATATTCTAATGGAGATAGTCTCATTAGTATGTTTGAATAAATGTAATTCATGACAACGGTGCTGTGTAGTAGTATTTTACTATCCGCTTCATCGTTCATTGACTGGAAATAAATGTCAGCTGGAAACAGATGAGTTTGCGTCCTGTAGAACCACACACTCTTTAAAAATGTCTTTGGTTTTATCTTTATTTCCCCGAAAGGATCAGAATCTTGTAAGTAAACTCGTCGGTGCTTCCTTAATTTTTTACAGTCTAATGGTTGTACACAACATCGCGAGATCGGTGAACTAAGGTAGCTCACATAATACTTCACACCACCACATAATACTTCAGTGCGATACTCCTTGTACTGAACATATCCAAATGTTAAAACGTGAATGAACTGGAGGAAGCAGTTACCGATGACACAGAATGATACGACTGCGAAGCCTGGCTCAAGAGCGTCACCTGCCTTCATTATGCGAATATGGTAAACAACTGCTGAATGCACGTCGAAGTATGAATTAAAATGCGACATTATATCATGCATTAATTGGAAGTCCTATTTTTTTAATGCTGATTTTAGCATTTTGAGAAATGTTTCTAGTTTGTTGAGGGATTTCATAATTTTAGTCTAGCAATGTTCATCCTGTTTCTTGTTCAGAAGTTGCGTTGCCTATAATGCAGGGATAGGGAAAGAAAGAAGAATTAACGAACTCGCTAAGGTACTTTTGGGATTTAAAAAAAAACAGACGAAAGCAGATGAGTGGCAACCACTTATGTCAGCTCCGTGATCGATGTACCAAGAGCCTCTGATGGCGTTCTGACTTTCCAGTCCCGCTAGTACTGCCTTACTCACATTCCCATTTGGATATTCGCAACTGAACACTACGGATCTTCCCTGATTCACACCAGGCATTCGCCTCCCGCGTTACCTTCAAATCTGGTGCATTTTAATGCAGTGTAATACCATTGAGTTTGATTTTAATTCATATTGCACCATTAATATAGAATAAAATAGCTTCTGGCCTGTTAAAGGAGCCGCACGCTCTGGATTGTTGGAGATTATTTTAACAGCAGCTTTACATTGATAAATCCAAATTGCCTGAAATAGATCCAACGTTCCGATTTTCTACTCTGCATCTGTCTCAACGGTCCGTTTATATTCAGCCGAGGCCACGCATTAAAAGGGATGGGCACATCTGAGGGAACACAGAGATTTTTACACAATGTCTGCATTGCACACACCGATACACCGGCATCAGAACGCTATACGTAACTGAATGAGTTCACGGACCGCACACACAAGTGTTAGTTCCTCTATATTCTTACCAGGCAGGCCAATAAGAGAAATGATCAGGTACCATACCATATCTTCTTCATGCTATGTGAGGTTCAGCCTGTCTGCAGCTTCCCGCGATCTCGCTGAAAGAATTCTGAGTTGATGAATCTCCGTGGTCATTCATTTATACTCGCTCCAGTACAATGAATATTCAATACTACACAAGGCAGACGTATTCCCCCCAGTATCTCCGCTAAAATAAACCTGATATTATTCAAGTAAAAATTCCAATTGTGATGAGGTATGGATAACCTGAGAAGAAATTGCAAAAGTTTAAAGACGAAGATATGAGGATCTAAAAAAAAATCAATGAATGTTGTTGCGAAACTCTGTCAGGCTCTGCCTCTCGGTTTCATGACTGCTCATCTTGTCCCACCCCAGACTCCACAGACTTTGTCATCATAGACGAGTGTTATATTGTCATTGGGCTACTCTGTTCCATTCAGGAAATTGTTTCGGCTACTGATCTTGCAATCTGTTGTCTGTACATTCCGTAATCTATTTCACAGCCTTCAGCTAACACTGCATCCAATCTTACGATGATACCGAACTCATGCCGTTTCGTCCATTCTGGGAGTTTTTGGATGTTGCTAACACCAGCAGCTCCAAACACTTCATGATGACTGGCGTGAGTGCCAGCGAGCGGTATTCGTTCAGATCATAAAGCTTTCAGGCCGCAGAGCAGATTTCGGCCATCCGGCCCATCGACTCTGTTCCATCATTGTACCATGGTTGCTTTATGTGCTGTCAGCCACATTCCCTTGCACTCCTCCAATGACTTCTGAAGAACAATCATCAGGAACAATTTGTTTTATATATACCCAGTGATGGCCTGTGGGAAGACTCTCAGTCGATGCGAGTTTTCATCGTGGTTGATAACGTCCCTAATGCTCATAAATCTCTTGTTATTGTTGTTCTGCATTTAATCGGGCTGCGTGCTCCTAATTCTGGCTGCACAGGGAGCTCATTTGGCTTGAAGTCGGCGTCCTGTACATGCAACAATATTCCTCTTACACTAAAATAATTATAATCATTGTACTACAACAAATAAACTGTGTCAATTAAACACAAGGCATTGATCACGTTACATTGACCTCACTCTTTGTGTTCCTCACAGACTGGTGCCTGCTGTAACAGCGGAAATGCAATGGAACCGACGACTTGGTTTGACAAACTCTTTTTTTTCTAGAAAATGTCAGAGTAAACCTGAAAGAGACATTTTAAAAGTTTGATGCTCCCCTCTGTATTTAGTTTGGGGAATTGCATAAATATAGGTGTTTGCACAGGGACTCAGGCGCATGATGTGATATTCGGTTTGTGCAATGATATCTACCGGGGAAAAACTGTCGTGATCAGAATACATGGCGAAAGCGGTAGTAAGTACGATTCCTTAAGTAACAGAAGATGCCCGATAAAGCGATCAAACAGGTAAATCAATATATTAAAAAAAAACTTTCAAAATCTACCAAAGCAGAATTCCAGTCACGTGAACGCGACAAATGCCGCTGAGCTCATGGCTCCCTGCTTAATCAATCAAACATGAAATATCTCCAATGATTCGCAGAGCTGGAAATGAGAAAAGATACTGGGTATACCCTGCTGCAAATATTCTCTAAGCTTTCACTCTACAGTTCGTTTCTTTTACGTGTGCCAACATGGCAACATTTCGGTCAAAAAGAAAGCGGACTGTATGCTACCATCAGATGCACAATGGCGACAAGGAAGGTCGTGTAAGAGGGGTACGTTGAATGCGGGGAATTAAAATTTCTTGCAGATCGCAAGTAAATCTGATACTGCACTCGTAATCATCCAGACTCAGATACATTCTGGCAGACCGGAATTCCCTTGGGAGAGAACGATCATTGTAAGCACGCTTGCTGTTAATAAAATGAAGAGACGTCATTAACTCAGATAATAATCGCCTTTCACTTTACTCGTCCCATACAGACCAGTCCACTCGCCCCGTCCGAAGAAACCGGCATTCGGAAACCAACAACGTCGGGGCAATTCCTGGGAGAAACAACGTTCAAGTAAAACATCAAGTTAAGACGACTCAGAAGTCAGCGCGGAAAGGCGTGTCTTTTAAGAATTATTATGGGTTCTTTGCAGCCCAAGGAAATATTTATTTCTGCATGGACGAATTACTTGTGATTTATTAATTATTCATAGTAGGTTAGATCCTCCGTCGAGACCTCTTTATTCCATTAACTCTCAGAAAACTTCTGGGCCAAGGTTAATGGAGGAAACGACTGAAAACCAGACTGGTAAGGGGTCAGTGTACAGCACTGATGGGGTTGGTCAGCGGTGGGTTTTCGATCATTATTATTGGCTTTGGAGCCTTTTAGGTAGGTGGAGCTTTAAAAAGGAAGCGCTAGGGAAATTCCATGCAGACTCCAGAGCAGATTACATAGTCGGCACAACATTGTGGGCCCCAAAGGCTTGCAATGTGCTGTAATTGTCCATGGTTTGCCTTGCAATTGCAGTCACGTAACAAACTAGAGACAGGAACACATGGCAATTTAAAACTACAGTCTGACAGCTCGGGAGAAATACAGAAAAAGACGGAGGTACTGACAGTATCTCTAACCACTATCTCACAGTATTGAATATGCACGAATACAAACAGTTACAGTCACATGTCCCTATAAAACCGATAAACGTATAAAAACACAAGCGATCTGACAATGGAGAAACTGATGGTTCTTTCAGTTTGACGCCTTTTCCTGGCAATCCATTGACTTCACAGTACAGTCGATTGCGTAGTCGCATCCGCTTTGTGAGTTCACTGTGATTTTGAAGGGTGCCAGAACAAGCTAATAGCCCTGCACATAATTACTGCGACTGAACGATCCTGAAGCATTGACTGAAATCATCGATGCGACGTTAAATGGGCAAAGCATCCATCCAGTGCAGAATGGCTGGTTATGCTTTCCGTGTCTCGCTAAGGGAGGCGGTTTATGCATAAAGTTGCAGGTGCTGTTGAACTCTTACATCACTGACCATCGAATACAGGAGTATACGAATCTGACAGATTCAGCAACTCAACCGCATAGTTGTGCTAAAATATTCCTTGCACCATTTGATTTCTGTTCCAATTGCAAATAGGGACTACTGTGTTTAAAGCCGACTGCAGTAACAGTGTCCAATTGGCCTTTTCGTCCGCCGTGATTAAATGCATTCATGGTGCTAGATAGTTTGAAATCAGTCCATTTTGTCCATGACAACCAGGATGCCCATCAAAGCTCGATCAAATTTCCAGCGTTCGGCGTATAATCTTCCTAAGCATTTCAAAGCACGAACCTCTTCTGCTTCTGACTGATGTTTTATTGCCATTTTTATAGAAGATTACACAAATCTACAGGAAAAAGACTGAATGCATTCACCCTTGTGATACTCCTCGCAGTGTTAGACACCTTCAAATGATGGCTGTCAAGAATAATGTCCTTCTTGTCCAACTTCTCTCACGTTGGAATTCCTTGTGTCCAAGAACCAAGTTCATAAATCACTGCTGCACTATGTTCACTACAATACGTTCCCTTCTAATACTCGCTGAGAAAAACAGAAAAGGCATCTCCAAGTACTTGATATTGCACTACTGTTTCTAGATTACTGTTGGCTTTCACTCCTTCTGTTCTACAGCAGCCCCCTGGGACAAATTGTTTATAGCGGATATTCCAGCTTGATCGACTTTCCCAAATACAGCACGTCGGAATTTTCCGAAATAAGCCCCATTTCACACACCTCGCTCCACTTACACAACTGATCAAAAATCCACTGTGATACTTGAGGACTCTATTCAGAGTCCAACATATCAGCTACGCAGATAACAACTGCAAATGTCGGTCCGTGGCATGTATATTAAATTCCCGCATGGTGATTTAGAAGACAGAGAACAGCACATAAATAAATCCAGCACAATCGTGGAGCCAATTATGCATCCAGTTGGCTATTTATCGCTCTTTTGCGTCCTGTCTAACCAGTGAGAGCAGCATGGAAGGTGAAAGGCCTCCACTACATCGAACCCGCTTACTGTTTTGCCCTCGTCGAACGGTATAATGTGACGAATATTCCTGGTCAGCTCTGGTGAATTCCAACAAAGCAGCTACTTGTTTTTGTGGACCCTGCGTCTGCAACTTCGGGTCTCTAAGGAGCCACTTTCTCACCCCTTCAACATCACGGCAATTGCCAGACCCCCCTGTGGGTATGGGCTTGTCAGGGCGCGCACACAACCTTTGCACATGAGCATCACAGACCTCCACGACTCCATCATATTCCTCCCTATCGAACCTCACTCAACACCCTCTGATCTTGGGTTTCTCCTGCCTCTCCACCTACGATCCTCACTTCGCCTGTCCATCCGTTTCGCTGCTGAGTTGTTAACCCAACGGCCTGCAACTTCAGTTGACATCTGGTAAACACGTGGAGCGAATGAAACCATCGACCTCAGCCCGCTCTCACACGAACACCACGACTTGGCTATCGCCTTCAGAAAATGAAAGTCCTGCACCCAGTCTCCTCTCGGACAACGCGCACCTTGATCCACCTCCTTGCGGGCCTTACCTCTCCTCGAGGTCGTCAGCTCGATCTGACTCCTCATCAACCCACCCATGAATGACTACTCAGTCAACGCGGTGCAGCTTCATTCTCCCATTCCAGACCCCAGTCGGCGCCCGAGTAAAACACTCAAAGTTGTCCACCCTTCACTAGACTGGATCTACGGAATCTGCATCTGCCAGGTGATGAACAAAAGTTGGCGATCATAACGCCTGCTGCTCAGTACGAATGCCTGGTGATGCATTTCTAACTTTCCAACAGTCCAGCTGTTTTCCAAGCCTTCATGTACCTGATCCTCCTCGCCTCAGTTAGGTTTTGTTTTGCTCATAATCCGCAGACGAATTGTCAGTCAGTAAGAGCAAAACATCACATGATCAAGTTTTTGCGTTGACCTGTCGACTCTAATCCATTAATGTGGAAGATGTATTTTCATTGGTCCCGGGTAGCTCACGATCGACACAACTTCTCTGCCATGGCTATGCCAAACTATGATACTATCATTGTCATGGTTAACAGTCCTTGGCCTTCCCTTCGGATGTGTCTATAGTGCAAGACCTGCCGGTCAAGGCCCTGGTGCCGCACTGCGGGAGGGCTATCGTAGCTGCCAATCGTACCTTTGTCGCCCGAACAAATTATCTGAGACTGGGGGACTTGTCTCAATGTCCACAAGCTGAATTTTGTGTAGAGATGATGAATGCATTTCAGTGAATGCCGAGGCTATACCGGGACGTCATCACTTTGATCAGTTGATGCTACAGACGCAAAAACATTTTCCGTAGGATTTAACGACAGTCAGTAGGACCAGTAATGATGCTGTCAGACTGGCTAGTAGTGATATTATCATTTCAGCTCAGTGTTACTTCAAAAGAAGCAGTTATATCATCAGCGTGGTCAGTGACATGTTAGTAAAGCGCGGACCGTTCTGCTTTTAGAACGGATGTGTCTCTATGAACTATAAAAAAAACAAGGTTTTTAATAGTTCTGACGTTTCAGCATTGCAGTAAATGAGCCTGCTGTCGCCCAATCTAAATCCAGGTATTGCCTCCCCAGCCGTTCAGACAGATGACCGTGAATGCGTCTACTAGATACACAGTTTGTGCACATTCATTCGGTTGTGTTTCAGATTACTGCACATCTGACGAGGTCAACTTCATTCTGTGCCTTTTTACGTTTTTTTTTCTCATTCCAGCAATGTATTTACAAATTATTTCAAAATGTTTTAAAATGTTTAATTTTTGAGTAAACCATCCCAGAACTGAGCATATTCCGTAATTGAGCAAGTGCCGCACCATAACGGGTTAACTGCATCTCATCTCGACTGTAATTATTCTAATTACTGATGTGAAATAATTCTCCCTTATTGTTTATACACAGCTTTCTTGAAGCAAGAGAAAACACATTTTTATCAACATTCAGTACATTTTTGAATAGTTAATTATCTTCCAATTTGATTACAATATACACAGGGTATTTTAATATATATATACATAACCTAGCGAACATGGTGAAACCTGATTTATTTTCGTGCGGCAACACGAGTGAATCTGCAGATGCTGGAAATAAATAAAAACACAAAATGCTGACAGAACTCAGCAGGCCAGACAGCATCTATGGGAGGAGGCAGTGACGACGTTTCGGGCCGAAATCGTTCATCAGGAGCCGTGCGAGTGGCGGAGTCGCTAAATAAGAGTATAACAGTTCTTGCAAAGAAAGAGCAACGAATTTCATTTAAACATGTCAAAATAAAAATGTGCCGGTGTGATATGTAAAAATAGCACGTAGTGATGATAATGAAAACTGAATGAATATTTCCCCTCAATCACCGAGTCAATCCTGACATCAGAACGAAAATAACAACAAATATGAGGTTTATTGCTATCCTTTTCACTGCTGTATCGGTTACTCGTTGGCACATTGACTGTAAATCACTGTCCTGAGAACTGTATATCATGTAAAATCGGGTCCATGACGCTACGTTGAACGGATATTCTGTCAACGACACTTCTTCATGTTGTTACCTAACACACCACGAGAATCTCGTCTTCTATAACTTCCGCCGTCTTCAACGGAATCTTACGAAGGTGCACTTACCCTACCCTGCCAACAGCCCCTACTGCTGTTTCTGCAGGTCAACCTCACTCCCATATCCACTACTGATTTCCTTCATACCACTTATCCCGGCAAGTACCTACCTGCATCTACACCTCCACCGTCACCAATAACTGATCACAACAATCAGTCCTTCCAGATCTGATAGTTATATCGGGATATTTCGGTGTGGCAACCCCCACAATGGCGAGACCTAATGGCGATTCGGTCACCGCCTTGATAAATACTGTGCCATTGTTTCGCATTCACCTTCTAAAATCGATGCTTTTTGCGAATGCAAATGTAAATAATTCCCAGTATTCCTATGGAACTGGATCGGTGGTCGGTCTATAATAATGAAGCCCACTGAATCCCAGATGTTGACTTTCAAACTGCTTTGAAAAAAACAGGCCAAAATTCATACGTGCTCGGTGATTAGCCTTTAAAATTATCCTTTCTTTCCACGCATGCCATGCAACAAGAATATGAGGGAGTACATCACACCTACGGTAAAATAAATCTTCAGCAAGTCAATAGCAGTTTGGATGCCTTCAGTAAAAGGAAACCCGCTTCATCATATTTCACTCTGCTGTATGTTAACGTGTGTGATGCTCCTCCGGACATCCGGCGTCCGGAACGACAACCACGGTTGCAGTGAAACTCACCACCTCAGAGTTCACAGGTTTTGCGGGGAAATGTATCTCCGTCCGTCATTGTTCTTCCCAACGTCTTCACATTCGCAACTTGAAAGACTGCAATCCTGCAAAAGAGAAGTTAATCCTTTCCATCGGCGGAGCAATTGGGGACCGACAATAAATGATTCCTTGTTGAGAGCGCAAGTATCGCTGAAATGAACAAAACCAGTACGAGCTTTGATGTATTGATTAATGAACCCGATTGATTGATTACTGACCCTGCTAACAATAAAATGGCGGAATAGAAATTGAAGTGAGCTATTGTCGCAAATAATGGCAGCGTTTACGATTTAGGGATAAATATAATCCACAACAAAAGTTCAATCCAATGTCAGAGTGGCGCAGTCTGCCTCACAAATGGTATTCAAATTGTTAAAATAGAAAACGTGTTGTCAACGCTGAGATACACTCAAACGAGTCGAGAGCCACACATCGATATCAGATCCAAGATGGATAAGGAGAGGTGAATCATCCTTCAATGGGCGATGGGCCGAACATCGATATCAGCTCCAAGACAAATACACGTGTGAGGCTTTCTCCAGGCAGCTGAGGGCTGCAGATTGATACAAGCCCACTCTGGAAGTGGCGAGAATTATTTTTCAAATAATCCGAGGGCCGCTCATCGGTGCGAGTTCCACAGCAGGCACAGAGCGGTTTGTACAACAAAAACAAGGAAATTAGATTGAAAGGTGAGCTTGAACGCACCTTCTATTCTGCCCAAAGAGATTGGTGACATTGCGGAAAATTAGAAGACACTGAATGGAGAAATGGGACGGAGATAGTCATGGAGTCGTAGATTACTACTACAGAGAAATAGGCTAATACTCACATCCAGATAACACCCTGTGATCTTCCTTGTACACTCGATCGACATCTGAGTGCATAGGCTTCACCTTTTTCATGTTTTACTTTTCATCACAAACACTTCAGTCTACGTCTAGATTCCCTCAGAGGACGGGGAAAATCTCCGGAAATTCACCTTGTCTGTAACCCCCAAAACTTTGTATTCTTTTGAAAAATGTCCATTCATTTTCGAGCTCTCAAAGGAATAAATAAATTATTTAACCTATTTAAACTGTCTCTCCTGTAATCAGTCTCCGAACTCTTCATTTGAAATTATCTCTGCACACTTTGAAGCTTATTGACATTTCAAAATTGTTGGTAGGTGACCGGAGTAGCTCACGATGTTCTATCTACGGCCTCGCCAATGTGTTGTTCAGCTTCAACGTAATGTCCCAACTCCTGTTCTCCGTGATCTAGCTGCGAAGTCTAATGTGATTAGAGTTCAATTCGACCCGATCTGCCTGTGATGCCGCTTTCCTGGAAATATCGATCAATATCCTCAGGTCGCTTTTTAAATACTGCACACGAAATTCTAGAAAATATGTGCGTTTTAAGCTATTGTATATTTCTTCGCAACGTTGACCATCTCACAGTTGCCTATATTAAATGTCACCTGCCATTTTCAGCCCACTTCCTCGCCGGTCAACAACAAGCTACTAGCTTGGATATAGTTCCTGGCTGGAACAACGCCCCCAGCCTAGCAGACGTCCGCAATTCTTCTGTTTCAGTTTTCCAAAATCGACATCTAAATCATTAACATTCATGATAAATAACAACGGGCTGAAGAGCAATCCCTGCAGTAGACTTGTCAGATTCACAGAATCAACCATCCACTCTCTGTTAATCTAGATAAGAACGTTTATCAAACCGTCCACAAGCCGCAGCTAAATTCGTGCTGGTGCGTAAACTTTTATTATCAAAGTTCCCGGCGATAATCATCTAAATCGCGTTGATATACACGGAAGAACATACAAACAACGTGTTTTATTGTGATACATGTCATCAGGGGATACTGTGACCTTCATCAATCAAATGACTCAAAATGACTGGAGCAAGCGACAGAAAAACAGATCCCAACTTCCTCTTCTATAAATTGTGCCCCATTTCACCTGCCGAGCTAATGTTTAAGGTCCGGCTCTGAACGGCAGAAGCGAATATGCTCTGATGAATGTGACAAAATAAATTTGTTTGATGTTCATTGCTCATGTTGTTTGATCAGGATGATTGTCTATGTTAGAAACAAAACTGACCAGTAAACGTCCAATTTCAGCAGCTGACGTCAGATGTCTTGGAAAGCACATTGACAACGTTTATATTATCGTTTGCTTAAAATGTAATTACTTGTAACATCCCTTGGGGAGCCGAATTCATGGCACGCTGACAGAGTGAGAATAAACCCAACTTTAATATCAGTACTTGTGTTGTTGATTGCCCCTCTTGCGACTGATGTGATAATCACACTAACTGCCTCAGTGGAATTGCTCTGATTGCATGTAACTCTGTAAAACCGATCACCGGCCCATATGAGCAGTTGGAATGTTCCATACAACTGAACGTTGCCTCTGACGGAATATGGGATATCCAGCGATTTTCTACATCGCGGGAATTTTCTATCCTACATTTGTAGCGATCGCTATCCCTGGTAAGGTACTGGAGAGGCTCACTATATGTACGTTGTCGTCTTAATCTTGCTTTTGTTCCGCTGCACTGTTTCTACTTTTACTGAGCACAGATGATACCTTCGTCTGAAATGTGTTTGCAGAATTGAAGATTCAAGCATCTGATATAATTGTTATTCATATTCCCTACTGTTTCTACGTGAGGCTTTTTTTTTTGTCAATTACTTTGGTGCCGATATTGCCATTGTTCCATAGTTTAACTACGCTCGGCTTTCTAAACCGACAGTGGACGCTTTTCCAGATCAGAAGCAGTTTCAACTGACCGGCCAGTCTTATATCGATACTCAGGTTTGTTCTTCCATAAACCACTACATTATAACAAATGCATGCAATTTCATGATTTCACTACAAATATTCCCATCAGCAATTTCATCTCAAATAATGGAAATGGTGTTGTTTATGGAGAGATCGAACTTCACCGGTGATGAGCAGTGGAAATCAGATGCCCGGCTCTGAACTGTCGGTAAGTCGCCAACCCACTGTTAATTCTGTCCATTGTTGTCCAGCCGGAGTGCACGGGCAGAGTCCGCACAAATTGTATTTCTGCTTTTCACTTCCAAATTAAAAAAAAATCATATTCTGCATTGCTATGTAAAAATGGTGTCCATGCAGACATTTTCATCTAACGATAATTCGGTGATGTTTTTTTTTTTCTCTCTGAATTTCTTGTAGTTAATTTAACGGCGATTGTGATCCTATCTCGGGGAAAATGCGGACTCTCCAAAAGTATCACCCGTTACCTGGTTGGAATGGCAGCAGCGGATATGATGGCGATTATAATTTTCGCTTTACTAGATCAGACCAACAGTATTTACAATTATTACCGATACCTGCTCATCACTCCAGTATGCGCTCTGACACTTGTATTTCATATTGTGACGAGGGACTGTTCTGTATGGTGTACGATCTGTTTTACCTTCGACCGTTTCATCGCAATATGTTGTCGAAAGCTCGGGGAGAGATACTGTACTGAGAGAACTGCAACTGTGATTATGGTGACCGTGTTTTTAGTGAGTTGCGGGAGAAGTATCCCGTTTTACTTTGTTCTTGAACCTTATGTCATCATTGACAACGTGTCGTGGCGTTGCGTCCACACACATGAATACGCTACTTTACCCGTGAGGAAAGGAGTCGAACTACTGGATAGCATTTTAACACTGTTGCTACCAATCGGCTTAATTCTAGTGTTCAATGGGTTAGCAGTGAGACATATAATTGCGGCAAATAGAGTCCGCAGAGGGCTTCGGAGGAGCCGCGATAAACAGAGAGATACCGAGGTGGAAAACCGCAGAAAATCGATGATTTTGTTGTTTGCAATTTCAGCTAATTTCATATTATTTTGGATACCCGATATAGCTCATTCGCTGAAATGGCAAACTGAAAATTACTAATACCAGGACAGATATTTGAGCTCCCCGGTATATATACTACAACAATTTGCGGCAATTTTGAAATTTCTGAGTATGTGCACCAACACTTGTATCTGTACACTGACACAGAGGAAATTCTGAGAAGAGCTGAAGAATGGAATGAAATATGTTTTCGCGTTAAATGGACGTCTGTGTAAATAACTCGCACTCCAATTGTAATTCAGTGGAGTTTTAGAATTAAACTTTTCTAAAAATCAGTAGGTTTGGCAAATACGTCATAAATTCAAGCAATCATGGGCCTGGGCATCCTGAAATAAATAAATTCCAAATTATTGCAGAGATTTGACGAAAATGTGGGGAACGTTATCGCAACATATAAGCCATGATCAGCAGGCTCCAGGAGAGCTTCATCCACCAGGAATGTTTTTCTATGTTATATTGCCTGGTCTTTTAAACTTTTAAACTTTTAAACGCAAGGAAATTGTGATAGTATCACGTCTGAGGAAAGTGGGGGACACTGTACTGGGGTTGTATGTCAATAGACTGTGAGTAGAACTCACTACTATGAAGGGAACAAACACACGTGTGACAGTATTCTGTGCTGAAAACGCATTACAAAACGAAAACAACACACAGTGAGAGTGACAGATCGAGAGATCGATTTTGCGCAGGTGCTTATACACTATTAAAACGACTGTTGTCACAGGCAACTTAAAGTTCACTGATCTTCATCGGCAATTCTTCTGTTTAAAAAGTTTAGACTTGACAGGATTACTCAGTTGTGTACAGGAAGGAGACCTGGCTGAAGAAACGCGAAGGCGGACTAGTGAACAGTTCATCCTGTGCTAATACTAGAGAGTGAAATGGGTCAGGTAACTGATCTCTCCGCGTTCCAGCATTTCAGAACGATAAAGCACAGCTATTCGACATACCTTACACTGGGATAGCAGCAGAAAATGTGCAATGCTATTTATTGATACTATTCGATAGGCACGTGGGAGCCGAATAAGGGAAGAGATCTGTTCCATCAAATGCACAAGGGAAATATGGAGATTGTTAATGGAGCCCTTGACTGAGGTTCAGCATTGGCTTCTTTCATTGAGGCGGGGATCGGATGGCTCTTAAAGTAACCCTGGTTGACAAGCGATATTTAACACCTCTTCAAGTTGAAAAAAGAATATACCCAAGGGTTTGGGTGAAAGGATCAGGCAAGGCTATGGAAAGTCACATTGGAGCCGGGGGGGGGGGAGTGTATTTAAAAATGGACTGAGAAGAATTAAAAGGAAACATGAGAAGGTATGTGTGACTCGCATTAAGGTAGGTGAAAAACAGGATGATGACGGCATAGCGAGTGGGAGAGTTAAGATATAAAAGAGGAAATATGGCTCTGGAGTTCAAGGAGGCGGTGAAAGTCCTTCATGATTCTTTGCTTCGGTATACAGCAGTGAGTGAGATCTTGATAAATGTGGATACAGCGAAAAAAGGCAGGCGTGCTCAGACATTCAGACGATCAGAATTAAGAGCTGGAAAGAGGGAATACATGAATATAAACAATTTGCCGCTGCGAGAAGGTATGCAATCCAGATAATTAGCGAAAGCGTGCGGAGATATTGCTGCGCGTTTGGACATGACATTTGCTTCATCACTGGCCGCAGAATTAGTGCGGGAAAATTGGAGACTGGCAAATGTTATTTCTTTGTTCAAGAATCGTAATAGGCAGAGTGTTGAGAATTACAGGCCAGTGAGTCTTCGGTCAGTAATGGGCAAGTTATTATTGAGCCTTGTTAGAGACAACATTTACGGAGAAATATATTCTAGTTGGTGATAGTCAGAATGGTTTTGTGTCCTTTATGAGCCAGTAAAAATCCATGAAAAAGTTAAAAACAGGCAGATGTAGCAGAAGAATCGATATGGGATATAATGATTGTGTGAACTATTAGACTGGGGTCCCTATGGTGCACACTTCCAAAAAATCATTTGGCCTGGAATCTACTGAAACCTGACCGCATAGATTGAGAACTGGCTAAGCAAGGAAGGCCAATGACGCAGTGGATGGATTGTATTCTGCCTGGAGGACAATGGCTAGTGATGGTCTGCAAGGAAGGTATAACCATTAGTACACTTTGCACTACATTAGTACACTATATAGACTCTGCTCTAATACTGTTCTGAGTAACAAGCTTTAGTTTGACCATTCTGCAGGACTTGATAATTCACTGTGTTAGGGCTTAATTGAATGCAAGCTACTAAATTCGGACTGAAACCACACGGTACCTAAACTGAAATTGCGTATGCTTATTACAGGACTGAAGCTGCGCGCTATCTAAACTGAAATCACGTTTACATATTAAAGGCAGATGGTACGGATATTCCATTTTTTTTATTTTTCCAATGAAACACTGCAACTCATGATCAGTATTTCAAAATATTCAGCAGCATCCTTTGTTGCTTTCCAAATGATCCAGATTCCCAAAAAGCGAATTTCAAATTTCCAATTCAAGTAAACAAGAATTCACTTTATGTCAATTTCATCATACCTGGAATAGATACACTCACATCTCGATCTATTTAACGTTGATTTCCCATGGCCAGTGCAGAATCCGTGTCTCCCTCTGAATTCAATACCACAGTAAACAAACACAAGAACGCATTCGAAATACACAGGTATGGCAAAACAGTAATCTAAGCTCCAGCGTTTCTTCCTTCAAGACTGTCGCTGGTAAATGTCGTATATAGAATAAACAGTAAAACCCTAGCGCGATAATACGTACCAATTAATCTAAAGAACAAAGGGAAACCAGATGTGGGTGATTACGGACTCATACACAGAGACTTTATTCAATTTTGGAAAAGGAAGCAGTCCGTGATAGAGTGTTCCTGCATATTTATTTCAACCAATGAAGTGGACTTTTACAGACAGCGATATCCTCTTGTTAACGAAAAGATTAATTCAAATATCTTTTCACTACAATATTAACAATCACACGATTGCCTACAGTTCATTCACACACCCATTTCCTCTGTTTCTCTTTCAAATGAACTCAGTAATATCGAGAACTTGTGCAATATTTTGCATTCTCAGTGCGTTCCCACGTTAAACTATTGCAGAACCCTTAACTGTGGAACAGTTAACAAATAGTCTATAATTAGAATCATACAACATTTAAGAAATCCTTTCCAGTCTAAAGCGAAAGGACACTGGAAGTTATGTATCGTCCGCAAATTATTATGCAACATATCTAAAATATGACGTAACATCTTCACCAAATCTCCAACGACTTAAACGTTTTCTCACCTCCAATCACGGAATAAAGATAAGTTTAAGACTAAATTAACAATTTGTTGTATGTTATGTTTAATAATCCCTATCATCACCGTTAAAATAACAGATTCGTGCACAGTACTGATACCTTGGCCACACGCGACACCCCTCCCCCACCCCTACCGGAGGAATGGTCTTCACTGCCTTAGTGATGGAGTGAGGGTGCATTCGTTTAGTGTGTTACCTTCTCTATAATCGGAGGGAGGAGCTTAGATGATGCCGCCTAACGGAGACTCTTTTTCTGGCATCTTCTGATTCAGCTATATTTCTATCTTTAATATCTCTTCTTTCTTCTCTGAGCTCGTTTGAAGGCCGTGGCCTGTGTTTACACGGCATAAAAGCATATGAAGCTACGAAAGGGATGGATAAGATAGAGGCAGGAAAGTTGTCTCCACTGGTAGATGGAAACAGAACTAGGAGACATAACCTCAAGATACACAATGTACATTTTGGACAGCGATAAGAAGGAAATGTTTTCCCAGAGAGTGGTGAATCAGCAGAATTCTCTGCCTAAATGAACAAATCAGGCTACCTCAGGAAATATATTTAAGACATGTTCGTATAGAGTTTAGCAATATCGGTGAATTAAGGGATAAGGGGAAAAGGCAGCGAGTTGGAGATGAGTCCATGGACAGATTGGCCATGAACTGATCAACTGGTGGAGCAGGCTCGATGGGTGAAACGCCCTACCCCTGTTCCTATTTCTTAAGGTCTTCTGTTTTGTTTGCTTGCCGCTCGTATGACTGCATTAGGTTAGCACGTCTAGCGGCATCTTCTGCAAACACTCAAAAGTAACTTAACGGATTCTTTAATTCACTTAGTTCTCTATCCTTGTATTTCCGGAAAAGTTGAATGTTACGAATTTAATTATCAGTCTTTAAAAAAACCGCTATGTGCTGATATCTTCGCACAGGAACACAGTCCAATCAATTTCATTTATTTTGCCATATTGGGACATTACTCTACTCTCTGGTGATCAGTTGTCTGTAATAACTCAGTATGATTATTCGCGGGAAGTAATGTCCCAATCAATATTTATCAGATGCTGAGGTACAAATGAAGTAGTGCATGTTATATTCTTCATTCGGATTTCAGAATCTGGCCACTCTTTGTCCAACTCGCTGTTCTATTATAGTCTGGTCACTCGTTCGTTCACTCTCCGCTCAACTATTATAGTCTGGTCACTCGTTAGCCCACTCTCCGCTCAACTATTTCTCTTGTCACTCTTTGCCCCTCTCTCCGTTCCTCAATTAGTCTGGTCACTCTTTGGCACTGTCTCTGATAATCTCCAGAAGACAACATACTAACACTATCAGAATAGTCCTGAAATTCTCAGCATGCCTGGCTCTGGTCGTACCTTACGGTACCTTAGAGTCGTACCTTAGGTGTGTAGTGTCATATGTGTACTCTGACAATAAATTTTGCTTTGAGCTTTGAACATTGATCTATTGTTTTGTTATTGTTTCTCCCGACCTTGGGTATGAATCTTCCCTGCACTGTGTGGATTACTTTCAGCCCCATTACTGCTTAAGTGACCCAATGTTAAACAGTTCCTTACAGTTCATCATCGAAATTCTTAGCTGCATCTTCACAAACATTACTTTCCCGAAATTGATTTACTTGATTTGTTCTTTACTGATATATTATCACAAAAATCTGAGACTAACAATGTTAAGATCACTTGTTCCTGAAGGCTGAACAACATATGTACTCAAAATACTACCCTGATTGTTACAGAATATCAAATCTAGACAGGATTCCCCTCTTGTTGTTGTATGAACATAATGGGTCCAAAAAAAAACACCAATAATGTAAAGTTCCAAGGAATTCGCTCTCTTCTAATCCATTAGTCACTGGGTTCTCCGACTTAGTATTTCGGAAAATAATGCCACCCATAATTACATCCCACCCTCACATTTTTTAAATATTCTGATGCAGAAATGCATAAGGTCATTCTGTAGACTACGCTGGTCATGGAGGCGTGAATGGAAAATAAATAAATAAATAAATAAATAAATAAATAATCAATCAAACAAGCAGATAGATAGATAGATAAATAAATAAATACATAGATAAATAAATGGATAGATAAATAAATAGATATATAGATAGATAGATAGATAGATAGATAGATAGATAGATAGATAGATAGATAGATAGATAGATAGATAGATAGATAGATAGATAGATAGATAGATAGATAGATAAATAAATAGATGGATGGATGGATAAATAGATAGATAGATAGATAGATAGATAGATAGATAGATAGATAGATAGATAGATAGATAGATAGATAGATAGATAGATAGATAGATAGATAGATAGATAGATAGATAGATAGATAGATAGATAGATAGATAGATAGATAGATAGATAGATAGATAGATAGATAGATGAATATGTAAATAAATAAATAAATAACCAGACAAACAAATAAACTAACAAACAAACAACTATGACACGGATGTGGATGAATCCCTACGGGAAGATGTGACGTGTGGTATTTAACCGAAGTCAGTGCAGAAGGATATTTAATTAAGGATTGAGGTCAAACTGGGCAGCAGTCCAACGCACAACGACAATGATTAGAAGAAGCAATTATGCGTCACATGAGGATCGGTCCTAAGTGAAGAGCAAATAGTCACCTTAAGAAGAAGCCTAACAAATTACAATGCAAGTGGATTCAAGGAGCCTGGATAATGATCCATTTCAATAAGTTTAAGAAACCTTATTATAGAAAAGAGAAAGGGTTTAGAATCAGTTTAGCTTGTAGCAAAGTGGAAGGATTGGGAAAAAATGTGCACTGATTTAAACACATTATGATTGTAATTCCTAAATCAATATTAGAAAAGAAACATAACACTAAAGTTTAGAAGAAGTGCCCAAAGCAGTATGAAAGGCTGCAGGGCAATCTTGCCCATTCAGTGAGAAATAATGTGTGTTTTCGAAACAGGAAGGGACGTTGTGACGCAGCTCCGTACGGTTATGATGATGATAGGCAGCCTTGTTCCAAATGTCTCTTGCCAGCATACAAATTGAAGAAGTCTGTACTATTCCTGGCGGTTTTCCCATGTGGGACTAGAGAGAAATCGCTAAGTAAGGAAACTAGGCAGGAAACGGAAATAAGTATATAACATGTACTACTTCATTTGTGTTTAAGCGTCGAGGATATTGCTCAGGAATCTGGGACATCAGTGCCTGTGGATGATCATACTGAGCCGTTACTGACCACTGCTCACCGGACAGCAGTACACGGTCTAGGTACAGTTGTTGCAAGGACATTGATTTGAATATGATTCTGTAGGAACATATCATTAGGTCATAGCACATAGCAGACTTTTAAAACCTCAGAGTTACATTCTTAACACACGACTTTGCAGAAAATACAAGAAAAAAAAGGCAGCAAGTGAAGAATTGAAGAATCCCTCAAGTTATTACAGGCTATGAACAAAGTATGTCACTCGACATGCTAACCAAATGTAACCAAATTCATTTTCGTCAGATCGATGAATGGTGTTCCAAGGGCCACAATGAATAAGCATTATATTGAGACAATTTAGAGCTAGTAGTCAGATATATGTGGTGACAAATTTTAGTGTCTCTCAGAACCGACGAACAGAGAAAGTCAATGACATTGTTTCATCCCTCTGTCCTTACACATAGTAAGCCTTTGAGATTTAGTAAAACGTTTCAACGTGTGCATAAGAAAGTGCAAGTCTGAGATTATAAGGGAGGTAACGCACTAAAGGAATATACTTTCACTCCATCAGTGAGGCGATAAAGGCCATAGTTGCGGACCGGATTTTCTTGGGGCAATGTTCCCAGTACTGGGTTCAAATCTATTCATTCAGCGGTAGTAACAGGGTTTATTAAGACTGATACTATTCAACAAAACTTTCATTTACACTGAATCCTATCCTTGATCGGAGATTGGAGGTGAGAGAACGTGGACGCCGCTGGAGATTTGATGACGCGCTGACGTTATTTTTAAATAGGTTGAATATTAATCTGCGTACGATACATAACGTCCAGCGTCCATTTGCTTTAGATGCGAAAAGATTTCTTAAATGTTGTAAGATTCTAATTATAGATTATTTGTGAACTGTACAACACTGAAAATTATGACATTTCCTGTGATAGTTTGAAGTGTGACTGCATTGAGAATGTAAAATGTTGTAGAAGGGCTGGACATTTATCAGTTCACTTGAAGAATAAAGAGAGATAATTCGTGCATGAATGAACCGAAGGCAGTCGAGTGTTTGCTAGGTTTGTTTTGTGAATATTTGAATTAATCCTCTGTTTCACAACACGATATGACTATCTCAAAATATCTGTTTCCTTGAGTGAAATGCATTTCCAGGATCTGATGTGAATTTCAGAATCTGGGTTTCGTTCAGAAACTGTTAGTGTATCTGAGTGTCTATCACCCGCATTTACCCGCTCTTTAGCATATTTGATAAAGAATTTCACCCTGGCAAATAACTGATTATTTTCCATACGCCAGTTACCTGCAACTGTTTTGACGATAGAAATGTGCAAGTGTTTATTTTTGTTTTGCTTTTCCTGATTATTTAGAATGTATTCTTTTATTTGTCTGCTTTTGTATTGATTTCAGAGAGAGACGTGGATTCCACATCGGCCAGGTGGAATCAGGGTTAAAGGGATTGCAATATTAGTTTGTCTGTTCCGGGTACAGCAAACCCACTGCTGAAAGATAATTTGGCATAAGGACAATTCCATGTATACTTGAAATCGAAATTCGGAATTCGCATTTTTGGAGCTCGGTTGATTTAGGGAGCACAAACAGAGGCTGCTGAAGACTTTGAAATGTTGGGTGTTGGGGTTCGACTGGAAATATTTGTTTTGATATCATTGTAGCATCAGCCCTGTAATGTGCAAACTGGAGGTCAGATTATATAGCGTACAGTTCCATTCTGAAATTCAGAATTTTGCATTCATCGTCAGCAGTAATTCAATAAAATATTCAAGTGTTGCAAGATGGTCAAACTACTGTCGGTCTTTCAGAACACTGTAATTGCGGAGTGGAGCAACAGTTGCAAGGTGCACTAAACTGTATACCTTCCTTGCGGAGCATCACTGGCTACTGTCTTCCCTTTTTGTATTATCGAATCTGCCTTCTGTTAATCCGCCAATTCTCAGTGTGTTCAACCAGGTTTCGCTCGATTCCGTTCCTTCTCACTTTCTGAATGTGCATACCAAGCATAATGCGGTCAAACACCTTACATAATTAATACACGCCGCATTGTCTGTTCTGTCCTCATCTGTAATATTTTTTCCACGTTTTCAAGGAATTCAATCAGGCTGATAAGGAACGACCTGCTCCCGCAAAACCATGCTGGCTGTTCACATCCAGAATATGTTTCTCCAGATATTCATAAATTCCCTCTTTATTAATCCTCTCCAATAGCTTGCCCACGACTGAATGAAGACTTACTGCCTGCAATTCTCAGAACATTCCATATTGCATTTCTTGAGCAAGGAATTAACATTCGGCATCCTCCAATCCGCTGTTAGTATTGTTGTGGCTAGTGAAGACGCAAATATCATGCCCAAAAGCGCAGTAATATCTTCGCCCGCTTTCTCTCATTACCTGTGGTAAATACCTTCTATCACTGGAGAATGGTTTATTTTAATGTTTTACAAGTTTCCAACGCATAAATCTTAACGTCGGTATGTCGCAGTATATCGGCATTTTTATGCTGGATCCACATTCATGAAGGCGGCGCTCACTGGTGAATACGGAAGCAAAGTATCATTAAGCACTTTAGCTGGCTCTTTGCAATCCAGACACATGCTTCCTCATTTATCTCTGATCTGTCCTACCTTCTCTTTCGTCACCCTCCTTTTCGTCCTGTACCGTAATGCAACTCTCCAAGGCATTCTCATATCTTTTATATCATTTTATATCGTCTAGGTTAATTTAATTTGTTTTGTGTCTACATTGTGACTTTCCATAGCCCTGTCTGATCTTTTCTTACTGAATCTGAAGTATCTGTCTTTCTTCTTCCTGACGAGGTGTTCCATATCTTTTGTCAACCAAGGTTACGTTGCACTACCTTCCGTTCCAAGCCTCAATGAGACATGTCTATACTGGACCCCAGTCAACTGTTCCATTAACAATCATTGGTTGCGCATTTCAAGGAGCACAATATTTCCCAAATTCGGCTCCAAGTGCCTACCTAATACCACTAATTAAATACATTCCATACTGTCAGATCGTATCCCAGTGTAAGGCTAAGGTCAGGCTGTTGAGGAATAGTTGATCCGCGAGGAGAACTGTGACATTTTCTGGTACTAGATCCTGAATGGAATGTTCTGTAGTCCCCCTGTCCGCTTATTGGGAAATTCTGTCATATCCGATCCTTCTAACCTGAGGAAGTGCCAATGATATTAGGGAAGCGTAAGTTGACAGTGACAATAACCGTGTTAATATGTCATCTGTCCCAAATCTATCTCCCAATCACGTCGTCCCTGGCTCCGTACATGTGTTTATGTTTTGGAGCTAGTTCAGGGTGTGTAGTCTCTACAGTATACTCCCAAACGAATGGTTGCTCACTTTCTGCTTCTGAGCTCTCATCACAGTCTATCAATAGACAATCTCTCTACTGTTTCTTCACTTTCAAAAGCAGAGTTACTATCATACTCTCCGTGTGTTTCAATAAGACACTCTTTACTCTCTTTTACCCGACTCTGACAATTTAGAAGTATCTGAATACGGGTATGTCCGGAAGCCATTCCTGTGTTTGTCAAGTCTCTGCGATAGTTTGGAGTCATTCAACCAATGTAGCATTCACGCCAGCCATTGAGCATTTGCCCAGTTCCCTGGCTTAACTCCATGAGGTAAATAACCTTCTGTGATTTTGCAATTTCGGAATGGCCTGGCAAATAATTGATTCAATTCATGCCCTACCCATTTTTAAAACTGTTTTATTAGAATTCTTCGCTGAATTTCAGTTGGACGTGGACGTTATCTACACAGATGGCCATTTAATGTAAACACATACGTCATTCCATTCTTCAGCTCTTTTCTGAATTTCCTCTGTGTCAGTGTATAGATACAAGTATTGGTGCACATACTTAGAATTTGCAACATGAACCCAAGTTGTTGTAGTATATATACCGGGGAACTCAAATATCTGTCCTGATACAAATAGTTTTCCAGTTGCCATTTCAGGGAATGAGCTAAATAGGGTATCCAAAATAATATGAAATTAGCTGAAATTGCAAACAACAAAATCATCGATTTTCTACGGTTTTCCACCTCGGTATCTCTCTGTTTATCGCTGCTCTTCCGAAGCCCTCTGCGGACTCTATTTGCCACAATTATATGTCTTACTGTTAACCCATTGAACACCAGAATTAAGCCGATTGGTAGCAACGGTGTTAATATGCTATCCATTAATTCGTATCCTCTCCACACGGGTGAAGTAGCGTATTCATCTGTGAGGGAGCAACGCCACGGCATGTTATCAATGATGACGTAAGGTTCAACGGCGAAGTAAAACGGGGTACATCTCCCGCAGCTCACGATAACCACCGTTACCATAACCACAGCTGCTGTTCTCTCAGTGCAGTATCGTTCCCGCAGCTTCCGACAACATATTGCGATGAAACGATGGAAGGTAAAACTGACCGTAAACCAAACAGAGCAGTCCCTCGTTACAAACCTAAATACACCTGTCACTGCGCATACAGGGGTGATGAGAAGGGATCTGGAATAAATGTAGATATTGTTGCTCTGATCCACTAAAGCGAAAACTAAAACCGCCATCAGATCCGCTGTTGCCATTCCAACCAGGTAACGGGTGATGCATTTGGACAGTCCACACTTTCCCCGAGATAGAATCACAATCGCCGTTAAATTAACTATAAGAAATTTGCAGGAAAATACAACACAGAATTATCATTTGTTGCCACTCTCTGAATGCCCACCATTCTTCCAGTGTTATGGAGTTATGCTGCGGGAACGATACTGCACTGACGGAATAGCAAAGGTGGTTATAGTTACCGTGGCAATATAGGTTTTTTAAAGTGAACAACACAACGGCTTTGTCGTTGCACTCCGGCTGGGTGACAGTAAAGGAGTGGAGCGGCAGTGGGTTGGCGACCTACCGACAGTTTCAAGGGAGGCATCTGATTTCCACGATGTCCCTACCGCTGAACCGTCGACCACTCCATAAAAAACGCCATTTCAATTATTGGAGTTGAAAAAACTGAAGAAATATTTGTAGTGAAATAAATGAGTTTTAAAGCATAAGTTATAATTTACTGATTATGGAAGAACTGACCTGGGAGTCGACATTCGACTGGACGGTCATTAGAAAAAGCTGCCAATTTGGAATAGCGACCCCTATCGTTTCAGAGAGCCGAGCGAGATCAAACTCGGAAACTGGCAATATCGGCAACAAGGTATTTGACAAAACAGAAAAAAAATCATTATATCAGAAAAGTATGGTAACTGAAACTGAGGGCAGCGTTTGTGCTGAGTAGAAGTCCGAACAGTGCAGCGGGACAAAAGGAAGACGGCGGGACACTACACATGGTGACCAGTTCCAGTATCTTACCAGGGACACCAATCGCCACAATTGTAGGATAGAAAACGCTCGCGATGTAGTAAATCGCTGGATATCCCATATTCGGAAGCAGCTATTAGCAGTGCAGAAAATCCCATCGGCTCCTATGGACCGGTGACCGGATTTGCTGACTTATATGCAATTCACAGTAACTCCTCTGTTGCAATTAGTGTGGTTATGACATCAGTCACAGTAGGGACAACCAGCTACAGAACACTGATATTGTTTATATTTTTCTCACTCCGAAACCGTGCCATAAATTCGTCACCCCAAGGGATGTTACAGGCTTTAACTTTACAGCAAAAGAAAATATGAGCGTTACCAATATAATTTCCAAGGCACCTGTTTTCAGCTACTGAAATGGGATATCAGCCGCTCGGTATAAAGCAGAGAACATTTACTCGTGAATGTCTTGACCAATGTACTCCATTACCGTGACCGTTACTGCAGTCTATTTAACTTTAAAGGCATTAGCCAGAGCTGCCACAATTCTCCAACCCTATTTGGTTTGAACAAAAGTAGAAATTAAAATATGTGATCTATCGGCATGTACCCAGGCTGGTCTATTATATGCCAAGAAAATTCAGTTAAACACAATAGAATGCAATACATTATATTCGCACTGAAATTGTGTGCTAAAAATTCAAGGTGCCGATCACGTCCCCATCAAATACAGATGAACCTCCACATTTTTTTTATGTTCCCTCTGGTGAAAATCGCATATTGTATTCCAATTTTCATTCAGACCCATCAAACTAAAACAACATAGAATGAACAGTGGTTAGCGTAAGAGGTCAGAGAGCAGATTGTTTGTTCTTTGACCGTGACGGGTCTGCTGCAGGGATTCGTCCCAGGTCCGCTGTTATTTATCATGCAGGGGGTAAGATATAGCTCTAACACGAAGATTGTATAATGAATTGTCTTGTGTACATGCACGTACAGTCACACACAATGCGCAGTCAGATATGCAATAACAGCAATATGCGTTGATAAATCTGATGGCCTGGTTAAAGCGGCTTTCACGGAAACCGTTCGTCCTGGCCCTCATGCTGCGGCATTGCTTGCCAGACAGAATCAACTGAAACAGTTTATGGCTGGCGTGGCTGGAGTCCCTGTTAATATTCTGGACAGTTTTTTTTTTTCCGCACCTGCTGCTGTCCATGTCCTGCAGACAGGAAGGTTTACTTCCGCATATGCGCTGGGCTGTCGGCACCAATCTCTGCGATTGAGGGTAGAGATATAGGAATATAGCAAACCTACAGCGCAATACAGGCCTTCGGCTCACAAATCTGTGCCGAACATGTCCCCAACTTAGCACTACTTTGGCTTTACCGATAGCCCTCAATTATTCTAAGCTTCATATACCCATCTAGGAGTCTCTTAAAATACCCTACCGCTCCCGCCTCCAACACCGCCACCAGCAGCCCATTCGACGAACTCACCACTCTCTGCTTAAAAAAAAATACCTCTCACACCTCCTGCATACCTACATTAAAACTATGCCCTCTCCTGCTCGCAATTTCAGCCCTGGGAAATAAAAGCCTCCGACTAACCACAATATCAATGCCTCTCATTATCTTGTGCACCTCTATCGGATCACCTGTGATCTTCCGTCGCTCCAAGGAAAGAAGGCCCAGTTCATGCAGCATCCTTGTAAATCTCTGCATTCTGTCTATTGTTTCCACGTCCTTCCTGCAGTGAGGTCATCAGAATAGAGGGCACTACTCCAAGTGGGTCTGAACAGGGTCCTATACAGCTGCAACATTACCTCTCAGCTCCTAAAGTCAATCCCACGATCGATTAAGTCGAATGTACCATGTGCCTTCTTAAGCACAGAGTCAACCTGCGTAGCAGCTTTGATTGTCCAATGGACTCGGGCTCCCAAGATCCTTCAATCCTCCCCAATGACAATAGTTTTACCATTAATGCCATATTCTGCCTATCTGACCTAACAAACAGAACAACCTAACACTTATCTGGGTGAAACCACGTCTGTCACTTTTCAGCCCAGATGACAAGCTGTAACCCTATCCCTAACTTCGTGTCATCAGCAATTTTTTCTAACCAATCCCTGCACCTCCCCATCTCGAAGAGATGGCATCCCAGAACAGATCACTGAGGCACACCACTGGTCACAAAATCTGCATGCAGAATATGACCCGTCTACAACCACACTTTGCCTTCTGTGGGCAAGTCAATTCTGAATCCACAATGTAATGTTCCCCAGGATCCCATGCCTCCTTACTTTGCTAAAATCCATATACACTACATCTACAGCTCTATTTTCAACAATGTGTTTAGTCAAATCCTCAAAAAAATTCAATCAGGCTCGTAAGGCATGACCGGCCTTTGTCAAAGTCATGCTAGCTATTCTTCATAATATTATGCCTCTCCAAATGTTCGTAAATCCTGCCACTCAGGATCTTCTCAATCAAGTTGCCAACCAATGAAGTAAGACTCACTGATCCATAATTTCCTGGGTTATCCCAACTCCCTTTCTTGAATAAGGGAAGAACATCCGCAACCCTGGAATCCTCCGGAACCTCTCCCGCCACCATTGATGATGCAAAGGTTATCGCCAGAAGCTCAACAATGTCCTGGATTGATTCCCACAGTAGTCTTGGGTACATCCTGTCCTGCCCCGGTGACTTATCCAACTTGATGTTTTCCAAAAGATCCAGCACTTCCGCTTCCTTACTATCTACAAACTCAAGCTTTTCTGTCTGTTGCATGTCATACCTACAATCGGCAAGACCCTTTTCCATAGTGAATACTAATTCAAAGTATTCATTAAGTACCTTTGCTCTCTCCTCCGATTCCATACACACTTTTCCACTCTCACACTTGAATGGTCCTAATCTCTTACGTCTTATCCTCTTGCTGTTCACATATTTATTGAATACTTTGCGGTTATCCTTAATCCTGTCCGCCAAGGCCTTTTCATGGCCCCTTCTGGCTCTCCTAATTTCATTATTAAACTCCCTCTTACTAGCCTTATAATCTTCTACATTTCTATTATTATCTAGTTTTTGAAACACTTGTAAGCACTTCTCCTCTTCCTGACTAGATTTACAACAGCCTTTGTTCGCAACGGTTACTGTACCTTACAAATCTTTCCATGTGTCAGTGGAACGTACCTACGCAGAACCCCACTGAAATATCCCCTGAACATTGGCCACATTCCTTCCGCACCTTTTCCTCAGAACATCTGTTCAGTTTATGCTTCCAAGTTCCTGCCTGATAGTCTCATATTTCCCCTTACTCCAATTAAACGTTTCCCTAACTTGTCCGATTCTATCTCTCTCCAATGCTATGGTAAAGGAGATAGAACTGTGATCACTATCTGTAAAATGCTGCCCCACGAAACGACGTGACATCTGACCAGGTTCATTTACCAATGCCAAATCAAGTACAGTCTCTCCTCTTGTAGGTTCAGAAAGGAGAAACAATGTTCAAGTAAAATATCAAGTTCAGACGACTCAGCAGTCAGCGCAGAAAGGCGTGTCTTTTCAGAATTACTATGGGTTATTTGCAGCCCAGTGAAATAGTTATTTCTGTTTGAAGACGAATTACTTGTGATTTATTCATTATTCATAATAGGTGGGAGCCTCGGTCGAGACCGCTTTATTCCATCAGATGTCAAAGGTAGTTATTGGCCAAGGTTCATGGAGGATATGACTTCAAAATGAGACTGGTAAAGGGTCAGTGTACAGTGCTGAAGGGGTCAGACAGCAGTTTTCGGTCATTATTATTGGCGTTGATTACTTCCACATCAAAATGGATACAGTGGAAAATAGAATCTATTGGAGTCCAGGGGAATGCTGATAAAAAAAAAGATAAAACCGAGAAGGATTTGAAATCCATGTGCAAAAGCTATCCTGAAAAAGACGCCGCTGACTTTTGGCATTTGATAATGTTCCCCATGCAAGGCTACTTTAGAAGGTAAGGTGGCATAGGATCCAAAGAGAACTTGCTTTGTAGATACAGAATTGGACAGCAAAGGGTGGTTGGAGATTGCTCGAATTTTGCATTGATATCTGTGAACAGCGGTGTTCTGCAGGGATCTGATCTCGGACACCTCTGTTTTGTGTTTTTTTTTAATGACCCGGATGAAGACTTGGAACGGTAGCTTAGTACATTTACAAATCACACAAAGGTTGTGGTATTGTGGGTAGTGTTGTGTGTTGCAGGAGTATTTAACGGGGCATCGATAGGATGTAGAACCGGCCTCAAAAGCGGGAGATGGACTTGAACCAGATAGGTGAACCACTGCATTCTAGTGGGGCCAATTTGAAGGTAGGATATAGTATAGATGGCAAGACTCTTGACTGTTTGGTGAATTTGAAATACCCTCTGGTCACTGGCCATATCCTCCAGTCAGTGGCGATGGGATAGTCAAACTTGCAGCGTAAGTTAATAATGTTGTTGCGATGTCGCATGGCATGTTGTCATTTATAGACAATGAATGGAGTATAAGGGCCGTGAGTTAATTCCACATCTATATCCAAATATTGACTCAAACGAACAAAATGTACCAAAAAAAATTCTGTTTTATAATTTCAAATTAAAATTATAAAATGTTCCCAGGTATTCACAGAGGAGGTAATACAAACAGATACAGCTATATAACAGCTTGGTCAGACCCCACTCGGAATGCCAGGATCAGTTCCGGTCACCGCACTACACTAAAGATGTGGATACTGTAGAGAGAGTGCAGAGGAAATGTAAAAGGATGTTGCCTGGATTGGAGTGCGCACATTATGAGAATCTGTTCGAGTTATTTGTCCTTTTATCCCTGGGGAGATGGACGATGAGAAGTGACCTGATCGGCATGTGTGAGATGATGAGGGGGATTGATCATGTGGATAGCCAGACGCTGTGAAAGCGGATACAATGGAGAGTTGAAGAGCCCTTTAGATAGGGAGCTGAAGCTTACGAAAAAGAGGACTATGCGCTAGGGAAATTCCAGGCAGACTGCAGAGCAGATTATATGGTCGGCACAACATTGTGGGCCCTGCAACGTGCTGTAAATGTTCATAGTCTGTCTTCCAATTGCAGCCACGTAACAAGCTAGAGACAATTTTCTTCGCCAGAGCGGCTAGTGCTTTCATCCGTTGTTTGAGCGGCTGTAACAAGAAACTAGCTGATTCAAATTACGGAACGGAAATTACACCCATGGAATGATCATCCATCTAGAGCGAACGGTGCTTCCTCATGACTCAGAGTGACGTAATGAACAGGTCATTCTGCCGTTTTCCAGATGGATCCGTTATATATTGTAAGGATCTCCGGTGACAAAATAGTGCCGCATTAATACTGTTGTTTTTAATTTCACTTTTAGAATTGTACTTTTGACTCATCTTCCGTACCAATCCTTATGATTCTTATCTGTTGTCAATGGCCCTTGTTCCTGCGTAATTCATTTTCGATAGTCATCGCTTTTCTGATCTGGTCACATAAATATTGTGATAGCGAAGGTGGCGACAATTTTTCAACATTACTGATGTTAACTTTCTGCGAGTTCTGGAGGAAGTCCCTCCGTGCTATTGAATGTTTTACTCAAAACGAGAATTTGTCAGTGCCTCCAGTTGATCGCTGTCTCATTGTGTGTTTCCCCTGGCTGTCAGTCTGCGGTTTTGAATTGCCATTGGGCTCCTGCTCCCGCTCCTGCTCTACTGCGGCCCCTGTATTACCGAGTATTCTGTCTCTGATTTGCTTCTCATTATTTCCTATATTGCTGCCACCTGCGTCTCATTGTGCTCCACCTATCATCTTCCTCTCTGTTTATTGCTCACTGTATTGCAATCCTGTTTTTATTTTTTCCACCTGGTTATTGTCAGACGATGCCAGTGAAATTTCCTGAGCATTTCCAGCATTCGTATCTCTACTCTGTCCGTCTGAATTTCGACTCTGTTTGTTTCCCGATTCTAGTTTTTCCACTTCTCCCAATGTTTTGATATCTGCCTGACTCTTTAACGCCGATTTTGCTTGCACCTCGGGATTTGTCACTGAATTTAATCACTGTGTGTACAGTACCAGGTCTGCGACTGGATCGCTGCTCCAGCGCCCGGACAATACCTCTCATCTGAAATCAACTGAAAACTAATGCAAAAAGGGGAGCCGGCCTTCGAGGCGGCTGTTCTCCATTCTTCGCCCGACTGGACAGACGAGTAATGACGTCGACTTGCTTTGCTTCGTCAATCGGAAATGTCGCTGCAATTAAAAAAATGAGGATGCACTGGGAAAGACAAGAGTAGGAGGTGCCAGGCTCACCTGAGTACTTTTCTGGAGGAAGCAGACGGGGCGCTTGGACGGGATGAGTGTCGAGAACCCGGAGGGCGGAGCTGAAGATGTAGTCGCAGAATGTTGATGGGTTGTCTGGGACAGCTGTAGTGACAGAAACTGGGCCACCAGATCGGCGATATTGGCAGAAGACGACTACGCTGCCCTGAGCATGGGCTCCAGCCGGTTCTGGTGCCTCCCCAGCATCAGTCCCTGTTGCTGCGGGGCAGCACTCAGACGATGGGGGTCTGCTGGCCAGATTGTACAGTAAGGGCTCTGGAGCAAGGATCACAGACCCTGTACTGAGCATTCAGCAATATTAATTAGGTTAAAAATCACGAGGTGCAAAGGAAGTCGGCTTCAAAGTTCAGGCAGAGATCAAAATATCCAGAGGAATCCATAGACCGGATTCGGGGTACAGGCAGAGTCGATATTCAGAAAGAGAGTGTACAACTACGAACGTTGATAAGCTTAAGAATATTCACTGCCATAATATGACAACAGGTGAAAATGTAGTACTGAAATACACTGAACAATAAGCAGAGAGCCAGATGATAGTTGGAGCACAATGAGACACAGGTGGCAGCAATACAGGTAATAATGAAAAACAGATGAGCGGTGGAACATTCAGTAATGCAGGGGCCGGAGTAGAGCAGGAGCGGGACAGGAACAGATGGCAAAACAAAACCATAGACTGACAGCTCGGGTGAAACATACATAAAGACTGAGTTCAACTGGAGGTACTGACAGAATCTGAAACCACTTTCTCACAGCATTGAATATGCACAAATACAAACAGGTACAGTCACATGTCCCTATAAAACCGATAAACGTATAAAAACACGCGCGATTCGACGATGGAGAAACAGATCTTTCTTTCAGTTTGACGCCTTTTCCTGGCAACCCTTTGACTCCACATTGCAGTCGATCGGGTAGTCGCATCCGCTTTGTGAGTTCACTGTGATTTTGAAGGGTTGCCAGAACGAGCTAACAGCCCTGCACATAATTACTGCGACTGAACGATCCTGGAACATGGACTGAAATCATCGATACGACGTTAAATGGGCAAAGCATCCAACAAGTCCAGAATGACTGTTTATGCTTACGTTGTCTCGCTAAGGGAGGCGGTTTATGCCTAAAGTTGCAGGTGCTGTTGAACACTTACATCACTGACCATCGAGTAGAGGAGGATACGAATCTGACAGGCTCAGCAACTCAACCGCGTAGTTCTGCTGAAATATCCTTGCACCATTTGTTTTCTGTTCCAATTGCAAAAGTGACTACTGGGTTTAAAGCCGACAGACAGGAACAATGTCTAATTGGCCTTTTCGTACGTCGTGATCCAATGCATTGATGGTGTTATATAGCATGAAATCAGTACGTTTTGTCCATGGCAAGCAGGAGGCCCATCATAGCTCGATCGAATTACTGGCGTTCGTTATATAATTTTCCTAAGCATTTCAAAGCAAGAACCTCTTCTGCTTCTGACTGATGTTATTGCCATTTTTATAGAACAGTACACAAATCTACGGGAAAAAGACTGAGTGCATTCACCCTTGTGATTCTCCTCGCAGTCTCAGACACCTTCATATGATGGCTCTCATCTGCAAAGAATATCGTCCTTGTTGTCCAACTTCTCTCATCTTGGAATTCCTTGTCCCCTAGAAACAAGTTAATAAATCACTGCTGCACTATATTCAGAACAATACAGTCCTTTCTAATGTTCGCTGAGAAAAAAAAAATCCGTTTATAGTGGATATTCCAGCTTGATCGACTTTCCCAAATGCAGCAGATCGGACTGATCCGAAATAAGCCCCATTTCGCCCACCTCGCTCCACATACTCAGCCGATCAAAGTCCCACTGTGATTCTTGATAACTCTATTCGGAGTCCCACATACCACCTACACTGGTAACAACTGCAAATTGTCGGTCCTTGGCATGTACATTATCTTCCCGTATGTTGATTTGGAAGACAGAAAACAATAAATCCAGCAGGAATACCTGAGGCATATCACTCGTCTGTGCTCTGTAGTCCGAAAAAAATCATTCCTCTATCGTGAAGCCAATTGTGCATCCAGTTAGTTATTTATCGCTCTTTTGCGTCCTGTCTAACCAGTCACAGCAGCATGACAGAAGAAAGCCTTCCACGTATATCGAACCCGCTTCCTGTTTTGCCCTCGTCGAATGGTATAATGTGACGAATATTCCTGGTCAGCTCTGGTGAATTCCAACAAAGCAGCGACTTGTTTTTGTGGACCCTACGTGTGCAGCTTGTGGTCTCTCAGAAGCCGCTGTCTCACCCCTTTAGCATCGCGGCAATTGACAGACCCCCCTGTGGGTATGGGCTGGTCAGGGCGCGCATACAAACTTTGCACATGAGCATCACAGATCTGCACGAATCCATCATATTCCTCCCATTCGACTCACTCAACACCCTCTGATCTTGGGTTACTCCTGCCTCTTCACCTATTATCCTCACTTCGCTTGGTCATCCGCTTCGCTGCTGAGTTGCTGACCCACCGGCCTGCAACTTCAGTTGACGTCTCGTAAAACCGTGGAGAAGAATGAAACCACCAACCTCAGCCAGCTCCCACACGAACACCACGATTTGGGTATCGCCTTCAGTAAATGACAATAAAGCACCCAGTCTCCTCGCGGACAACGCGCAGCGAGATCCAACTCCTTGCGGGCATTACCTCTCCTCGATCTCACCACTCATCTGACCCACCCATGAATGAGTGCTCAGTCAGCCCACTACAGCACTGCTTTATTCTCCCATCCCAAACGCCAATCGGCGCCCGGGTGAAAAACTCAAAATTGTCCACCCTTCACTAGACTGGATCTACGGAATCTGCACCTGGCAGGTGATGAATAAAAGTTGGCGATCATAGCGCATAATGGTCACTGCGAATGCTTGGGCATGCATTTCCAGTTTTCCAACTGTGCAGCTGTTTCCCAAGCCTTCATGTACCTGATTCGTCTCGCCTCAGTTAGCTTTTGTTTTGATCATAGCCCGCAGATGAACGGTCAGTCAGAAAGAGCAAAACATCATATGAACAAGTTTTTGCGTTGACCTGTCGACTCTAACCCTTTAGCATGGAAGAGACGTTTTCATTTGTTCCTTGTAGCTCACTATCGACACAGCTTCTCTGCAATGAGAATGTCACCTTTGCTGTTGTTATGGTTACCAATCTCTGCCTTCCCTTCGGACGTGTCTAAGATGTAAGACTCGGCAGTCAAGGCCCTGGTGCTCCATTGCAGGAGGAAGGCACTTAGGGCTATCGTAGCTGGCAAGCGCACCATTGTCGCCCGAACATGATCATCCGTGACTGGGGAGCTTGTCTGAATATCCACAAGCTGAATTTTGTACATAAGATGATGAAAGTATTTCAGTGAATGGCAAGGTTCTGCCGGGACGTCATCACTTTGATCAGTTGATGCTGCAGAAACAACAACATTATCAGTCGAGTTTAACGACAGTCAGTAGGACCAGTAATGACGCTGTCAGACTGGCCAGTGGTGATTTTATCATTTCAGCTCAGTGTTGGTTCAAAAGAAGCGGTTATTCCATCAGCGTGGTCAGTGAAGTGTTTGTAAAACGCGGACCATTCTGCTTATAATTGTGACTCTATGAAAGATAAACCAGGTCTTTAATCGTTCGGACGTTTCAGCATTACAGTCAATGAGTCTGCTGTCGTCCAATCTAAATCCAGGTATCGGCTCATAGTTTGTGCACATTCATTCGGCTGTGTTTCAAATCTCAAGAGACCAACTTCATTCTGTTCCTTTTAACCTGTTGATTCATTCAAGCAATTTATTTAGAATTGCTTCAAAATGTTCGATATGTTTTTTTTTTTGCACACAATCACACAACGGAGTGTATTCCGTAATTGCGCAAGTGCCGCACAATAACGGGTTAAGTGCACCTCATCTTGACTGTAATTATTCTGATTAGTGATGTGTAATAATTCTTTCTTGTTGCATATACACAGCTTGCTTGAATCAACAAAAACATACACATTTATTCGCAATATTCGTATATTTTAAATAATTAAGTATCTTAAAATATATTTATATGTGCACAGGGTATTTTAAAGGTTCATTGGTTTTCTTTTCCACTGCTGTTTCGGTCACTCGTTGGTACATTGAGTGTAAATCATTGCCCTCAGAGCTGTATATCATTTAAGTCAGGTTCATGACGCTACGTTACACGGATATTCTGTCCATGACACGGCAGTCATCTTCGGCTATGCCGGGTACTATACATATCATGAATGATTGCACGTATGTGCTTTTGATTCAACAGTGTGTAATTTGTGGTGTATCAGCTCATTTATTTGCTGCAACGGAGTGGGCATTATCAAATAAAGTCCTCAGCACTATGTTCTGATATCCAATGGAAGTGTGGTCAGTGATCACCGGGCATTACCACTATATGTGTAATTTTGCTGAGGAACATCTTTAGATTTTCATGTTGTCACCTAATACACCACGAGAATCCCGTCCTACATAACTTCCGCCGTCTTCAACGGAATATTACGAAATGCACTTTCCCTACTCTGCCCACAGCCCCTCCTGCTGTTTCTGCAGCTCCACATCACTCCCACATCCACTACTCACTTCCTGCCTGGCACTTACAAGTACCCTACCTGCACCTACACCTCCTCCTTCACCATCAACTGCTCACAACAATCGGTCCTTCCAGAACTGACGGTTATGTCGGGTTCTTCCGGTGTGGCAGCCCCACATTGGCGAGACCCAATGGTATTTTGGTCACCGCCTTGAGAAATTCCATTGCTTCGCATTCACCTTCAAAACGGATGCCTTTTGTGAATGAGTATGTAAACAATTCCGTGTATTCATATGGAAATTGATCTGGGGCCGGTCTATAATAACGAAGTCCACTGAATTCCAGATATTGACTTTCAAACTGGCTTGAAATAAATAGGCCAACATTCACGGTGGATTCTTGCTCTGTGATGAACCTTTTAGAATATCCTTTCTTTCCACATATGCCACGCAACAAGAATATGAGGGAATACGGTAAAATAAATCTACAGCAAGTCAGTAGGAGTTTTGATGTCTTCAGGAACCCCGCTTCATCATATTTCACTCTGCTGTGTTTGTGGTGTGTGATATTCTTCCAGACAGCACGCCCAGCATCCGGAACAGCAGCCACGTTTGCGGTGAAACTCGCCACCTCAGAGTTCCCGGGCGAGTCAGGAACCGGTTTTGCCGAGGAACATATCTCCATCCGTCACTATTCTTCCCTTCGTTTTAAAATTCGCAATTTGAAAGACCGCAATCGTGCAAAAGAGAAGTCAATCATTGCCATTGGCGGAACAATTGGAGACAGATAATAAATAATTCCATGGTAATAACGTAAATATCGCAGAAATAAACAAAACCAATGCGAGCTTTGATGTATTGATTAACGAACCCGATTCATTGATTAACGATCCTGTTTACAATAACTTGGCGCCATTGGAATTAAAATGAAGTATGGTCGCAAAACAGGTCCGCGTTTAAGGGTTAGGGCGAAAGATAATTCCGAAGAAAAGTTTAGTACAATGAATATGCAAATTACAAATGGTATGCAATGTGTTAGAATGGAAAACATCTTTTCAATGCTGAGATATTCTCAAACGAGTTTAGGGCCATGCATCCAAGCTACCAGCTCCGAGATGGATACGGAGAGGTGAGTCATCCTCCAGTGTGCCGTGGTCCGAACTTCGATACCAGTTCCACGGCAGATACAGACGTGAGGCTTTCTGCAGGCAATGGAGGGCTGCAGATTGTTAGAAGTTCCACAGTGGATGCAGAGTGGCGAGACTTAGTTTTCCAACAAGCTGAGAGCCACTCATGGGTACGAGTTCCACAATAGGCACAGAGCGGTTTGAACTACAAAAGCATAAGGAAATGAGATTGAAAGGTGAGCTTGAACACCCTCTATTCTTCACAAAGAGATTAGTGACATTGTGGAAAATGAGAAGACACTGGATGGAGAAATCGGACAAATATAGTCACAGTGTCATAGATTACTATTGCAGAGTAATAGGCTAATACTCCCATCCAGATAATACCTCTGTGATCTTCCTTGTCTATTCGGTCGACCCTCTGAGTGAATAATATTTACTTTTTTCATGTTTTGCCTTTTCACCGCAAACGCTTATTTCTATGTCTAGATTCCCTCAGAAGACGGGGTTAATATCTGTATCTCCCCACAATTTTGTATTCTTCTGTAAAAGCACCATTTATTTTCCTGCTCTCAAAGGAATGAATTCTTAACCCGTTTAACCTATCCCTCTAACTCTTGTAATCAGTCCCTGAATTCCTCCTTTGAAATTATCCCTGCACAGCTTAAGCTAATTGATATTGGTGTGGCCGGAGTTAGCATATCGTGGGCGACTACGGCCACACCAATGTGTTGTACAGCTTCAACATAACGTCGCAGCTCCTGTTCTTCGTTACCTGGCTGTGAAGGCCCATGTGAATACGACGGATCTGTTTGTAACATCGCTTAATAAGTGTGTTTTAAGCTGTTGTATCCTTCTTGGCAACGCAGACCATTTCATACTTGTCTGTAATAAATGCCATCTGCCATTTTTCAGCCCATTTCCCAGTCAATCCCCATCAAGCTACACGCTTGGATAGATTTCCTGGTTGTAACAACATCCCCAGCTTAGGAATTCTCCGCAATTCTTCTGATTCAGTAATCTATATCGACATCTGCGCATTAACATGCATGATAAAAACAAATCAATGGGTCTAAAACTAATCCTTGTACTACACTTGTTAGAGTCAACGAATCAACCATCCGCTCTCTGCTAATCCAGAAAAGAACGTTCATCAATCCTCCACAAGCCCCGTCTAAAGCCGTGTAGGTGCATAACTATTTGTTATCAAAGGTCCCTGTGTTATTACTGTCGACGTTTTTTTTTATGCTCAGAAGAACAGCCGGGCAACGTGTATTTTATTGTGAATCATGTCATCAGTGGTTTTGACACTTTCGTTATTCAGGTAACTCGAAATGGCTGGAACAAGTGACACGAAAAATTATCCTATCTTCCCCTTCAATAAATTGTACTCGCCGAACTAATATCTCACAATACTCTCAGAAGCGAATGTGCTCCGCTGATTGGGACAAAATAAAACTGTTTGAAGATGACTTTCCATGCTGATTGCTCAGGATGATCGACTATGTTAAAAAACAACATTGATCAGAAAATGTCGCATTTCAGCCGCTGAACCCAGGCGTCCTTGAAATTAGAAATCCAGTAGAAGTGGTAGAGGCAGGTTCGATTTTATCATTAAAAATGGTTAGGTATATGGACAGGAATGGAATGCAGGCTGATAGGCTAAGTGCAGGTAGTTGGGACTAGGTGAGAGTACGCGTTGGCACGGACTAGAATGGGCGAGATGGTTTCTTTCCGAGCTGTAATTGTTATATGTTTTTTAGCAACCCTCATGTTATTTTTTTTGCTCAGAAGTTAATAACTTGTTACATCACTTGGGGAGATTGTCTCTTTTTAACTACAGCACTCTAAGTCCACGTATTCAACACGTGTGTCAAAACCTGTTGTATCTTTCCTCACAACGCAGACCATCCTATACGTGTCTTCGTGTCATCCTATACGCCATCTTCCATTTTGCAGCCCATTTTCCAGCCAATGAGCATCGAACTACAAGCTTAGATATAGTTCCTAACTGGAACAACGCCCCCAACCTAGTAGACGTCCGCAATTCTTCTGATTCAGTTTGCTACATCAACATCTAAGTCATTAACGTACTCGATAAATAGCAATGCGTCGAACACCAATGCCTGCAGTAGACTTGTCAGAGTCATAGAATCAACCATCCACTCTCTACTAACCCAGGTCACAACGCTTGTCAATCCGTTCACAAGCTGCAGCAAAATTCGTGAGAGCGTGTAACGTTTATTGTCAATGCTCCCTGCAATAATCATCTAGATCGCATTTATATGTTCGGAACTACATACATACAACGTGTTTTATTGTGATACATGTCACCAGGTGATACTGGGACTTTCATCTATCCATTGACTCAAATGACCTGAGCAAGCGATAGAAAGAATAATCCAATCTCCCCCCTCAGTAAATTGTACCCAATTTCACCTGCCGAGCTAATGTTGCACCCTCCGTGTCAGAAGCGAATGCGCTCCCTAAATGTCACAAAATAAATCTGTTAGAAGTTGATTGTCCATATTGTTTGTTCAGGATGATTGTCAACGTTTGAAACAACACTGATCAGAAAAAGTCCCATTTCAGCAGCTGACGTCAGATTTTTTGGAAAACACATTCGCAATATTCACATTATCTTTTGTTTAAAAGTTAATAACTTGAAACTTCCCTAGGGGAAACGAATTTATGGCCCAATAGAGTGAGAAAAACATTTTAAAGTCAGTGTTTGTGTAGCTGATTTTCCCTCATCCGACTGATGTCATAACCACACTAATTGCCTCAGTGGAATTACTCTGAATTGTATATAACTCTGTAAAACCTCTAGAAGTCTATATGAGCAGTTGGATCGTTCCGTGCAACTGAAAGCTGCCTCTGACGAAATATGGGATATCCAACAATTTACTACATCGCGGGCGTTTTCTATCCTGCAATTGTAGCGATCGGTGTCCCTGGTAAGATACTGGATGGTCACTCGATGTATTGTGCCGTCATCGCCTTGCTTTTGTTCCGCTGCTCTGTTTGGACTTTTACTGAGCACAGACGCTACCTTCGTCTGAGATGTGTTTCTAGAATTGAGGATTCAAGCATCTAATAGTTTTACCATTTAGCTTCCATATTGTTTCTACGTGATGCTTTTTATTTCTTTTGTCAATTACGTCGGTGCCGATATTGCCATAGTTTCATAGTTTCACCATGCTCGGCTTTCTGAACCGAGAATGTTCGCATTTCCAGATCAGAAGCTTTTTCAACTGACCGGCCAGTCGAATATCGTCACTCAGGTCTGTTGTTCCAGAAAACGTTGAAATATACCTTATGCATTATATTTGAAGAGTGTACTACAAATAAACCCTTCAGCTATTTCCTCTCAAATAATGGAACTTGTGTTGTTCATGGAGTGATCGACCTTCACCCATACGTGACTCGGTACGTGAGTCTGCTTTTCACTTGAAAAAAATCATACCTTGCAAAGCATTAGAAAAAATGGTGGGCATTCAGATATTTGCTGCTAACGATAATACCATGTTGACCTATTTTTTTCTCTCTAAATTTCTTGTAGTTAATTTAACGGCGATTGTGATCCTTTCTCGGGGAAAGTGCGGACTCTCCAAATGCATCACCCGTTACCTCGTTGGAATGGCAACAGTGGATATGATGGCGGTTATAGTTTTTGCTTTAATCGATCAGACAAACAATATCTACATTTATTCCAGATCCCTGCTTATCACTCCTGTATGCACAGTGACAATTTTACTTCATGTTGTGACCAGGGACTGTTCTGTTTGGTTTACGGTCAGTTTTACATTTGACCGTTTCATCGCAATATGTTGTCGAATGCTCGGGGAACGATACTGCACTGAGAGAACAGCAACGGTGGTTATGGTGACCGTGGTTTTAGTGAGTTGCGGGAGAAGTGTACCATTTTACTTTGCCATTGAACCTTATGCCATTATTGACAACATGCCGTGGCGATGCGCCTTCACACATGAATACGCTACTTTGCCCGTGTGGAAAGGAATCGAATTACTCGATAGCATTTTAACACCGTTGCTACCAATCGGCTTAATTCTTGCCTTCAATGGGTTAACAGTCAGACATATAATTGCGGCAAATAGAGTCCGCAGAGGTCTTCGGAGAAGCAGCGATAAAGAGAAAGATACCGAGGTGGAAAACCGCAGAAAATCGATGATTTTATTGTTTGCAATTTCAGCTAATTTCATATTGTTTTGGATGCCCTATGTAGCTCATTCCCTGAAATGGCAAGTGGAAAATTACTTTTACCAGGACCGATATTTCAGTTCTCCGGTGTATATACTACAGCAATTTGGGTCAATGTTCCAAATTCTGAGTATGTGCACCAACACTTGCATCTATACACTGACACAGAGGAGATTCAGAAAAGAACTGAAGGATGGAATTAAGTATGTTTTTACGTTAAATGGGCATCTGTGTAGATAACGGCCATATCCAATTGTAATTCAGAGGAGTCTTTGAATAAGACAGTTCTAAAAATATCAGTAGGTTTGACAAATATGTCATAAATTCAATCATGTGGCTACTCATCCTGAAATCAATCACTTTCAAGCTATCACAGAGATTTGACTATAATATGGGAAACGTTACCGCAGCGTAAAAAAACTAGGAGCAACAGGCTCCAGGATATCTTCATTCACCGGACCATCAAGCCAATTTACTCGTGCTGATTTGAGTGTTTTTCTACGTTACATTCCTTGCTCTATTGATCATAAATTATTATAAATTACTAGGATGCCACATTGCAGATTTAGACAGTCACGTATTCTAAAGATGTTTATTCCTCGTGTGTGAAGGATGTAAGAAATAAAGTCAATTCAATCACAAGGGGAGGGATGATTTCCGAACTTTTATGGGTTCATATCTTTCAAAATGCTCAGAGTCGGCTAAAAGAGAGTAAAGAGAAAGCCTTTTAAACGCAGGGAAACTGTGAGAGTATCACAACTGCGGAAAGGGGGGCTCTCTGCTGGGATAGTATGTCAATGGATTATGAGTAGAAATCAAAAGTAAGAACGGAATTAACTCTTGTTTGAGAGAATTCAGTACAGAACTCCCTTTACCAAAAAGAAAATAACTCACAGAGTCAGTGACAGATCGTGAGATAGATTTTGCACAGTTGCTTATACAATATTAACACGGCTGTTGTCACAGGCAACTTAAACTTCACTGATAATCATCTGCAATTCCTCTGTGTAAAAGATTTAGACGCGACCGAACTTCTCAGTAGTGTACTGAAAGGAGACCTGGCCGAAGTAGCACGCAGACAGACCAGTGAACAGTTGATCCTGTGCTAATACTAGAGAGTGAAATGGGTCAGGTATCTGATCTGTCCGCGGGTCGGCATTTCAGAACGTTAGAGCACAGCTATTTGACACACCTTACAATGGGATAGGAGCAGACAATATGGAATTCACTTTATTGATACTATTCGGTAGGCACGTGGGAGCCGAATAAGGGAAGCGATTTGTTCCTTCAAATGCACAAGGGAAATATGGAAATTGTTAATGGAGCCCTTGATTGGGGTTCATTATGGGCTTGTTTCATTGATGCGGGGATCGGATGGTTCTGTAAATTAGATCTGGTTGATAAGCGATATTGAATACCTCTTCAAATTGAAGAAAGAACTCAAGGGTTTGGGGAAAGGATCAGGCAAGGCTATGGGAAGTCACAATGGAGCCAGTGGGGATTTAACAATAGAGTTAGAAGAATTAAAAGGGGACATAAGAAGACATGGCTGACCCGCATGAAGGTAGTTGAAAAACAGGCGCATGACGACAGAGAGTGTGGGAGAGATAAGATATAAAAGAGGAAACATGACTGTGGAGTGCAAAGAGGCAATGAAAGTCCTTTATGTTACGTTGCTTCGGTATTCACCAGTGAGTGAGATCTTGATGAATGTGGATACAGCGAAACAAGGCAGGCGCTCAGAATTACGAGCTAGAAAATGGGAAACATGAATATAAACCATTTCCCAGTGCTAGAAGATATGTAATCCAGGTAATTAGAGAAAGCGAGCGGAGATATAGCTGGGCTTTATGACATGACATTTGTGTCATCACCGGCCACGGAAGTAGTACGGGAGGATTGGAGATTGGCAAATGTTATTTCCTTGTGCAAGTAATGCAATAGGGATAGTATTGGGAATTAAAGGCGAGTGAGTCTGCGGTCAGTAGAGGGCCAGGTATTGGATTTGCAGGAAACCTTATTCTGGTTTGTGATAGTCAGCATGGTTTTCTGTCCCTTATGAGCCATATAAATTCTATGAAAACGTGAAAAAAGGGCAGATGAAGCAGAAGAGTCAATGTGGAGTATGTTAATTGTGTAAGGTGTTAAACTGGGTTTCCTTTCAAAAAGTACACTTTCAAAAAGCCAGGTGGCCTGGCATCTAGGGAAACCTGGCTGCATAGATTCAGAACTAGTAAACCAAGTGAAGGCCGATGAGGTAGTGGATGGAGTGTATTTTGCTTGCAGGACAGTGGCTAGCGGTGTTCCGCAAGGAATGTATACTCTTTAGTAAACTTTACAACTATATCCAGACCCTGCTCACATATTGTTCTGAGTGCTAGGCTTTAGTTTGACCATTCTGCAGGTCTTGGATAATTCACTGAGTTAGGGCTGATTTTGAAAACAAACTACTTAATTCAGACTGAAACTGTACGGTATCTAAACAGAAATCACGTATACTTATTCCAGGACTAAAACTGCACGCTCTCAAAACTGAAATCATGTTCACTTATTAAAGGCAGATGGTACGGTTACATGGAAACATTTAATTTTTCCAATGAACCCTGCACCTCAAGATCCGCCTTTCCAAACATCCAGCATCATCCTTTGTTGCTTTCCAAATGAACCAGCCTCCCAGAAAACGGTCTTCAAATTGTCAATTCCAGTAAACACGAATTTGTTTATGTCTGTTTTCCTTTGAACAGCGGCTTTATCGTACCCGGAAAAGAGACACTCATGTCTCGATATATTTCACGTTGATTTCACATGGCCAGTGTGGAATCCGTATCTCCCCCTGAAATCAATACGACAACAAACAAACACAAGAAAGCAATCGAAATACACTGGTATGGCAAAACAATCATCTAAGCTCCAACGTTTCTTCGTTCAAACCTCTGTCGCTAGTGAGAGTCGTATATAGAATAAACAATTAAACCCTAAAGCGAAAATACTTACCAAATATTCTAAAGAACAAAGGGAAACCAGGTGTGGGTGATTGCTGACCCCATACACTGAGACTTTATGCAATTTCTGAAAAGGAAGCAGTCTCTGATATTCAAATGTTCTTGCAAATTTATTTCAACCAATGAAGCAGACATTTGCAGATAATGAGATCTTCTTGTTAAAGAAAAGATTAATTCAAACATCTATTCAATACAATATTAACAAAACACGATTGCCTTCCGTTCAATCACGCACGCATTACCTCTGTTTCTCTTTCAACTGAAATCTCAAATATCCAGATCTGTGCAATATTTTATGTTCTCAATGCGTTCGAACTTTAAACTATTGCAGAACCGCAAAGTGTTGAACTGTTAAGAAATAATCTATAGTTCGAGTTACACAATACTTAGGAAATCCTTTCGGGTCTAAACCAAATGGACGTTGGAAGTTATGCATCGTATACAAATTATTATTCAACATATCTAAAATATGTTTTAGACGTCACGTCGTCACCAAAACGACGTCTTCAGTATTTTCTCACCTCCAATCACTGACCTAAGAGAGGATTGAGATTAAATGAACAATTTGTTGTATGTTATCAGGTTTAATAATCCCCATCACCACCGTTAAAGTAACAAATTCGTACACAGTACTGGTACCTTTGTTGCACGACCCCCTAATCCGGAACTATGCTCTTTGCTGCCTTAATGATGGAGTGTGTTAACTCCTTTATAATCGGAGGGAGGAGCTTCGGATGATGGCGCATAAGGGAGACTAGTTCGCTTACATTTTCTGATTCAGCTCAATTTCTATCTTTAATAACTATTTTTCTTCCTTTTCTGAGATTGTTGGAAGACTGTGGCCTGGAGTTACACGATATAGATACATATAAAACTATGAAAGGGATGGGGAAGGTAGAGGCGGGAAATTTGCCTCCATTGGTAGATGAAACCAGAACTAGGAGACATAACCTCAAGATACACAATGTACATTTTGGACCGAGATAAGGAGGGAAAGTTTTCCCAGAGAGTGGTGAATCAGCAGAATTCTCTGCCCAACGAATCCCTGTAGGCTACCCCAGGAAATATATTTAAGAGAAGATAGGATAGAGTTTTGTAAAGTTGGGGAACTAAGGGTTAAGGGGTAAAGGCAGCTAGTTGGAGATGAGTCCATGATCAGATTGGCCATGAACTTATTAAATGCCGGAGCAGGCTCGGTGGGCCAAATGCCCTACCCCTGTTCTTAAATTCTTCTGTTTTTAACTTGCCGCTCTTATGTTTACATTTGGAGAGCACGTCTAGCGGTATCCTCTACTAATACCCAAAGGTAGCTTACCAGTTCTTTACTTCTTCAATTAGTCCTCCATCCTTTTATTTTCGGAAAAGCCGAATGTTTCAAATGTAATTCTGAGGCTTTACAAGATTGCCCTGTGTTGTGTTCTTTTGATTATGTTGGCAAGGGAACAAAGTACAATCAATTTCCTTTCTTCTGTCGGACCGTGATTTTACACTGACTCTGGTGGTCAGCTGCCTGTAACAGCTCTCGATGATTTTCCGCGGGCGGTTATGTCCCAATATCATGATCAATATTTCTCAGAAGCTGAGTTACATGTTATATTCTTCATTCAGATTCCTGCCCGTTTCCTTTAATTGCGACTTTCTCCCTGGTCTCAAATACGGAAGGGAGTCGGGGTAGTGACCAGCGCACTGGGTTCTTTGCTTGTATGATGGCAGGGGATGTTTGGAAAGAGGAAGACTCTCATCATCATCACCATACGATTCTGCGTCGCTACGTCCACCACCAACCTCCTGTTTCATATCCAGCCCCAGTTTATTATTTCTCTGTGAATGGGAATGTTAACCCAACAACTTTCTAATCGGCTGCAGACACTTCATTTGATCTGCAGGGTTACATAGAAACATAAAAACATAGAAAACCTCCAGCACCATACAGACCCTTTGGTCCACAGGGTTGTGCCGAACATGTCCCTACCTCTGTAATTAATAGACGTACCTACAGTCCTCTACCTTTCTAAGTTCCATGTTCTTATCTAAAAGTCACTTAAAATATCCCATTGTATCCACTCCCACAACCGGTTTTGGCAACCCAGTCCACTCACTAACCACTCTCTAGTACCTGATTATTTCCCTTTCCTCTCGTGTAACTCACTTCTCTGCCTCCCGTGACCTCGGTGTCACCACCTGTCTATAATTCCTGTCTATCACCTCCTCGCTTTGCCTGGCCAAGCGATGGTCATCAAGCTGTATCTCCAGTCCCCTAAATCGGTCCTTCAGGAGTTGCAGCTCGACCCTTCGGGTGCAAATATGGCCGTCTGGAACGCTGGGTGACTCCAGGACTCCCCACATCTGACACCGAGCACCGAAAACTGGACTCAGACAAATACTTCCTCCTTTCTGCAAATGACACAGGTAAGCATAAACCTACCTCGCATCTTCCCGTTACTGCCTAAGCCCGTTGATCCAGAGCCCTGTCAATCTGCTACCTCTCACTCCCCTGCCAGATTCTGCACTTCCGTTGCTGCCTAAGCCCGTTGATTTAAAGCCCTGTCACCCTGCTGCCTCTCACTCCGCTGCCCGCTGGAAAGGGCTGTCTTCTTTTAAACCTTTCACTCTCTACTAGATGACGTCAGACGCCTGCGCAGTCTCGCCGTCTCTTTAACCTCGAAAAGTAATAATCTCCCTTCGGTCCGAAAATTCAGCCGTTCGCTCACTACCTTCTAGTGAAAGCAGTCTACTGGCTGACGCCATGGAACTGCGGTGTCTATCCTCTCCTTTTCATTCCTTTACTGATAATAATTTCGACATTACACTCAAAATGTGATTAAATCAGTATACATTTTACTTATCCTTCTACTTCGTTGCAAACTAAAATGCTTCATCACTCACTCTTTTATTTCACAAGCACTCTATGGCTGATTCAAATGCATTGCATACACGATCATCGCGCACACCTTCCTCTCATATATGTTGCCTTCTAATTAAGGTTGACAGCTATTCAGGACGGGTTACCACATTAAGCAGTCCCGCTTCCTCTAATCTGTCCCGCTGTCATCGAGCTTGCTGCCGCATGTCTACCTAATTCTCAATTAAGCATCCTTTTGCTCCAGCTTCGTTTAAGTTCCTTGCCTCACATTTTCCAATGGGTAGTCGTCGAGACCTTTATCACAGCGTTTTTATTTTCCTTCATACGTCCATATCCAGAGATATCTCAACACTGAGGAGAATTACACGTTGCCGTGTAACAGTCAGGATAGAATTCTGCGTATGGCGATGTTGAGCCTTTCGGATCAAGCTGTTATTTCATTGTCATTGTAGAAGTTTCGTCGGGAATTATGCAGCTGGGACTTCAGAAGATAAATTGAAAGGATCTGCTTGACGTTGAGTCAGTTACGGAACAATGGGGTCGATTTAAAGTGTACAGGAAGCTTTCGAACCCGAGGTAGTGAGAAACAGAAGGAAACCAATAATTGAAGGGAATTTTCATAGTAAAATTTATTATCAAAATACGTAAAACAAACAACCTGATATCTCTTTTTGTTCTGCAAGTGTATTTATCAAATCTATAGACGAGTATAGAGATGAATAAATATATAGTTAAAATATTGAAGAAAAGACAGCTGTAAAAAGAACACAGAAAAGTTAGTATTGATGTTAACCGTACAACATAGGAAAATCTGAGAGCAATAGTCAAGAGTAAAATTGGGATTGACAAAATACAGGTTGAGAGGATATTGTGACAATGCAAAGATTGTCCACGATAGTTGTTCATTTTTTAACTGAGAAGTAAACTAAATGTTCAGAAGGAATTGAAGTGCATTAGGAAAAATAGTAAGGTGTTATTCTTATGCAGAGAAGGGCATAGTGGATACACTTAATTGGTCTTTATCTGCAAAGATTATAGCAATATGCCAGTAAATGTAGAGATACCTAAGGTTGTTTTTTTTATATTGGCCAGCAGAAAATATTGTGCAAACCGAGTCAAGAGGAGCAGTCAAACCAGTTGTAATTGTGCACATCCTCAACGCCCCTCCCCCGTTTTTTTTTTTCCTGAACGCTGAACTGATTCGTTAGGATAACTTAACCATAGAAATTGAATTTTGATACACGATGATTCGGATAATGCCCTGGTAAACCTATGACCATTCCCAGACAGGCAGTTCTTTGTTACGTAAAGAGTGTGCAATCTGAACTGAATGTGGTTCTGGGGCAATCTAATCAGAGCAATTGAATGTCGACACAAGGAACGTCAGGTAATGAACTGCTAATTGAGGCCATTCTCGGAGGAGCAGCTACTTATGGTGCAAAATGATAGACCTACTAAGGAAGCAATCTTTATTCTCGTTAGACGTGGCCTGTGTTGCCTTTTTTAAATTTGTTTAGATAAGTCAAGAGTTGGAAGAAAAAATACACAAGGCTGGGTTGGGACAATGCTGGTTGTAGCCCTTTAAGAAGCTGATCCAGGTAGTCAGGTGACCTTGAGCCAATGGAATGGAAATCATTTGAAGGGTTCACTACAAGAAACAGGAGTTCAAAATGCGCCGGTTCAATAACTCTCCAGCAACCAAACACGAATCATCGCTGTTAAGGACGGTTTGAGTCTGACCACCGAGGGTTTGTTTACACTCTCGACTTCGAATGGTCCTAAGTAACGAGGAGCGAGTTTCTTGAGTTCATTCTCAAGGGGGATGTCTTTTGACGAGAGCCAAACCTTCTGACCTGGCCGATAAATAGGTGCAGGAATTCCATGGCGATCGGCAATCCTCTGTTTGCTGTCGGCTGAGCAGAGCAGGTCCGAGCGTGCATCCTTCCAGATCTTGCGGCACCGATGGAGATGGGCCTGAACTGAAAGCACAACAATGTCTTCTTCATATGCGGGAAACAGAGAGGTTTGTTAACCGAGGGAGCAATCGAAGGGCGACATGATGGTGGCGGTGCTGACTAGGGAGTTGTGGGCGTACTCTGCACGAGTGAGATGGGTGCTCCAGGAAGACGGTTTGTTGGCGGTTATACAGAGCAGTGCAGCTTCCAAATCCTGGTTTATTCGTTCTACTTTACCGTTAGTCTGCGGATGGAAACCAGAAGACAGAATTATTGAGACTCCCAATAATTGACAATCGGATCTCCAGACTTGAGAGATGAATTTGGGGCTCGGGTCAGAAATAATGTCGGAGGGAATTCCATGAAGGCGGAAGGCGTGTTGATCAAGGAGGTCGGCTCTTTCACGGACAAGGTGTACTCGACAATAGATCTGAAATCCGCTAATCACCAGCTCCCCATCCACCCAGAGGACCGCCCCTACACCGCCTTCGAGGCGGGCGGCAGGCTCTATCACTTCCTGCGCATCCCCTTCGGTGTCACAAATGGTGTCTCTGTCTTCCAGAGGGAAATGGACCGGATGGTGGACCAGTGCCAACTGAAGGCCACATTTCCCTATCTGGATAATATCACCATCTGTGGTCACAACTGGTCGGATCACAACGCCAAACTCCGGTAGAAGTTGACTTTCCACAGAAATCGTTGGAGTTGTTTCAGCGTCGTGAGTTTTGGCCACTCAGCCACCGCCCGGATATTTTCGGCATCCGCCCTCACTTTCCCTCTGTCGTTTACGTACCTCAGGAAACTAACACAAGCGACATTGAACTCGCACTTCTCTGCCTTAACGAATAGCTTGAACTCCGAAAGCCTCTGAAGAACCTGGCGGACATGGCGCGTGTGCTCCTGCAGATTACGTGAGAAGATTAAGATGTCGTCCAAATAAACGAAAACGAAACGGTTAATAAAGTCCCTAAGAACGTCTTTTAACAGGGCTTCGAAGACAGTGGGGGTATTGGTGAGACCGAATGCATTGCCAGATATTCGAAATGACCGGCTGTGTGTGTTAAAAGCTGCTGCCCATTCATTTCCATGTTTTATCCTGACAGACTCTCAGCAAGTCCAACTTAGGGAAAATGGTGCCTGCTTGAACGGGTTCGAACGCAGAGTTCTTAAGGGGCAGTGGTTACTTATTCTTTCAGGTGGTGCTATTTAGGCCACGGTAGTCAACGCAGGGGCGCAGTCTGTCGTCTTACTTCCCCGCAAAGAAGAACCCTGCTCCTCCAGGGGCAGATAAGGGTCGGATAATGCCCACAGCAATAGAGTCATTTACGCAAGGCTCCATTGCTTCCTTATCTGGTCGGGACAGGTTGTGCAGCCGACCGGTGGGTAGTCAGGTTCAGAAGAGAAGCTCAACTGAACAATCGTAAGGGCGATGTGGAGGCAGGAAAAGAGCTCGTTGTTTGCTAAACACTTCTCCCAGATCGTGACACTCGACTGAAACTTTGGATAAGTCGTGGGGATCAGAGGCGGGCGAGTTCGCGGTGACCTCCACTGGGGAAACAGCTGATTGTAGACAAATGTATTGACGGAACGAACTCCAGCTGACTATCTTTCTGGTGGACCAGTCAATGCGGGGGTTATGACGACTTAACCAGGGCTTAACCAAGAGCTATGAGTGCCTGAGGTGAGGAAATTAAATTGGATCGTACCTGTTCACGATGGTTTCCAGAGAGAAGGACAGACATGCGTGTTGTGCAGTGTTTCACCCGGGCCAGTGCACGGGTGTCCAGGGGTTGCAACGTCTCACGAGGAATTCCGGCCCAGAAAGCTAAGATTTCGTTGAAAAGGTTACCCTCAGCGCCGGAGTCCACTATTACTACTAGAGGCAGGTGCGCTTGGTTATAATGCAAAGAGGTTTGATGCTGAATCCGGGAAAAGTAAAGGGAAATGTATGTTGTCTGGTTCACCAGGGTACCCCTCTCTACTCCTGAGTCTTCCCTTTTGGCCGAACGGGACAGGTAACACAGAAGTGGCCGGACTGGCCGCAATAGAGTCATTCACCCACTCTCAATCTCTGTCGTCGTTCTGTGGGGGGAAGGCGGTCCCATCTCAGCTGCATGGTTTCCTCTCCCGAGGCTGTGCAAACGACCGGGCTGGGAGCTACTCTAGGAGCAGGAGCAGGAGAGACGCTTGTTCCGGCGGGAGGCCGTAATGTGTGTGGTGGTGTGGCAAAAGGTGCCGGACGCCCAGTTCCTTCTCTATGGCGTTCAATGAGACGATGGTCCAACCTGGTGGCGAGGGAGATCAAGGAATCCAAGCTGTCGGTGTCATCTCTGGTCGCCAACTCGTCTTTCACCATGTCGCTGAGACAATCCGAAATACCTCTTGGAGTGACTCATTGTTCCACCTGGAGTCGGCCGCTAACATCCGGAACTCAAAGGGATTAATGGAGCGGGCAACGGAGTAGAGGGAGACAGAGTAGGAAGGCTTTTGCTCAGGAGGTTTCGGCAAGCTGAGGCTGAGGACGAGATTGCTCCCATTCAGGTAAAACCGGGTAAGCTCCTTTAATTGATCCAATTAGCTGAGGACTAAGTAATGGACGCAGCAGTTAGGGTAGTTGAGTACTCCATTTGCAGTCTGTGCTAAGTCAGGGCGAGCACAATTGTCCCTGATGAGTACACCTGCAAAAGGTGCATCCAGCTGCAGTTCCTGACAAACCGTGTTAGGGAACTGGAGATGGAGCTGGTTGAACTTCGAATCATTCGGGAGGTAGAGGCAAAAACAGACAAGAGTTTCAGGGAGATAGTCACCCCTAGAAATTTGAATATTATTGGTGACGACCGACCTACCAGGGACAAGTTGCAGTGCTTCTCGTCTCTGGAACCGAGACTGAACCCTCAGCTCAGAAGGGAAGGAGGGAAAAGAGGAGAGCTGTAGTGATAGGGGATTCGATAGTTAAGGGGGACAGATAAGATGTGGAAGAGATCGAGAATCCTGGATGGTCTTTTGCCTCCCTGGTGCCAGGGTCCGCGATAACTCGCATCGAGTTCTCAGAATTCTCCAGAGGGAGGGTGAGCAGCCAGTTGTCATGGTCCAATGACGGAGTTAGGAAGAGAGAGGAGCTCCTGAAAGGTGAGTTTAAGGAGTCAGGCGCCAAGTTAAAGTACAGGACTACCAGGATAGCAATCTCAGGATTGCTACCAGTGCCACGTGCAGGTGGGTTTAGAAATAATAAGTTAACTAAATCAAGACGTGGCTGAAGGCACGGTGCAAGAAGGAGGCCTTCAGATTTATAGATAACTGGGCAGTTTTCCAGGGAATGTGGCACCTGTTCCGGCGGGACGGTTTACATCTCAACTGTAGGGGACAATATTGTTGCAGGTAGGTTTCCTTGAGAGGCTGCAGTGAACTGGATGCAATGGGGGAGGGGAACCAGAGTGTAGGAGCACATGTTTGGGAGAAAGAAGAAAAATAAAATAGTGAAGTTGTTTGCACCGTTAGTGATAAACAGAGAGTTACAGCTGGAGAATTTCTTAAATCCATTTATTTTAATGCGTGGAGCATTGTAAGAAAGATGGATGAGCTTAGAGCGTGGATTGATATCTGGAAATATGATGTTATAGCTATTACTGAAACATGGTTGCAGGAGCGGTATATTTGGCAACCTGAATTTCGTTGCTTCAGGTGTGATAGAATCGGAGGGATAGGGGGAGGGGTGTTGCTTTGCTTGTCAGAGAAAATATGACAGCGGTGCTCTGGCAGGATAGATTAGAGGGCTCGTCTACGGAGTCTATTTGGGTGGAAATGAGGAATGGGAATGTTGTAGTAACATTTATTGGGGTGTGTTATAGACGACGTAATGGGAAGCGAAAAATGGAGCAGCAAATTTGTAAGGAGATAGCAGATATTTGTACTAAGCACAGATTTGTGATTGTGGGAGATCGTAAATTTCCACACAGAGACAGTAAAGCCCATTCTGTAAAAAGAATGGAGGGTTCGCAGTTTGTAAAATGTGTGCAGGACCATTTCTTTTGCAGCAATGCATCGAGGTACCGGCTGGAGGCGGGACAGTGCTGGATCTCCTGCTAGGGAATGAGATAGTGTGACGGAGGTATGTGTTGAGGAGCACTACGGATCCAATGATCACAATGCCATTAGTTTCTATATAATTATGGAGAAGGATAGGTACTGGACCCAGGATTGAGATTTTTGACCGGAGAAAGAACAACACTGAGGAGATGCGGAAAGATTTAGAAGGAGAGGATTGGGACAATTTGTTTTATGGGAAGGATGTACTAGAGAAATGTAGATCAATTAAAGCTGACATTTTGTGGGTACAGAATTTTTATGTTCCTGTTAGGTTGAAAGGAAATGTTAAAAGTTTGAGAGAAGTATGGATTTTAAGGGATATTGGAAACTTGGTTCGGAGAAAAGAGAGATATCTACAAGAAATATAGGCAGCATGAAGTAAATGAGGAGCTCGAGGAATATAAAGAATGTAAAAAGAATCTTAAGAAAGAAATTAAGAAAGCTAAAAGAAGATACAAGGTTGCTTTGGCCAGTAAGGTGAACATAAATTCAAAGCTTTTCTACAGTTACTTAAATTGCAAAAGGTTAGTGAGGGATAAAACTGGTCCCTTAGAGAAGCAGAGTGGACAGCTGTATGTGGAGCCAAAAGAGATGGGAGAGATTTTGAACAATTTATTTTCTTCGGTATTCACTAAGGAGAAGGACACTGAATTGTGTAAGGTAAGGAAAACAAGTAGGGAAGTTATGGAAACTATGATGATCGTGCTGTCTCGGTAGGGAACCCTGGCTGGCGATGACATGTTGAAGGGTATTTGTGTCCGCTGGGTCCTTAAGTGGCCAGACCGTTCTGTTGCAACAAGCGAGGGGAACCCAAACGCAGGGCACAGACACGGAGACTAAGCTAAAATGCAGACGCGGGCGTGAGCGTTGAATGGCAAACTGAGGGAGTGCAGGGCAGCAGGAGGCAGACAGAGCGTATTTTGACACAAAGCATATAAAGGGAAGCGCCAGGCAATGCTTTTCGTAGCTCATAAGCGGCAGAGAAATGTTAATTACCTCAGTGGCAAAACCATCGCTCTGGCAACTAGTGGGTGCAGAGCCGAGGTTCTCATGCTGCAGATCCTGATGAAAACCAGGTGTATCGCTATCAAAAGAAATTAGGGGGAAATGGGGAATTAACGGTCGGGACTGTGACACCGGAGTTAACATTGGTGGAGCTTCGAGAGAAATCGAAGAATATGGGAAATATTTGAACATACAGTTACGGAATCTAATTGTAGATACTAATTACAAATACGTGTCGCGAAAAGGTCAACGGAAAAAAAAGTTAATTATATTGGTAACATTGCAATTTTGGTCATCACGGAGTCGATTGAGCAGTTGAAGAATCTGTCTTGGTGGCGAGAAATGGAAAATGAACATATTATTGTCAGAATTGTTTGATCAATGCCCACTTCCATCCAGATATATCCGTTGCAAAAGCAGTTTGAAGACAGATCCACCCTGCAGAAGAACGATGGATGAACTTTCAGATCGATTTTCAGTGCACTTTATTTTCATGTCCTGGAGTAAATAAATATATCCTTGTGCTGGTGAATACTTTCTCCCAGCTGATAAAGTCTTTTTGAACTGGGAAAGACATGCGAAGTTTACAGCCAGCATATTGTGAGCAAGCGATTGCTGAAGGGTCTTTCATTAGATCAAGGTCCTCACTTCAGTGGAAACTTTGTTAAACTCTTCTCCCTAACGGATGAAGTGTAGGCGAGTTGTGATCGAGATTGATAAGATTACGGGGACATTGATACACTACACACCCTGTTATTTTTTTTGTTTCATCGAGAGTAACTGCACTACTCGCTGCTATTTGGTTACAGGTGTAACCACTGACTGGGATCACACTGAGAATAGATGCACACATATACCTATCGCCAGAACCTATCACCATGTCATATGACTCCAAGTGAAGCTAAATGCTCCACTACACACCGAGTGCTGACCCAATACGCGTGATCCCAGACCCCACCATAGCCTGAGGGCTGTGAATGTTAATTTGACTCCACAGTCACTCTTCCCTAAGAACCGATCCCCATGACGGACGCCTTCGATGAACACTGTCCTGAAATCAATTACTTCTTGCTTCCGTGTTTGACAAGTGACCCAAACATAGCTTGTAATCCTATAAGCGTGTGACAGCGTCTGACGCTGTTGTGTTATACCAGCGCACCCTGAGTTTTGAAGGTAACACATGCTAAGATCAGTCACGGAGTGCAATATCAAAAGATCAGACAAAATTAGGCCATCCCCTCCATCGTGACTTTTCCACCATTCAATTATGCCTCATTTATCATCGTCCTAAACCCTATTCTCAAGCCTTCTCTCCGATAATATAGTTCAAAAACAGAGTGCGTGTTTACCGCAAGATGGCGGTATAATTACGTAGTAGGTGTACTTTAATATAAATAAGTTACCCAAAACAACTGACTCTCAACCTACTGAGATCAAAGCCGATCTGCTTGATCTCCGAGTCCAATTGATTCTGAATTTTGACCTATATTTGTGGCTACTGACACAACTACACTCTGAATTCTGACCCGTTGCGTGACACCGACCTTAACAGTATCTCATATAAACAAAGTGCGTGATGACTTCCGGCCATCCGATGAAAAATGAATGGACTGCCACGCCCTGAGAATAGTCCGTTGTCTACCGGCTCGATTACGTATATCAGTCTGCACTCAAACACGATTGTTTTTACTTCGATTAATTAAAGCTGCCATCCATCTCCCAGGATCATCGACGGCTTTACACCTGGGAGCAATGGTACACCAGAGTGGCAGTTATAAAATAAAACAAGCAGAACGCTAATTTGACAGCTGAGCCGGAAATTTGATTAGTGTTCACGAGTGTTTGTGTGAGACTCTTAGTTAGCATGTGTGTGTGTGTGTGTGTGTGTGTGTGTGTGTGTGTGTGTGTGTGTGTGTGTGTGTGTGTGTGTGTGTGTGTGTGTGTGTGTGTGTGTGTGAGTGTGTGTGTGTGTATGCGTCCATGTGTGTCAGTCCGCTCTTTCTATCTGCCCGAGTCTGAATGTGCCTGTGCATCTGAGAACGTGAGTGTATCAGGGACAGGGAGGAGGAGAAAAACTGAACGGCAGAGAGGATATGAGATACAAGATTAGAACCCGCGTTAAAATCCAGTATAGACAAAATAGACATCGAAACACTGCACTTTAATGTATGACTAATAACGCTACTTTATTTTTACATATAAAATGAAAGAAGTATGAGAGCAATTTTTTTCTTATAAAGGAAAGAATACAGAAACATCGCGAAAATTTACCAATTCACTCTGGATACAAAACTAAATAGTTGTAATTAACCGAATTGTCTCAAAACCCCATCGTCAGCACAGACCTTCATTGGAACGCTGACTGGCCGGGGCCACACAGTAGACCAATGATTACCTGGTGCGATACTGTAGGGACAAGAATTGAGAACTCTGAAGCACACCTAGGGCCTAGTATAGAAGATAGCCAAGTACAGAGAGAGATGGAAGACATTCATTGCAGCTCTAAGCATCAGAAGCGGACTAAGTCGTCGGGACGGGAAGGAGAGAGAAAGAGACATATTCATTTCAGAATCTGCTACTCTATGTCCCTTACCTCTCACCGCTTTTTGAAAGTCACAATTAGAGTAACAGGATAAATAAATACACTCTTCAGCTCCTCCCGGAACTTCCTCTGAGTTACTGCGTAGAGGGCCGTGTTCGTGCAGCAACTCAAGTGCTGCAGGATGAAGCCCATCTTCTGCACAAAATTAGGGGGAACGATCGATCGAAACCCCAGCCACCACAATCGATTCCAAATGGAGTGGATCATGAACACCGCCCACAACACGATGAAATTTCCAGAGACGGCAAAGAGTAAAATGATGGATTTTCTTCGACTTTCCATCTCAGCGTCTCTGGGCTTCTCGCCGCTGCTGTGACCCCGAAGTCTGTTGCGAGCTCTGCTGGCTGTTAAAATCTGTTTCACCGTTAAAGTGTTGAAGAGGAGAATGAGAAAAAAAGGAGCGACCGGGGTGAGGAAATAATGAGTGAACTCAATCGTTGCCCAAAGAGTCGAGCCAACAACACCACCTCTTTCCCAACAAATCCAGGGATCACTAAGAAGGTTATATTCACCCGTCAGCATAAAATACCAAAACAAATCCTTCAGGCAGTTGAGCACGGTCACTGTTCCCAGAACCACAGCCACCGTTCTCTCAGTACAATATGTGGATTTCATCTTCTGACAACAGATGGCGACAAACCGGTCGAAGGTGAACGAGACTGTGAACCAGACAGAGCAGTCTGTCGCCGCATAAAGGATAACGGCGTGAATATTACAGACCGGAACTGGCCAGGGGAAGTGAAATTGCCGCCAGTACACCATTGGGATGTGCCTCAGTATCAGGTCAAAGATGACAACAATTAAATCCGCCGCGGCCATGGCCACCAAATAGAGAGTGACGCATTTGGAGAGACCGCATTTTCCACGTGACAGGATCAGAATGGTCAGCAAATTGCCTGAAAGAACGGAAATAGACATCGATATGTGAAAACAAATTCAGCTTGTTGACACAATATTGATAATTCGTGTTTTCATAAATTCATAAATACCTAAGTTCAGGTCTTATTTTCAAGCTAGCAAACTCCTCCTAAAAACTTTATCCATCCACTACATGCCACTGACGTTCGAATAAAACAGAGAGCCAGATCTTCAATTCAATCTTTGAGATTTCCGCTGTTTTCGTGCATGAGGTCTTGGTTCTCATTGTACAGGGGTGTTGGGGTACACCGTGAACTTTCATCTTCCCCCATGTTTTGTTTTGCATGTGGCAGTGAGCAGGGTGGGTTAAGAAAACAACACGATGAAAATTGAAATAGACACATAGCAAGAAAGGAGCAACGGGAGACAAAATCATGGCAAATGAAAGGCGATTTGAAAGGGTTAAGTTGTCACTTTCTCCTCGGAGAATGACGCAAGCCGGCAGAAAGCAGGAAACTGCGGATATATTTTTTTCACAAAGGTACAAAGCGACAGGAGTAACAATAGAAACAGGTAGGGTTTGATGAATAATGATATGAAATACAAAAAATATTGAAAACAACAATGATCCTGCAGGATTATACGCCCTGTCTCTTAAGTAATTGCAGAGATTACCGCAGACGTTCTCTCGGGGACAGAATTTACTTGCATGAATACTTACAGTAACAGCTGTCAAATTAAAGACAAGAGCGATTTTTTTTTTTTTAATTGGGCGATCTTCCGAATAGAAAGACTTATTAAAACTTAACATCCTGAAAATAAAACGAGACGGCGTGGTGACTAAAATGGTAATTAATAGAAAAGAAGTAAGTTGGCCAACGGAACGAAGTGTGTTATGTTAATCGCTGCTTGTCGAGGGCTACATTGTGTTTAAGAAGCACAATCCAATAAATCCTGTGGCTGAATTTACAGAGAGTAGATTGAAAGCAAATTTTCAGAACTAAGCTGGACAGACTACACGTCTGATTCGAGGAAATGACACCCAATTAATATCCCTGCTGCTGCAGGCAGTTCCTGGAATATCATCCCATGAAAATGTATTCTGATGGGAAAATGGGAGGCGAATCGAAGTTGCAAATTACATACTTTATTGCGAATGCACAACTCTCAGAGGGCGGAGATACGGAATCGAGAACACAAGCCAGAATAGAAGTAGGAGAGAACAATATGTCATTTTATGAAAGAGTATTGTGATAAATAGCGGGAATATTTTGAAAAATATCAGAAAACTTGGAATTGTTAATGTGCAACGTGTTTGATTTTGAGAAGTAGATCTGGATCGGTTAGTCCTTCGGATCATTAAGACATCTACAAAGGCAAGAGGTTACACCAAAATTTCAATACATAGTGGACTTAATTAATTTACTACCATTAACTAAATAAGGCGATTATTTAACTGGCTGCAGAGCTTTGTATTATACAAAGAAGCTTCCAAGTGTTTATTTCTTTGTCAAACCTAGCCCAGTCAGTTAGTTCTCAGTCTGTTAAAAAAAAACCAAAAACCTCAGCTCTTTCAGACAGGGTTATTTGAACCGAAAAATATCGTTGGGTGTATAACTAAAGACATAATAATGACATGTTAGTAATTATACATAAGTGCAGACGGAAAGGCACAATGGCAGGGAGAGTGGAGTAAAATTGGATTGCGTGTAAAGCTCAACATGACTTGCATCAAGAATAGTTGAAAACAAATAAAACTTACCAGGAACCGCAATAATAGCAAGGAAAGCGAAGTAGATTGGCTGGATACCCTTAAGTAGCAAAACAATCCGATCTTCGAGTGGTAAACTGCCATAATGTTCCGTAAGCTCGGAAAATGCCCAGAACACATCTTTTCCCATCCATTGAACATTAAAGTCGACTTTTCTCAGTTCTCTCTCCTTTTCTGTATCATTCATCAGCTTCGGAACCGCTGACAGAATGGTGGAATTGACTACCGTCAGGCTATGATTTCTGCTCTGCATCCTCTGCAGATTTTAGTGTCTGCCAGAGGCGGAGCAGCTGCTTTTGTTAACGTCAATGAATCGCTGCTGAAGAACTCATTTGTTTCAGACGCTCCAAGGAGTCAAATTAGCCCCGGGAGACTGCGCTTAATTATATCCAAATAACAACGGTAGCGGGAGGGGCAGATTCAATTAACCTTTTTAATTCCACGCTGCACACTGCAGTACACAGAATATATGCCCACATTAGATTATAATCTGAATTCGTTTTCATATCACTGGTATATGCCGCGACTTTCTTTTTGACGTTGTGACAGCAGTAAAGCTTAATACATTGTAATAGAGAAACTGAATTAATAAAGTAAATATAAAGAAACTACATATAAAGTAAATATATAAATAAACTATATATAAAGTAAACATTTAAATAAAGTGTAAAATGTCATCAGGTAGCGTTCATGGGGTCAATGTCCATTCAGATATTAAACAGTGAAGAGGGCAAAGCTCTTCCTGTATCTCTCAGTGTTTGCCTTCGGGCTCCGCTAAGCCCATCCAGGTGGTAGAAATATGAACAGGGCATATTCTGGGTGATGTGGGGTTTTAACGAGAGACGCCGGCTTTCTGAGGCATCGTTCTCGAAGTTTTCCTCTATTCTGTAGAGGCTATGGAGCTGTGCAGCGTACAGCTCTGTGCATCTTATTTCAGTTCTGTGTCGCCATACTCTTCTCCCCAACCCCAACACCCCACCCCCGCATTCCATACGACAATACTGCCGGTTAGAATGTTCTCCCCGGTGTGTCTGCAGAAATGGGCGAGTGTCTGCCATACCAAATCTCCCGAAACTCCTCATGAAATATAACTGCTGTTCTGCCGTCTTTACAGCGTCATCCCTATGTTGGGCTCCGGATAGAAACTCGGAGAAATTGACAGCCTGGGGCTTGTAATTGCTCACTGGCTCTTCCTCTCTTCCGTCTATGAGGGCTGGGGTGTCTAATCGAGATACTTGAAGAGTTAGCGGTTCAGAATGACGTTTAGTCAATTTGTCCAGAATGTGTCTCTTTTTGCGATTCGGATTAAAAATCGGATTAGATGTAAATACTGTCAGTGCGAAGCCTGTCACCGTTTGAATTATTATTGTTTTTTTACTAGTTGGCGGCCAAAATGAATGAATCTTTACCTGGTTCATCTTCTAATTCTTTCAGGGGTCATTTATTTTTACATCCAGGACCCGTTAGCAGGGTGAGAACACTGTACGCCTGAGTCTTCATTGGAGTGCGAACGAACTAAAGAATCAAATGCTGCTCCTTTCTCAATGTTTCCCACACTTGTTGCGGAGTTGCAGCTCTTCCACAGGAGTTGCGGATCTGACAGGCGTACCTAACTATTCGCTAAGCCTTTCTGCGCTGAAAACGTCGCAGCGTGCCATTCTCTATAGGAAGGCAAACGAATTATTCAAGAAATTAATTTGATTGTATTTGATTCAAATAACTATGGAGGGACAAATCCTATGATGTGCATTTATTCTGGCTTCTGTGGTAAAAATGGTATGTCCTCCTTCGGCACATTTTCTCTGCGGTCCAAACGACGAAGCCAGGTGACTGAATTTACTCTCGGTCCAATTCCTGTCTCGAAAAGCTGAATGGTCAGACCTCGTGAGGTTTGTGAATTTGTTTGTCGATAGTACGCTGAACCATGGATTGGAGGCAAATGTACTGTTTCAAATACTTTGCAGACAGTATGAGTTCCTTCTTTCCATTTGGCAGTTATAAATACAGAAACACATTTTAGATCATTTTGTTCATACTGAATGAGATGTCTATTGGCGTTACTCTTCTTTTCCTTCAGTTCGCCAATAACTTTGTAAACCTTTTCAATACCTGTACTTACCCGATCGTCCATTAAATGGGCAGATTGTGATCCGATCTTTCCAATTTGTGGTCGCTGCTATACTCCGCCAAACTGAAGAACTACTTCAATCGATTCACGCCAGTGAGTGGAGGGAGTTTGACCACAGCATCCACACGCTGTATATCAATCTCTCGTCTCCCCAGGTTACAAATACACCCAGGTAACCAATCTGCTGCTGCATTACTTGAGTATTTTCATGGTTCCTCTTCAATCCCATCTCCTGTAAGAGTTATTGTTGATTTTCAAGTATTCCATAACGCTCCTCTCTGATCTACGTAGCAGGAGATCATCTACATATTGAAGTAAACACTGGGGAGACGAAAGAGCTTTCAGTCCATTTTCAAACATTCGTGGAAAATGGTCGTGGAACTTTGAAATCATTACAGCAGACCGTTCCATGAATGGTGTTGTTCTTACCAAGAGAAAACAAATGTATGCTAACACTCACTTTTCAATGAAACAAAGAAAAGTCGTTACTTATATCCAGTAATATAAACCGTTTTGCTAAAAGACACTGTCTAATCATTGTCTCTGTACTCTTGACTGTAGGAGTTGTAAAAGGATAACTCGATTCTATTCTTAGTAATCTCTGGTGCCACTACAACTTCTATTGAACTGACCATGTGGGCGAATCATTTGTGGGTGCAATTTCCTGCAAAGCTACTGTGGTTACAAACCTTAAAAAAAATTATCTGTGTGTGCTTCTGCTTGTTTCGGAGATCCGCATTGCTTCCGAGCTTTCAGATAGAGACTTGTTATTCATACAAATCACTACTGCAGTAAATATCCCCCGTTCATATTGTCGTGCTGGAATATCAATAGGGATATGTTCTCAGTCCCAACTTTCGTTCTTCATCAGTTCGCAAGTCGTTGAGCACAACTGAATGGAGCACTCTGTTTTGTCCCAACCGTAATTTCAACAGTGCAATCGAATTCTCTAGTGGTGAGTACATAAAGCATCAAGTTAAAATAACATTATGTTCTTTATTCTAAATTGGTGTATTGAATGCAGCTGTATTTAGGCTCATAAGGAATTTGGGAAGTATAAGTTGGCCACCTGCTGGGCAGCTGTGCGCCCTACGTTGTGGAGAGTCAGATGCCAAGCCTCCCTGTTTTCTGGGTGAAACCAGTGGATAGGAATGGACCTGTCAAGATTCGGATGCATCACATAGAGCAGACTAGAACCCCAAACATGCTCTGACAAAAAACCCAACTGTTAGCGCCAGAAACGTACGAGTGTTGCGCCAGAAAAACAGAGCAATCATAGAACACACTGAATAGCAAGCGATGCTGCTGTTCAAACACATTCAAAGTTTCATTGTTATAACGCACCACAACATAATAAACTTACTCATAAATACAACCCGTCAACGGACTAGACACAAATCGGAGCTCTGAAACCGACAAATAAATTCAAAACTGTAGACATACAAACCTAGTCATGTATCATCAGGCTAATGAACATCTCAAAATCACATCGTGAGAGCAATGAGAGCTTGACGTTTCTGATAGTAACTCGGTCCACAGCTTTGTAGTTGCAAGGATGTAAAGCTTTGGGCCTTTAAAACGCTTTATCTGAGTCCAGGTTTTCAGAGTCATTAATAACCTGTACATTATCGGTCACCCGGTTTTTAATTCTACTGCATTATTGAAATGCAGTAAAGCATGAATAGCTAGAATTCTAATCACACATTTGAATTGCACCCTCCGTCACGATACCTCTCAAAAATAAGTATTAAACTAAACACAAACTGCCAGAGGAAATCTACTGGTTAGGCAAAATCTATGGGAATGAAGAAACAGCCGAAGTGTCGGGCCGAGACCATTCTACAGGACGTAAGCGAATTGGTAGGACGCCAGAATAAAAAAAAAAGTTAACGGAGGAAGAGAAGCATAGCTAGACGGTGATAGGTCAAGTCTGTTGGACGAGAAGACTAAAGGGATGGAGAGGGAGGAATCTGTTTGGACTGCATAAGGGACATAGCAGAAAGAGAAGCTGGGGAGCACAGACGAGGAGCGGATAGGCAGTGAGAAGAGGTCAAAGGCCAGATTGGGGAATAGAACAGAAAAGGTAACATTCTTTCCACCGGAAGGAGAATCGATATAGACAATAGACAATAGACAATAGGTGCAGAAGTAGACCATTCGGCCCCTGGAGTCTGCACCGCCATTCTGAGATCATGGCTGATCATTAATTAACAATACCCAGTCCTGCCTTGTCCCCATATCCCTTGATTCCGCTATCCATCAGATATCTATCTAGCTCCTTCTTGAAAGCATCCAGAGAATTGGCCTCCACCGTCTTCCGAGGCAGTGCCTCCACAACTCTCTGGGAGAAGAAGCTCTTCCTCAACTCTGTTTTAAATAACTGACCTCTTATTCTCAATCCATGCCCTCTGGTACTGGACTCCCCCAACATCTGGAACATATTTCCTGCCTCAATCCTATTAAATCCTTTAATTATCTTAAACGTTTCAATCAGATCCCCTCTCAATCTCCTCAATTCCAGCGTGTACACGCCCAATCTCTCTGCGTAAGACAGCCCTGCCATCCCAGGAATCAACCTAGTGAATCTACGCTGCACTTCCTCAATTGCCAGAATGTCCTTCCTTAAACCTGGAGAACAAATCTGTACACGATATTCCAGGTGTGATCTCACCAGGGCCCTGTACAAATGGAAAAGGACATCCTTGCTCTTGTACTCAATTCCACTTGTAACAAAGGCCAACATTCCATTTGCCCTCTTCACTGCCTGTTGCACTTGCTCATTCACCTTCATTGACTGGTGAACTAGGACTCCTAGGTCTCTTTGCATTTCTCCCTTACCTAACTCTACACCGTTCAGACAATACTCTGCCCTCTTGTTCTTGCTTCCAAAGTGGATAACCTGGCATTTATTCACATTGAATGACATCTGCCAAGTATCTGCCCACTCACCCAGCCTATCCAAGTGATCTGCATTTCAGGGAACGTTGTGTCAATACATTTCAATTGAAATCAGATTTTATTCAAGAATCTGCCATGTGTAGTAGTGGCAGACAATTGAAAACTCCTTAACAGCTTTTTTGTCTCATTTCTGTGATTCTTCAAAACTCGAACAAAGTACAGAAATACATGGTCTGTCCTTTGTAAGGAGAAATTAAGGCCTGCGATATCAACTTCATCCTGGAGTTCAGGAAGGTTGTTGTGTATTGCTAATACATCTGCGCTGCCAGGCCATTTTCCTGGATAAGACGATATCACTGTTAATTAAATATAAACTTATAGGCATTTACTTTATCCTAGAGGCAAGGAATAACACTCGTTGAGAGAAAGGCGGAAAGCCATGCGCTTGAAGTGGCTACTGCCAGTGATATATGATTGCATAAAGAATGATAACAAATATACAATTATTATGCCGGTTATATCTCAAATATAAGAGATTACGCATATACCGGAAATCTAGTGAAATTCACTCAAAATTTTGGAACCAAATAAACAGTCGATGTTTCTGATCGAGACCCTTCTTTAGGATTCGTCTGGTCTCGTTATCGCCGAAGTACTTTGTCTGGATGTGGAAGGACACTTTATTCGGATGTGGAAGGACACTTTGCCCTGAGGTTTTGCAACACAATATTTGCACAAGTTTCAATTATAAAGGAAATCAGTAAAATACGCATATTGTTCTCTCCTGGTCCTCAGTTATACGATCATATATAGCAAAACAACAGCGGGCACACGAGCAATGGAAGAATGCTTTCGTCCATTGCTCACGGAAATGTAAAAGGGAACATGCTCTGCTTTGAAATCTATTAAACATAATGCCAGATTGAACAAGAATATTTTCTGTTGCAATAGAGATCGCCATTCTGGGGTCCACGGGCCCCGTTGTAAAAGGAAGGAGTAAATTGCATAAAATGTTTCAGAAACTAACGGACGACAACATAGATAGATCGGATTTAATGGAAGAGAACTAAATGACACAGTACTATATTTCTAATGTGTTTGTATAAACGCTGGATAAAGGACTTAATAACGAAAAGCACTGTGTAGCGACCGTGCAGGTGCCGGAAACCCTTACATGACAATTAATTCCTGCAATTCTTATTACGTGTTTGTGAAGGGAATGTGATGTTCCCAATCACACTCCACTCCCCCAACATGAATATGCGTTGACGTCATAATACTGACGATTAGTACGTGACATAGACATCATTGATATCTGCACGTGTATAAGAGTCTCTGACAGACAGCACGCATTTTGGATTCAGCCGAGATTTTACACACGCAACAAAAAGTTAAGCAGCTCATGCAGCACCAAATAGGGAAATTTGGAGTTGTGACTCCGGATCATATTCGGAAATGGAAATGAAGTTTGCAGAGGTCAGAGTAAAGAAATTTGGCTGGATTCGAGACCACATAATGCAAGGTTGTATTGTAAGTATATTTAAGCTTTACAAACTCCTACAGACGCACAGTGGTTTGTACATTTTGTCTGCTTTTGCATGTTCATTGTCGGATCTCGTGTCACCGACATACTTATTTTATAAAACTACTTTGGTATTTGAACTTCTTCATTCTAAGTTCGGAGTTTCAGTTCATTATCTACTACTGATAACTTTAATCTAATGTTATAGGTATGAATAGTCATGTGGTGCACAATGATAATAATCGCATTGTTGCTGCTTAATCAGCTGGTCACGTTTCCTTGCAAAACACAAGAAGTAAATTTTCCACTTATTTTAGGCAAAACATAATTAGGGTTAATAACATTTACATTTGATTTACAGAGTTTCCCATTTAGTGTAAACAGATACTCCGTTCCGTTCTTCAGCTCCTCCCTAAATTTTCTTTGTGTCAGCCCATTGATACACGTGTTGCTGCAGGAACTGAGCAATATCAATATATCCCCGAACACTTGTAGGATAACTGCAGGTGTGTTGTAATATTTGTCTGTGAAAAACACGTTTTCCGCTGCCCAGGTCATGGACTGCACAATATTGGTTATCCACAATAATATAAAATTGGCAGATATACCGAACAACTAAACCATTGACTTCCTCCGGTTCTTAACCTGTGGATCACTTTTGTGGTCCGTATTGCTCCGAAGGCCACGGCGGACCATATTTGCAGCTATAATATATCTGGTGGTTAAAACATTAAACAGCAGAATTAAAACAGCTGCTAATAATGGGGTCATGATGGTGTCAAATAATTCGTAACCACGCCACAGAGATGACGTGTAGTACTCTGGTTTGGGTTTCCCTGACTCTCCTACAAAGTAAAATGGAAATGACTGAACACAGCTACATATGACCACTGCCACGATCATCACGGTCGCTGTTCTTTCCGGACAATACCGTGTCCGCAGCTTGTCAAGGCAGATTACGACTAAGCGATCGAAAGTGAAAGCGAAAGTCAACCAAACGGAGCAATCCATGGCTGCAATCATCAGAATCGGACCGACAGCATGCAGGCGAGATTTCATCACGAAGTCGGCTTACAAATCATACAAATAGAAGGCATTACTTTTATCTAGTACAACATCAAGGATAGCGACAATCAGATCAGCTGCCGCCATGGCCACGAGGTAGCGAGTGACACATTTGGAAAGTCCACAATGTCTGCGAGACAGGATCACAATTGCCGCTAAATTAGCTGAAACAAAAGGAAAAGAATCATTGCTCAAGCCATTGGTCTCGTGTGCTCAGTATGACTTTATGTGCATGGTGATGCTTACAGTTCAGATCGCGCCGCTGCCCGAAATGCCGTCCAGTGCGCGAATGCGCCTGCGCTGACTGAGATGTTGTGTTGGTGATCGATCACCCTGATACCCCTTCAGCGACATGCAACTGAGCTCTCGCCAGTTTCACGCCGGGTTGACAATGGAGAAGAGGGAAAGCGGATCGACCTCGGATGGTTTCATAAAGTAGAGAACAGACAACAGGGTATATTTGGATCAGATCTGTTGAGAGCATCCTTCATTAACTCGCCTTCTCTCCGGTGTCGACTTATGATGTTCTCGGGTTCTTTATCCAGAATTAGTGGGGACAGGTTGTATATGTTTGGACAAATGGCACAGGCAGAGAAAGGGACTAAGTACATAAGAGTGAAAATAGTGAGCTAGGGAAGAAATTAAAATCAGGCCGCAGAAGTGGTAATGGAATCATTGAACTCGTCTGGATTAATACCAGTGTCTTCTGCTAGACAAGTTAAAAATGGGAGGCTGTCAGATGAATCTGTGGCTGAATGAATGTAGAAAGTGCAAAAGCAGATTGTTTTTTTTTTCTCAAGATTGCCATCTCTTTGCTCTACACGTGAACTGCACAAGAAGGGCAGTGTGCACCCGGACGGTAGAGGAGCAGCAAAGATTGGTTTACTATGCTACGATTAAAATGACCAGGTGACGGGTTCAGCCACATCGGGGGGGGGGGGGGGGGGATGCAAATGAAGGGCAATAAAGGAAGTTGATACAGAAGTCAGTCGGATTACCTTCAACAGCCAAGCAAGGGAACAGCAAGGGAAGGACTGGCGCAAAGTGAATTGAATATATTCAGAAAGGAGATTGCAACACGCTTCATGATATTATACCCATTACAGAAACGTTGCAGAAAGGAAGAATGTAAGACCATAAAACATGGAAGGAGAATTAGGCCATTCGGCCCACGGATTCTGCTCCACCATTCCATCATGACTGTTTCTATAATTTTCCATCCACATGCTCACGCCTTGTCATGGTAACCTTTGACTATCGAAAACATCCTCTCCACTTCCACACTTTGTTCACCTTTCAATATAAGATTTGTTTGAATTATATCGATATAATTCTTGTAAACCCTAGCGTGTACGGCCCCATATCAATCGAACGTTTCTTATATGTAAGCCCTTTTGCTCCGGAGATCCTTCTCATAAACATCATACGGAATTTCGCCAAAGCCAGCACATCCTCTCTTTGATTAGGGGCTCAAAACTTCTTATAATATTCCGTGCATTCTGACAAATGTCTTATAAAGCCTCGCTGCTCTATTCCTTTGCATTCTAGTTCTCATGAACTGAATGCTAACTTAAATATACTTTCTTTAACAACGACTAATCCTCCGAGTTGACCTTAAGGGTACACTAAACTAGGACTCCCAGGTCGCTTTGCAGTTCTGATTTTTGAATGTCCTCCCTATTGTCTACTCTTTTACTTGTTCTATGCATTTCGCCACAGGATCCTTCATCTGCCACTTCGTTGTCCCTTGACCCAATCGGTCGAATTCCTTCTGCATAGACCCAGTTTACTCCGCACTTTTTGCCCCACCATCTATCTTAGTAAATTCCGCAAACACGTCCACAAAACCAGCAATTATTTTGTCCAAATCTTTGACATATAGCACGAAGACAAACAACACCAATGACAGAACACAACATCAGGCTGCATAACTATTCCGTTAGTGTACAATGTACTGCGTATTTTAATCAAAATGGCTTATTTGTTTTGTTAAGGGTAGGTGTGTTTCTTTGTTATGATAAGTGCTTTCTCTCGCATTTGTTTAGCTTTACATTTGCAGATAACTGGGATTGTATTCATTTGTTAACCAATGGGAGAATGTTATTTTTTCTTGTAGGTCTGGGAGTAGGGTCTTCGCGGTCTTTTTGGGGAGACGGGAAGAAGACGCCGAGGCAGGTAGACGTGCGCTGCACTGCTCGGTCGACCACCGGGGGTGGTCCCAGGTGCGAGGACGTGGAGGTCAGAGGAAAGCGACGAGAGGTCCATGGTTCGATGGTTGAGCTCCAACGATGTGCACTAAACTGACTGATAAACATGGCGCCTTTTAGTTTATTTTCTTTTCCCTCATATATACAGTATTGTTAATACTCATTTATTTTAGTAAAGTCTTCAAAGTATATTCCATAATAGTACCTGGTGTGATTTTGATATTGTGCGTGCGCCGCTGAATTAATTTGATTCCCATAGCACCGGCATTTACGGGAGGTAGGGTTGGAGAATGGCTGGGCTTGTCCACCCTAGACATATAGCAGCCTATTGGGCAAGAGTTACAGAGGGCATCATGAATGAAACACATTTAATTATGTAATAGAATCTGAACCAGGTTCCGGCTTAATTTCAGCGATCAATGTCGTGAAATTCATTACATACGAATGATAAATTTGTAAGGATATGATAAAGAATTCTAAAACACAAGTAAACTTGTTTCTATTTTCAAAATTTCCTGAGTTATTTCATGAAAACTCTTGTTTTGGAAAACATAACCGCTCTAAGTTGCAGTGCATAACAGAAAGATTACAGTGTGTCACATATCTAAGCATTTCCATGAGCTGACCTGCAATACTAACAGCTGCCAGTAAGGGATAGTAAATACGGACTATATAATAAATTGCCGGATATCCCATTTTCAGCCAGAAGAGCCGATCTGTTGTACGAAGGGTGCCAACTGTCCAGTTGCACTGATTCAGTGCGTCCTTATATGCCAGGAGAAACGTCCCTTAAGCCAATTGCATTAGCGACGGACGGTGAACAAATAATCAGTGTTTGTTTCGGACTATTTTTACTCATTGTGACATTGTGTCACACACTTAACTCTTCGCGGGACATCACAGACAATTTACTCGATGTTTATTCAATGTATTTTAGAGGAATTAGAGAAAGTGTGTACTACAGCACAGAAAGCAGGACCCATCCCGTTCCTGTCTAAATCTGTCTGGACTTCCATACCGTTACATTTACGTACTTATCCATATTTATCTTAAACGTTACCTCAAACGCGCGTCCAGCACTTTGGGTGGCGGCTAATTGGATCCTCACCCACCCTCTAAATAAAGGACCCCACCGGATTCCTCTTAAATAATTGCTTTATACATTTAACCTATCACAGATAGTTCCCAAAGAGTGACAAAAGTCTGTTTCTGACGCTCATAATTAAGTGTAGTTCTATGAAATCTCCACACATTCTGCAACATGCCACGGAGGAAAATAAAAAAAAACAATGTCCTCACCTACTCTTATCAATCAGATCAATTCTCGACGGAGATCAGTAAATTTTCTCCGTACCCTGTCACTCTCTGTGACTTCTTTGTGCCGGTAGTTAAGCAGAGCTCCACACAAAACTCCAGATTGAGCCTCATTAGCGTTTAATACAACCTCACAATAACATCCTGATCTGAATGGTTTAGTTTATCAATGCCGAACTTCCGAAAAAAGAAAACACGCTTTACGACCCAATCTCCCTAAGACGCCTCTGCAGATGTATAATGGATTCAGAGGTCCCTTTGTTCCTGTTACGGATCCAGCAGCAATAAGTATATGAGCGAGGCAGGGTTTTTTTTTATAACAAATAACACGTTTATTAAACACTGAAAAAGAAACCCCCAAAAGTAAACAAACCTCTCACGTAACCGTAAATCAGTTGCTGTGCGGTACCTTAAACAGATCTTAAAGCAATGAAGTATAAACAATTCTTAAAGCGATGTTGCAAAAACAGTTCTTCAAAGTAGTATTGCAAAATTTCAAAATGCTTGCAGACCATTTAAGTGAGAGATTTTTTCAGACGATTTAAATTTTCTTTCACGTCGTGTTGCTTCGGTTCCCAGTCGAACTACTTTTCCCACGAAGAATTTGCGAAGATGGAAACTGAAACGGCTTAAAGGCACTAAACTTTCCATTACAAAACTGATCCCAATCCTTTCTGCTATTCACAGGTATTAACACGGGGACAGTCAACAATTTCCTTCCGAAAGAGCATCAAACAAGGTCGAACCTGCTACACCGTCGAGACCGACTTTCTTCGATCTTTTAAATCCCGAACTCCGATCTTCACTCTCCACTGATATTCAACGAGCAGTATTATACATAAACTGCTGGCAATGACCTTTTAAACATTAGACATTAGATAAAACTCCATATTTCAACTAAATTCCGTCATAATATTAACTCACGCAGTGGCATGAAATCAACATGACAAATCCAGCCACGAACTGCCCCTACTCACAGGGAGGGTCCTCCTTTTATACCCTGTAAAATAATACCTGTTGCATGACCTCTACTGGCGTGAAAATGATGTCACTCCACCATCCCAAGACCATTACCTCATGTCCAGTACAGCTTCCACACCTGTCACTTGACGAGTACACCGCTGTCACGTGTCATGTGTACGTAACAACTCACTCCAAAAAAAATTCTGTCAAGAACAAAACTTTTAACAATTATTTACAAGAAAATAATGTGTAAATTTTACAACACAGACAATATACATAGTATCATCATATAACATCTTACAACTCACAATACAGTTGGGGTGTTACAATTATAAAAAAGCACTCCATAAAAAATTACATTGTACTTTCAACATCGAGATAGACAATCAGCAATCACATTATCTTTACCTTTAATAAGAGTTATCACAATATTGTACTCTTGTAACATCAAACTCCAATTTAATAACCTTCTGTTTTTTGTTTTTCATCTTACTCAGAAACACTAATGGATTATGATCAGTGTAAATAATAACTGTTTTTTGAGTAGTACCAACATATACCTCTAAATATTCTAAAGCTAAAACAAGAGATAACAAATCCTTCTCTTCTGTCGAATAGTTTATTTGATGCTTATTAAATTTCTTAGAAAAGTAAGCTACTGGATGATCAACCTCATCGCCCTCATTCCTTTCGTACTGCTCCTGCAGCCTCATCACTAGCATCTACAACTAATGAAAAATGTTTTTCATAGTCAGGTGCCTGGAGCACAGGTTATTGACATATCATTGTTTTCAGTTTTTCAAATGCTTCTTGACAAGGCACTGTCCACACAAACTTCACATTCTTCTGCAAAAGATTAGTTAATGGAAGGGCAACAATAGCAAAAGTCTTAAAAAAATCGATAATATCCTACCATTCCCAAGAATCTTCTCAGAGTTTTTTTTTTCTTTTCCCCTTTGAAGTGGGAATCTCTAAAATTGCCCGAACTTTCGCCTGAACAGGAGCTACCTTACATTGACACAAAACACAACCAAGGTAAGTCACAGTGGCATGTCCAAACTGACTGTTAGCTAAATTAATATTTAAGTTACCTTTTGAAAGCCTTTCAAACAATTTCTGCACCACAATAATGTGTGCTTCACAAGTATAATTTCCTGTCACTAATTCAACAATATAAGCATCAGTATCTTTCAATCCCTGAATCACAGAGTTAATCATCTTCTGGAAAGTACCTGGGACATTCTTCATCCAAAATGGAAGATCATTATATTCATATAGCCCAGCTGGAGGTACAAATTCAGGAATCTCTCTCCCGCTGTCCGTTAATGGAGCACACCAATACCATTGCAATAAATCAATCTTTGTAAGGAACTTTGCTTTTCCAACTTTATCTACACAATCACCTACTCTGGGAATTGGATATGCATCCGTTTTCTTTACAGCATTCACCTTCCTATAGTTCTTACAAAACCTAATACTACCATCTGGCTTTGGCACCATAACACAAGGGGAACTCCAATTCGAGTTAGAAGGACTAATGATATTATTCTCTAACATATATTTAATTTATTTCTCAGCAATTTCAAATTTTTCTATGCTCATCTTATATGGGTGCTGATTAATAGGTTTGGCATTTCCAACATCTACATCATGTGAAGCTATAATAGTCCTTCTCGGAACATCTGGAAACAAATCCTTATATTTCAAAAATTAATTCCTTCATCTGCTGTTTCTGCTCTAGCTGAAAATGTGCTAATTTCTCATCAATATTTTTCAGAATGGTTGAATTTGGTAACATGACAGAAACAATGTTCCATTTAGAATGAAATTCAGATGAATCATCTATAAGGTTCCTAGTTAAATCAAACACATTCTCACTAAGCACAGCAGTCACAGTATCAGATTGTTTCTCATAATATGCTTTTATCATATTTATATGGCAAAGTTGTGTTGGCCTTCTACGATCTGGAGTTCTTACCACGTAATCCATATCATTGAGTTTAGACAGAATTTGATAAGGACCATGAAATCTAGCTTGTAAATGATTCGTTTCCACTGTGAAAAGAGCCAACGCCTTATCTCCAGGCTTAAACATCCTCATCCTAGCTTCTTTTTCATACCAAATTTTCATTTTCTCCTGAGCCAATTTTAAATTTTCCTTGGCTAAGCTACAAGCTTTATGTAACTTGTCCTTTAATTTCAAAACATAGTCAAACAAATTAGTGTGTTTTTCCTTACTTACTATTCTTTTAATAAAGCTAAAGTTCCTGTAACTCTATGCCCAAATACAAATTCAAATGGAGTGAAACCTAAAGATTATTGTACCGATTCCCTTATTGCAAATAAAAGTTTTTATACCCTCATCCCAATCACTTTCATTTTCCACACAGTTTGTCTTAACCATATTCTTGAGGGTAGAATGAAACCTCTCCAAGGCACCTTGCGACTCTGGATGGTTTGCAGACAAAGTGATTTGTTTAGCTCCGAATTTATAAAGTATCTTTTGAAGCAATCCAGGTATAAAATTACTGCCTTGATCAGTTTGTATTTCCTTAGGTAATCCAAAACAAGTAATGAACTTTATAAGGGCCATTGTCACAGTTTTAGCTTTTATATTCCTAAGTGGTACTGCCTCTGGAAAACTAGACGAAATACATATAATAGGCATCAAGTACTAATAACCAGATTTTGTCTTTGGTAATGGACCAACACAATCTATAATAACTTTAGAAAACGGTTAACCAAATGCTGGAATAGGTTGTAATGGAACACTGGTGTAACTTGACTTGTTTTACCCTCAATTTGACAAGTCTGTTTATCAAGCCCTGTAATTTTAACAGGTGCTTCAGTGGGTTGCACACAAGCTTCTGGGACTGTTTCCTTCTCCTTCATTTTCAATCTGAAACAGTTAGCTATTACATGGCCAGGTTTCAAACAATAGTTACAAATAGGACCAAACTGTCTTTCCTTCACAGGTTTTCCTTCCTCCTTACCTTTCTTATTAACTTCTAATTTAATTTCTGATTTACCTTAAGTCTCTGTGTTATTTTTCCTCTTAAGAATTCTGCCCTGTGGAAATTTATTCTTATGGATTAAAACATACTCATCAGCTAGTCCAGCACCGTCCTGCAATGTATCGGTATCCCTCTCATTTAAGTAGGTCCTTACTTCAACAGGAATGCTTCTTATAAATTCATCCATTAAAATCAGCTCTTTCAATGTATCATAGTCCACATTTACATTTTTAGAAACCCATCTCTGAAAACACACAGCTTTATCATAGGCGAAATCCACATAAGTTTTTTTTTTCCACAGACGTCTTCAAACTTCTGATTCTTTCTCTATACGCTTCTTGCGACCAATTCGTATGCTTTCAAAACATGCTTTTTCACAATATCGTAATCATGTGCTTGCGCAGCAGTTAAAGCTGTATAAACCTGTTGAGTTTTACCTTTAATTACACTCTGTAACAACATTGACCATTTATCTTTTGGCCACACTGAAATCTGAACAGTCCTTTCAAAATGTTGGAAATATCTTCCAATTTCCGTTTCACTAAATGGTGAGACTAATTTAGTTTCTTGACTAGCAACAAACGGTTTTCTAGAACCAGAGGACTGATTCCCAGACCTTATTTCCGCCATTGCATATTCAAATCCCCTCTGTTTACTTTCAGCTTCTAACCGACAATGCTCCAACTTCAGTTATTCGAATTGCAACTGCATCTCCAGATTACTTATTGGGAACGACTCTAAAAATGATTCATCAAAATCAGCCGAATCCAGATAGTGTGACGCGAATTTTCCCTGTAGATGTAGACTTCAAAATAGCTTTAAGTTGCAACCTACTAACTATCTCAGGCAGTTCAGTTTTATTCGCCTTCTCTAACAACTCCGCGCCTTGCGAAGCCAGAAACTCATTAATGTTCACTGCTGCCGAATACCACTCATAAACCAATCTATCAAAAGAGTTAACTATTCCCCTTTTCCAAAGCATTGATTCAAAATTTAAACTCAAATGATTCATCTCGGACGCAGCCCCCACATTTATGTTACGGATTCAGCAACAATAAATATATGAGTGAGGCAGGGTTTTTTACAACAAATAATACATTTATTAAACACTGAAAAACAAACCCCAAAAGTAAACAAGTCACTAACGTAAGGGGAGATCAGCTGCTGTGCGGCAGCTTAAACAGTTCTTAAAGCAATGTTGCAAAAACAGTTCTTCAAAGTAGTATTGCAAAAGTTCAAAACGCTACAATCCATTTAATGGAGAGACTTTGTAAAGACGATTTAAATTCCCCTTCACGTCGTGTCGCTGCGATTTCCAGTCGAACTATCCCTTTCCCACGGGGTATTTACGAAAATGGAAAATGAAACGGCTTAAAGGCACTGACCTTTCCTTTACAAAACTGTACTCAATCCTTTCTGCTAATTCACAGGGATTAGCACGAGCACCGTCAACGAATTCTTTCCGAATGAGGATCAAACAAGGTCGGACCTGCTTCACCGTTGAGATCGACTTTCCTCAATCTTTTAACTCCCGAACTCCGATCTTCACTCTCCACTGATTTTCAACTAGCAGTAATGTAAATAAACTGTTGCAATGACCTTTTAAACATTAGCATTAGATAAAACTCCATCTTCCAACTAAACTGCGTCATTATAGTAACTCACACAGTGGCATTAAGTCAACATGGAAAATCCAGCCCCGAACTGCCCCTCCTCACAGGGAGGGTTTCTCCTTTTATACTCTGTAAAAAAAAAACCTGTCACACGACCTCTACTGGCGGGGTAATGATGACACTCCACCATCACAAGACCATTACCTCAAGTCCAGTATAGCTTCAACACCTGTCACGTGACAAGTACACCACTGTCACGTGCACGTGTACGTAACAACATGAACCGGCAACTAGACACGTTCAGTTGCGAGTAGACGCTTTCTGCAGATGTTCTGGCCCTCTGAGCTGTGGGCTCTCACTCTAACCGAATGTATTTCACAGAGGGCAAAAGTTGTGTGGCTTCACATGAAGGCCATAAATACATATCACACAAGAAAAACATTTTTTATAAATTGTCTGCATCGTTTTTTTCATTTTTACATCTTTAGGTGGGAGGATTGACTCAGGGATATTTTCGTTGCGCAGACTTTTGAGTTTAGGATGCAGCCCAGCTTGTTTGTTACAACAGGAGGTGGGTGGACCAGGAGGTCACTAAACAATCTCTTGTACATTATGAAAAATCCGGCACGTCCACTCCATGACCTACTGAATGAGGAACGGAAAATCCTTTCGAACCGAATCATTCAGCACTGTTGTCACAGGAATATTACAAAAATTACTTCCTTACAAATGCAATAAACATATACATCAGTCACACACGCGCGCGTGTGTGTGTGTGTGTGTGTGTGTGTGTGTGTGTGTGTGTGTGTGTGTGTGTGTGTGTGTGTGTGTGTGTGTGTGTGTCTGTGTGTGTGTGTGTGTGTGTGTGTCTGTGTGTGTATACTTCCCTCTATTCAGGACATTTACAGAGACAAGTGTGTAAAAGACCCGAGTCACCCCATTCATAAACTGTTCCAGATTCTACCATCTGGGGAATGATACCGCAGCATAAAATATACGATCAATGGGCTCCAATACAGCTTCTTCCACCTGGACATCGGACTGCTTAATTCATGCCGATACGTCTGTATTTCTGTGTTATATTGACTCTTCGGTTGTACATATATTTATTATAAATCACTATAGATTTGCACATTGCACATTTAGAAGGAGACATAACGTAAAGATATTTGCTCCTTGAGTATGTGAATGATGTAATTAATATAGTCAATCTAACAAAGAATATTTAAATGTTCTTTTTATTCTTCGTTTTTAAAATGCTTGATTCATGGAAAATTTGGCATATTTTACAATGTAGTTGCGTTTGAAAATAAGCCAGACATTTGCACACCTGTCCACTACTCCGTGCTTAACTGAAAATCCTCACAGGTTCTCGGTTTTAAACTGCCTGAAATCGATACTGCAAGATCAGAGCGTCTGAGTTGCCAATAAAAAATTGCTCCATTTTCCTGCGGTTTGCGCATATCGCTCCAAGCCTTCTTATCCATGCGCAGGGATTCTGGTAACCATGACAGCAAAGGAAAATAGAACTGGAATATGAAAACAAACGTGTGAAACATAAGCGGGGATTGCATTTGCTCGGAAAGAAACTCAGAAATAAAACACAAACGTTTGAAGAGTAGACGAGGTGGCCGAGAGTTTAAGGCAATGGACTGCTAATCAATTGTGCTTTGCAAGCATGTGTTCGAATCCCATCTACGTCGTGACAGGTTTATCGGGGGATATTGTACATATATATACATACATATATACATACATATATACATACACACACACACATATATATATATACACAAACATTGAAGTTACATTGTCAATTTGATATATTGAAGTTATCACTTACTAGAATTCTGAGCCCTCACCTTTCGTCACACTGAAGGCTTGGCTAGCAAATAAGAAAATCAATGATTTTAATTAAAGTTTGGTAATAGATTTAGCTATAATACCGCCATTCCTTCTATTCCATCGCCTGCTCACGTGCAAAATTCAGTGCCAATAAGAATTCTCATCCTGTCTCTCTCGTCCGTACTCTTCACCTCAGATTACAAGTTTATTAAATGAGTGACTGAACCATGTGCCGATTCGTTTATAAACAACAGCACTCGTTACAAGCCAGAGTTCCTTTTGATATAATGCCAGCTGTAGAGTAAAAAATCACGGCCAATCGTCCCACCGAGTCCGCACTAACACCAGACACACAATCACACTGATATTTCACTAATAATCACGTTACAATCTGAACCGGCGGGTCGCAACCAGAACAAGGCATCACCGGCCAATTAAACGACGTATTGTGAACGAAAATTATATGGGTAACAATGGCCTTCAATAACGGAACCGCAAGTCGATCTCATCAAAGGTCGCAGCGGAGTGATCGCATTCCAGCTGGAAGGATCTTACCATTGGAAGCAGAAGCTCAGCACGTCAGTAAAATCGGGGGAGGCGTCATCTATTTAACAGAGGCTTGGGGAACACGATACATGTGAGAGTTAATTTATAATTCAGTCCAGAAATAATGTAGCTACATGTTGAGAGAGTGAAAGCGTATCTCGATACCATCTCCGGCCTTTGAAGCTACGTTTAATATCTCTTTTGCTCGCGTATGCCTGAAACAATTCGCCGAAGTAAGTATTGAGTTTAATCGACAGCACAACAAACCAAGGCGAGGAGCAATTAGAGGGTTTCTGCAGCATGGCTACAGGAAAGGTCGGGTTCGTTTCTTCACCATTTAGTTGATTGAAATGCGAAGACAGGAATGTGAGGGACACTGATGCGTTGATTGAACAAAGATACCACCTGTTCAGTCACGTTCAAAACCGGGAAGTGGGGCTGCGCGTGTTGAACGAAAGAACCAAACATGCCTTGCGGACGCATGCTTTTAGTGAATAAGTGATGATCTCCTGCAAAACTTGTAAACTTACGTCTCCCTGCTCAGTTCAAAATTCAGAGGGGCATCGTTAGGAAGTCAAATATAAATAATAACCAGGGTGTGTCACCAGCACAAAATTAAATTGAACATTTCAGTTGAATGCTCAGCTTTAGAGACGCCCAGTGAACTGGGCATTGCAAGCATTAAAATCACAAGTGCTCCAGATGAGGCTCGAACACACAGCCACGGTATTTCTCCACCGTCTACTGTCATATAAGTACCGCGCGCTAACCGATTGCACCACTAGAGCCCAGTGCTTTTCCATATCTGGAAAGAAAAAAACTGGAAGATACTCGTAGAGCATAGAGGATCGAAATATACAGGAAAATGCCGCTCGGACCACAAAGTATTCCCACACCAGCTAAAAAGCAAATGAAACACATATTCTAATACAACCTTACTACCATTTCAATATCCTTCAATTTCCCTGACATCCATGTGCATATCGAATCACCAAACGCGCAAATCAAATACTACCAATTAATTTGTTGGTGATGCAAACATTGTTGGTAGAATGTCAGATGAAAACGGGAGGGCGTACAGGAGTGAGATATGTGAACTAGTGGAGGGTTGTCACAGCATCAACCTTACACTGAGCGTCAGTAAGACGAAAGACCTTATTGTGGACTTCAGGAAGGATAAGGCGAAGAAACACATACCAATCTTCAGAGGTATCAGAAGTGGAGGGAGTGAGCAGTTTCAAGATCCTGAATGTCATGATCTCTGAGGCCCTTAATCTGGACACAACGTATCGATGCAGTTATGAAGAAGGCAAGAAAACGACTGTCCTTCATCAGTAGTTTGAAGAGATTTAGTATGTCAACAAATTCACTTAAAAACTTCTATAGATGCACGGTGGAAACCATTCTGACAGGCTGTATCACTGTCTAGTCTGGGAGTGTGTGGGGGGGGCGGGGGCTGTTGTTGCTACTGCACTGGACTGAAAGAAGCTACAAAGGGATTTTAAAGTTAGTCTGCTCCATCTTGCGTACTAGCCTACAAAGTACCCAGGACATCTTAGAGCAGTGCTGAGTCAGAAAGTTAGCGCCCACTGTTAAGGAACTCCAGCACCCAGGACATGTCCTTTTCTCACAGCTACCATCCGATATGAGGTGCAGAAGCTTGAAGGCACACACTCAGCGTTTCAGTAACAGCTTCTTCACCTCTGCCATCCGATTTCTAAATGGACATTGAACCGTGAACACTACCTCACATTTTAAAATATATATTACCTGCTTTTTTAAAACACGATTTTAATCTATTAGATGTACGTATACTATCATTGATTTACTTCTTTATTATTATTTATTTTCTTCTTCTATATCATGTAGTACTTTGAACTGCTGCTGCTGCTGCTGCTGCTAGGTTACAAGATTTCAGGACGGATACCGGCGATAATAAATCTGCTTCTTTTTCTGAATTCTAATTCTGATGTCTTTAAAACCTCTAATGTTCTTATTTCTACCATCATACCATGCAGTGCACTCCAAGCATCCTCCACTCTGATTAAAAAGCTTGCCCTTGACATCGCCCCAGAATCTACCGCCTCTCATCTTCAATGCATGACAGCTGGTATTAGTTATTTCAACCCCGGGAATCCGACACTCATAATATTCCAAAACTCTACTAGATCTCCTTTGAGCTCCCGAGAGAAAACAAACCATATTACACCAAACTTTCATAAACGCACATACCCATCCAAGTAAACCTCCTCGTCAACATCTTCAAGACCTGAACATCCTTCCTACAGTAATTGTAATCCTACATCTATAAAATTGTAAGCAATACTCCCAAGTGGACTACTCACAGTCTTGCATATTTGCAACATAATCTCTTCACTTTTGAACTTAATGCTTCGACAAATACGAGTAAGTTTTGTCTTATAAAAGCAAGGTTGATCGATTAACCACCATATCGATCTTCGCTTTCAGCTCAAGCGGGTATAACTTGGGGTTCAAAGGCACATTATCAAATTAACTTCTTCTAATTCGGATGGAAATGAAACCAAGAAGGAAACGAAAGTCAGCAGGATCATCAACCCACATATCCCACACCGCACACAAAAATAGTACAACAACGGAGCAGGTACGTGAACACACAATCACACCTCACCACACAACCCCGCACAACAAAAACACACACTAAACGGAACAGACACATCGACCCCAAATTCCCCTCCCTGTACACAGAAAAGAAGAAAGATCAGGCAAAAAGCACAAAACACAGGAAATATATAAGTGCCAGAGTGAAAATAATTGTTCCAGTGCCTAACAAATGTATTCACCCACTTGGAAGTTTTAATTTTTATTGATTAATAACATTGAATTTAACATGTTTTTTTTTAATCCGATCAACAAAAAACACCTTTCTGTGTCAAAGAGCAAACAAAAGTCGACAACGTTTTCGGAATTAATTATATTAACAGGAGACAGGGAATGAAAAAGAAAGCTAGCCGAGGGAGCACAAAGAACGCCCACACGCAGCTGAAAAATGCGAGTACCTAAAGATCCAATCGATTTGTTATATGAGATTATAAGAAATTGCAATAAATGGAAGTATACTAGCACTGATAACATTCATTGGTATTGGTGTGAATCTTTAGATTCGCTTCATTGTGGATCAATATACGTTAGCAATTTTCTTTCAAATTTGAAAGAGTGACCGAATTTTTGATAGAAACATGTATAAATATAGAAAGTCTACAGCACATTACAGGCAATTCGGCTGGATGTGTGCCAAGCATGTAACATACTCTAGAAGCTGCAAGAAATTTGCAGCCGCATAGCACTATATTTTTCTAAACTCCATTTACTTGTCTAAGAGGATCTTCAAAGATCCCATTGTATCCACCTCTACCACCTTCGCTGGCAGTGTATTCCACACACCCAGTACTCCGGGAAAACACACCACTGATGTCCCCGTTGTACCTAATTCCAAGCACCTCAAAGTATTACCGTTCGTGTTAGCCATTCCAGCCCTGGGAAAAAGCCTCTGACTATCCACACGATCAATACCTCTCATCATCGTATACACCTCTATCAGGTCACCACCCATCCTCCATCGATCCAAGGAGGAAGTCCAAGATCGCTCAACATAAAACATGTTCTCCAATCCAGGTACCATCCTTGTAAATCTCGTAATGCAAAACCCTAAAGAGAAACCACAATCCATTCATCAATATCCCGTCCTGACACAAACGCTGTATAGAATTGTATCAACATTCATTTCGCAACTAATCAGCACTCGCTACAATATACGTACAAAACAGCAGAAAGTATGTGGTAAGGGTATGGAAGGACTTAAAGAACAACCAATATTAGAGCGGCTCGCTGTTGCTACTAGTCTCCCCTGCTTCTGCGGATGTTTCAGTTGCAGCACGATCGACACAGGGATCTTGTGAAATGGTGGCAGAGGAGCCTTACGATCTTGCGGACGTAACCGGAGCCACGGACGGTGGTGACACCCCGCCCACCACCAATTCAGAGTAATACCTCTCCCAAGAGTACTGGGGACTCAGTAGTTGACCTTTCCATGAATGAAATTGACTGGCTGCTTGGCAGTCCAAGTCTTAAAGGGACTGCGGCATCTAACCATTCTCCGGGGAACTGGAGCGCCGAAGCTTGGATGGCAGCCGTCTTTCTGTCGGGGTTATGGAAGTGGATGGAGATTCTTACTCGGGGATGGAGTTTCTTGTTCCGTGATGGAGATTCCTGCTCGGGGATGGCATCAGATAAACTACAAGCGTACGATAAGCTTTGTTTTGTATTTGTTTCTGGAGGGTAAGGAAACCTGATGGGTGCATGCACAGACATTTATTCAACATTTTTACCTGGCCTCTTTCAAAAATGTGCAGGTCAGCCTCGAAGAACTCTCGCACATTTTTAGACGTGATTTATCTGCCGTTACGACATGTCAACTAATGTCTCCAGTTTATTCCGTTCAATGATCGGCCCGTTTTTGCCGTGGACATTTGGTAATTTATGGCCCAGTATGTTCTCAGCGTCAGTAACGTGGCAGATATTGTTTCAAGGTCATAAACAGAAACGTAGACCAGTAGAATTCGTCCAGTGGAACAGATACCATAGAAAGCGAAATAAGTGAACAATCACTCTCAAGGCAGCGTCGACTACGGAGTCTTCAGTGCTTAGTTGGGAGAGGTATTACACTGAATTTGTGATGGGTGAGGTGTCACCAACGTCCTGCCAATTGCCAACATGAAGATTGCGGGACGTGGAAAGATAAATTCGACAATGCAGCTTGTGGAGCGTGAAATACTGGCTGTGATTGAGGGTCTTATCGTACCAGAGAGAGAAAGGGACATGGGTATCACCATAAAAAGGAGAGGACAGTTCAGCCGTTGCAAAAAAAAAATACACAATTATTTCCCAATCATGGCAAGCCACTCAGAGTGAGAACGAAATGCCGTTTCTTCCACTTATGCTCTTCTTCACTATGGCAGACATAGATTAAAGTCCTGACGTCAGTGGATTCAGCATTAAACATGAACACGGGACCAACCGCGTGGACAAGTATTCTGCAGACTGAGCAGCCAAACTGAGCATTTTTATTGTTATAATGTGTCTAGCTGTGAACAATGAAAGTGCAGTAGCCTCGGCCGGCAAACGTGCAATTACATTGTCGCGTCATTGCATTACGTCAAATGAAACGAAGAAAGTCAACACATTACGCGAACATACTCTAAAACTTACACTTACAATAAATCTATCCATCGTATTAGATGCAGCTGATATAGGGAAGTTGTTACAGTACTTAACCCATGTACTTCGCTAATAGATTTTTAAATTACGAATGAAGCATCTTTTCTTCCCCTGAATCAAGTAGTGAATGACAGATTCTCCGCTGATATCTGAAACACTGAGCATCCTGAGCAGCTGCATCACTGACTGTTTCGGAAATTGCACCATCTCGGATCGCAAGACCCTGCAGCGGATAGTGAGGTCAACTGAGAAGATTATCGGGGTCTCTCTTCCCGTCATCACAGACATTTACACTAGACGCTGGATCCGCAAAGTGAACAGAAATATAAAGTACCCCATGCACCCCTCATACAAACTCTTCTTCCTCCTGTCGTCTGGGAAAAGGCTCCAAAGCATTCGATCTCTCACAACCAGACCATGTAACAGTTTCTTCCCCCAAGCTTTCAGACTCCTCAGTACCCAAAGCCTGGAGTGACAACTTGACCTATTCTGTTTATTATTTATTGTAATGAATGCACTGTTTTTGTGTACTTTACGCAGTCCTGTGTAGGTCTGTAATCCAGTGTACCTTTAATTGTATTGTTTTTTACGTAGCTCAGTCTAGTTTCTGTACTGTGTCATGTAACGTCATGGTCCTGATAAAACATTGTTTTATTTTTACTATGCACTGTACCAGCAGTTATGATCGAAATGACAATAAATGTGACTTGACTTGACTTGCCTTGACTAAAATTGATTTGTAATGTTCCCGGTTCGGACCTTCCTGATGAAACCCCTCTGCATCAGCCCGATTGCATTCAGAGCAGGAACGATAGGATCTCTAATCAGACAAATATTTTATACACAATTCTGTTTGTGTTGCTTGGATTTCCATCATCTGCAGATTTTCTCTTGTTTGTGAAATGTTACATATTATTATGTAATGACCTTTCTGATCAGTGTAGACAGATATTCGGAATGTGTTCAACACCACATTATCAACCGGCATCTGAAAACGTTATTATTTTGAGCATCAGTTTCGTCTCCTTTTCTACATCATGAGAAAGCCGTCACTATTTTTGAATCTCCCAGGCCTTGTCATCCTTGGTCGGTAATTATCCTCGTCGGCCCATCTCTGACCATCAGACAAACTGATCAATTTCATTACATATCTGACCAGCCGTTGGCTTATGCCTGCAACCAGCATCTAGACACGGTGAAAGGCTCTTCTTACCTGTTGCTCAGTTCAGACCATTCAGCACATCGAGTTAACACGTCGGGAAAAAAAAATGAACATAATATATATTGTTGTGTTGTATTTACAGAGAAAGCTTAGTAAAGATTGTCAAATAAGTAAATGCGAATATCTACCAGACTGTTAACAACGCTAAAAATTTCCAGCATCTGCGAAGCAATTTTCACTGCTGGTACAAATGCAATGAATGTAGATGCTCTGTCGGTTTAAGTAACTACGCCGATTCGAGAGATATGAACAGTGATTGAATTGCTCTGCTTCATACTGGTGTGAACCCTGATGGCAGCTGGTTTATATACGAGGGACCACATCAGTATGCAGCGTATTCAAAATTCTGGAGTACCTCAGCAGGTCAGGCAGAAATGGAAATAAATTAACAGTCGGCATTTCGGGTCGCGACTTACAACAGGACTGAACATGAAAGGGGAAGATGCCCGAATACGAAGTGTTGGGGGGGAGCGGAGAACAGGCTTGAAGGTGACTCGTAGAGACAGGTAGGTGGTACAAAGGGGCGATATAAATGTCCTGGGTTGTTGGCCTGAGTGGAAAATGCAAAGGTCTGGAGAAGAAGGAGTCCGATAGGAGAGAGGATCATGGAAGAAAGGGGAGCTGAAGGGGCAGTGAAGGGAGGCGATAGACAGGTAAAAATAAGAGTATAAGGCCATAGGAAAATGAGAGGGAAAAGAGAGAGGGAAAATACCTGAAGATAGAGATATCCGTTTCATGCCATAATATTGTATGTTACGCTGTTACATCTCGAATACCACAGGAGGAAGGGCCCAGGGAGAGAGAGACGGAGGAATGATAAAAACGAAGGCAAAGTAATACGATAAGAGAAGAGAGACAGACAGCGATTGGGAGAGTCACCGTGGGGGAAGAAAGAGAGATCAGGCGGAAGAAAGGAGAGACTAGGAGAAAAAGACGGGGAACGGGGGAGAGTATGAGGGGGAGACAGGATAGAGGACGAGAGATCGTAAGAGAAAAACCGCTGAGAGACAAAGACTGGGATAAGAGGAAATGTGTGGTATAGAGATGCGAATTGACTGGAGAGACTGGAGGAGAAAGATTTTGGAGAGAGAGGTGGTGTAAAGAATGGCGGAGAGAGAAACTGGGGGAGCTTTAGACTAGGAAGGGAGCGTGAGAGATTGGGAAGATATAGAGAGACAAACTTTGGAGAGAGAATGGAGAGAATGATAGAATGGGAAGAGAAACTCGGGAATGAGAGCCTTGGAAAGACTGGCTGCGAAAGAAAGATTGATGGAGAATGAAGCCAGAGTTGGATTGGAAAGGGAGACTGCGATGACAGAGAGGCTGTGGCAGACAGAGCGCGGGACAGAAGATAGACTGGGAGAAGATGCATTGGGAGAGAGAGAGAGAGAGAGAGAGAGAGAGAGAGAGAGAGAGAGAGAGAGAGAGAGAGAGAGAGAGAGAGAGAGAGAGAGGCCCGAAATCTCGACTGTTTACGGCTTTACCTCTGAATCCCCTGGGAATTTCTGTTTTACATTTATGAAGCTCTTGTTAATCAGAATACTAAATAGTGAGACAGTGCATCGTCACTGTCACCACAGGAAGAAGGGCCCAGGGAGAGAGAGACGGAAGAATGATAAAAACTTTAGCAAAGTAACACGATAAGAAAAGAGAGACAGACAGCGATTGGGAGAGACACCGAGGGGGAAGAAAGAGAGATCAGGCGGAAGAAAGGAGAGACTAGGAGAAAAAGACGGGGAACGGGGAAGAGTATGCGGGGGAGACAGGATCGGGGACGAGAGATCATCGATAGTCTTCCCAAAAACATTTAGCGTTATCTGAACAAAATACAACGTTAACGGCCGAGGTAACAAACACGTGTCTCCGCTATATTTTAAAAAAGAGGATTTGGATGTTCCGCTAGTCCCATTGACCTGCACCGATGTCAGTCACTGTTTACACTCAGTAGCCGAGGCAGACCAGACAACAGCCTATCTCTCGGTCCGCACTGTATGCCCCGTTAAATGAATGTAAATGTCCCGATTTTTGATTTATTTCAATTTCCCTCCGAAAGAAGTTGTGAACGTTTGTGACGGGTCTTCTGCGGCTTCTGTCTGATGCATCTCTGAGTGCCAGGAGGAGACCGTTTGGCCCATCGGCTAGGTGCCGGTTCCACGGGGAGGAATTTCAACAGAAGGAGCTGGGGGAGGGATATTATTGAAATGATAATAAAAGGGGTCGGACAGAATATTTGTCCAGGTGACGTTCGGAGAAGGGGACAGGAGGGACTCTTCTGTGGAAGTGTCTGAGTCCGCAGGTGGGGAGCAGGGACTCACACCATTGGTGGGCAAAACACAGGTGACGTCCCAACTTAGCTCACCAGATCTGGAATATCTCGCAATTAATTTCCCTCCATTTTACCAGCCGCGAGAGACTTCAGCGATCAGTTTTGTAGCAGTCAATATTCCACCTCAGGTCAAAGTCTGACAGGCTCCAGATGATCTGAGCGATATGAGGAATGTGCAAGAAACACCCCGACACCTTCACTGTCATTTTGGGGGATTTAAACCAGGCCAGTTTGTAAAAGTCACTAAGTTGTCAACAGATCACCCGTAGTACGAGAGGAAACAACACACTGGACCATTGTTACATCACCATCAAGAGCGCGCTCTGCACCATCCCACGCCGTCACTTCGGAAAGCCTGATCAGCCGGCAGTACTTCTACTCTCTGATATAGACAGAGAATGACGACCACAGCACAAGCGTGTGAATCGGGAAGCAAGGGAGCACTTACAGAAATGCTGTGAATCGATGGGCAGGACTGTATTCAGGGATTCATCTTCGACCCTGGATGAGTGTGCCACAGTTGTTATCGACTTCATTAAAACCTGTGGGGAGGAGTTGCGCTGTACATACCCAAATCAAGATCCCTGGATGATCCAGGAGGTTCACCGTCTGCTGGACACTAGATCTGTGTCATTTAAGTCTGGTGACCTAGGTCTAAGCAAGAAAGCCAGTATGACATGTGGAGGCCTATTTCAAGAGCTCAGAATTCCGAGTGTGCTTGGAGACGATCATTTCTGGCAGGGTTTGCAAGACATTACGTCCTACAAAGCGAAACTCAACAACATGAATGCCAGCGATGCTTCACTACCAGATGAACAACACCTTCTATGCCCGCTTTGAAAGAAAGAATATAACTACGGCTCTGAAGATCCCCGATGCACCCGATGACCCTGTGATCTTTGCCTCAGAGGCCGAAGCTAGGCAACATTACAGGAGTGTGAACCTTCAGAAGGCGACAGGGCCCGAGGGAGTACCTGATTGGCTCTGCAAACTTGTGAGAACTAACTGTCCGAAGTATTCAAGGCCATTTTCAATCTCTCATTGCTAAATTCGGAAGTGTCCACCTGCTTCAAAACGGCAACAATTATACTAGTGCCCAAAAAGAGGAGGGTGAGCTCCCTTAGTGACTATAGTCCTGTCGCACTCGCATCGACGGTGAGAAAATGTTTATCGAGGTTGGTTATGGCGAGAATCAACTCTTGCCTTAGCAAGGGCCAGGACCCATTGCAATGTGTCCGTTGCCACAATAGGTCTACGGCAGATGCCGTCGCAATGGTTCTTCACACCAGTTCAGATCACCTGATCAACAAGAGCCCCTCTGTCAGGATGCTGTTCATTGACTATTGCTCAGCCTTTAACACCATTATTCCTCCAGGCCTGTTGAAAAAGCTACAGAACCTGGGCTTCTGTATCCCCGCCAACAACCGGATCCTCGACCTCCCAACCGGAAGACCACAATCTGTATGGATTGGAAATCATACCTTCTTCTCGCTGAAGATCAACACTGGCAAGACTCAGGGATGTATGCTCAGCCCACTGCTCTGCTGTCTATACCGATGATTCTGTGGCTAGGTATAGATCAAGTGCCATCTATAAATTCGCTGATGCTGCAACCAATGCTGGCAGAATCTCAGATGGAGAGGAGAGGGCGTACAGGAGCGAGACGTACCCAGCAGTTGAGTAGAAAAAGAACACATCTTCATAGATGGATCTGAGTGGAGTGAGTGAAAAAATTTAAGGGTCTGGGTGTCGGTATCTCTGAGGATATAACCTGGTTCCAACATATCGATGCAGCTATAAGGAAGTCAGACCGCGGCTATAATTTGTTAGAAATTAAAGCAGATTTGATTTGTCAACTAACCACTTGAAAACATCTGAAGACGTACCGCGAAGAGCATTCTGACAGGCTGTATTACCCTCTGGTATGGGGACTGTTGGGTGGGAGGGGTGCTACTGAACAGGACCGAATGAAGCTGAAGACACATGTAAATTTATCCAGCCCTGTCTGGAAAACTAGTCTCCGAAGTATCCATGATGTCTTCAATGAGCAGTGCCTCAGAAAAGCGGTGTCCGTAATGAAGGACCCCAATCTCCGAAACATGCCCTCTTCTCATGGTTACCGTCAAGAAGGAGGAACAGAAGCCTGAAGGCGCACATTGAGCGATTCAGTAACAGCTTCTTCCTCTCTGCTATCAGATTTCTAAATGCACATTGAACCCATGAGCTCCAGCTCATTACTTCTGTTCCGTTTTTGCACTGCTTATTTCAATTGTACTAGTGAATATACAATAATACAGTATATACTTACTGCTATTCATTTCTTTCTATATTCATCATGTAGTTTTCAATGTTAGTGTTGCCACAATGCAAGCAAATGTCACGGCATATGCCAATGATATTAAACCTGACTGGGATGTGATGGAATGGAAAGGACAGGAATCCAAGGGGGTTGGATGGGAAGTGTTGGAACTCATTTGTGTTTAATGGGTGAAGGGAAGGGTTCAACAATAAGGGTTGGACAGTCTAGGTGCATCATAGTCGAAGACAAACAGATCCAGGCTACAATTGGAGCACAGGGGGAGGACGGTGAGCTAATCGCCTGTGATGGTCAGCCTCTGGACGGGGAAGGATGGGGTAGGGATTGACATTCAGTGGGTGGAATTAGAATCGGTAAGGGTTTGCCCTTTCTCACTGGATCCTGCGACACACCCAATTACCTCCAGAACAGGGTTGTCAAACTATGGGCCCGCGGGATGATTTGGGGGAAGAAAAAGTATATTCAAAAGTATATAATGTATCTTTACGGTAGCCGCTCTCTCTCTCTCGCCCCTCTCTCTCCCGTGCCGTTCTCTCTCCCACCGCTGTCGGTGCCGCCTGCTGTGCCTGCAGATTGTTGTGTTCACTTAGAAAATAATGTGCGGCAGTGAACCACCCGCTGTTCATAAGCACCTACCAGCCTGCACTGAAGACCACTTGGGCCCCACTTACGTCAACAGACACAGTGTAATCACACAGAGTACTCAGGTAAGGAACACATGTAGCAAGGTTCAGACCGCTTGCTGCTTTGGTTCAAAATGCTTTCCAAGAAAAGAAAAGCTGACATCGAAGGTCGGATATTGAACAATAATTGGAAAGATCGTTTTTTTCCTTCTGTGAAGCAGAAGTTGAAGCAGCTCTGAAAAAAAGAAAAAAAACAGCAATCGGAGTTCACCAAAAGTCGAGAGACTCATGATGGAGCTGTCAAGACCAGTTATATTATTGCCAAAGAAATAGGTGCAGTGTCGAAGGGGGAATACTCAAAGCAGGCATGCTGACGGCGGCTGAGCTGAGACAGGCTTTTAGTAATATCAGCTTATCAAGATATACCGTGGCAGAAAGAATCGGGGACCTTACTGGAAATTTGAACAGTCAACGAAACGACAAACTGAAATCAGTTATTGTCTTCTGTTTTGCAATTGAGGAGAGCAACGACGTGACTGGTGTAGCTCAATTGGGATTACTAATTCCTGGTGTTGATGCACCATTGACCGTCACCGAGGAGTTTTTGGAGATCGTGCCCATGACAAACACCACAATGGCGAACGATGTTTTTTCCAGCCTCGTCCAGGCCTTGGACAGACTGGGGGTTAACTGGCGTCACGCGGTCAGTGTGGCAACAGATGGCGCACCATCCATGGTCGGGAAAATGACAGGTGTTGTTGCGAAACTCAGAGAGAAAGTTAAGACAGAGAATCCAGACCAGGAATTCTGGAATTTTCATTGTATTCTACACCAAGAGGCGTAATGTAGCAGGAGCCTAAAAATGAACAATGTCATGGATGTAGTAATCAAAACGGTTAATTTTATTAGAGACAAGGGACTCAATCATCAGAAATTTGACACTGTTTTGTCCGAAAGTAATATTGGACACGGCCTACCCTGCCACACTGAAGTCCGCTGGTTGAGCAGACGGGTAGTGTTCAAATGATTTTTTTTTTCAATTACGCGCGGAAATTGGACTGTTCATGAACGAGAAAGGGAAGCCAGTGGCAGAGTTGGATGACCCAGACTGGCTTTATCATCCTGCATTTTTGGTGGATATAACAGAGCACTTAAATCTGCTTAATGTTAACATGCAAGGTCGCAACAAACTTGTTACGGAATACTAAGACAGCATTCGTGCCTTTCAAATTAAATTAGATCTGTGGGAGATGAAAACATCACGGAGCAACCCAGCTCATTTCCCCTCTGTGTGTGTCGCTCCTGGGAATAATGACAACATGGACAGGAACAAGGACAAAATATCACGGCTTAAAAGTGAGTTTCAGAATCGCTTCCAAGTCTTCACTCAGCTCGAGAAATAATTCTGACTATTTTGCTCGCTATTTGCCGTCAACGCTGCATCAGATATGCCGGAGAAACTCCAAATGGAACTGATCGAAACTCAGTGTAACTCGGCTTTGAAATATAAACTTGAGACTATGGTTTTTGACTCATTTTATCAATACCTGGGACCAATGTACCCCAGGATGATAGATCTTGCCTCAAAGATCCTTTGCATGTTGGGACAACATATCTCTGTGAGCAGGCGTTCTCCATAATGAACTGTAACAAATCTAAACTGTGCTTGCAGCTGACACACAGACATCTAAATGGCATTATGGAAATCGCAGCTGCCCAGAAATTGGTCCCTGATGTAGATGGGCTTAAAACCAAGAGGTATCAGGTGTCTGGAAGCAGTAGGTGAAAAAAAAATGAGTGAAACTTTTCGGTGCACTGCAACATGTAAGCAAAATGCGTTATGAAATATTGAGTGTCATAATATTGTGATTCATTCATTTTTCGACTAATCTATTATTGTAAATGTGATCACTTCAAAAAAAATTGGAGGCTAACGATGTTCACTATCTGAGTTTGATTGCTGGAAGCAGGCTACTAAAAATTAGGTGCAGCTGTGTAGCCTACATTTACAATTCTTTTCGTTAGGTCTACGTTTGTTTCTGCTAATGTTCAAATGGCTTATTAGTGCTAAGGGTGTGGCTCCCAAATCAGTTTTAGCCAAAAGTGCAATATTTCCTTTCTCTCTCTCATCAGAACTTTCTTGTAGCCTATGACTTTAAGTGAATACCAATCATAAAAATAATACTTGCTGGGCAATCTTCGTCATTAGAAACGAAATTCGTAAAGTGAAACACTTTGTAGTTATAGCAGAGACTGAGACTAAGAAGAGTAGGTTGAACAAACGAAGACAACGAAAGCTGTTGGAGCACGCACACGTACAACTGATCCGACCCGCATGAAGTAGAATTTTGTCCAATCCAGCCTATGACCTAAAAGGAGTTTGACACACCGAGCTGGATGCAACAGGCGTTTTCCACTGAGGGTGGATAAGGTGAAGTGTGAATGGTGAAATGTTTCAGTGGACAGCGTTGTTAAGAAGGGATATTGTATGTTGGCATTCATCAACCTTAGGATTGGGTTCAGGAGTCGTGAGGTAATGTTACAGCTGTACGTGACCTTGGTCAGACCGCACTTGGATTACTGGATTACTAAAATCGGCCTTTTCTCCTTGGAGCGACGGAGGATGAGAAGTGACCTCATAGAGGCCTTTTCTCAGGGCTGAAATAGTTAACAGGGGAGGGCATAGTTTCAAGGTGCTTAGATATAGGCATCGAGGGGCTTTCAGGGGTATTTTTAAAGACGCAACAGTGGTGGGTGCGTGGAATACACTGTCTGCGCCGATGGTGGAAGACGAGAAAATAGGGTCTTTTAAGAGCCTCTTAAATAGGTACACGGAGATTTGAAAATTAAATAGCTATGCGCTTGGGATATTCCCGGAAGTGTCTGGAGTTGTTTACATGGTCGGCTCGACATTGTGGGCCGAAGATTCTGTAATGTGCAGTAGATTTTTATTTTCTGTGCTCTATGGAACATGATGGGGAAGGTCTTCACTCCGATGGTGGTGGGGATAAGTAACAACTTACATGAGCATGCGGGTTCTGATTCATCATGGAGAAGTATAGGAATTAGTAGGTTATGGTTTTGCTTTGAGTTGTTTTCAGTTCGATAGGATTAGCCAGAGTCATAGTTCAGCACAGACAGGTCAGGCCGAATCGTCTACTTTCAGCAGTGGTGTTATATGATTGCTTGACTTTAAATTGATACTGTACCGACCCAGACATCTCTACCCGGCACGGTCTGAAACCAGGGCACTGCTTCCAGCGCGGCGACATATAAATGTATTGTATATCCAGTTTCTATAAACCAACGATGTATAGAGTTTGGATTGCATATTATGTAGCGATTTATTACATATTTGTTGTTTGATTTGTTTATTCTATTTCAATTGTTCCAATGAATCTTTGTCTGCTTTTGCATTCTCGAACACAATCGCATTGACATATTTCCATCCAATCTGTGATTTTTTATTTTCCTTTCAACAATTCCCGATGTATGAACTAATAAAAGCCAGCTGTTTTCCAATCCTTGCGACCAGCGTGAAATCATCTCACGGCAAGAAGACGCCAGGGTGCCCATTAACTGGAGTAGAGAACTACAACTACCGTGCGCTCCTCCGACGCCACTGCAAGTTCCGCTCCCTTTCAAGTCACCAGAAGCAAACACACAGGCCCCGTGTCTTTATGAAGTTACCAGTTTGATCAACGTAACCAGCAAACCCGTAGTCATGATTTCATCTAATTTGACTGTAATAGTCTCATTTCCTTCCGCCCCACAATCATTGAAATCATCGGGTATTTAATGAACACTTTCCTTTTGGTGGACTGTATTACAAGACAGAAGTCGGTTTTGTTATCAGCTTTACAAATGAATATCTTGCTGTCCGATTTGTAACGAAATCACTTTACGACTGCGTCATTTATTTCATCGCAGAGGCACTTTGATCAGCGAACCCCCTTAAATTTGCCTCTTTTCCAGCTAGTGATTTTCCTGTGACGTTGGAATGACGGAATACGAAACAGATAAGCAAGCACCGGAGAGCAGAACTATGCAAAGTATCAGAGTGCAATTACTTTAAACAGGGAGTAATGGAGGAGCGGCATAGCAACTCGGAGCAGGGAAATGCATAACCAGCAATTATGTAAATATGTCTATACAAGTGTGGCTGATGGATGGTAAAATTGGCAGCTCAGCTTTCCGCTCTATCGCTGCTTAGATGCCGGTGAAATGAACGAGAGTTGCATTATTGACGGAAGTTCATAGGAAGTACGTACATCACAGAGGAAGGAGCACAGTGACGTATTTGGGCAACAACTCAGAAATCCGAAAGGGATGGTCACAATGATGGGATAACAAAACAGGACACTCAATCGTTAGCACGAAGTAGAGGTGAAAATTTGGAGGAATTCGGAGATAGGCATACGGATAATAATAGGGTGTAATACTTTGTGAATAGATTTTCTTAAATACTGCGTGAGGGAGCCTTAGCGCAAGTGGTTTGGATTGGAAACAATGTGCTCTGAGTCCCCAGGAATGCGTTGTGAAGTAAGATCTGGATGATTATGAAAATTAGACGGTGACCCTCGATTACTTGTGATGGAATGAGAGTGTCCACGTGGCTTACGTGTCGGTGGGGGACTCATTTGTGATCAATGGCCATCACGCTACTCGTTTAGGGTTTGTTAGAGAGAAAAGATGGAATAGACGTTGGAGTCAGAGACCTAAGTGGTTCGAACACCAGTTCCCGTGGCCAAAGTCAGGATGTGGCAATGTTATATTAGTAAACGACACGGCACATGTGTGAAGCTTTTGAGAAGACATCGGTGACAGAATGATCAGGATAGAGTAAAGGGCAGCGCTGGAATAAGCAGACAAGCTCTTTTGCAAATGGCCATTAAGGACATTGTCAGGAACAATACCGAGTTACAGTATCTGCCAGATATACGCAGCACAGACCAATTAGTTCCGCGTGCAGTATAAAGATCATGACAGTACCTGAGATGGACAAAGGTTGGCCAAGAAATGTTCCTTAGAGAACAGATAAACTAGACACCGAAACGATTGATTTTCAAAGAGTGGCTGCCGGGAATAGACACCGTTAGCATAAATGGTGATCTATCTGTAGAATTACAGGAAATGATCGAACTGTTAAATGAATGCATCTCATCCGAGTGTCACGTGAGATGGATATTCTGAGTTCACTGGAGGGGTCTATTGTATGTGAGAGTAAATCAAGATTAGAAGGGTTGAAGTTCTGGAATTCTTCATGAATATCCTCGCCTCCTCTGTCCTATCGGGAAACAAATCACCGATTGTTGTGCCATTGGATGCGATCTTTGTGTCCTCCTTATCAAATAGTAACGAATCGCAAGGACGGCAGATAGACAAAGTCGTGTCGCAATGTACGACAGCGATAAGCTAGGGAACTACTATAAGTGAGTTTTACAACAGTGGAGGGTCAGAAAATGTAGGCAGTTTGACAGAGTGGGCAATGCTGTGACAGCTAGAATACAGTGTATAAAGTTGTGGGGTATGCTTCGGCCAGAAAGATTAATGCGCAGAGAAGTTGGGGAGGTTGTTCAGAAATAAAAGAGATTCATATGAAGTGACGAGTCCTAGCTCTAGAGTTACTGAAGGCTGACGTGCAAGGCAATTCCGTTGTAAATAAGCGAATGCAATGCTGGTAGAAGAGTCTCAATTCATATCATCGATGGCGTTTAGGCCCGGTTCTTGGGTGGTTAAAGAAATAAAAAAAGGTTTGATTGTTAATTGGTGAGGGGGCTCACAGCTTCCTGGTGAAGGGAATGGATTGGGGTTGAGAGAAAGTTTACTTGAGAGAACAGCAGAAGAACTCGATTGAGCGAAAGAACCGACTGCGCTTCTGTATCCTGTGGTTTCATGGACTGATGTAGAGTCATTCGACCATCAGTATTACCCATCAGGCTCGCCCGAAGTCCTAATAAACTCTCTATCGACAGCTTCTGTATCCTGTGGTTTAATGCCGTGTCGTTCCACCGTCGGGCCTTCGATCAAAGCCACAATGAAGTGTCCATCGACAACTTCTGTGTCCGGCGTTTTAACGGTCTGATGATGCCGTAGCATTCGACCGTCAGTGTCAGTCATCGGGCCTTCACTCAAAGTCTTAATAAACCGTCTGTCGACAGTCTTTGAATTCATTAACAATCTTATTACCTGCTAAAAGTCACTCAGGGACATGAAAAAAGATTCCTTCCTCGCAACTTGTTGCAAGCCACAGACCTTCTACAGAGGATATTGGATGCGATCAGCTAAATCTCTTTGTGGCGCTGCCTGTACAATCTGAGTAGGGGCCAGGCTCGATCTGATTTCCGGAGCGCTCAGTGCAGATTCCGGCCACAGTCCGACTGACGGCAGTATTTCTGCAAGGTTCCAGTTGCTCAGTTTGCTCTCGGACATCGAGTGCAACGGCGTTTACATCACTCGACCGGTGCATACTTACACTGGAGGACAGGATTTGTTATGGAGAGTGGTGTGGCGGTGACGACAACCGAAATTTAGTGAAAGACAATACAAATAAATAAATAAAGTTAGGATGCGTTTAATAATTGGTAGGACTCGATCGTCATGTTTCCGAGCTGTGTTACCTCTCGGGCTCTGAACAGATATTATTCTCGCAGCTGCCACGTTCTCCCGTGACCACCAGTTCTGTAACATCAAGATGGAAGACACTGCGACCGCCTCTGAGAAGAAATTAGATGTTCAGTTTATTAATCAGCTGAATCATTGCCGTGAGCGGATATTTCGCGGCCTCGATGAATTGCTCTCTGAACTTCGTCTGAGTTACCCCATAAATAAAAGTGTTCGTACAGCAATTTAATGACATCAACATGATTCCGGTGTGTTCAAGTATGTATTTCGAATTGTTGTAATAATTCTGATCCAATCCGGCAATGGTGTTATAAATGAATTCGACAACATTCACCGACCACAGGATGATGAAGCTTCCGGTGATGGAGAGAAGTAGGATCACAGACTTCCTCCGGCTCTCCATCTCCGGGTCACTGCGGTTGTCTGTCTTGCTCTGACACCTCAGCCCGTCACGGACGCGACTAGTCACTAGGATATATCTGACCGGCAGAGCGTTGAGTAGTAGTATCAACACGAACGGGAGTAATGGCGTTAGGACGGTACAAAACCATCTATATCCCACCCACCCGGCATCTGCGAAGTAGGCCGGCTTTCGAATGCAGTCCCAGGGTATATTGTCAATCACTTTAACAGGAAGAAATATAAAGAAGATCGGCACATTTTTAAAACAGAACAAAACTGTGCTTGTTACCAGAACCGCTGCCGCAATTTCCCCGGTGCAGTACTTTACTTTCCCCGTCTGGCAACAGATGGCGATAAACCGATCAACCGTAAAAGTGACGGTGAACCAGACAGAACAGTCAGTGGCTACTAATCCCAGGACATAGATAGCACTGCACAGTGCGGTGATGTCCAGGAAAGTCCCGGGGAAGTAATAATAACTGACCCGCCACTATGTGACATGAAAGATGATGGTTAGTAGATCCGCTGTCGCCATGGCCACGAGATACCGAGTGGTGCAGGTGGAGAGTCCGCACTTTCCCCGGGACAGGATCACGATCGCCACTAAGTTCACTGGGGAAAAAAAAACGAGAAAAATTATATCTTGCTGTGCCATGGGTCTGAGTGCATCTGACTGTTTTAGGTGTCGCCTCAAATGATAGCAGCGTAATTCTAATTGCTACAAATCTACTTTTCCGGAGAAGGGTATCTCAATTACTTACCCCGTCTGACTACTAAGGGAAAATGCTGTGAAATACCGCTTCACTTCACAATACTTGGAAACAAATCCTGGTGCGCCTCGACGAGCATAATCCCTTACCTGATTTTGTGCGACTCCCGATGATTTGGTGCCTAAGTTATAAGAAAAGTCGACCGCTCTCCCCTGAATCTCACCGGCGATCACCTTCCCGCCATCCCAACCAACTTGCAGCAATTTCATAAAAATACGGTGCAATACATTTTCCTTTGAATTTAAAGAATGTTACACTGTGCTCTGGAATAACACCAAATAGCTCATAAAGGTGCCGAGTGCGCCGGATTATCAGGATTTGCTTTGTATCGATAATTCAAAGCTGCCTGTTATCAATTCACAAAATTAATCCATCTCCCCGATCTTCCACTCTACATCTGTTTGAAATGCCGGCTTATTTTCAGCCGAGGCCAAGGATTAAACTACAATTTTGAACGAACTTAAGAGTTTTGTCACAATGTCTGCACCGCACTCACAGATACAGCGGCATCCCAACGCTGTCCGTAACTGAAGGAGTCCAGAAGACCGCACAAACAGAACATCAAATGGTAGTTTATCCATGTTCTTACCAGGAACACCGATGATGGAAACGATCAGGTAAGAGATCTTTCTCACACTGTAGAATAATTGAAGGATGTTGTGTGAGATTGAGCCTGTCCAGCTGCCCGCGATCTCGCTGAAGAAACTCTGGGCTAACGAATCTCCTCGATCATTCATTTATATTCGCTCCAGCACGCCGAATATTCAGTCGTGCAGAAGGCTGACGTGTCTTCCAACAGCTGGGGTAAAAATAAACATGATGTCATTCAAGTAAAATCCCAATTTTGATGAGAAATTGTTAGCTTGACAAGACATTACAGAATTTCAAAGATGATGGAATGACGGTCATTAAAGGGAATGTTGTTGTGATCCACATTCAGCTTGAACTCTCAGTTTCTGGATTGCTATTGATGGAGTAGCTATGTCCTTCCTTTCCGTCTCTGAGGAATATCTCACCCCGAAACACAGACTGTTAATTCATTACAATAGATGGGTCCCGGAATTCTGGGTTTTTCCAGCATTCTGTATCCGCTTCAAATTGATGCTGTCCCTCATGTGGTAAACCAGCTGCCGTCAACGATCGCAGTAGAAAGCAAGGTCATTTAATCACCGTACACACGACCCTCGGAAAGGTGCAAATGTTTAAACCGACAGAGCATCTGTATTCCTTACATCTACTAACAACGACAATTGTTTTTCAGAAGCGCTAAATTGGTCGGATTGATATATTAGACAATCTGAGCTGTATATTCACTGTAAATATAACGCAACGTTCTATGTTCTTTTCTTTTCCTGCCCTGCTACCGGGATGTACTCATATATTGAACGCTCTGCAATGAATAGCAAACAAGAAGAACTTTTCGCGTTTGAGTAGTAAGCCAATGCGTCCTTGGTTATGGCATGAAATTGTACAGCTTGTCAAATGGTCATTGAAGGGCAGACAGGTTCTTCGAGGTATGTCGTGATTATCTTCCATGGGTGAGTAGAATGGGATATTTACAAAGTGTGATTGGATTCTCGACAGTGCTGACGTAGAGAAGGAGAAGAAAATGGAAGTTCCAACGTCAGTGCAGGTGGAGACGGAGACTGATTCAGGGCGTGTCCAATATATCCCAAATACCAGCCTTCAATGACTGGAAAGGTCGTTGCGCAACATTGTCTAACATCCTTCTGATTAGAGAACTTTTCTGCTCCCTATGGGTAAAGGATGTGTTTACAATAGGGCAGATGCGGAGCGGTTTCACCAGGAAGTCGCTGAACAAGGGAAGTGTGAGACATAAGAGAAGGATCCTCCATTCTCTCCCTGACGCGGAGGAGGAAGAGGTGCAACACAGAGAATTTTAAGAATTACTGGCGACGCTTATTTCTTCCGTTGTGGTCAACGTGTCCCCGTAAGAGGCTCGTCTAAAGCGAAGGGCAAAGGTTCAGTGGAAGTGCACGTTTCAGCCTAAGTTAGCGTAAATGAGCTCCTATCTATCACGCTTTAATGCTTATTCCACTGGCATTCGGACTTTCCACTCTGTCTGCAAATTTCGGCATCGCCATCGTGAGGGAGAACATAAAAGAGAATAACGGGACCTTGCAACTGGACGCCTCGGGAATGAACTGTGATATCGGTGCACTTACACTCTTGTCCCAACTCCAAGCGTCAGTGTTTATTTCTTTCCCTTTGCAAACAGTCTGTCTCACAGGACTCATTCTACTAGCCGGTGTTTCTGTTTCAGAAACTGAAACAATATCAATGCAGCGATTCACGCTGGATAAAATAATAGGTCATAAATGCCAAATGACAAAACAGGTCTATCTATGGAAGTGAATAAAGTGGAGGCGTTAGTTGTCGTGGTGCAATGGCGGGTGATTCACATCTTAAAAATGCGAGATTCCTGCGAAGATAAAAATGCACTTTGTCAAAAGTGGCCGAACTACAAATGTAGAGTCAGTAGCAGCTTGTTCACCCTGCAGGATTTCCGTACAATCCGCAAACAGTCAAGCACCAGGAAAAGTAACATCCGGAAAATGAGCCTGTAGTCTGGGTAATTTATTTTGACGTTTCCAACTCAGATTGGTTCAAACCAGTTCACAAAGGTGAGCGAACCAGTGAGGGCAGACCACCAGATCACTGTCTGTTCCTCCTACTATCCTGAAAATTTTCATTTTCTTTTCTGAAAATGTTTTCAGTTTTAGCAGTTCGTCAGCAAATCGGCAAAAAGCTCATTGTGTCCACTTGTGGTTGTGCTGATAAAGACATTTCTGAGTAAGAACCTCCATTCCTGCGAACAGGTGGCAAGAACATTTTTCCTTGTCCCGTCCCACTGTCTGTCTGTCTATTGCCATAACTAACTATCTATCTATCTATCTATCTATCTATCTATCTATCTATCTATCTATCTATCTATCTATCTATCTATCTATCTATCTATCTATCTATCTATCTATCTATCTATCTATCTATCTATCTATCTATCTATCTATCTATCTATCTATCTATCTATCTATCTATCTATCGAACTATCTATCTATCTATCTACCCATCTGTCTCTCTGTCTATCTAACCTTCCCTCTCTCTACCTACCGGTAGATACTGACATGTACATGCTGTAAGATGTCGGAGGGAGCTGTCCTGACACGCAGGCAGAAGCTCCGGAGAGAGTTACCCTGTGAGCTGTTTTGGGGATGTTCACATTTGACATCAGTGCAATGTTTTATGTCAGACTGATATTAAAGTGAAGAGATCACCATTGCAGGAAACAGTATGTTGTTGCAAATACCATGCAATATTTTTACAGACTCATGGAGTCACTATTTATCACAATTTCCAGACAGAATTTGAGAAAATAAAAGGCATTGCCCGAAGATACATTTAGTTTTCTACCCAATAATTGCTCTCGGAGCTGTTTGGATAAATATCTGCATGGTTGGGGAACTGAGGGATTTGGAGCAGGGCAGGATCAAGGAGATAAGGCCGACAGCGCGAAGTAGATTGGCCGTAGGAATCTTTGACTCCATGGCACTAAATATAAACACTTTTGCTTTCCACACGCCCCTCTGCACCTCAGTATGCTGCCAGTTACACCTAGTCCGCATTTCTGTATTTTATGCGAACAAGAATTACTTCGCATACTCTTCTGCACAGTGGACCCGAACGTACCACTTCCTTTCACTCACTTTGTTTGCTTTTAGCCCGCGAAAGCCTGTTGAAATGACCATCAGACGAAATAGGATCAAGTTCTGTCGTTGGCGCAATTGGAAATGTTGCATTAGAAACGTTGCTGATATAAAGATCCATTACAACCTGTCACAGCAAAAGTGCGCACGCGACAAATGCACATGAGTATCGCAGAGCATCGCGACTCCAATCAATTCCCAACCCAACATTCTTCTCATCCTGGGTTACCTCTGGCTCCAGACTCAAGACACTTACTGTTGCAGTGGGTGCCTGAGGAAAGCGGACCCAAGTGCAGGACACAGGCACGGAAACTTGACACGAAGACGGATTTGGACATCACGTGGGCACGGAGATGGACTTGGACTCGAAGCCTGGACTGGCCACGAAGCGTTGAGTGGTACTCGGAACCTTGACATGGACTTGGACTCGGAGTCTGGACCTCAACTGAACTTGGACTCGGAGCATGGAACTGGAACACGGAGACAACACCAAACAACGATACATATCTTGGCTCGAAGGAGCTGCAAACGGCTAATATTCCTCAGCTAAACACAAAGAGACAAAATTCGCAATTCCGAGTAGCGGCAAACTGCCGGAACAACTTAGCTGGGATAGAGACGACTAAAACAAGCAACGACTGGCAATACGGATCTGGACACAGAGCAGCTCATGAATCGGCAAACGGCCGGCAATCACTTCGCTGGAAACGAAGAGACAGTAGTCCCAACTCGGAGTAGCGGCAAACAACAGACGACAGAAACCGAACTAGGACAGTTCCTTTGTATCATGAAGCTCATGAAGATGGTCTCTTATTCTTGGCACCTCGGAGGGGAGACAATCGAGCAGCTAATCTCAACCTAACATGGAAACGACAGAATTCGCATTTAACTCGGAATAGTGGCGAAACGGCCGGCAACCTAGCCGGACACGAAAACGATTGAATTCATTGAGAAGACACAGGCACCGAAGAACCGAGTCCATAATTCTCGGCTGCCCCGGGACGAGTAAAGCCGCACTGGCTACGGTGACCAACCAACAGCGAGTAGATGAAAGTCGGAGTTTTTATGCTGCCGGTTCAAATGAGGCGAATGAGGATCAGGTGCCCTAATCAAGGAGCCCAGTGGAACACGGGCTCATTAACTGAAATGAGTAGTTAACGGACCGGACCATGACACTCACTTCGCCTGGTAATCCGAGTCACTGCTGAGTTTGTGACCCTCCTGCTCCGGTAGCAGCCTGCGACCTTAGCTGTCATCGCCCGATAAAGCCATGGAAACGGAAGAGACCCTCAAACTTTACGAAATTCTCAAGCGCCGGTCATAACTTAGCCAACACTTTTAGTAAAGGAAAGTAAACACTCTGTCAACCCACAGACATGACAAGCGACCGCCTTCTGGGCATCACTCCTCACCGTGGTACTGTGATCTCCCCCTCGCTTTCTGAGACCAAAATCATCAATGACGACATCGCCGAAGCGCTAAAGCACTGCTTCATTCGTCCTTCCATATGTCCAGGATCTGCATCCCTGCAGTTATTAACATGGGCTCAACAAAATCATCAATGGGAACTACTCGTCTCTGCCCTTCATGGACAGCAAAAGTAAACACTCGGTGGGATCCATATCTTTACACAACTGATTCTACGAAATACGTACAACTTGATCAGCATCCGCCAGGACAGTGGAAGACAGCATTCATAACATCCACTGTCCACTAGAAAAACTGGGAATACCTGATGATGCATTTCGGAATACCCAAAAGTCCAGCCGTTTCCAAAACCTTCATTGACTAGATCTTTCGAGACATGCTGCACAGTTAAGTTGGCTTGTACATTGAAAACATCCTCATCTTCTACAATAACTATAAATAGAAAGTCTGTCATATCTCTTCATTTCTGCAGCTTCTCCTCAATGCCTGCTGCTCAATTCGAAAACCAATTTATGTGTGAGTTTGTGCTGGTGAAAAACGCTGACGCCCTGATGACACCTTTCAAAACTTAGAAATATACATCGTCTAAACTAATTTCACGACGATTTGCAGCTTGCAAATTCCTCTGAAGACATACTGAAGCTTTTCACCCATGTTGATGAAATAACAGTTTCGCTGTGGAGTTAATGTTTGTTTGTTTTTTTTTTAATTTCTGATGATGATCTGTTAAGCTGATTATAATATTAAGTTGCAGTCTTTTGGAAGGAGCAGCCTACGGGGGTCTCGGTCCGAAACTTTGACTGCTCGTTTCCACAGATGCTGCCCGACCTGCTGAGTTCCTCCAGCTTGTTTGTATGTGTCGATCTGACCACAGCATCCGCAGTGTACTTTGTGTTTACTGTGATATGTTCATCTGGGCCGGGTGTTTTTCTAACCACCGTCTAATTTGAAGCAGTATGAGTTGGAAATGACAATATAAATTACCTGGATCGCAAGTGTGGAGTGAAGAGCCGTAAGGTAACAGTGATTTCAGCCTTCGACCAGATCCAGTGAGAAACGGGCATGGTTACTATCCAGGGACTCGAGCTGGAAGCCTTCTGCCTTCCTTCCATAAGTTTCCACGCTGCCTGAGCAAGTTCTAAGGTGATATGGGAACTGATTACTTTCAATGTTGAACAATTCACAGAATGGTCCAAAACACATCAGATATGTCTGATAAAGAAAAGAAAATGTAGGAACAGATGATTTCAGGAGTCCAGGCAGAGGCATCTTTGTGCAGGTTATCCATGCTGGACGTGGATGACCCCAAGTCGTAAACGGACAAGAAAAACTTCCTGCCAGCGTAGACTATTATTCCCGGGTATCACCCCAAAATGGCAGGTTTAAATACGGGTATTTACTCTACTTGCATTTTACGGTCACATTCGACCTTGGGTATTTAACCCTGCAAAGTCTTTGAGAAGGGTGCACCTAACATGGCTTGAAATCAACTAATTCCCCCACTTTATTCGCTTGCATGCATTCATCCTGATTTGGGCATGTAGATTTAGCAACTTATGACCCATTATTTCTCCCAGCGTGAGTCGCAGTTCAGAAGTTGTGTTAAGGTCGAGAAGAGAAAGATAGAATAGTAGAACTCGTCCAGTGAAACACACTCCGTGGGAAGAGAACCAGTTACCTCTCTTCCTTGGAACTGGGTCAAGAGAGTAAGTGTGCCAATTTCCAACATGGAGACTGCGGGGCGGTGAAAGATAAATGAAGCTTTATTCAGTCTCTTTCAGCGTGAAATATCAGCCTTTCTTTGGGGTTTTGTCGTACTGGAGCGACGGATGGGACATGGGCATCAATATAAGCACAACTGGAGAGCAGTCCAGCAGGTGCAAAAAAAAAAAGAAATCAGAGCTCATTCTCGATTGTTGCAAGGCTGGTTGATGAAGTGTCGCCCATCTTATTTAAGCTCCGCCTCAAGATGGCAGTGAAGAAATTCGCAGAAAGAGAAAAAGTCCGAATTTCCGTGAATAAGAATGAAAGTGAAAAAAAGAATGAACAGGACACCCATAACCGCTTGGGAGACATCACTGTGAACACGAACAGTGCAGTAGCCTAGGTCGTCAGGTCCGCAACTGAATCGCATCAAAAGGAAACGAAGAAAGGGTAACACGCTAACTTAAGGTAAAACTTCCACTTCCACTAAACCTATTCCCTTCATATTAGATGTACCTGTCATGGATACATCATTACCACTAGTGACCACATGTATGTCACTAATGATTTTTAAACTTCTGGATGAAACATCTTCCCCCTCAGCTTCACGGATGGAATGCTTGACTTTCCTCTGATATCCAAGTGTCCCTGTTCAGCAGATTCCTGATGAAACCTGTTTTTACTGGTTCCACTGCAATCACATCCTTCACTCACGGGGAGCCGAAAAGTTGCGATATTCTAATCAGACCAATATTATATATTATTGCATCATGACTTTTCCCGTCAGTGAAGCCAGGTATTCAGAATGTATTGAACGCCACATTGTAAGTCCGCTTTCAAACTTAGACTGATGTTTGGACTTCCATTTCTTTGTCTGTCTCGAGAAGCCGGTCACTCTTTGTGAATATCCCAGCCTTACTAATCTATGGACTGTAATCACCACGTACCTCAATATTAACTCCTGACTGCCCTTCGATAACCATCTGACAAGCCAATCAATCTCATCCAATAACTAATGCATGGGTCCAATAGCTTATGACTGCAAGGAGTATCTAGACACGTGGCATGCTCTTCTTTTGTGCTGTTCATTTCATACCATTCAATGCGTAAGTCCATCCCGGAAACACTTCAAAACAACAAAACAGAATTTAATATGTGTTATAATCATAGTACAAGTGCCGTTCATATTATCAAATAAGTAAGTATGACTATCTACCTCGCAATCGACAACGCAGTCAGTGTAGTGAAAGCAATTGCATTGCTGAAACAATGGGGAAGCTCTGTCGTTTTAAACATTTGCAATTTGAGGGTTACGTGTGCGGTGATTGAAATACTTTGCTTTATACTGGTGCGAACATTGATGGGAGATGGTTTAGTGTGTGAGAGACTGCATCAATTTCATGCACGTTCAGAATGCTGTAGGAACATCAGCATGTCATCCTCAGACCCATGGAAATGAACAAACCGTTGACTTTCCTTCAGCAGGCTGGAATGGAAGCCCGAAGATGCCAGCATCAGACCGCTGGGGGAGGGGGGAGGAAGAGTTAAGAGCGGATCGGTGAAGCCAGGTGGTTGAGGAAGAAGGGGAAATTAAACAGTTGGGAAGTGATAAGTGGTAAAGGCAAAAAGCTGGGTAAGGATGAATCTGACAGGAGAGGAGTGTGGATCATGGGAGAAGGAGAAGGAGGGATATCAAGGGGAAATGACAGTCAGGTAAAGAGAAGAGTAAGAGGCTAGAGTGGGGAAATGAAGGAAATGGAAGAGGGGTGGGAAGCTTAGAGATATCGATGTTCACGCCATAAGACTGGAGATTACTGAGGAGGAATATAAGGTGTTCCTGCCCTAGTCCAGAGTGGCCTCAATGTGGCGAAAAAGGCGGGCATCGACAGACAAGTCGTACATGGAATGGGGATAGGAATTGAAAGATCCGGCCGCTGGGAAATTCCACTTCTCCTGTGAATGCAGTTCAGATGCTCCAAGAAGAGGGTTTGCGTCCAGAATAAAAGGACTGTTTATGCGTTTCCTTAGCAGCTGACTTGATGAATTATTCCAGCATTTTATGTGTTGCAAATAATTTGATGAACTGTTTGCATCTGTTCAATCTCTTTGTAAGCCCGAATGTTACTTTAGTGTAAATCTATACACATATTGGATTTTTGTATATACTGCCAAAGCAAAATCTAAAAACAAGACAAGTTCCAGAGTGAAACAGACCAGACCCATAACAATATAGCTTTAGCCTATGAGGACAAAGTCTGGAGCTTAGCAAAGGACAAGATGAATAAAAACAATTATGAAACCGAGAGGTGAACCAATCTGAGTGTTACTGAACAACATTCATTGACTTACCGAATCGTCATTTCTTCGTCTTTGAGATTTTGCAATATCGTGTCAAGCTATCCATACCTCATCACAACTGGGATTTTACTTGAATGACATCACGTATATCTTTGCCCGGCTGTTACAAGACATGTCAGCCTTGTGTACTACTGAATATTCAGCGTGCTGGAGCGAGTATAAATAAATGACGACGGAGATTCATCAACTCAGAACTTCTGCAGGGAGATCACGAGCAGCTGGAAGACAAGCTGAATGTCACACAGCACGCGTGAAGCATTTTGCCGTGTGGGAAAGATATGGTACATGATCATTGCGGGTATTGCAGTTCCGGGTAAGAACAACGTCGAACTAAGATTTGCTGTTCTATGTTCAGAACAAATTCTGTGTCCTGCGCTCAGTTATCGACAGTGCTGTGATGCCGATATATCAGTGAGTGTGATGCAGACACTGTGAAAAATCTCTGTGTTCGGTCAGATGTTGCCTTACAGTTTAATCCGTGGCCACGGCGAAAATAAACCGGCAGATGAAACAGTTGTAGAAAGAAAGATCGGAGAAATGGATTCACCTTGTGAATTCATGACACGCAATTTTGATTTATCAACACACAGCCGCTGTTGAAGTAAATTCCGATAATAGAGTGCGCTTGGCACCTTTACTGGGTAATTGGTTAATTGGTGTCATCCGTATCGCATGCTTTGAATTAGAACACGTGTTTAAAATTCAAGTTTAAACTCACTGCTCAGGATTGAGAAATATTGTCGCTGCAAGTTTGAAGGGAACGCGGAAGCGAATTGCGGTTGACATTCAGCAGAGAGCGGTAGACATCACTTGAAAGTTTTACTCTGAATCATTGGGAGTTTGGAAAATTCAAAAAAAGGTTCTGGGTGTGTTTTAGTGCTCCAGAGTTCGTTAACACACCCTATTATCAGTGAAGTGAAGAGAAAATTAAGAGCCAGCCCAGCGCTGTTCATTAGAGGTCAGAAAACAATAAGCATTGGAACAATAAGCCTTTGGAACAATAAGAATTGAAACATTTCGAATAATCTTGCAGCAATTTGGAGCAAACCCTAAAAGAGGGAGATGTTTTCAAGTACCATGTTTTCTTCTTCCTTTCTTGTTTTTTCTTACCAGCGAAACTTGAAATTTTGTCCTCCAATGCCTTGACATACTGCACCGGAATCCCTGCCAAGTGTAGCTGCAGAGTTGTAAAGGAGTGTGCAAAGTGGAGCTCCTGTGGGCGGGTGAGTCGAGGAAGATGTTAAGATATGTAAATGGGGGAAATAAATTTGCCTTGAACTTCGAAATTTGAGCGGTAGGAGCTGGCCTTCTCTGTACAGGGAGAGAGCCAGAACATAGGTGATAGGAACGCGGCAGTCCCCACCGCTGAGAAAGTTGCCGAGGTATCCAGGCTTTGTACATCAATGGAAAACCTGATGGCGGGAGATTTAAATTGTTTTCACCAAATCTCCCTCGACGATCAGTTAACGATGCCTCCTGCTAAACACTGTACCGATTATAATAATACAAATTACCGCATGCAGGCGTTTGATCTATCTGCGACTCTGGCTTTTAATCATCCAGAAATGAGTTGTCTGCAAAGATTGATTATTCTCATTTCTAGCTTATCTCTGTCCTAAGGCCCACGGATCGGCGATATGGTAATTAACTCATTATTTTTGCTGTTCCCCCAGTGAATTTGTTGGCGATTGTGACTCTATCCCGGGGACAGTGCGACCTCTCTACCTGCACCACTCGCTACCTGTTGGCCATGGCAACGGCGGATGTACTAACCATCATCTTTGAGATCACGTTGTGGCGGATCAGTTATTGTTATTTCCACGGGACTTTTCTGCCCATCACCCCTGTATGTAGTGTGATCTCTGCCCTGGGGTTGACAGCCACAGACTATTCTGTATGATTCACCGTCAGTTTTACGTTTGATCGATTTGTCGCCATCTGTTCCCAGAAGCGGAAAGCAAAGTATTGCACCGGGAAAACTGCAGCTGTGGTTCTGGCAACAGCAGACATTCTGTTCTGCTTTAAAATTGTGCCAACCTTCTTTATCTTTCATCCTGCAAAAGTTCTTGGCAATATACCCTGGGTCTGTTTACCAAAGCCGGGCTAGATATACGGATCAAGAATGGGTAGGATAGAAGTGGCTTTTTTATCTTTCTAACGCCATTACTCCCTTTCGTGTTAATACTACTGCTTAACGCTCTGACAGTCAGACACATTTCAGTGACTAGTCGCGTGCGCAAGGGGCTGAAGGGTCAGAGCAAGGCGGTAACAGCAGTGACCAGGATATGGAGAGCAGGAGAACATCTGTGATCTTTCTCCTCACCATCTCCGGAAGCTTCTTCATCCTGTGGTCGGTGAATGTTGCCGAATTCCTTTATTACACCATTGTCTGGCCAGAACAAAATAATTACAATGATTCGGAATACATATTTCACCACACCGGAAACATGCAGGTGATATTAAATTGCTGTAGAAACATGTTTATTTATGGGGTAACACAGTCTAAGTTCAGAGTGCAACTCATCAGCAGTGCGTGATAACCGCTCACCTCAGTTATTCGAATTAACAAACAGGATTTCCGAGTGCTTCTCCGAGGCGATCGCAGTCTTCCCCACCAATTATTAAACATTAAACGCCGGCGACCTCTATCTCCAATCAATTATTAAACATTGAGCTTTTTAAAAAATATATATTTTTCGCCACGTTCTCGTTCTCGTCACGGCCTCACCCATCTTCGATAATGAATCCAATTTTCCAAAGTAAATTCACATCAGTCAATTTGATTCTCGGTGATGCAACCACAAATGTAAATACTGTGTTCATCAGGAGACCGTGCAGAATTTACACAAGCGCCCCGTAGATCAGTGCAATCTAGTATGCGGTGGAGCACATTGAGCAATTGACCAAGACAACTGCATAGAACTCTAAATGAAGTGATTCTGCATTCCTTCCTGTGACCATCAGGTTCCTTAATGAATTAACGTATATCCGAGAAAATGATGATCCCATCCTGTTACACAGTTTGAGGTGATTTATTGTTTATTCTTTCATCCTTATCTTCTGATATCTGTATGTCAGTGTACTTGTAATCTTACTGTGATAATGTAATTTCCACCGGGAAATGAAGTATCTATCAGTCTTATTTCTATGTTTCCGCTCCAGTTAGAAACGTTTCTCCTGGTAAAACCTTTATTTTAAGGTGCACACCCACACTTCTGCACTCGGTATTCCATCTGTACCCACTCTGTATAGCTGACCATCGTTCTGATGACTTCCCGCCGGCAGTACGACTTGACTTGGCAATAAATCCTGCCCATCTGAAAGATGGCTAGGACCAGAGGACATGAATGAAGAAGTACAACACTTCATCAATTCTCATGATGAAACTCAATCCCCTCCAATGAACTCAAAAACTATGTCTGTCCCAAAGGAGATGTGAGAGGCAAGTGCTTTCACACAGATTGGTGGGTGGCTGGAACGCGTGCCCGGGGTGGCGCTAGAGTTAGAAACATCAGAGACGTTTAAGAAACTCTGAGATAGGCATATGAATGTGATCAAAATGATGGGAGAGAGATATTATGTAGGCAAAATTGATTAATTTCGTGGGGTTATGGTTAATAATTTATTTGGTTCAGCACAATATCTCCGGACTGTTACTGGGACATACTGTTCTCTGTTCTTTCCGTGTTCTATAACATTGTTAAATCTACAATGTTTTAATGTGATTTTCGATCAGTGTGTTGTTTTACCGTACTGAGCTGAAAAACTTCATTGAGCATTTTATCCAATTCTGCCAATCTATTCGTCATCTCCACAAAGGATCCCCAATCACTCCCTGCGACTGGGAGCCTTTTCCCATCACCAGGCTGAGGAAGATCAGGGAATCCTCTGTCGGGGTTCCCAGAATGAATGGAAGAGAATGGACAATATAGTATTCGCCCAATGATGGGACATTCCAGTGACTTTCAACACAGGAACAGTCTCTGGGCAGCCTCTTCACCCATTCTGTAACTTTCTGGGTTTAGTCATTAGCAGCAAAGCACAGACTGTAGAATTAAATATCAGAATATCATTAGAGTCACAGAATACAACCGCTCAGAAGCAGGCGCATGTAATCCAAACTGCAAAGCTGGACTGATGTTCTGACTAGTCCCATTTACCTGCATCCCTTTGTACTCCCCTCCTATCCATGAACTTAAATTTCTGTTAAATTTATAGAAATTGGCCTCACATCCACCACTCCTGTTGACAGCTCGTTCCACACTCTCACCAGACTCTGAATGAAAATCCCCTCAGGTTCCCCTATAATATGTCACCCTCACCCTTTCATCCTTTATCGGGGATATCTGTTACGGGGAGAGGGAACATGGGGTGCAGCGTAAGTGGGTAGAGGTGCGGGAGGAGTGAATGTTTGGGAAGGAAAGAGGGAAACAAAGGGATAAGTTTATACTTACTAACAGTAAAAAAGTTCAACTTAATTGCTGCAAAATTACTACTCATAGCCTGTACACACTGAACCAGATTATTGACATAGACGACAAATGGCTTAACTTTGCGAATATCACAAAGCTGTGGCTTAGAGTCCAATAATCAGCCACTCACCGTCACTCTATGTTTCCTACCATCAAGATAACTGTGCATCCAGTTTGCCAGCTCTCCCTGGATTCCACGTGACTTAACTTTCCACAATAACTTACCATGCTGAACTTTATAAAGGGCCTCACTGATGACCGACCATATAGGACACGATCCTGGGACAAAGGTGACATAGGTCAGAGAGCATATACTTGGGAATAAGAGGTTTAGAGGGATATTGGGAAGAGATTATTTACTCAGAGGGTCGTGAAATCTGTCACACGCTGCCCGGAGTGGCGGTGGAGGCAGATCCCTTCACAATATTTACAAAGTGGATGAGCACTGAAACTGCCGAGATATAGTAGGCTATGAACCATGTACTGATAAAGGGGACCAGTTTAAACAGTGAGTGGATGGTCAGAACAGGTATGGCCAGACAAAGGCCTGTTTCCGTGCTGTCTGATCCACCACTCCGGACATGCTAAATTAACGATAGTGGCACGGCAAGTCATTGATTTCAAAACTCCAGAGCCCTCTCCAACCTGAAATAAACCAGACTGAACCCCTTTGTCACCACTGGGAATGTCTGTTTCTGTCAGGGTAACATGCAGATTAGTCACTTCTGATAAACAACTGGCAATTGATGAAATTCATGTGTCTTTTTCCATTAATGTCGCTTCTTTACAGCAAAACGAACCCTCTCACTGTGTCAGAATCAGTGATTAAATCTTGTCCCACACATTGTGCTTTCATCCCTGCAAATTGTATCTTGAACCATTTCACTAAGGGTCTGATGCAGATACAGCTCCTGCCCTCTGCACTTGCGGTCACATTTTCCCTGCCTCTGACATGGCAAATGTCCTCAGAATGGTTTTCTGAAGGTTATGGTACTTTCCGCTCTTCGTCAGACCTGACAAACCATGTATTCCACAGTGGGTTCCAGGGAAGCTGCATCTCCACAGAAATTCCTCACTTTAGACGACTGTCTGTATCCGTGACACTGGAAATCACATCTCTGTCACTCTCCTGATACCGTGTGTGACCTGCTCACTTCCGTGTATCTCCCTCACCAAGCTTCTTCGTCAGTCACTATCTGTGTGATTATAAAAAAAAACAATTACAGCGATCTATCTGACAACTCTTGTACCTCTCTGCTTCAGACCACGCTTAGCTGGTTAAACTCGACCTCTCTTCGGCCTCTTCCTTTTTCCCTTTCCCTTTGCAAATTTCAGACATGTCAGCTGATCTAAATCCATTGTAAGGACATTTAATCTCACAAGATTCTGATCAAACCCGTGTTCTTCTCTGATGCAGACGTCACTGACACCACACTCCGCTTCCCAATCTTCACTCGCTGCCTAAGACGGCGACAGATATCCCAGTCTCTGAGGCTCTGTAACAAACGCAGTGTTAACAATAAGATTATACAGTACTTAATATGAAGAGAGAATTATTGCTGTCTATTATGGATACGCGAGCAAAACTGTCTGATCCAAAGGAACAGATCCTCCCTAGTTTACAACTTAACTTGTCCCGGTACCTATCTTCCTCGGGTCACAGAACGCCCGATCTCCGCAAGACCCCCAAATTCCATTCCCCCTTCCCCGATCCCCTTCGCTCCTGCAGCTCACCCTTTTCAGCACTCACCCCACACGCATACGTCCACCAATAATATCTACCCCCACACGCAGACTGATCCCCTGCACCCCAAATCTTATTGGAGAACCAACGTATCTTGTCCCACGGCTGCTGCTCGGGCTCGTGCACAAAGCTAAAACCGGTGCTGCGGGACCGGCAGGGTTCGGTCCCATTGCGGCACGTCCTCGATTTACACAAACCGGAGATCAGCCCCTTCCTCTCCGCCGCCCGTATAGGAGAACCACGGGACCTGTGGTCGGAGGTCTGCACATTGCCCCCGGTGGCCGAATGTCCAGGTGTCGAATATATGACGAAGTCTGCAGATGCTTGAAATCAAAAGCAACATAGACAATTTGTTGGCGGAACTCAGCAGGTCTCAGGCAGTATCTATGGAAACGAGTCAACAGTCGACATTTGCGGTGGAGGGGGGGGGGGAATTTGTTCATCGGAATTGGAAATCGGTATTCATGTTATCAGGTTGGAGACTATCCAGACGGAATATAAGGTCCTGATCCAGGACCATCTTGGCACAAGATGTTCCATCTTGGCACAAGAGGAAGTTATGGGTTGACACGTCGGACCGGAAATAGGAATCAGAATTAAAATATTTGGACACCAAGAAGTCCCGCTTGTAGCAGATAGTTTAACGGCTAACTTATTTTAAAGCAGGTATCCATATACAACCTGATATCATTTTTTTTCCTCTAGAGAATCATGAAACAAGGAAAGAACATGAACGCCGTTCGGAGAGAAAAATCAAATTCCCGCCCGCCGCATAAAAAAGAACAGCATGCCGATCATTTTTCCACAAAACCTCGATTCCTTGCACAAAATGGAACATCGACTTCGAAACCCCCCTCCGAAATTCAAACTCTAATCCTCACAGCTGCAGAGGAGCTGATGTGACTAGTGTAGAGGAGGCCGCATCGGGAGCAGCGGACACAATAGGCAATCACAGAAGATTCGCAGGTGCCTCATCTGGAAGAAGAGTTTGGATAACGGGAAGAATTCGCCCTTTCACTGTGACATTCCGAAATTCACATCAAATCCATCGAAATAAATCGAGGTGAACTTCTTTCACCAACAAATATAATTCCTCTCAGCGATCCAGCTGTCAGAATGATTCCCTGACTCTGAGTGAAAGGGGTGTCTATGGACAACATTGTCAGGGTGTTGTGTTTGCCAGAAGACAAAAACTATAGGGACGACAGTTTTTTTTGCTGATCAATACACGCTGTGTAGACCCCGCAATTCTGATGTTGGGAACCAACACTACGCTGCCTCCTCCGACTACAACACACACAACAGAGAACAAAACAGGAGATTCAGCTATGAAACCCCTGATTAATGTTGTTGTCCCACTAATGTTGTTGTCCCACTGATATCTTAACAAACTCCATCAAGGTATTTCAAACCGGATAGCTCTCCCACCGGTGACGTCACACAGGCGCCCGCACGCCCCTGACATCACACATGAGTTCCCCACACCGGGATTAGCCCTCACGTGCGCCTTACGTTACCCATACGCTGCTGTGCTGGAGTTTGGTCGGGTTAACGGCTGATCTAATAATCACGTGCCTCTCACTTCCAACCCATCCACCCCCCCCAACTTTCTCCGCTCACTCCCCCTACAGTCATCAAAGGAGTGAAGAGCTGAGCTCTTCCTATTGGTCCGAAGCGATGTCAGTCCTGGTAGCACAAAACAGCAGAGGCGGATGGCTCTCTGGAGTGGGAGGTGATCGCGTCAGCAGGAGGATGGGGAGGGAATGGATTTTATTGAAAGGATGAAGATGGTTTATGAGAGGGTGGACAAGATTTTGGCACGGTGGCGACAAGAGAGATTCATCTGTTCCTGAGCCCGAAGTGATGGCGAGCACAGAGTTTCACCACATGGGGCGGGTGGGGGCATACACCGGCGGATTGATTACCTGCAAGTGAGGCCAATGGTCTGGGCAAAATGGGGATACGTTTGTTGCTGGGGTGCAAGACTGGACTAGTCAGTGGTCTTATTGAAATCTAGCCCGGGATGGAGGGGCCGAGTGTCTTCCCCTATTCCTGATGTCTGTGTGTTTAAAGACAAGGAATAACGAGACCATTCCTCGTCCGCAGGATGTCCAAGTGGGTGTTCAAGGGATTGGTGATTGGATCCAGTTGTTCCTAAGTTGTGTCAACTCTTTGGACTAATACTATTATTCTAAATGCAATGCTAAATGCATATTCATATTTATGTACTGAATGTGACACAAATTCTATATTTATATATATAGCTATCTGTTTGTCTCGTGAGACCATTGATTTTCTCCTCGGAATTTTTCCAGGGAGTAGGCCTGGGCAAAGTTGTATGGGAGACCAGCAACTGGCCATCTCGAGACCGGCAGTTGCCCATGCTGTAGGTCTCCCCTCTCCACGCCACCGATGTTGTCCAACGGAAGGGCAAGGGCGATACAGTTTGCCACCGGTGTCGTCGCAGAGCTCTGTGTGGTTAAGTGCCTCGCTCAAGTTCACAACACGCAACCTCAGCTGAGGCTCGAACCAGTGACCTTCGGTTCACTAGAACAACGCCTTAACCACTTGGTTATATAGAAATGTGTATATAGATAGATAGATAGATAGATAGTTAGATAGATAGATAGGTAGATAGATAGATGTAGATAGATAATTACAAAATAAATATACTGGTAATGACATGAAATTTATTTCTATATTGTTAATCACACAGAATTGTATAATATATGTTCCGTGTGTTATCTGAATGTACTTGCCTGTAATCCTGCTACAAGTCAATGTTTTTCCCTGCACCTGCACCTTCCCGTACTTACACACTTCGCAATACATTCCACCGGGCTCGAAAAATACTTATCAAGATTTGAGTGGTGATGGTCATCTGTTCCGCAAATCTAAGATGTAAGTAGAATCAACGGAACGGGTGGATGCTGCAACTGTTTGGCTTGGTTTGGACAAATGGACCCAAACTCGATAGTTCCTTCAAAACCCACTTCATTGTTAATACAGAGAATAAATAGACAGTTGCGAGAAACGTGTTATAATGTACACCACCTACACCACTAATAGGTAGCTCTAACCAAGAAGGAACTTGCCCACCTCTCAGCCCAGCTGGAAGGGGTTAGGCATCCTATCCGGCGCTTACACGACCCCTCCTTAGCCAGTCCAAGTTTTGGTCACGGAATAAGTCAAAATAGATACGCCACACCTGCAAGTTACAATGTCTATATGACCTTCAACAATCGGCCTCTGCTTCCCCATTGACAGTGCCTCTTATTAAGCTTACAATGAAACAACGTCAAAAAATCATTTTTAGAGACAGGGGAATTGATGGCTTTTACTCAAAACAGCACTTTTATTTTCTTCTCAGACATGTTATCCGGTAGACCAGGGCCATATACTGTTCTCTCCTTATTTAATATCAAGGGTCAATCGTCCCAACAATATAACAGGCCCACAAATTCCTAATTGTTAACTATTTCGTTAAAGTATTCTTGTTCATACCCACTCAATCTACCCATACACTACAAACTCACCTATGCACTCCAGCCCCTGACTCTGGTATAGCGGATCACGGACGCCTGAAACAAATTACCGCAGCACACATTGAGTTAAGCACATGCATAATAAATATTATAACGACTAATATTACTACAATCCATATTACCCATTTGCAGTATCTTACGTCCGATGCCCCCAAAGGTGCTAGATAACTTTCATCAAAATCCTCGATTCTTCGAAGCGGTCGAACTGTCCAGACCTCCTCAGTCCATATGCATCGACGAAGAGGGACAGCAGAGGGAATCCGCGAATGTGGACGGTGACCCATGGACCGAACTTGTTTTCTTCCCGCCTTAGACAGAGCATCTGTATCACTCATCGAATTGGGAGATCGCCTATATTGATGGCATAAGGTTCCAATTTGCTTTATTTCTGGCTCGGGAGGGGCTCCAAGCACGGACTCCAGGTTCTTCCCCTGAAGCTCCCCTAATAGATCAATGTACCATAGCAGCACTCCAGCCATCAGTCTATAACACACAGGGAAACAGTAGCTCGAGTTCCGAGCTGCCAGTCGCTCGGAAATCAAACATTACAATTCTTCATGTCCTTCTATAGAGACCCACCGACTGATGCCCTGTGGGTTTACTATTAGAAAGAGGTTATTAATTCCCTTTCTGTAGTTCTCCTCTTGGCCTTGTCACCCATACTTTCCCAGCTATCTTACTTATCTCACACGTGGGTGCCCCCTCTGAAGTACCCTCTAAAGTCACAGGATAACTAAATCAAACTGGAAAAAGGGAACCCCCGCCCCCCCCCCCCCCCCCGCCGTGTGTGATCGATTGTTCAGAACGTTCATTGCTTGATGCAGCACAGAATGCCATCCAAGATTCCATATAATCGCTCAATCAAGTCAGCTGCCGTGGGGTAATAAGGTATATGGAGGACCCAATATGTACCTTGCTCTTTCGCCCAAACCTGGATCTGTTGCCATGTAAAATGGAATCCATTATCTGAATGTATTTCCTTGGGGGTGTCGTAATGTAACACAAAGTATTCCTCCCCCTGAATAGTGGACTCCTGACTGGCAGTAGGAAAGGGTGTGGCCAACAGGAATCCAGAATAAGTGGCCACAATTGTCAATACATAGCTATTATTCTTATTCTTATTCAATCTGCCATTCTTATTCTTATTCAATCTGCCATACTTTAGACGGTAAGGAGCCTCTCTTAATATGGGCGAAAGGTCCACGCGGAACAGAATGAGGCTTGACTTGCTGGCGAGAATGACACTTGATACAATAGTCCGACAGTCATCCACCGTCAAAAATAGTCCATGGTCTTGTCCCCACTCTCGCGTCCCCTTCTCCCCGAGGTGACCGGACTGTTCGTGGGTCCAGCCAGCTAGAGGCACTATAATTGCAGATTGCGCAGCCAATCCGCCTACTTGATTATTGTAGAGCGCCGTAGGGCTAATGTCCTTCTGGTGAGCATTCACATGATACACATAAATGTCGCGCCCCTGCGCCTCTTGCCATATCTGTTGTCAATATTCCTTGTTCAGATGAACTGTCCGCTGGCGCATCTGCCAACTCACCATCCAGTTTGCCATTTCATTAGTCACTGCCACAAGTCGGGATATATTCAAATTTCCTTGGTGGGGAGTGAAAAGGGCAGAGTAACTGCTACACGTCCCGCCAGCTTATGGGATCCGTCCTCTCCTTCTTGTATGAACTGAGTATCGTTCGAGGATCGCAGATCCGCGTTCGGCGTCCCGACACCCAGTGGCTTGAGCCATCCGTAAACCAAGCATAAGCCTTTTCCTCCGATGTCAATTCCTTGTATGGCCGGCCCCATCGATGATGGAGGGGGTGAGGTGGTGGTCGAGAGCGGCAACGGCCTTCTCGTCCTCCATTCCAGTTGTCATAGTTAATCTGGCTACTTGTTTATGAAGACGGCTGACTTCTTCGGATTCTTTAATTCGTTAGCGGTCCTGTCCTGTATATATGGATGTATATATATTATTTCCACTTCACTATGGATGACTGCTGCGCACGCCCCTGTCTCACCTGCGTATCCGGGACAAACACCAGGTGTATAATAGGCAATTCGTGTCGTAATACCGTGGGATCCGATCCCGTGATGGACTCCGTTTCCACCAGGGCCCAGTCACAAGCCAGGAGATGCCGTTCGAACGGAGTATATCTTTTGGCTGCCTCCGACATGGAGCGTGACCGGAACTCTAGGGGCACTCTACTTCCGTTCTGCAGTTGCCACAGACTCCATGCGGTCACGTTATCTTGAACAGACACCTTTAATTCATACGGAGCCCCCGGGACCCGAGGTGAAAGGGGAACGGCCCGTTCACCTGCCCTTTTGGCCTGCGCAAACGTCTCCTTTTGCTTATCTCCCCATGTGAATTTACTCTTCTTAAGAGTGACGGTGTCCAGTGGTTTCAATAGGAGAGCCAAACGGGGAATATGCCTCCTCCAGTATTGGGGGTAGCTGCGGTTTGAATTTTATTTCGCACCTTTTCCAGTATAAATCTCCCGCAGCATGTCAGTGGATCTCCAGAAATGTCACTGAGTGACTAGACCTTGTACCTTATCTTAATTCACAGTCTATCCCTTCTCTCGCACACACTGAAACAGGGACCACAGTGTCTCTGCGACACTGCCTTCGTCAGGTCACTGTAACATAACATTACCGATATAGTGGTGTATTCTGACGTTAGTCTCCAAATCACGCGTCACTATCCCATGGCAAAAGGTAGGACTATGAACATACCCCTGTGGCAAACGAGTAAAGGTATACTGCCTACTGGTCCAGGTGAACGCGAACTGCTCCTGTGACTCCTCCTCCAAGGGACTCGAAAAGAATGGGTTGGTAAGATCAATAACAGCATACCATCGACCACCTGTGTCATCCGGTATATTATCAACCATCGCCCTTATGTTGGGCACAGCGGAACTCAACGGGGGAGAGTATCGATTCAATTCTCGATAATCAACCGTCATTCGCCAGGACCCGTCTGGTTTCTTTACCGGACAGACCGGGCTAATGTACAGGAACGTGGCAGTTCGAAAAAACCACAGCTTGCTACAATGAGGCAACAGTATCAGTTATTTCCCTGTGACGCCCCGGTTTCCGATATTGCGTAATCGACACTATCTGCGTCGGTGGGGGGATAATCAGGGGCTCCCACTTAGCCCTTCCAACTACCACCTGCATGCTCCCGATCACAAAACTAAAGCACCCTTCAATTACATTCCCCGCAACACATTCATTCCTGAGATACTTTCGGAGGTTACATCAGTCAGGACGGATACAGAACGTGGGGCGTTGTCGGCGATCGTTACATCCCCCATCCCCTCCACATATCGGGATCGGCCGGGATCACAGTATGACCTGCTCCCGTATCCACCTGAGCAACAAATCGTTGATCATTTCCCTTAGCCCACTGGACATCCAGAGGTAGATAAGGACGAGGGTCCTCCCGGGTCCACATCGAATTAATCCTCTATGTCGGGGGAACGTGGACAGCCCCCTAGGTCCGGAAGGGGTTGTGAATACGCCATTTCCCGGTCTCCTCCTATATGGCCTTCTGTCCGACGTCCTGCAATTCACCTAACGATGGTACAGTGAGGAGGCAGGAGGAGCAGGTGGGGCAGCCGGCGGCTTCCTATCTTTAATGTGCTCATGATACACCACATACAATACACTGGTCGGTACACCATTAATATTGTCTTTACTGACGCTTGCTTTCAAAAGGGTCGTGAACATCTCCCTGCATGGTTCTGGTTGGCTCATCCCCTTTAACGCTTCTTCCCCCCCTGATTATGTCCTAATTTCAGTCATTAGATTTCCATTTACAGCTAGGTTACTTAATTACAGCACACCTGGTTTTCATCAGAGTCCGCAGTAAGTCCGATGGCGTCACTATCACGGGTTGCCAGTTTGTTGGTCTATTCTCGTGAGCTACTTCGTTCGCTTGTCCGATTAGAACCGTTAGTTCTTAGTTCAGCCCGAGTTTCAAGATAGTCCCTGTAAATCCCGTCTCCGTGTCAAGATTCCTCCGGTTTGCTGTTCTACGTTCACGTCTACGCCATCTTCCCCGACTCAGTCGACGTGCCGGTGATCTGCACTGGTGTTCTCCTCAGTTGCCCCGTGTAGCAGAACAAACCGGCCATAATGAACCCAGCCAACGCGAATTCCTTGCAACAAGTCCTCGCCAGAGAGGCCACCGTCTCCGGCATGTCATGGAGAACCTCCGTTCCCTGTCAGTGAACGTAATAAAGATCAGTGAACAGATCGACCGATTATCTACCCATCTTACCCCGTCGTCTCCGGGAAGTCTGTCTGACCAGCCCAGACAGCCTGTACTGTTTTAAATAACTGACCTCTTATTCTCAATCCATGCCCTCTGGTACTGGACTCTCCCAACATCTGGAACATATTTCCTACCTCAATCCTATCAAATCCTTTAATTATCTTAAACGTTTCAATCAGATCCCCTCTCAATCTCCTCAATTCCAGCGTGTACAAACCCAATCTCTCCAATCTCTCTGCGTAAGACAGCAATGCCATCCCAGGAATCAACCTAGTGAATCTACGCTGCACTTCCTCAATTGCCAGAATGTCCTTCCTTAAACCTGGAGACCAAAACTGTACACAATATTCCAGGTGTGGTCTCACCAGGGCCCTGTAAACAAATGCAAAAGGACATCCTTGCTCTTGTACTCAATTCCCCTTGTAACAAAGGCCAACATTCCATTTGCCCTCTTCACTGACTGTTGCACTTGCTCATTCATCTTCATTGACTGGTGAACTAGGACTCCGAGGTCTCTTTGCATTTCTCCCTTACCTAACTCTACACCGTTCGGACAATACTCTGCCATCTTGTTCCTGCTTTCAATGTGGATAACTTCACATTTATTCACATTGAATGACATCTGCCAAGTATCTGCCCACTCACCCAGCCTATCCAAGTCTCCCTGTATTCTCCTAACGTCCTCTTCGCATGTCACAATGCCATACAGTTTAGTATCGTCAGCAAACTTGCTGATATAGTTTTCATTGCCCTCATCTAAATCATTGACATAAATCGTAAAGAGTTCTGGTCACAATACAGAGCCCTGTGGTACCCCACTAGTCACCTCCAGCCAGTCTGAGAAACACCCAATCACTGCTACCCTTTGCTGTCTATCTGCCAACCAGTTTTCTATCCATGTTTAAACCCTTCCCCCAATGCCATGAGCTCTGATTTTACTCACCAATCTCCTATGTGGCACCTTATCGAATGCCTTCTGAAAATCTAGGTACACAACATACACTGGCTTACCCTCGTCTAACATCCTTGTTACACCCTCAAAAAACTCCAACAGATTAGTCAAGCATGATTTGCCCAATCCTATTACTGCCATAAAGATGTGCCACTATTTCGTTCTTAATAATGGACTCAAGCATCTTCCCCACGACTGACGTTAGGCTAACAGGACGATAGTTCTCCGTTTTCTCCTTCCCTCCTTTCTTGAAAAGTGGGATAACATTAGCCACTCTCCAATCTTCAGGAACTGATCCTGAATCTAAGGAACATTGGAAAATGAATACCTATGCATCCGCAATTTCCTGAGCCACCTCTTTTAGAACCCTCGGATGCAGACCATCTGGTCCCGGGGATTTATTAGCCTTCAGTCCTACCAGTCTACTCATCACAGTTTCTTTCCTAATGTCAATCTGTCTCAATTCCTCTGATATCTTATGACCCTGGCCCATCCATACATCTGGGATATTGCTTGTGTCCTCCCTGGTGAAGACAGATCTAATGTACGCATTAAATTCTGTTGTCATTTCCCTGTTTCCCATAACAATTTCTCCCAATTCATTCTTCAAGGAGCCAAAATTGTTCTTAACTATCTTCTTTCTCTTCACATAGCTAAAAAAGCTTTTGCTATCCCCTTTTAATTTCCTGGCTAGACTGAGCTCGTACCTGATTTTTTCTCTCCGTATTGCTTTTTTAGTTAAGATCTGCTGTTTCCCAACTTTCCCAATAATCTGTATTCCCACTCATCTTAGCCCTGTCATACTTCTTTTTCTTTAATGCTATACAATCTCTGACTTCCTTTGTCAACCACTGTGGCCCCTTCCCCCTCTTTGAATCCTTCCTTCTCATTGGAATGAACTGCTTTTGCATCTTTTGTATTGTCCCCAACAATATCTGCCACTGCTGATCCACTGTCTTTCCTGCCAGGGCATCCGCCCATTTAACTTTGGCCAACTCTTCCCTCATGGCTCCGTAGTCTCCTTTATTTAATTGCAACACTGACACCTCTGATCTGCTCTTATCCCTCTCAAATTGTAGATAAAAACTTATCATGTTATTATCACTACTTCCTAATGGCTCCTTTACTTCAAGATCACTTATCAATTCCTGTTCATTACACATCACCAAGTCCAAAATAGCCTCGTTCCTGGTTGGCTCAAGCAGAAGCTGTTCCAAAAATACATCCCTTGGACACTCCACAAACTCCCTATCCTGGGGTCCAGCACCGACCTGATTCTCCCAGTTCACCTGCATGTTGAAATCTCCCATAACGACTGCATTACCTTTAGCACATGCCAATGTTAACTCCCTAATCAACTTGTACCCAATATCCACGCTCCTGTTTGGGGGCCTGTACACAACACCCATTAGGGTCTTTTTACCCTTACTGTTCCTCAGCTCAATCCACACAGACTCTACTTCCCCTGTTCCCAAGTCAACTCTTGCTAAGGACTGAATCTTATTCCTCACCAACAGGGCCACCCCACCCCCTCTTCCCATACTTCTGTCTCTACGATAGCATGTATATCCTGGTACACTCAATTCCCAGGCCTGATCCCCTTGCAGCCATGTCTCCGTTATCCCAACAATATCGTAGTTCCCCATTTTCCTCTGAGCTTCAAGCTCATCTGTCTTATTTCTGACACTACGCGCATTCAAGTATAGAACTCCTAGCCCATTCCTCCTCTCTTTGCTTAAAACACTGTCTACTCTACGTAACCCAGCTCCTTGAACTTCCATCGGGATAATTGCACCCTGAATTTTGATGACCTTCTCAAGATCACCCAAACTTCTACACATTTAACCCCATGCTCCTTCTGACCAACCCTCTGGATCTGGATCCCTGCCCCCTGCATATCTATTTTAACCCCCCCCCCCCCCCCGAGCAGCACTGGCAAACACTCCTGCAAGAATGTTAGTACCCCTCCGGTTCAGATGCAGACCGTCCCTTCGAAACAGATACCAATGTCCCTGGAACAAAGACCAATTATCCAAAAACCTGAACCCTTCCTTCCTGCACCAAGCTCTCAGACTCATATTAATGTGCATAATCATTCTATTCTTCGCCTCACTCGCACGTGGCACAGGTAGCAATCCCGAGATCGTCACCCTGGAGGTCCTGCCGTTCAGCTTCACTCCTAACTCCATGAACTCTCTAAACAGTACCCCCTCACTCACCTTACCTACATCGTTGGTCCCTACATGGACCACTACATCTGGGTTCATGCCCTCATTCTCAAGAATAGCCTGCACCCGATCTGAGATGTCCCGGACCCTGGCACCAGGGAGGCAACATACCATCCGAGACTCCCGATCTGCCCCACAATATCCCCTATCTGCCCCCCTAACTACAGAATCCCCTAAAACTATCGCTCTCTTCTCTTCCGTCCTCCCCTTTCTAGTTGAGGGTTCAACCTCTGTGCCAGAGGCAGGACCACTACAACACATTCCTGGTAGGTCATCCCCATCAACAGTATCCAGTACGGTATACTTATTGTTAATGGGAATGGCCGCAGGGGTGCTCTGCTCTCTCTGCCTGCTCCCCCTGCCTCTTTGGACCGTCACCCATCTGCCTACTTCTTGTTTTTTTGTGTGACTTCCTCCTGATAACTCCTATCTATCTCTGCCTCTGCCTCCCGAATGATCCGTAGTTCATCCAGCTCCAGCTCCAACTCCCTAACTCGGGCTGATAGGAGCTGCAGCTGGACGCATCTCTTCCAGGTGTGTTCATCAGGGACAACTGTGTTGACCCTGACTTCCCACATACTGCATACGGAGCACACTACTGCTCTGACTGTCTCCCCCATACCTGAACTGAATTAATAGAATAAGTCTAAAAAGCACCTAGCGACTTTACCTTCTTCCCCTCAGCGAGCAATCACACAGCCTTACCGAAGTCCCCTTACGCCGAAGCCCACTTAGCCAAAGCCCAGGACTCTGCTTCCACGGACTCCGCTGCCCGCTCTGACAAGAAGTCCTGCCTTTTAAAGTGCGCGCTCGACGCTGACGTCACTCGCGCCTGCGCAGTTCCCCCTCCTCCACAGGTATTGACCAGGTAGGCTTAAATCCTATCTACACGGTCGAATTCTCTGAGCTCCCAGCTGAATCACAAGCTGTAACTTGTTCCCGTGAACCACTACACGGAACCACTATCTTCTCGAAAGTTGGAACAGCGAAGCGCCTACCATATGGACCGAATAAAGGAAGTGGACGAGTGGAAGACGGCATTCAATACCCCTTTAGGCCACTTCGAGTACTTGATCATGCCTTTCGGCCTCACCAATGCCCCTGCGTTTTTTCACGCCTTGATTAACTATGTACTAACAGACTTTATTAACCGCTCTGTCACTGTCTACCCAGATGACATCCGAATATTTTCCAGCAGTCCCCAGCAACACTTTCATCATGTCCGTCAAGTCCTGCAGAGACTGGATGAGAATCGAATATTCGTAAAGCCGGGGAATTGCGAATTCCACGTCCCCTCGGTCAGCCTCCAGGAGTATATTATCGAGAGCGGATAGGTGATATCCCTGAACAATTCTAAATGACTCCTTTCACCGTGTATCTCTGCACTTTTATGTTTGCCGAGTCTGTTATCTGTTCCTCAATGTGCCCCAGAGTATGAGTTTATTCGAGTGATGTCCCACTCATAAATAATATTACAATCATTTCTGTGTTCTTCGTTCACGTAGCTTTTGGAATACAATGGGCTGATAAGGCTGACACTCATTCCCCGGTGTGTTACGAGCACAACCATCAATATGCTTGCCTCTGGTGTAAATACTGGAATGATATTTTACTGTCTTTTCTGGATTCAACTCAGTAAACAGATGACTTTATCTGCTGCTTTAACATAAAATACCGATTTACTTGGGGTTATCTCGAAAGTGCCCTGGTGGAAATAACTCAGCACAGCTAATCAAGGTGACGCAACAAGTAATTTCAAATTAGAATCCGTTATGTCCACAGAAACACCTGCAGACAGACTGACAGACAGGCACACACGCACACACACACACACACATAGTCACGCTCACGCATGCTCAGACACACATTTTCCATCTGTCACTCGCACACGCACATCCTCTCAGTCATACGCACTCACTTTCTCCATCTCCCGCTTTCTCTCCAACTGTCTCTCTCTGTCACACACACGCAATCACTTCCTCCCTCGCTCTCTCTCTCTCTCTCTCTCTCTCTCTCTCTCTCCCCCTCTCTCTCCCCCCCCTCTCTCTCTCTCCCCCTCTCTCTCCCCCTCTCTCTCTCTCTCTCTCTCCCCCCCTCTCTCTCTCTCTCTCTCTCTCTCTCTCTCTCTCTCTCTCTCTCTCTCTCTCTCCCTCTCTCTGTCTCTCTCCCCCCCCCCCCCTCTCTCGCCACTTCATATTTTAAACTATTTGCCGATGTCTCTGTTCATGCCTTTCTCTCCCGACACCGAAGGCTTCAAACAAGAAGTTTTAATGTTGAGCTTGCAAGTGGATTAATGGACAGAAAAAAAAAAAACAGAAATAACATTGAAACTGTCGCACGGCCATGTTGCAGAAAGAATGCAACGGTAGCCGCAAGAATGAAAAAAAAAACAGTGAGCTGGTGGAACAGAGAGTTCGTTTCAATCCGGAAAGGAAGAGAGTTGACTTGCAATTCACTTGAAATACAAATTAGTGAGAGGAAACGATAGAAGTGCAAGGACATTCAGTCTGATAATACGAGAGTGTGAGTTTCATTCTCCACCTGCTTGTCCCGGGTAGAGTTTGAAGAGGGGCGGTTCATTCTGTACCCATCGGTCTCCGGTGAATGTGAAGCTGTACGGTTCATTTTGTAGATATCAGCCCCTGGTATAAACAGAGTGTGGGATTCTGTAGGTGTTACTCTCTGGTTCAGTGATTTCATTCTGTAAATAGCAGTCTCTTCTGAAGTGTGAAAATGTGGGTATCATTCTGTATCTGTCACTCTCTGTTACAGTGTGAGAGTGTGGGTTTCATTTTGTATCTGTCAGTGTTACAGTGTGAGAGTGTGGGTTTCATTCTGTATCTGTCTGTCTCTGTTACAGTGTGAGAGTGTGGGTTTAATTTTGTGTCTGTGAGTCGCAGTTACAATGTGAGACTGTGGGTTTCATTTTGTGTCTGTCAGTCTCTGTTACAGTGTGACAGTGAGGGTTTCATTGTGTATGTGTGACTCTGTTACAGTGTGAGAGTGTTCGTTTCATTTTGTGTATGTCAGTCTCTGTTACTGTGTGACAGTGTGGGTTTCATTGTGTATGTGTGTCTCTGTTACAGTGTGAGAGTGTGGGTTTCTTTTTGTGTTTGTCAGGCGCTGCTCCGGCGGAAATGTGTCGTCTCCGTCCAGAACCTGCGAACATCTGATACAGTGTGAGCGGGCTTATAATTTTCTCCAACTTTGCAGCTGTTCCTCAAATCAAGTAAATATAGTAAATCTAGTAAAATATTAAAAGAGATTATTTATTCCCAGAACTATTTGATAGATCAAAGTTCTTCTGCAGTCGCTTATGTTAAACGTGTGAGATGGACAGAGCACTTGTGAATGATGACGTGTTAAGGAGCAGTACGTCCTGTGTAATAGAGCCATGTGGCAAACAGACCGTTGCTCAACCACATAGAGCCAAGTGAGCTGCGGCTGATCTGAAACTTTATATGGCTTGGCAGCACAGCTCCGTATACGTTGTATGAAAATGAACAGAATATTGAACATAATTTATTTAAATAAATAAGTGTGTAAGTAAGATCAGAATTTGGTAGGAACAAACCTTTGAGATACAGCGAGCTTCATGTTCTAGCAACGTTTATGTGAATATATTTCTCACAGCAATTCTAAATTGCTACTTTCACCTTGTATCTCTGCTCTCATATGTTCCGTGATTCTGTTATCCATTCCAGTATGTGCACTTCAGTATGAGTTTGTTCGAGCGATGTCTTTCTCATAAATAATACAATATTCGTTTCTATTTTCCTATGGCAGCCTCAGCTGGTGTGTAATACTTCTTGTATATTTTTTTATGGAGTGATGGGATGGTGCAGAAGAAGCTGCACTCTGTGCCTGACCCCGTGAGAGTGTATGATGGGACAGTGCAGAGGGAGTTTCACTGTTTTGGGACATCCGTGATATACTGTGTTTAATCAAGGAACTAATGCTGTCGAACCCCTGTCATGCTATCCCGATTGCATTTCTGCGTTGGACCTGTGCTGTGTCCTCGGAGATACCGGCACCCAAGTATTTTACACTGCTCTTACTGTCCACTGCTGAGCTGTGCAGGGCGCCCAAACTTTTGTTTCAGACTCTTTTCCTTTTTTTGTCATTTTGAAACTGGAAGATGGAAATAATAAAAATAGTAATATTGGATAAAATATTAAATAAATATGTCATCTTTTACTTTTTGTCTTTTCGATATCAGGTCATGTTTACCCGCTTAGCTGCTCACAGTAACATAAATTTTGACCGGGGGTGCCCAAACATTTGCATGCCACTGTATTTTGGTTCTTTTTGTGCTGCAATTTATTCCTGCCACAATTTCACCTTTCACATTTCCCCCGACAAGTCAAGCTCCAAAATCACATGCAGTGCGAATCATTTGTGAATGGTTCCCTCATTCGTGTGTCTCCGTCCATCTCACAGTTTTAAATACATATATTTTAATATTTTAAACATGTGAAATTCCGCACATGATGTAATCCAAAGCAATAACAAAACGCTGGAGCAGCTCAGCAGGTCAGGCGGCATCTGTGGACATGAATAAACAGTTGACGATTATTCCATCATCTACCCGAGAGCTTTCTTTGCGTCTGGCAAGTAAGCGGGGAAACGCCATAATAAATGGCGTGGGGAGGGAAAAGAAGAAGCGATTGTTGATCCTCCGTCTTGAGTTTATCATCACCGTGGCACAAGAATAAGCCATGAACCGAAAATATCGGGTCGGGATTAGGAAACAGAATTCTAATGTCTGGACACCTGAAAGCTCCGCTTTTAACGGCTGGAGCGCTGGTGCTTGAAGAAATGAAGCCCAGTTCATCACGGGCCTCGCCAACGTGGAGACGGCCGCAACAGATCGGGAGAAATGTTACCTCACTTTGAAGACTTGTCTGGGGGAGCTGAATAAGAGGTGAGTGGCAGGTGTAGTAGGCTGGCCGCTTGCAGGGAAAAGTACGGTGAGTGAGATCAGTCGTGAGGGACAGATGACAGAGGGAAATCATTCCCGAGCGATCCCTCCCGACAACGGAATGCTGGGATTGGGAGGTAGTGATATGTGTCTTTGAGCTAACCATTTAAAAATATGGTCGGCCTATCCGCGCTCACCTAATCTTCCCGCCGCCTTAACAGCGACAGTGTTCCTTTTGTCCATATCTAGCACACGATGTCAGCCCGAATTCAACACTTCAATTTCTACCATCCTACCAAGAAACTTATGTTTATTTCTCCCCCAACCCCGATTCTCCACTTTCTGCACGGTCCAGGCGCAAAACTTTCTAATTCTGTTTGGGAAGCCTCCAAACTAATGACGTGAATATCGAGTCTCCTCCCGGTAACAATTCTCCTTCGCTGCTATGTTCTATTGCCCATACTGGCCTCTTCTCACTTTCCCATCACCCCGTCGTGGTCCTCTCCTTCTTCCCTTTCTCATATGGTGCATTTTCCTCTCCCATCCGAGTCCTTCCTCTCCAGCCCTTTAGCTTCCCCGTCCTGTTGGCTTCACCTGTCACCTTCTTGCCCTTCTCCATCTCCTCCACCGGCTTTTCTATTCTGCCGGCTTCACCCTTCCTTTCCGATTCTCAAGAAGGGCATAGGACAGAAACGCCAACTATTTTATTTGTTCACTTCTGTGAATACTGTCTAAGCAACTGAGCTCGTCCAGCATTTTGCGTGTGCTGCTTTTAATATTTGGTTGTGAAATATCGTGCCGGAGCTTCCGATTCGAATGTGTTATTGCAGTCTTCCTTTTGAGCCAGTGATGGCTCGCTGTATTCCAATGTTGAACTTGCGTTAAAAGTTATTCCCTATAATGTTCAGGTTGGTAATGACTATGGAAACTTACACTCATGCAATGAGTTTCCGAGGCCGGGAGCTCCCATCCTTGCCGCTACGACGATTTGGAACTAGTTACTGTCATGAACACCAGGTTGTCATTGCTCTCACTATGTGATTTTGAGATGGTCCTGTATCTAATATTACATTGCAGGAAGACAGTGTTGAATTTATTTGTCAGTTGTACGGCTCCGAGTTGTGACACGGAAAGGAGAGTCTGCGCCCGCTTGAAACAATTCGGCTGCTTAAGGTATTGAAGCCAGTTGAACAGAGTTGCAGATGAGAACAGATGAGAGTGTATCAGGGCAGCGTGAGTGTCAGGAAGTGTTGAAAACAGAGAATTGTGTCCGTCCATCTGAAAAGATTCTGGAGCGACACGGATAATCAACGGACAACGTTCTAACTTTCTTCTTGAAAGTAGAGGGAACGTGTGCTGTTCAAATGGACCCTCAGTGTCAGATCCGTTTCCAAATGAGAGTGAGAGGGGAAGTCAGCACCTGCTTCAGCTGCTGCCTGAACTTAGTCTGGCTGACGGCGTAAAGAACGGTGTTCGTGCAGCAGCTCAGGAGTTGCAGCATGTAGCTCAGTTCGTTGAAAAATGAAGGTATCCTCAACCAATATGGGATGCGCACTACATAAAGCATTCTGTTCCATATTGTCATCACCCCGTACAACGCCCATAACAGGATGAAATTTCCCGAGACGACCAGCAGTAAAACAAGGGACTTTCGGCGGTTCTGCATCTCCGGGTCTCCGGAACTCTGACCACGGCTAGAAGCCCGGAGTCTGCCGCGGGCTCTACTGGCCACTACAACGTTCCTGATGGTGAAAGCATTGAGCAGGATAACCACGAGGAACGGGATCACAGTCGAAAGGACAGTACGAGCGACATCGATTACTGACCAGACGAATGTCCCTAGTACTCCCCATTCCTGCATGCAAGACCACGCTATGTTCGAAGAAGCATATGTATCTTGGACCATGAAGAACCAGAAAACGTTCTTTAAAAAACTCAGTGCAGTCACTGTACTGAGTACCACAGCGACCGTTCTCCCAGTGCCATACTTAGCGTTTAGATCCTGGAAGCAAATGGCCACAAATCGATCAAAGGTGAAGGCGACGGTGAACCAAACAGAACAATCTGTGGCGGCCTGCATTAAGAAGACGTGGGTTCTACACACGCGGACATAAAACAGGAAGGAGAACTCATCCGGAAAAGCCTTCGGAATTTTCATCAATATAACGTCCAGGAAAACGACCGCTAGGTCAGCCGCTGACATGGCCATCAGATAGCGGGTGACTGTTTTAGAGAGTCCGCACTTTCCCCGTGATAGTATGACAATCGTCAGCACGTTCACTGTGAAACGCAGAAGTACATAAATTATACATCAAACTGAGAGCATTGTTGCAAAATTTACCCAGACCAAACTCAAATACTTGCACGCTCCAGAGGTGGAAGAATTTATCGGTAATTGGCAGCAATTCTTTGGTCAGTCAGGGATTAATATTCAATGAGCACGCTAATCACTGGAAGTGACGTCATCCACCGGACAGAAGAACCTGTGGATTTCACAATTAGAGTGAGGACAAAATTGAGCAGATAGCGTCTGTATGACTTTTCTCCACACAGAAATATACAATCTGAGGGAGGCAGTAAATATTGTGTTCAACTTGAGCCATATTTTAGTCGAACAAATCGAGTTGATATTCGCCCCGTTTCAGTGCAGTGTCTTTGATCTCCGTACCTCACGGTAACACACGGTCAAAGTCAATAAAACAGATGTCCTGCTTGTTGATCGAATACCGTGGCTGCATGCAAAATGGAACTGGGGTCAATAAGATCCATAACATTTCAGCTGAACACGGTTCGGGGAAAGGCCGCACCCTTTGTACCTGTCGCTGTTTTTGCACCTGCGTTATCTAATCAAACCTTTCACCAAAAGGCACGGATCTGATCAGTATGTTATACGTGACCGACTCCTCAGTCCCTTTGAAAGGGCAGTGTTTCAGAAGCATAGAAAAGCTGAAAACAGAAGTGAACTGAAGTCTGATGTTTCAGGTGGGAGTGATGCAGACAAACACCCAAATATAGGTGCTGCTGAATCTGTCGGACGGTGATTCAACGCCTTGGTGTCGCTATCAGACCACAGGAGGAGTATATTTGTAGGTAATGGAGATGGTTGGAAAATATTAATTCCCAGTGAACACACGGGTACACAATGAGAGTGTGAGAAGGATGCAGGGGATCGAAACTGGCGGAATGAACAAGTTCAAGAATATTTCGGTCAACCCAAGGATTAAAATAAATTAGTCAGGTAGGGGTCCGGTGGAGAGAGTAAAGCAATGTGTCCAATAGTAACTCAGGTACGGATAGAGTCATCGCGCACTGATCCCATTATCAGTGGCTGGGGTGGTGCATTTTAATGTCCGCAAAACCGCCGGATTAAGGCAAGAGGCTGAATTGCCATCATCACTGAACCAACAAACACGAATCTTAATGACGCGGATGCAGATTACCGAAAATTTTCACACACTGCCAAGATGGTTTTGAAGTTTTCACTATATCTAAGCCTACTGATTTTCCATCTCACCGATTGTCTTCTTGCATTCAGTTATCCGACCGGAATCTCGCAATATCTCTCACTGCCCCCCACACCCCCCCCCCCCCCCGCTCCCCGCACTGACTGCTGTAGTTTCTACACCATTTTACTTCTTTCGCTGAGGTCATGACAGATCTTTCTGATTTGTTCCGCAGATACTTTTTTCTGCGGATAGAAAATGTTCCCCGGTCTGGCAAGGTGCAGATGTCATGTACTGGGTGTTGGTTTAAACGTGTTTCAGACTAACAAACGATAGAAAGGCATAAGTGACTCATTTTTCCCTGATGACTCACTGTTCGGTTCGCGCTGAATGCATTGCTGGTCGAACTATAAACCGACCTTTAGTCAGAAAGTCAAACATGTTCCAAGTGTGTGTGAGGAGCAGAGTCAGATGTTCTGCACAAAAGTCGGTCAGAGCTTAGAAAGGGCGACAGCGAGTAGGTGAAATTCCTCTCTCCGAAGCCAGGTACTGAATAGGGAATTATGGGTTCATCATGCCCGGTGACCGAGAGAACCAAAATCGTCGATTCTCCACAGGTGGAGCAGATTTGTGGGTTTTTCTTTGAATATCGAGTAACGGAGCGGACAGAGGTTTGCACTATCCTCAGAGTCGATAAAAAGCAGGCGGATGAAGACGTCCATTACAGCTGTGTGTGATGTTTTCGGAAGCTTAGCTTAGCGGGCAGGAACAGATTTTGCAACAGGCGCAATGGTAAGTTTACATTCTCGATATTAAAAGGAAAGACAAGAAAAGAGAACGGCGCTTACGGTTGTAAATCTGCAGACACTGGTGCCGCCGACAAGATACAGTGAAGCAACTCAGCGAGACTCATCAGCAGGCTCCAGTCCCGGGACCGCCGCCGTCTGGAAGATCAGGAGCAGCACAGCATGGGGACTGCGCTGTTCTGACATTTCCCTCTGAAATGCGCTACAGGTGTGCGCCCATTAACGTCCATTCTGACAACGTCCCATCATATATACGTCCCTCGTCCCGATTGGAGAATACAGGGACACTGAGGACTTCATGTAGGTTTGCTAAGTATATAATATGGTATTCGTACAACCTTCAAATCACATAACGTCCAATTTCACAGAACGTATCTTGGACGTTAAGCGATGCATATATTAGAACGTAGAGAATAATATCGCAATTCCTTTATAGTCTCCTGGTACTGTCTCCCCAGCAACCATGTGGAATATCTTTTCTTAAAGTACGTCAGCCGCTCCACAAGACAACTGACACAACCTTTCTCAAGGACAGTTAGGGATGGACAAAGCAATGCTGAGTCAGAAAAGAGAATAAATGGTCAGTCTGCCACCGACGTTGCAACATTTATCGAATATAAACGTGGAGTTACGAGTATTTATCAAGCAAGCCTAAAGAACATTGTGTATTTGTGGGTAACATGGGGAGGAGTGGACGTGACATGTGTGTTGTGTGCGATAACAAGACCATGGTACAGCTACCGCCCAAATTAGTTTCAACACAAGACTTCGACTTACCAACGGTGGCAACAATAGCAAGAATTGAGTAGTAAACCGGCTCAATTTCCAAGAGTGCAATTCTGATCCGCTGTGATAATGTTAGTACTTCTGAGTGAGTTTTGAAGTAAGCATCCCCATTGAAACGTTCTGATCGATTAGAGTAAATTCCCACTGAACTGATCCCAGTTTCCGACCCGTTGTTAAACGGTCCCACTCTACTCTCCGGGACTGGTGCGTCGGAACTCCGATCGCCATGTCTGTTGAACAATTTCATTACCGGAGGCGTTGCTCGTACTGACAATCATTGCATGAAACCCCTATTTGTACTAAAAAAGCACAAACCGATGACGTAATCAGACCTCGTGGGTGTTCACTTAATTAAACCGAATGAACGAACAAGGCCAGTTAACCCTTGCATATACAGTGACAGAAAAAAGTAAGGATAGAGTGGAGGGAACAGTATGCAGAGAACGGAGGTTAAACCTAGATGTCATGAGCATTCAGGAAAGAAAACTATCACCGGGACTAATTGGCCGAACATTTTCTCCAGACGGCTGGAGCATTACATAGATTCTTTTTTAACATACGCATTCTGTGGTGTCGTCATGTATAAGCGCTCGGTGACAAACTTTCGCAAGTTTGTGGACAAGATCAAATCTTCAACTTTTCAAATGTACAAAAAGAATGTACAAAAACAATTGGTTATTAGGGGAAAGAAATAAATATACATATTAAAATTATTACGAACTCCATGGAGCATGTGGAGATCTTCCAACCACCAGGCATTCTTTCTTTCTTTCTTTCTTTTTTTTTTCTCTATGGGGCAGTTAGGGGGGAGGGGTTAAGGGGAGGGGGTATGGGTTATATACATTGTTTTTTCATACTTTGTAATCATTTAAAATGCAATAAAAAATTATTTAAAAAAAAAATGTACAAAAAGATACAAAGCCAATTCATACAAAAACAGACATTTTGGAAGCAACAAAGACTCTGTTAAATTTCAAGGTAGAAACACGGTAGATGCTCCACTAAGAATATCGCATTCTCCGGTTATAATTTGTCTTGTATATTTGGATCTGTACTCGATATCATTCCCGCTTCATACCACGTTTGCTTTTCAGATATTAAGATGCCATTTAATTATTCCGTTTAAATCACAGAGCGAGGGACAAGTAACAATTTATTGTCAATTTCGTTGCACCGTCAGAAAGTTCTGATGATATTTATCTTCCCTGAACCCGCATAATTTACAAAGACGAGAAAATCTGCAGATGCTCGAAATCCAAGCAACACACGCAATTCTGGAGGAACTCAACAGGTCAAGCAGCGTGTATGGAAATGGGTGAACAGTCGACGTTTCAGGCCGAGGCCATTCACCAGGACTGGGAGCAGAAGGCTGAAGTCGCACACCAGCGGGCTCAACAACAGCTACTTCACTTTAACCATTCGACACCCAAGTATGTAATTACTGCGTTTCAGCAACACTCTGACCAACGTGATCACTTTGCACCAAAATGGGCTGAGTTTTATTCCAATTGTCTGCTTGCCAAATCTGTGAATATGCTTATATTTGAGGCTGCGCAAACAGGTAACTGTACATACAACTTTAAGCTCGGATTGCTACTTCCGAACTGTCACATACCAAAAGACTATAAGACAATGAAATACAATTAGGCCACATCCAGTCCGCTCCACAATCCCACCATGGATGAGTCATGAGCCCTCTTAACGCCTATCACCAGCTTTCTCTCCAGATACCTTTGATATCCTACTTCTCTGGAACCTAGAGAAACTCCACTTTAAATATATGCGGTGATTGGGCGATAATGTCTCGCGAACGGAACTGAGTTTTTGAGGAGGTCAGCAAGTAGTTCGAGGAACGTATGGTTCTAGGCATTGGATAACTGCGCATTGGCAAGTTCCCGCAAGACGGTCTGCTCCAGAGTAGTACAATACACAGTGCCCAGAAACCGACATTGTGATAGGTGACACAATGTTCTAGGGGGCTGGGGAATACACTTGTTTGGGATTGCAATCCCGTACCCAGTGATGTGCACAACGATCGATGTTGGGTATTTGATAAATAGCTCTACATGTTCTAAATTATCCACACCAGGGAAGTATGACCTGCGAAAGACACCAGTGTCATAACACAAAATCTGAATTAGAGTCTGTGCGATTTCTGGCGGTCCAAACGTATGCCTCCTCTTCATGTCTGTCGAATCGATAGATTCTGGCAATATACCGGATGACAGGAAAACTGCAAGCGTTACTCCCCTATTTACGAAGGGTGGGAAACAACAAAAAGGAAACTATAAACCTGTTAGCCTGACATCAGTGGTTGGGTAGTTGTTGGTATCGATTGTTCAGGATTAGAAAACGGAGTACCTGGAAGCACATGACAAGAAAGGCCAAAGTCAGCATGGTTTCCTGAAAGAAAAATCCTACCTGACAAAACATACTGTAATTCTTTGCGGAAGTTACAAGCTGGGTCGACAAAGGAGATGCAGCAGACGTGGTGTACTTGGATTTTCAAAAGGCCTTTGACAAGGTGCCGCACATGAGGCTGTTCAGCAGGATAACGGTCCATGGAATTACAGGGAAAGTATTAGCGTGAGTGGAGAATTGGCTGTTCGGCAGAAAACAGAGTGGGAATCAAGAGATCATACCCTGGCTGGCTGCTGGTTACCAGTAGAATACCACAGGGGACGGTTTTTGGACCGCCACTTTTTACGACATACGTCAATGATTTGGACTACGGTGTTAAAGGATTTGAAGCTACATTTGCCGATGATACAAAGATAGGTGGAGTAGCGGGTAGTGTTGATGAATCAGAGACCTGACAGAGAGACTTAGTAAAATTAAGGGAATGGGCAAAGAATTGGTAAATGAAATACAATGTCGGAAATACAAATATGGTCATGCACTTTGGTGGAAGATATAAACGGGCAGACTATTATTTAGTTGGGGAGAGAATTTAAAATGTGGTAATGCAAAGCGCATTGGGAGTCCTTGTGTAAGATACCCCAAACGGTTAACCTCCAGGTTGATTCGGTTGTGACAAAGGCAAATCAAATGTTAGCATCCTTTTCTAGAGGTGTAGAATATAAGAACAGGGATGTGATGTTGAGGCTCTATAAGGCACTTGTGAGACCGCATTTGGAGTATTGTGTGCAGTTTTGGGTTCCTTGTTTTAGAGAGGATATACTGACATTGGAAAAGTTTCAGAGAAGATTCACAAGAATGATTCCAGGAATGAGAGAGTTACGGTGATTGGAAGGTCTGGAGACCCTTGGGTTTTATGCCCCGGACTTCAGGGGAATAAGGGATATCTCATAGAAAGTCCGAATGCAGAAAGGTCTGAACGGATTAGATAAGGCAAAGTTATTTCCCATGGTAGGGGATTCTAGGACAAGACTGCATTGCCTCAAAGTTGATGGATGCTCCTTTAGAACTGAGATGCGGGTAATTACTTTAGTTAGATGTTGGTAAATATGTGGAATTTGTTGACAAGCGTGGCTATGTTTGTTTCAAAGCCAAGATAGTTTTTTGTTTGGTTAGCCAGGGCATCAGAGGGTATGTGGTGAAAGCAGCGGAGTGGGAATGCCTCTATGAACTGGATCATCCCATGATTGAATGGCGGAACGGACCGAATAATCTACTTCTGCTACTATATCTTATGGTCTTATAGTCTTGTCTCACAACAGAGGAGGTTTAGATGTGAACTGCTGGACCTTTGGAATTTTTGCATTATATTGTCACGCATCATATTGAAAGGCTAAAAAAAGAGAGAGGCACAGACCTGAACCCCACATCCCCACCCACGGGGCAGGATGGACAACAACAACATCGTTGGCAGAGTCAGCGTGCGTTCAGAAATGAATGTACAGATGGAAAATTGGAAACAGAAGAATGTGCTGCGGGTAGGATGTTAGAAATATTCTGATAAACACATGGGATTACGGATAATGTACATATGTGGACTCAAAACTAATCTGCAGGTTAAAGGCAGAATAAATGAGCCGGTTTCGATGTCGGAAGGCGTGACCAATAGTGTTACCCAGGGATTAGATCGAGTTCCCAGCCGTTTTCCCTTCTGGGAAAAGTACTCTGGGCTAGCCAGACATTCCTTGTTCTCCCAATCCCCAAGTGTCCGTGGGCTACTCTTTATCGACGACGGTTGGTCTGTTGTTGCCGAAGAATTATTGTCCCGACATATTTTCAGCTACTGGTTGTTATAATGTTTCTCATCATGTGGATCTGCATCCCAGGGTCACCGTCACCTGAGTTATCTGGGTCACCTGACATAGGCAGGGAAAGAGTACAGGTCCTGAATGAAGACTACAGGGAGTTAGGAAGGAAGTTGAAAAGCAGGACCTCAAAGGTAGTAATGTCGGGATTACTACCTGTGCCACGCAACAGTGAGTATAGGAATAGAATGAGGTGGAGGCTAAATGCGTGGCTGAGGGATTGGAGCAGGGGGCAGGGATTCAGATTTCTGGATCACTGGGACCTTTTTTGGACCTGTGTGGCCTGTATAAAAAGGACGGGTTGCACTTGAATCCCAGGGAGAACAAATATCCTGGCGGGCAGGTTTGATAGAGCTGTTAGGGAGGGTTTAATCTAATTTGGCGGGGGGGGGGGGGGGTGTCGTATTAGCATGCTTGTGCAGCGATTAAGGTAGAAAGACAAGGTTATGATGTCAAGTGTTCTGAGTTGATGAGGAAGGACAGGCAGGGAACAGAACATAATTGTAGCCAGTTAAAGGGGTTGAATGTGGAATAGTAGATTAATTTTGAATTTCCTTACAGTTTAGAAAATATTCTTTTTTTTCATCCAGCTAAATCCGTGGCCCTAGAATTCCCCAATTAGTCCATCTTCCAATTCTTTGTCCATTCTCCCAATCTGTAAGCAAGCTCAATGCACCCTGAACACCACCCCTATCTATTTCCTGTTGGCAACAGTATTATCACTTCTGCTATCCAAATCGTTGACTTCTAACGCGAAAATTCCCGCCAATGTGGAATACAACTTATTAATGTTCAATGTGGAATAAAACATCCGACCCCACCAGTCCGTTAGTTGGAACTTTAGCGTTTACGTTTTCCGTTGTTAAGCTGTCATAAGCTTTCAGGGAATCCAAGCGTTTCCAAAACCAGGGGCGCACCGGCTTGCGTGGCTGATTAGATTCCAGCATTTTCCCAACCAAAAATCTCAAGCAAACTGTCCTATTTTTTTCCTTCTGCCTCGATGTGCACTGAATTTCGAACATGGGCATGAACAGACATGTGGGGATAAACATAGATTTGTGTGAATTTGTGGATCAGCATTTGCACACGAATGATTCAATGCATTCGGAGTCGATACTGCCATGCTCTGATGTGCATGTGGGGGTGTCAGTAGTTTGGTGTGCTCACTGAGGTTGTGTGAGCGATATGGGTTGCATATGGTCTTGAATCTGGGGATGCGCTCCGAGTTAAGGGTTTTACACATGGAATTAGCGGTCTGCTCGGATATGGGGTGCGCACCTATTTGGGGATAGCATATTTAGGGGTGTGTGGAGAATATGGGAGTCGCCACGTTTTTGTGGTTGCATATGGGGGTTCTGGCTGTGCTGGCGGATTTGGTGACGTGCGCACGGACTTTAGAATGCGTGTGTGTTTTTAATGTGAAGGCAGCCATTTTGTGCTTAGAATGATTATTCCTCAAGTATAATATAAGCTTGTGGGGTTGCCAGCGGGTTTGGGGTGCACATGCATTTTGGGGTGCGCTCTTATTTGGGAATGGCGTAGATTTGGGATTACAGACAGATTTTAGAAATGTGAACGTATGTACTGTTAAATATGGTTTGGGTTGACACGCAGATTTTGGTATATCGCCGATTTGCAAAAGGATTTCGGGGCGTATACGGTATTTTAATCTTTAATGTTGATGCAGATATTCTCTAAATTGTTTGAAATGATTCTTGCTTTATTGGTCAGGCTGTTATGGGTGCGGACATATTTGGGGATTGTGCAGATTTAGTGTAGTTTTGGCAAACGTGGGATGCCCACTGGTTTAGGTGTGTGGATGCCATTAAGGCGATGCTTACGGATTTCGGGTTCTACGGATTTGACTACGGATTTGGAGTTGTGACGTATCTGAAAATCACTTCAATTACAGATACTTTCATAATAAATACACTTTGATCTTTCAGCAGTATACTTGTTAAATTATGGTGGCGGCGGGTATTGGTGAACTGTTTAAAATGATTCCTGCTCTGAGATAATCAATTATGCAGCGGTGCTGTCAGATTGTTTGAGGAGCGCACTGCTTTGGGGATTGTGTAGATTTAGGGCAGTGTCGGGAAAACTGCGATGCACATTCATTTGTCGATGTGAATAGGCTTAGAGATGAACGGGTTCAAGATGCGAATTAATTTGAGTTGTTTTGGCTTATATTCTAATGCTGACGGATTTAGCGATTCTCAGAGATCTGTGGTGTCTGCGAATATGGAGTTATGTTGTATTTGAAGGCAGTTTCATTTACAAATACTTAGATTATAACTGCAGCTTTAACTTTAGACGGTATTCGTGCTATTTAGTGGTGGAGGCAGCCATTTTTAGAACTGTTTGAAATGATTCCGTCTCTGGAATGCTCTACTGTACATCTGGGGGTGTCAGCGAGTCTGGAGGGCTCATCGATTTGGGGGTGCGCACTTAGGATGTGCGCCGATTTATGAGTAAACATGGATTTGGGGTTTCACACGGATTAGTGGATGAAGACAGATTTGAGTGTCTCGAAGGGTCGGGGGCTGCACGCGAATTTGGTGTACATGGCGATTTGGTGTGTCACGGATTTTTTTGCGACAATTTATCAATAAAAGCATTTTCACTGTTGTACTTTGCTTTGATGATTGTTTAAGATTAATTTTGTCAACTGTTCGATTTTTTTTTCTTGCACAAAGCTGATCTTAAATTCATGTGGGATTGTCAGCGAGTTTGTGGGCGCACACGGATTTGTGTCTGTCGATGAGTGTGTATGCATGACAAATCAAATTTACAGAAACCTGAACTAAATGTACATTGAACATTGTTCTTGCTATTACTTAAGTATCAGCCAGCTAGTTTGTGAACTGTTGGAAGTGATCCTTGCTCTGGAATAAATTAATGTTCATGCGATGTGTCATTGGAACTGTGGTGGTGCGCACAGATTTAGGAGAGTTTCGGCCAGTATGAGCATACAAGGATTTTTGGGATGCGTGTGGATTTGGGAACGCACCCGGATTTGATGGTTTTGACTTTGGGAGTTATGCAGATTTAGTACCGTATCGGTAAATATGGGTGCACAGAGATTTAGGGTCGGTGAGGGTTTCGGCTGCACGCAGACATGGGTTTGCTCGAGGATTTGCGGATATGGTCAAGTTTAGGTGTGTCCCGGCGCGTATGGGTACTCATGGACTTGTGGGTGCCGGTTGGTTCGGGTTTCTGATGAATTTCGAAGTCGATTATCGAACATTTAATAGTAATTGTACCTTAAACTTAGAACTTGGTTCACGCTATTTCTTGAAGGCGAATGCTGCTAATTTGTTAACGTCTTGAAATGATTGTTCGTTTGGAAACACCTAATGTGCATATGTGGGTGTCAGTAGATCTGTCGATGTACACGGTCTTCGAGTGTTCACAGAGTTGGGGATGCGGTGGATGTTGGATCGTGACGAATGTCAGGGTTGTTTCATTAATAGGTGCTTTATTAATAAAGGCACTTACTCTGGGATAACATAATGTGTATGTGGAGGTGTTGGCAGGTTGGGAGTGCACAGCGACGAAGTGTGCATACGACATGTGAGTGCATGTAGAGTTGTGCGATTTGCTGGATTTGGGTTAATTACACATATCAGGGTTATTTCGTTTACTGATACACTCATAAATAATACAATTTAGCGTTAAACTTCGTTCTTGCTATTTTTACGGTGCATTAAGCCATCTTGTGAAAAGTTTGAAATGAAGCTTGCTCTGGGAGAAACGATGGTACATGTAGGGATGCAATAATATTTGGGGATACACAGAGATTTGTGGATGTGCATGGGGAGTATGAATACACAGGGAGCTGGTGGTGTCGGTGGATTAGGGTGTGTGACGAATCACATTGTTGTTTCGGTTATAGATAATTTGGGAATAAATGTACACCGAACTTTGATCTTTGTTCTCCTTTCTCAAGGAGAAATGTGAACTGTTTAAAATGTCTCCTGCTTTTGAATAATCTGGTGCGCAGGTGGGTTTGTCAACGGGTTTGGTGCGCACATGGATTTTGGGGTGCGCCCTTATTGCTGATGTGTGAACTGTGAAATTTGTGAACTGCTTGAAATGATTCCTGCTCTAAGTAAAATCTGTTATGCATGTTAGCGTGTCAGAAAGTTTGTGCATCGATTTGGGGATTGCACAGATTTAGTGCGCTCTCAGCAAATATGGGGATGCACTCCTGTTTGAGGAGGCGAACAGATTTAATGATGTAACCGCCAGTATCGAGGTACATACTGATTTGGGAATACTTATTTATTTAGGATCATGTCGGCCAATGGGTGACTGTTTTACGGATTTCAGGTTTCTCTCTGAGTTTTGCTGCCTGCGGATTTAGCGTTGTGACGTATCTGAATTTTGCTTCATTTATAGATACTTTTAGAATCAATGCAAAAATTTCAACAGTATTATTGTTACTAAAAGGTGGAGGTAGACATTTTCTGAACGCTTTAAAATATGTTTTGTTCTGGAATACTGTACGGTGCATGTGGGATGCTAGCTTTCGTTAGGATACGCAGTGTACACACTGTTTTATGGGCTGCGCATCGATTTCGGCATGCGTGAATATTTAGGGTTGTGTACTGGAATACGGGGGTGAATACGGATTTGGGGGTGTATCTGGATTTGGTGATGTGCGATGTTTTAGGGAGTGTTGTTTTTTATCCGGATGCTTACGGATTTGGAAATACACCAAGATTTGGGTTTGACAGGTCATCTGCCTTTGCAATCAAATTTTGGATTGCGTCCGTATTTTTAATGAAGCAACAGCCATTTTCTGAAATTTGTTGAAATGATTCCTCCTCTGATATAATTTATTTTGCATGAGGGATGACAGCGGGTCTGCAGTGTACACTAATCTGTGGATTGCACGGATTTAGTGCAGTGTCGGCTATTATAGATGTACACACCGATTTGGGAGCGCCTATTGATTTAGGGGTGTCCAGCTCAATATAGGGAGGTTTACGGAAATCGGGGATCCCATAGATTTGTGGTGCCTGCGGATTTGCAGTTGTAAGGTATTTCAATGTTGCATCATTTATAGATACTCCCATTATCAAAACACTTTGAACTTTCAACGGTACTTTTGTGGCTTTATTGCGGAGACAGCCATTTTGGGAAGTTCGAAAAGATTCCTCCTCTGGGATACTATACTGCGAAGGTGGGGGTGTCAACGTGTTTGTGTTGTACATGGATTTGTGAGTGCGCACATACTTCGGGATACGCGCAGATTTGGGCGTATTCTTGCATTTGGGGATGCACACAGATTAGTAGATGTGCACAGCTTTGGGTGTCTCCGCGGATTTAGGATTGCATAAGAATTTGGGTGAATATGCGGATTTGTGGTGTCTTTGTATTAGGAAATGTGACGAATATCAAGGCATACACATGTTTGCGGTATCTGTAGTTTTGAATGTATGACAAATTTCGAGGTTGTTTCATTTTCCGGTGTCGTTGTATTAGGAGGTGCAGACTAATTTCTAGTTTGAATGTGTACTGGTAGTACACATGGATTAGGGATTGCGCATATGATGTGAGGGTGGTGTGGATTCGGGGATGTGCGCACATTCAGGGCTGTTGTGGTGAAAATGGGTGAAAACGGAAAAGAGTGTGGGAGTTGATTCAGAGATGTGAAAACTCAAGTATGTTTTTTCTACAGATACATCTGTAATAAATACACTTTGAATATTGAACTCTGTTCTTCCTGTACTTTTAAATGTGGAGACAACTATTCTCTGAACTGTTTGAAAGGATTCTCTATCTGCGATAAACAATTTTGCATGGTGTCAGAAAGTTTGATACTGTATGAAAATTTGGTGGTGAACACCGATCCGGGAGTACGTGTGGAAGTGGGAATAGGTACAGAGTTAGGGGTGTGTTGGCGCACATAGGTGCACACGGATTTGCTGATGTCAATTGATTTGCGATTGTGACGAATCTCAAAGTTGTTTCTTTTAACTGAGCGGAAAAATGGCAGATGGAGTGTAACGGTAGCCGCATAAATGAAAGAAAACAGTGAATTGGGAAACCAGAGAGTACGTTTCAATCCGGAAATGAAGAGCGAGTTGATTTGAAATTCACTTGACATACACATTAGTGAGTGGAAACGACAGCAGTGAAGCGACAATCAACAAACGGGAGACATTCAGTCGGATAATATGAGAGTGTGTTTCATTCTCCACCTGCCTGTCGTGGGAAGAGTGTGAAGAGCGATGGTTCATTTTGTCTCCGGTGCAACGTGAGAGTGTGCGGTCCATTTTGTAGACATCAGCCCCTGGTATGAACTGAGAGAGTGGGGTTCTGTAGGTGTCACTCTCTGGTTCAGTGAATTCATTCTGTAAATACCAGTCTCTGTTACAGTGTGAGAGTGAGGGTTTCATTCTGTATCTGTCACTCTCTGTTACAGTGTGAGAGTGTGGGTTTCATTCTGTAAATACCAATCTCTGTTACAGTGTGAGAGTGTGGGTTTAATTCTGTATCTGTCAGTCTCTGTTACAGTGTCAGAGTGTGGGTTTCATTCTGTATCTGTCAGTCTCTGTTACAGTGTCAGAGTGTGGGTTTCATTCTGTATCTGTCAGTTTCTGTTACAGTGTGAGAGTGTGGGTTTCATTCTGTATCTGTCCGTCTCTGTTACAGTGTGAGAGTGTGGGTTTCATTTTCTGTTTTTCTGTCTCTGCTCGAGTTGAAAGCGTGTTGTTTCCGTCCAGAACCTGGGAACATCTGATATAGTGTGAGCAGGCGTATGATATTCTCCATCTTTCCTGCTCTTCCTCAAATCAATTAAATATATCCAATCTAGTAAAAAAAAACGAAGTAAAATAGATTCTGTATTCCCAAAACTGTTTGTTAGGGCAAGCACTTTCTGAAATCCTTTATTTTAAACCTGTGAGATGGACAGTGCACCTATGAATGATGAACTGTTACGGAGCTGTGCGCCCTGAGTAATACGGTCATATGGCAAGCGGACCGTTCGGCCCGACTTCATTGCTCAACCCCATAGAGCCAAATGAACAGCGCCTGATCTGAACCTTTCCATGTCTTGGTAACACAACTTCTTCTATGTTGAATGAAAATAAACACAATATTGAAATTTATTATTTTAGTAAATAAGTGCGTAAGAACGTTCAGAATTGGATAGGAACAGACCTCTGGCAAGTAAGCGAGGAGAAGCCAGAATAAATGGCGTGGGGAGGAAAAAGAAGAAGTGAAATGCGTATAAAAGATAAAGCGCTGGAGCGGTAGGACTCTGTAAAGAGAGGACAGTGGAGCTCAGGGAAAACGGTGCAGGACGGGGACGACGTGTGAGGTGATAAGCGGGTGAGAATAAACATGAGGACAGAGCGGTGAATAGAAGTAGAGGGGAGGTGGAGGGATGTTTGTAATCGACATTAAAGTCATCAGGTTGTTGCTCCTACGTCTTGGGTTTATCCTCACCGTGGCACAAGAATAAGCCATGGACAGAAAATATCGGGTCGGGATTAGGAAACAGAATTCAAATGTTTGGACACCAGAATGCTCCGCCTTTCGCCGCTGGAGCGCTGGTGTTCGAAGAAATGAAGCCCAGTTCATCACGGGCCTCGCCAGCGTGGAGAAGGCTGCAACAGATCAGGAGAAGTGTTACCTCACCTTGAAGACCTGTCCGGGGGAGCTGAATAGGAGGAGGTGAATGGCAGGTGTAGTCGGCTGGCCGCTTGCAGGGAAAAGTACCGTGAGTGAGATCAGTCGAGAGGGAGAGATGACAGAGGGAAATCACTCCCGAACGATCCCTCCCCAAAGCGGAGTGATGGGAATGGGAGGTAGTGGTTTGTTTCTTTGAGTTATCCCTTTAAAAATATGGTCGGCCTATCCGCGCTCACATACTCTTCCCGCCGCCTTAACAGCGACAGTGTGCCTCTTGTCCATACCTACCACACAATGTCACCCCGAATTCAACATATTCTACACTGCAATTTCCACCACCCTACCAAGAAACTTACTTTTACCTCTCCCCCACTCTCGACTCTCCGTTTTCCGCATGGTTCAGGCGCAAAACTTTCTATTTCTGTCTGGGAAGCCTCCATGGCGTGAATATCGAGTCTCCTACCGGTAACAATGCTCCTTCGCTGCTCTGTTCTATTCTCCACGCTGGCCTCTTCTCACTTTCCTATTACCCCCACCCCCCGGGGTCCACACCTTCTTCCCTTTCTCCGATGGTGCATTTTCCTCTCCCATCCGAGTCCTTCCTCTCCAGCCCTTTAGCTTTCCTGTCCTGTTGGCTTCACCTGTCACCTTCTTGCCCTTCTCCATCCCCTCCACCAGCTTTTCTATTCTGCCGGCTTCACCCTTCCTTTCCGATTCTCAAGACGGACATTGGACAGAAACGCCAACTATTTTATTTGTTTTCTTCCGTGGATACTGTCTAAACAACTGAGTTCCTCCAGCATTTTACGTGTGCTGCTTTTAATATTTGGTAGTGAGATATCGTGCAGGAACTTCCGATTCGAATTTGTTATTTCCTTTTGAGCCAGTGATGGCTCACTGTATTCCAATGTTGAACTTGCGTTAAAAGCTGTTCCCTATAATGTTCAGGTTGGTAATGACTATGGAAACTTACACTCATATAATGAGTTTCAGAGGCCAGGAACTTCCCCCATCCTTGCAGCTACAACAATTTGGAACTAGTTACTGTCATGAACACCAGGTTGTCATTGTTCTCACTATGTGATTTTGAGATGGTCATGTGTCTAATATTACATTAGTTTTACGGCTCCGCGTTGTGACTCGGAAAGGAAAGGCTGCACCTGCTTGAAACAATTGGGCTGCTTAATGTATTGAAACAGAATGAACGGAGTTGCAGACGACAACAGATAAGAATGTATCGGGGCAGTGTGAGAGTCAGCAAGTGTTGAAACCAGAGAGTCGTGTCCGTCCGTCCAGGAGAACCTGGAGCAACACGGAAAATCAATGGACAATATTCAGACCTCCTTCTTCAATGCGGAGAGAAGGACGCTGGTCAGATGGACCCTCAGTATCGGATCCGTTTCCAAATGAGAGTGAGAGGGGAAGTCAGTACCTCCTTCAGCTGCTGCCTGAACTTAGTCTGGCTGACGGCGTAAAGAGCGGTGTTCGTGCAGCAGCTCAGGAGTTGCAGCATGTAGCTCAGTTCGTTGAAAAATGAAGGTATCCTCAACCAATAAGGGGGGGTTACTACATGAATCATTCTGTTCCAAATAGCCATCACCCCGTGCAACGCCCATAACAGGATGAAATTTCCCGAGACGACCAGCAGTAAAACGAGGGACTTTCTGCGGCTCTGCATCTCCGGGTCTCCGGTACCCTGACCTCGGCTGGAAGCCCGGAGTCTGCCGCGGGCTCTACTGGCCATTAAAACGTTCGTGATGGTGAAAGCATTGAGCAGGATAACAACGAGGAATGGGATCACTGTCGAAAAGGCAGAACGAGCGACATCGATTACTGTCCAGAATAGTGACCCCAGTATTTCCCACCTCTGCATGCAAGGCCACTTTAGGTTAGAGGAAGTATATACATCTTGGACCATGAAGAACCAGATAACGTTCTTTAAAAAACTCATTGCAGTCACTGTACTCAGTACCACAGCGACCGTTCTCCCAGTGCAATACTTAGCGTTTAGATCCTGGAAGCAAATGGCCACAAATCGATCAAAGGTGAAGGCGACGGTGAACCAAACAGAACAATCTGTGGCGGCCTGCATTAAGAAGACGTGGGTTCTACACACGCGGACGTAAAACAGGAAGGAGAACTCATCCGGAAAAGCCTTCGGAATTTTCATCAATATAACGTCCAGGAAAACGACCGCTAGGTCAGCCGCTGACATGGCCATCAAATAGCTGGTGACTGTTTTAGAGAGTCCGCACTTTCCCCGTGACAGTATGACAATTGTCAGCACGTTCACTGTGAAAAACAGAAGTACAGAAATTATACATCAAATTCAGAGCATCGTTGTAAAATTTACTAAGAACAAAATCAAGTACTTGCACGATTCAGAGGTAGACGAATGATTCGCTGATTGGCGACGGATATTGGTTCAGTCGGGGATTAATATTGAATAAGAATGCTAATTAGTAAAACTGACGTCACCAACTGGACAGAAGACGCTTTGAAATCATGTATGCGAGTGAGGACAAAAATAAGCGAATGTCGTTTGCATCATTTCTCTCCCAAGTAATGCATACAATCTCACGAAAGCAGCAAATATTAAGTTCAACAATGAGCCAAATTCAGTCACCGATCTCGGTACGTCATTGGTAACAAATGGCCAAAGTCAATAAAGCAGAGGTCTGATGTTTTAGATGGGAGTAATGCTGAGAAACACCCGCATATAAACGCTGCGGAAACTGTCGGACGCTCATTGAGCGCCTCGGCCATTGGAGAAAAGGTGGAGTATATTTGGAGATTAATGAGAAGCATTAATACCCATGAACACACGGTTACACAATGAGAGTGCGAGAAGGCTGCAGGGAATCGAAATTGGCTGCATAAACAAAAACAAGAATATTTAGGTCAGCCCGAGGTGTAAAATAAAATCGTCAGGTAGAGGTCCGGTGGAGACAGTACAGCAATGTAACCAATAGTAAGTTAGCTACAGTTAGTTTCAACATGCAGTGAACGCATTGTGAATGGCTGTGGTCGTCAATTTCAATCTCCCCAAAGCGTCCGGGTCAAGGCAAGAAGCTGTCTTGACAACATTACTGAGCCAACAAGCACGAATTTTAATGGGGCGGAAAACAGATTACGTAGAAACTTCACACACTGAATAGATGGCTTTCAAGTTTTATTTATTAATTCTGAAGCCACTGATTTTCCGTCTCACCCACTGCCGTCTTGCATGGCGGTGCTTTGGAAGGATAGATTAGAGAGCTCCTCTAGGGAGCCTATTTGGGTGGAATTAAGGAATGGGAAAGGTGTAGTAACACTGATGGGAGTGTATTCTATGCCACCTAATGGGGAGCGTGAGTTGGAAGAGCAAATGTGTAAGGAGATAGCAAATATTTGTAGTAAACACAAGGTGGCGATTGTGGGAGACTTTAATTTTCCACATGTAGACTGGGAAGCTCATTCTGTAAAAGGGCTGGATGGTTTAGAGTTTGTGAAATGTAGCAAGGATAGTTTTTTGCAACAATACATAAAAGTACCGACTAGAGATGGGGCAGTGTTAGATCTCCTGTTAGGGAATGCGATAGGTCAGCTGACAGATGTATATGTTGGGGAGCATTTCGGGTCCCGTGATCACAATAGCATTAGCTTCAATATTTATGGAGAAGGACAGGATTGGACCTAGAGTTGAGATTTTTGATTGGAGAAAGGCTAACTTTGAGGAGATGCGAAGGGATTTAGAGAGAGTGGATTGGGTAAAGTTGTTTTATGGGAAGGATATAATACAGAAATGGAGGTCATTTAAGGTGAAATTATGAGGGTAAAGAATATTTATGTTCCTGTGAGGTTGAAAGGAAAGGTTAAAGATTTGAAAGCACCAAGGTTTTCAAGGGATATTAGAAATTTGGTTCGGAAAAAGAGGGATATCTACAATAGATATAGGCAGCAAGGAGTAAAGGAATTGCTCGAAGAATATAAATAATGTAAAAAGAATCTTAGGAAAGAGATTAGAAAAGCTAAAAGAAGATACGAGGTTGGTTTGACAAATAAGGTGAAAGTAAATCCGAAAGGTTTCTACATTTATATTAAAAGCAAGAGGATAGTGAGGGATAAAAGTGGTCCCTTAGAGAATCAGAGTGGTCAGCTATGTGTGGAGCCGAGGGAGATGGGAGAGATTTTGAACGATTTCTTCTCTTCCGTATTCTCTAAGGGGAAGGATATTGAATTGTGTAAGGTGTGGAAAACAAGTAAGGAAGTTATGGAACCTATGACAATTAAAGAGGCGGAAGTACTGGCGCTATTAAGAAATTTAGAAGTGGATAAATCTCCGGGTCCTGACAGGATATTCCCCAGGACCTTGAGGGAAGTTTCTGTAGAAATAGCAGGAGCTCTGACGGAGACCTTTAAGATGTCATTAAAAACGGGGATTGTGCCGTAGCATTGGCGTATTGCTCATGTGGTTCCATTGTTTAAAAAGAGTTCTAGAAATAAGCCTAGCAATTATAGACCTGTCAGTTTGACATTACTGGTGGAGAAATTAATGGAAAGTATTTTTAGAGATAGTATTAATAATTATCTGGATAGACAGGATGTGATTAGAAGTAGCCAGCATGGATTTGTGCGTGGAAGGTCATGTGTGACAAACCTTATTGAATTTTTTGAAGAAGTTACGGGGAAGGTTGACGAGGGTAAGACAGTGGATGTAGTCTACATGGACGTCAGCAAGGCCTTTGAGAAAGTTCCACATGGAAGGTTATTTAAGAATGTTCAGTCGTTAGGTATTAATGCTGGGGTAATAAAATGGGTTCAACAGTGGCTAGATGGGAGATGCCAGAGAGCAGTGGTGCATAATTGTTTATCAGGATGGAGGCCGGTGACTAGCGGGATGCCTCAGGGAACTGTTTTGGGCCGAATGTTGTTTGTAATATACATAAATGATCTGGATGATGGGGTGGTAATTTGGATTAGTAAGTAAGCTGATGATACTAAGGTAGGAGGTGTTGTGGATGATGAGGTGGGTTTTCAAAGCTTGCAGGGAGATTTATGCCGGTTAGAAGAATGGGCTGAACGCTGGCAGATGGAGTTTAATGCTGAGAAGTGTGAGGTTCTACATTTTGGCAGGAATAATCCAAATAGAACATATAGGGTAAATGGTAGGGCATAGAGGAATGCAATGGAACAGAGAGATCTCGGAATAACAGTGCATAGTTCCCTGAAGGTGGAGTCTCATGTAAATAGGATGGTGAAGAAGGCTTTTGGAACGCTGGCCTTTATAAATCAAAGCATTGATTACAGAAGTTGGGATGTAATGTTAAAATTGTACAAGCCATTGGTAAGGCCAAATTTGGAATATTGTGTACAGTTCTGGTCACCGAGTTATAGGAAAGATATCAATAAATTAGAGCGAGTGCAGAGAAGATTTACTAGGATTTTACCTGGGTTTCAGCCCTTAAGTTACAGAGAAAGGTTGAACAAGTTGGGTCTCTATTCATTGGAGCGTAGAATGTTGAGGGGGGATTTGATCGAGGTATTTAAAATTTTGAGAGGGATAGATAGAGTTGACGTGAATAGGCTGTTTCCATTGAGAGTAGGGAGATTCAAACGACAGGACATGATTTGAGAGTTAGGGGGCAGAAGTTTAAGTGAAACACGAGGGGGTATTGTTTAACTCAGAGAGTGATAGCTGTGTAGAATGAGCTTCCTGTAGAAGTAGTAGAGGCCAGTTCAGTTGTGTCATTTAAGGTAAAATTGGATAGGTATATGGACAGGAAAGGAGTGGAGCGTTATGGGCTGAGTGCGGGTAGGTGGGGCAAGGTGAGATTAAGAGTTCGGAACGGACTAGGAGGGCCGAGATGGCCTGTTTCCGTGCAGTGATTGTTATATGGTTATATTCAGTAGCAGAACCGCCCGTAATATCCCAAACTCTCTGAACCCCCACCCCACCCACACCGGAACTGATACAGCTGTTATTTTTCTGTCATGTTACTTCTTTCGTTAAGGTCATTAATCTGTGTATACTTGTCTTCCTGATTTGTTCCACAGTTACTCTTTCTGCGGATAGAAAATGTTCGACTGTCTGTCAGTGGTGCAGATGCATGTATCATGTGTTGGTTAACCCTATCAGCGTTTACAGCCTGCGCTTTGGACAAACAACCATAGAAATTCAGAAGGTACTATCGGAAGCGGGACAGAGTGCAGATGAGACTGCTCTCCCTTTTCTAAGCCAAGAATTGGATAGGTAATTATGGGTTCATCATGCCCGGTGACAGAGAGAATCAAGGTCTTTATCAGCCGAAGAACTTTGATTCTACAGAGGAGGCGCCGATCTGTGGTGTTTACTTTGATTGTTGAGTAATGGAGAGGACAGAGGCTTGCACTGTGCTCAGAGTCAAAAACAAACAGGCGAATGAAACGTTCATTGCAGCTGTCGTGTGATATTTATGGAAGATTGGTGCAGCGGGCAGGGACAGATTTTGGAATGGGCGCAAATTTAAGTTTACATTCCCGATAGGTAAAAAACAACACAAGGAAAGAGATCGGCGCGTATCTTTGAAAATCCGCGGTGGTTGGGGCAGTCTACACGATGCACTGGAACAACTCAACAAGGCTCATGGACAACTTCCTAACCTACGACTGCAACCATCTAGAAGTTCAGGAGCAGCAAAGCATGGCGATTCCGCTGCCTGGACATTTCCCTCTAAAATACGCCATTGTAACGCGGAAAGGAATATCGCAATTCCATTACAGTCTCTGAGTCAAGACCCTGGTTCTGTCCCCCCAACAGCCATGTGGGATACCCAGTCCTCAAGTACATCAGCTGTTCTCCATCCGTTCGCAAAGACAGGCAGGGATGGACAATACAATGCCGGGTCAGCTTGAGAAGTTCACGGCTCTTGAGCAAGTAAAACACAAATTGAATATCGGGATTTGACAGCATCCTTAACTGTCGGAAAAGACAATAAGTCGTCAGTCTGACCGGGCGTTTTCAACCATTGCCGAATATAAACGTGGAGTTACGAATATATATCAAGCAAACAAAAAGGACCGTGTGTATTTGTGGGTAACATGGGGAGCAGTGGACGTGATATGCGTGTTGTGTGTGATAAGAAAACTATAGTATAGCTACCTCTCGAAATAGTTTCAGCATCGGACATCGACTTACCAGAGATGGCAACAACAGCAAGAATTGGGTAGTAAATCGGAGCAAAGTTCCAGAGCGCGATTTGGATCCGCTGTGATAATGTCAGTTCATCTGAATGAGTTTTGAAGTGAGCATCCCCATTGAAACGTTCTGATCCATTGGTGTAACTTTCCACTGAACTGATCCCAGATTCAGACCCAGTCCTGAACTGTCCCACTCCACTCTCCAGAGCTTGTGCGTCGGAACTCCGATTCCCGGGTCTGTTGAACAATGTCATTACCGGAGGCGATGCTCGTACTGACAATCATTGGAGGCAAACCCTATTTGTAATACAGAAGCACGCTCCAATGACTTAATCAGACCTCATGGGTGTTCACTTAATTAAACCCAGTGGATGAACAGGTGCAGTTAACCCCTGCGTTGACAGTGAAATAAAGTGGCAAGTATAGAGTGGAGGGAACAATATGAAAGGATCGGGGTTTAAACTTATTTCTCATGAGCTTGCAGTAGAGAAACTATCACCGAACATTTCCTCCAGACGGCTGGCACATTAGATAGCTGATTGTTTGTTTGTGTGTTTGTTTTTTAAGTACACGGTCTGTTGTTCACTTGTATGAGCGATCGGTGATAAACTTTCTAAGGCTCAAGGACAGGATTAAAAGCTCAACTTTCCAAACGTAGAAACCGATAAAAAAAAACACAAGTTATAAAACAAGAAAGCTTGAAAACCACAAGGACCCTGTGAAATTTCGATGTCGAAACATGATAGATCGTATGGCGGATAGTGATGCTCCACCAGGAATATTGCATTCTCCGGTTATACTTAATCCTGTACACTCGGATCTATACTCAGCATCATCCCCCATCACACTACGCTCGCTTTCCACAAATTAGAATTCCATTTAATTACTCCTTTAATCACTGAGCGAGGGACAAGTAAACATTTCTTCTCAATTACTTTGCACCGACAGAAGCTACTGATGATATTTCTCCCCCCTGAATCCGCATTATTTGCAATGACGAGAAAATCTGCAGATGCTGGAAATCCAAGCAACACACGCAAAATCTGGCGGAACTCAACAGGACAGGCAGCATCTATGGAAAAGTGTGAATAGTGGATGGTTCAAGTTGAGGCCATTCATTAGTACTAGCAATAGAAAACTGAAGTCCTACAAACGCGGGCTCAAGAACTACTACTTCACTTTAGACCAGCAGTGTGAAGTTCCGCACGAAGTTCCTCCAGTTTCCGTCAGTCGGCAGTGTAAATCGACGTTGATTGGATGAGCAAAAGTCGAGTTTACCAAGGGGATAACAGTTATGATCATCTAAATTCGAAGAAGAACAAAGATAAACAAATAAAAGGCTCACATTTAACGGGGAGAGAATCACTGTCCACCACGGAATTAACCCCAGTGAACTGTACACCCGGATGTCTTCTACTCCATATTCTTTTCGCGGACAATTATTAGATTCATCTCGAAAACTCGGCTCCCTATCTCTGCAGTGCTTTTAATGTCTCCTGGTAAATTGAAATATCTTTATTGTCATTGCATAGTACAATTTGTCACGCACCGATACAGCGGAAATGAATTTGCAGCGCTCGTACTCAATGCTATAAAACAACAAATAAAATAAATAAATAATAAATTTGAAAATGTAAACAGCCAGTACAATCTATGTCCAGCAGTCCAAAAACACAACTCAGATGAAAAACACTGATTGTTTTCTCCCAACTTTTTCGGTTGGCTTACTATCCAGATAAAAAACAGTTTGCATAAATACTCCGCTTTCGCATAATTCTGCTTCGAGTTTCCATGCCTCTCCTCGCTTGCTCGCTTGCCTCTACTTGCTTTAATGTAGTTGCGGGGCACTATGCTACCGTGCTCGCTTATCCGCCTCGTATTTCATAATCCGCATTCTCACCACAAATCACTACCGGGTAAAAAAGCAGGAATAAGGGGTTTCAGAGTTCAAAGTATCTCAGTGCTATAAAAGATGAGGCAGTAGTTGAAATAGATCCGCTAAAAAGTTGCAAGCAAATATATTTAATTTCAGCAACTTGGTCCGAGATCGTGCTGAGTAGAGATGCCTGCATGATTTCAAGTTTGCTGGAATAATAGAGACATAAAACTCTGCGCTAAAAATCGACCCTACGGCTCACCTAATGGTGCTGAAGCATTATTCTGCCGTGTCCCGTTGACCCGTAACCGGACCATTCCTGTCCATAACCTTCCCATCCATGTATTGGTACACGTTGAAGTAGAATCTCAGCCCTCCTGTAACTCATTGCACACACCCACCACCATCGAGTGAAGAACTTCCCCTTGATGTGCCCTTAAACATTACAGCTTTCACATTTAGCCTCACGTAAATTCAGTGTAAAGAAAGCCTGCTTGCGTTGACCCCATCTATATCCTTCATAAATGTACAGTATTTATCTTACTCACATCTCCCCTCATTCTCCTACACTGTGGGGAATATATTCACAACTTATTCAACTTATCCCTTAAGCGGCAGACTCAAGTTCCAGCACATTCCGGCAATGTTTTTTTCTGCACACCATTGTATGCCTGTGTCTTCTGTAGGTAGTAGTACCATCTTGTTCCCATGGTGACACGTGGCTCTGCGCCGTGTCCAAGGGGGCATTAGACGAGGACTGGACGCTCGGGGCCTTATGACAACATGTCGTATGAGAGCAGTTGCTGTGTATCAGAAATCCTGGTTATGTGAACACTAACGTCCGGTAGAACAACTCTGAAAAGTATTGACTGCGGCCGGGATTACCCATCTTCTAAAAACACTGCCCAGAGGAAGGTGATGGCAAACGATTACTGCACAAAAAAAATGCCGCAAACTATTATGGTCATGGAAAGGGTATGGCCGCTTAAGTCTGATAGGCACCAATGGCATCCAGCAGCACGTGGTCGCGGAACTCTTATTGAAATGCACTCGCATTCTCTGAGGCCCACACTCGCTAAAACTGGCCAAACTGGTGTGGTCTTCGCCATTCCCAGTCTCCAACTTCGCTCTATTTCGTGGTAATGTGCTTTGTGTGTGTGTATGATCCTGAACTGCTCGCCGCTCCAATCATTTCATCTGTGGTGCCGAGGACTGTGGCCATAAATGACTTAGGATTTTATTTTTTATCTCAATAATATCCTGCTATCTGTCGAGAATGATGCTAGTTTGAGCCGATTTCATTCGTGAAACCACTGAAATAATTTAATATAATTTACATAGATATACTACGCAGAATAGACCCTTCCAAATCTCTGAGCCGCGCCTCCAGCAATCCAATGATTTAACACGATATAGTTTACAACGAAAAATTATCCTTATAAAAGGCACATCTTTGGACTGTGGTAGGAAACTGGATCAATCGGAGTAAACCCACGCATTCACAGAAGATTCTGACGAACCGAGTTGTAACGGAATGGCGCTAGTCGCTATCCTGAAACATTTCACCATTCACACAGCCTCTCCCACGATCAGTGGAATGCAGATTGCTTGCATTTACCACATCTCTACCCTCTTGAATTTCTATATCTCTACCAAATCTTCTGCCATTCTCCTGCGTTTTCAAGAATGAACCCATTCCCTGTAAGTCAGGTACTCAGGTCCCGGTAACAATCCTGTAACTATTTCCTTTACTCTTTCAATCCTATTGCAATGTCGTTTGTAGGTAGGTGGCCAGAACTGCACACAATACTCCATATTAGACCTCAACGGCATCTTTGATGTATGAAGGGCAATATGCCAAATGATCATGTTATCTCCTTACGACTTTCAAGGGAATATGGTTCAGTGATCCTACATTCTACGGCACTCCTCAATGCCCTGCCGTTTAGTAAGTGTGTGTGTGTGTGTGAGTGTGTGTGTGTGTGTGTGTGTGTGTGTGTGTGTGTGTGTGTGTGTGTGTGTGTGTGTGTGTGTGTGTGTGTGTGTGTGTGTGTGTGTGTGTGTGTGTGTGTGTGTGCGCGCGCATTAACGAAAGTATTCAATGTAATTACAAATGGAGCCGGGGTGTGCCGCAGCATGTAAAATGCAACTACGTCGTTTCAGAGATCATATTAGATGTTAATCACGGTCTTTCCCCGAGAGAAGGAGAGGGGAGACTGAGATAAATAGAGAGAGAGACAGAGACAGATAGATGGGGGAGAGTTTCTGTCTGCTTCTTCCTGTGTTACAGGTCGAATGATGGGTGGTTGTTGATTATAGAGGGTGGTAAAAGAGAGAGAGGGGGATAGAGAAAGAGGGGGCGAGAGAGAGAGAGAGAGAGAGAGAGAGAGAGAGAGAGAGAGAGAGAGAGAGAGAGAGAGAGAGAGAGAGAGAGAAAGAGAGAGAGAGAGAGAGAGAGAGAGAGAGAGAGAGAGAGAGAGAGAGAGAGAGAGAGAGAGAGAGAGAGAGAGAGAGAGAGAGAGAGAGAGATGAATACATGAATTCGAGATAAATTCGGAATGACGTCGAGAAATAAAACAGAAGTCCTAAATTGAGTAAAATGCGGGAAGCTTGGAAGAAGTGGTTCACTGTGAAACATGACGTATTTACTTTATGATGTACAGTAGGATATATAAATATGTGGTATATTATAAAATACCTCCGAAGTCAGTTTAAACATAGTAAATCTATGGAAAATACTTTATACGTTATACTTTACTGTCACCAAACAATTGATGTTAGAGCGTACAATCATCACAGTGATATTTATTTCTTTGCTTCGCGCTCCCTGGAGTACAAGTCGAAGTAAATACAATAAAAAATTAAATTATCAATCTTAATTAGAAAATAGAAAATGGTAAGTAAGAGAGTGCAAATCAGGTCCGGATATTTTGAAGGTACGGTCCAGATTCCGGTCAGGATCCGTTCAACAGTCTTATCACAGTGGGAAAGAAGCTGATCCCGTATCTGGTCGAACGAATCTTCATGCTCCTGCACCTTCTCCCGGAGGGAAGTGGGACAGAAAGTGTGTTGGCTGGGTGGGTCATGTCTTTAATAATCCTGGCAGCACTGCTCCGGCAGCGTGTGGTGTAAATGACAGCAGCATCGAATATCATGTAAATTTAGACTGATCTTAAATGTGTTTAAAAATGTATCTGACATTTACGGTATACATTTCACACAGATAAACTTTAAACACACCCGCCCAGCATTGCAGGAGAAGCATTTCACACTTGAAACCAACAAGTGACCAACTGCATTGACGAGTTGTTCAGTTTAATATCCGCACGAACTAATCAGAATTATTGAGAATTTGATGTAACCGCCGGCTGCAACTCTCCAGTTCACCACTTCTCTCAGCATTATGAAGGGATCATTTTCTCCGTAAATGCCAGGGAAGTCTCTACCCATACGCTGCATCTTCCTCGTGAGTCCGCACTGTTTACGTATCTACACACCGCCATTTGTTACCCAAACAAGGAACAAATTCCGCATGAATTGAGCTGAGAAATTCCCAGTTCAGGTGGACTGTATGCCCAAGCATCAATAGAAAAAAAAGAAAGAAAAAAAGATGCGAGAAGAATTTATGTGATCAAATGTCTTCCGGAGTTCGGACACTCCCGGAACATAGGACAGTCCATCACATGAACTTCCGGCCCATGATATCGGTGCCTACCATGATGCCAAATACAACCAATCCGTGCAGTCCATCTGCTTCGATTCATGTACCTCCCGAAAAGCAACCGAATGCCGCTGTCACATTCGGTCTCGTGCATTTGTCCAACTTGATTCTTTTAAACGTATCCCCTCTCATCAATGTCCGTGTCCTCGACAATTTGTCATTTCGAACACGAGAAATTTATTCTGGTGGCCGACAGTAATTTGCGTTCCTGATTTTGTAAACTTCAGTCAGGTCCAAGGGAAAATAATTAGTTAATCTAAACCTTCATTTGCCAGCACGCAGTGGTAGTCTTCACTGCTTCTAAACGTTTGCCAGAATCTACCCTTCCCGAACTACAGTAATTCCGAATGGCAGTCACCGACGGTGTGAATAAACTTTCTTCCTCCTGTGCTTCACAATAAACCAAAGCCCACTGCGCGTTGACACACCTGTTGTTGGAACAGATTGCTCCCACTTGAACCCATTTATGCTTCTCATCATTTGAATTACACTGTTACGTCTGATCAGATTGTTCTACGTCTCAGAAATGAAACACTGCCTTTTCAAAGGCTCCTCATTGGTGAAATATTAGATCCCACGTAATATTCTCCCATGTCCCACTTCTGGACATTCATGTAATGCAATCACATCTGTATCGAACTGTGACCATCAGAACTACACATTTTATAGTATCCGTGAAACAACTTACTGTATGTTTCATAACGCAGGCAACACATCTTCGCTTCTTTCATAAGGTGGGTAATAATGCTAAGTAACATTTTTGAATTATTCACCTTTAATTGAAACTACAGACGTGCAGAAATATTCAATAGGTTCGCCTTTATCCTAGGTGGAAGAAGATCGAATGGTAACATGATCGAGACTTACTAATTCACAAGAGGTGCAGTCGGGTTAGACAGCTAAAGTGATTTTCCTGTAATAAAGGGAGCACAGAAAGATTTAAAAAAAATATGACAGAAGAAAAATCGCAGACTCGTCACTGAGTTTGTATTTGGGTTCACTGATATACGGTCGGACAGATATATTAAAGACGGGATGCAATAGCCGAGTCTGTCAGAAATGGAGGTGTGATGCTTCTGCAGTCAGATAGCAATAGGAAATATACAACATATGAATGAGGCCTAGCAAAGTGTCATACACAGTCGAAAGCACCGGTCTTTATATCACAGATTGTAAGGGCAAGTTTATAATTCTCTTTCCCTCTCTCCTGCACTCTTTCCCAGTTTCTCTTTCCCTCTACTGATTTTTCACTCATAGTCTTCTCCTCCTTCTCTGTCTCCCCGGCTTTTCTCTCGCATTTATCTCCCCCTTCTTTCTCTCTTCAGACTCCCGGACACCTGTCTCTCCATATCCCCCGATCTCTTTCTCCTCCCTCCTGTCTTTTACAGTCTCTGCCCCCCCCCCCCCCCGCCTCCAGTTTCTCTCCAACTCCGGTTCCTTAGCCCAACCCCGAACTCTATCCCACATTCACGCTCCCTTCCCAACCCCATACGTCTGCGCTCCTCTGAGCTCTCTATCGGCCATTCTCTTTCTCCTACATTCACTTTCTAGAACCTGAGGCTCTCTTTCTCAGATCAAACTCTCCCCTCCCTTCTCTTGCTCCCTGACTCGGTTTAACTCTTTTCCTCAGTGTCTTTCTTCCTCCGGGCCATCCCACTCGCGGTTTCTCCCCACTCCAAATCTCTCTACTCCAGATCGTTCTCCTCACCGCGGTCGCACTTCTCATCCAAGAACACATCACACTACTGGGGTCTCTATATCCAACCACCCCGCGGAATCTCTACAGAGGGCTCCCTCCCTGTCTCATTCTCCACACCAAATGCCAAGTCTCATTCTCCCAAGTCTTCCACACTCTGTTACAGATTGTTTCTCTCCCGTCTCTTTCTGTCCAGTTCCTTCCCCTCTCCACGCACACTCTCTCTACGCCGTCTCCTGTCCGGTCCCATACTCTCTTCACTTCCAGACCTACCTGTCCCCGAACGTCTCTCTTTGACCAATCTCTCTCGCCCTCTCTCTCCCCTCGTCCCCGTCTCTTTCTTTCGCTGTCTCTCTTCCCTCGTCTACATTCTCTCCCATGTCTCTCTCCCTCCACCTCTCTCCCACCGTTTCTCTTACTTCGATTCTCTCCCCACCATCTGTCAACGCATCACTTTTATCTCCGTTCCCCCCCCCCCCCGCTGTCTCTGAAATTTTACCAGCTTTCACATAAAAACTAAAATTATAATGAACATGCGATTGTACTGGAGTGAATGCAGAGGATGCAGTTTGCTCGGATGGAAATTTATTACAAATCAGGAAACGACGTTCCTTCCTTGAAGCAGACTATGAAATGGGAATTTCCATAGAAACCTGTGCAATTATGAATAGCATGCATGAGTTCTGTAGTGCTAACACATCTCATTAACAGATTTATATAATATCAAGAACATGTAAGGGTTACTGTAAGTTCCTGTAGATTATTTGACTTTCCTTTTCATTTCATCGTCTGCAAAAGTCTAAGGAAACGAATGGAATTAATTTCTACTGTTCAGGTGTTGAATATGTTGAGTGGGAATATGTTGATGCAGAATTAAAAACAAATACAAAAGCGGGAATGTTTAATAATTGGTGGGGTGTTGAGGTGTGGGTGGCCGAAGAATCTATTCCTGTGCGGTGTCTCTCTCGGGCTCTAAGCCTGTTTTATTATCGCCGCTTCCACGTTCTCATAAAACGGCAGGTTCTGTTGTGTGAAGATAGAAAATACTAATACCTTGTCTTGCTGGAATTAGATATTGTGTTTATTAATTAGTAGAATTATTGACGACAACGGATATTTCGCTGCGCTGATGAACTGCTCTCTGAACTTGGACTGAGTTACCCCGTAATTGAACGTGTTTGTGCAGCAACTTTATATCATCAGCATGTATCCGGTGTGTTGAAATATGTACTCCGAGTCATTGTAATTATTTTGATCTCGCCCGGCAATGGGATGGTAAAGAAATTCGGCAACATATACTGACCACAGGATGATGAAGCTTCCAGAGATGGTGAGAAGTAAAATCACAGACCTCCTCCTGCTCTCCATCTCCAGGTCACTGCGGCTCTCCGTCTTCCTTAGACCCTTCAACGTCTTACGGACGCGACTATTCACTATAATGTGTCTGACTGTCAGAGCGTTAAACAGCAGTATTAAAACAAATGGCAGTAACGGCGTTATAACGACGAAATACGATCGATATCCTACCCACCCAGCTTCAGTATAGGAGCTCGGTTTTGGAAAACACTCCCAGGGTATATTGTCAATCACTTTCGCAGGCTTGCTAACAAAGAAGTAAGGCACATTTTTACAAAAGAGCAGAACACCACTAGTTGTCAGAACCACAGCCGCAGTTTTCCCGGTGCGACATTTTGCTTTCAGCTTCTGGCAACAAAAAGCGACAAACCAATCAAACGTGAAAGTGACAATGAACCAGACAGACATTTATGTGGCTGTCTCTTTCAGGAGGAAGATCATACTGCATATTGGAGTGACGTCCAGGAATGTCCCGGGAAAGTAGTAATAACTGACCCGCCACAGAATGATCTCAAAGACGATAGATGCAGATCCGCCGTAGCCATGGCCACCAAGTATTGAGTGGTACAGATGGAGAGACCACACTTTTCGCGGGACAAGATCACAATCGCCACTAAACTCACTGGGAGAAAAAAAAGAAAGAATGCGTGAATTTATTTCTCGCCACTAGCTGTGTCTGAAGGCAGGGATTAACTGGAAATTCAGAACAGTCGAACTTTAAGTATATGGTAGTTCATTTCTGGAAGTTTAAACAGTTTAAATTGGGCGTGGCAGACACCACAAACGAGTTCATGTTTGGTGAAAGGGTATTGTACTCGGTACTGGAAGAGGAGTAACGTTTGGGAAGGAACATTTTCAATTGATCGTCGAGGGCATTTGGAGAATTCAATTTAAATCTTCCAGCATTGGTTTGTTTGTTTTTTTTTTCCCCCATGTGTAGTCTGGGCACTTTAGCAACTTTCTTAGCGATGCTGACTGCCGCGTTCCCGTTACCAATCTTCTGGCCCTATCCCCATACGGCGAAGCCCTGCTCCCTCCGGCTCTGCCCATTCACAGAACGGAAAGTTGAAGGCAAATTAATTGCCCCGGTTCGCATGTCTTTGTCTCCGCCTCGACTCCCGGCTTGTCCCGCGCCCACAGGAGACCCGTTTGCCTCGCTTATTTTAAATTCTGCAACTACTGGTGATCGGGGTTCTTTCACGGAATGTTTTCGTATCCGATCAGAAATTTCTAATTTTCACTTTTAATCGTTTTTCTGACCCGCTGAATGTTTCAGGAATCTTGTGCGTCCTTGCTTATTCCACCCAACGTCCAAAGAAAAGATAATGTAGGTACTTGTAAACATCTGATTTTTTAGCGTTTGCTGCAAATTACCGCAGCATTATTCCAAATGCTTCGACGTTCATGGACCCAGAGCGGCGTTTTGCATGAGCCTTACCCCGTCTGGCTCTAACGGGCACTGATGGGTTTCCTCCTAACCCATGGACGTACGTAACAAGCTATCTAGCCTTCTGGTTGAGAGCACTACCTGAGAGAATTCCAGATCTAAACGAGATAGTTATTTCGATTCACTATAAAGAAGACTTTGGAGAGCATTACTGGGCCGAAAGGGCTGTTAATGTCAAAAACGTTCTAATATTCTCTTCAATATCACTGACGAGTCAATTCCCGTCACGATTCCTCTTCAGATTTGCAGCAATATCTTAAAATCTGAATGTAAAGCCTGTCGCGTTATTGGTGCAACTCCAAGTAGCCCGTAAAGGTGACGAGTGCGCTGGATTATTGGCGTTTACTTCGACAAGCGACCGGGCATTGATAAATCACAAATGCCTGCCATGAGTCCATCTCCCCGATCTTCTACTCTTCATCACTTTCACCTGCCGGGATATTTTCAGCCAACTCGGTTTTGTCACGGTAAACACGTGGAAATCTGCAGCTGCGGAAAATTCAAGCAAGACACTCAAAATTCTGGTGGAGCGCAGAGGGCCAGGCAGCATCTATCGGAAGAAGTACTGCCGACGTTTCGGGCCGAGACCCTTCGTCAGTTATAGATGCTGCCCGCTGCATTCCACCGGCATTTTGTGTGTGTTGCTCCGTTTTATCACAATGTCGGCTCCTCTCTCACTGATGCAACCCCATCATAACACTGTTGGTAACTGAATGAATCCAAATACCGCTCACACAGAAAAGCAGTTGTTAGTTTGCCTCTGTTCGTACCAGGAAACCAATAATGGCAATGATCAAATAATATATCTTTCCCACAAGGTACAATGCTTCAAATATTCTGTGTGAGATCCAGCCTGTCTTCCGGCTACCTATAATCCAGACGAAGGAACTCTGATCTGATAAATCTCGACGGTCATTCATTTATACTTGACCCACCATGCTGAATATCTAATACTGCACAAGGCTGACGTGTCTTCCAACAGCTGGGGTAAGAAATAATCATGATGTTACTGAAATATAATCCCAGTTGTGATGAGGAAGATTGACAAGAAGTTGCAAAATCTCAAATAAGAAGAAATGACGATTTGAGAATTCAGTGAATGCTGTTACTCAATACTCTTAGGCTCACCTCTCGGTTTCAGAATTATTATTCATGGTCCTGTCAATTCCGAGATTCCGTAGACTTTGTTATGATAGACCAATGAGCTAACGCCATTCAGCTGCTTTGTTTCATTCTGGGAATGTTCTCTGTTATAGAGCTTGCAACAGAAATCCCTGGCAATCCCTGGCAAGTCATTCCAGGCACTTACAACCCTCTGTGTAAAAGAAAATACCCCTCATGTCTCCCATAAACTGCTCTCCCTTAACTTAATTGTGTAGGTAGGCCCTCTGGTGCTTACTCTCTGTGCCCTGGGAAACCGGTACTGGATAGAGCCTTATCTATACCTCTCATAATCATGTAGATCTCTAATAAAGACCCCTCTCATCCTTCTATTCTCCAAAGAAAAAAGTCCCAGCTCTGCTAACAATGCCTCAAAACACTTGTTTTCCCATCCAGACAATTTCCCTGTAAATCTCCTCTGCACCGTCTCCATAACTTCCACATCCTTCCTATAATGAGGTGACCAGAATGGAATACAATACCCTGAGTGTAGTCTCAACAAAGTTTAGTAGATTTGCAACATGACCTCTCTACTCTTGAACTCAATCCCCGTATTAAAGAAGCCTAGCATCCCCTAGGCCTTCTTAACTATTATATTAATCTGTGCAGCGACCGTGAGGGATGTATGGATTTGAACCCCAATGTCCCTCTGTTCATCCACACACTTAAGTAACTGACCATTAACCCTGTACTCAGCCTTCTGGTTTATCCTTCTAAAATGGATCACCGCACAGTTAATCAGATTGAACTCCATCTGCCACTATTCTGGCCAACGCTGCAATCTGTACATACCCTCTTGTAACCTTCGACAACCTACAGCTCCATCCACAACTCCTCCAATCATCGTCTCATCCGCAAACTTACAGATCCATCCTCCTGCGTCTTCATCCAGGTCATTTATAAATATCATAAACAGCAGGGGTCCCAGGACTGATCCTTGCAGCACTCCACTAGTCACCGACCTCCATGCAGAATACTTTCTTCCACAACTAACGCCTGCTTTCCTCCAGTAACCATTTTTTTATCCAAACAGCAAGGATTCACTGATCCCATGCCTCATGACTTTCTGGATGAGTCTCTCGTGGGGGACCTTGTCAAATGCCTTGTTAGAATCGATGTAGACATCTACCGTCCAACCCTCATCAATTTATTTTGTTATCTATTCAAAAAAACTCAATTGGGCTCATGAGGCACTATGTTCCCTTCAGAAAGCCATGTTGACTATCCTTGAGTAGACTGTACTTCTCCAAATGCTCGTAGATCGTATCCTTAAGAATCCTTTCCAATGGTTTGCAGACCACCGACGTAAGACTCACCGGGCTATAGAAGGTCTCACCAGGTTTCTCTGTTACCTTTTTAACAAGGAAACTACATTAGCCGTTTTCCAATCCTCCGGCACCTCCCCTGCAGCCAAAGAGGAATCAAAGATCATAGCTACTGCTCCAGCGATCTCTTCTCTCACTTGGCACAGCATCCAGGGGTATATCTCGTCCAGACCTGGGGATTTGTGGTTTTTAAGAAAATCCAACACCTTCTTCCTTAATCTCCACATTCTCCAGCACACAGGCCTGTTCTATTTCGACCTCAGCCTGATCAAGATCCTTTTCACTTATGAAACCTGAAGCAAAGTATCCATTTTGTAACTCCACAACCGCCTGTGCCTCCAGGCACATGTTGACCTCCTTATCCTTTTGCGGCCCCATCTTCATTCTTGTCATCGTTGCTCTTCACATACGCATAGAACACCTTGGGGTTTTCCTTAATCCTAGATGTCAAGGCCTTCTTATGCCGCCTTCAAGCTCTCCTAAATCCTTTCTTAAGCTCCTTCCTCGCTAACCTATATTTCTCATGAGCCTCTCCTGCTTCCTGCTTCTTATATCTAACATATGCTTTCTTCTTTCGCTTGACGAGTTGCCTCATGTGTTTTCTCAGCCACGGTTCCCTTTTCCTACCACTTTTTCCTTGCCTCAGTGCGACAAACCTATCCTGAACCCAGCGCAGGTGTTCCCTAAACTTCCTTCACGTTACTTATGTGCTTTCCCCTTTGAACATCTGTTTCCAATTTACTCCTGCTAGTTCCTGCCTCATCCCTTCAGTTAGCCATTCCCCAGTTAAGCACTTTCCCATTGCCTGTTTTTATCCTTTTCCATAGCAATGCTGAAGCTAAGGGAGTTGAGGTCACTCACAACAAAATGCTCTGCCACCTGATCAGGTTCATTACCTAGAACTAGATCCAGTATGGCTTCTCCTCTCATCAGCCGGTCCACATACTGTATCAGGAATCCTTCTTGAACACACCTGACAAATTCAGCCCCTTGCAGTCAGGTGGTGTCAGTCAATATGAGGGAAGGTGAAATCACCAATAACTACAACCCTGTATTTCCTGCACCATTCTAAAACCTGGCTGCTTATCTGTTCCTCGGAGTGGGGCATATAGACTACTCCCAGCACACGTGATTGTTCTCTTCCTTTTTCTGACTTCCACCCACACCGACTCAATGGATACGCCCTCTGCAGCATCCTCCCTTTTCTATAGACGTGAAACTTTCCATGACCAGTACTGCTACTCCCACACCCCCCCCCACCTTTCTACCTCCCATCCTATTCCTTTTAAAACACCTCAACCTCGGTACCTCCATCAGCCAATGCTGTCCTTCCTCCAGCCAGGTTTCAGTAACGGCCAGTGTCATAACTCCACATACTGATCCATGCTCGAAGTTCATCCACTTTATTCCTAATACTCTTAGCATTGAAATAGAAACATTTCAACCCCTCTGTGGCGACATTTATGTTTTATCTCCTGCCTGTCCTTCCTCACCAACTTAGATCACATAGCATCATGCCCTTGTCCTTGTACCCTAATCTCTGCACTCACATTCTGATTCCCACCCCCTGCCAAACAAGTTTAAACCCTCTCCAACAGCTCTAACAAACCTGGCCGCCAGGATATTGGTCCCTTTCCAGTTCATGTGCAGCCAGTCCACTTTGACCTTTCCCGGAAGAGATCCCAATGTTCCAGAAATCTGAACCCATTTCCCCTGCACCAACTCTTCAGCCACCCATTCAACGGCCATGACTTCCAGTTCCTACCCTCTCTGCCAGCAATCCTGAGGTTACCACCCTTGCTTTTTAACTTTTATATTAACTCTCTATATTCCTTCTTCAGGACCTCATCCCTACTCCTATCTATGTCATTGGTCCCCACTCGGACCACAGCTGACTGCTCACCCTCTTTCCTGAGAATACCGAGAACTCGATCCAAGAAATCACGGACCCTAGCACCAGGGAGGCCACACACCATCCAGGATTCTCGATCTTTCCCACAGAACCTTTTATCTGTCCCCCTGACTATCGAATCCCCAATCACTACTGCTCTCCTCTTTTCCCTCCTTCCTTTCTCAGCAAATGGGCCAGTCACTGTGCCAGAGACACGACCAGTACAACTTGTCCCTGGTAGGTCATCTCCACGAACAATATCCAAAACAGTAAATTTATTGTTGATGGGAACGGCCACTGGGGTGCTCTACTCTCTCTGTCTATTCCCCCTCCCTCCCCGGACAGTCACCCAGTTAGTTACCTGTCTCCTGATTTTTAAGGGAGACTGTCTCCTTGAAACTTCTTCCTATTACTGCCTCTGCCTCACGAATGATCCGAAGTTCATCCAGCTCCAGTTTCCTAACTCGGTTTGACAAGAGCTGAAACTGGATGCTTCCCATGCTGGTATAGTCATCAGAGGCAATTGTGTTGTCCCTGACTCCTACATCCTACAATCGGAGCACTGGACTGCCCTACCTACTACCTCCATCACCAACTCCTAAGTTAATTAAATTAATTAAAGAACCTTACCCAGCCTTACCCACTGGGAGCAAGTTCGTCCTCCGCCTCTGCTCACCAAAACCTCTCGAATCAAAGCCTCAAAGCTCCACTGCTGCTCTGGCCCCACGCACTCACTGGCCGCTCTACTTGATCTACCCCTCTTTTTATTTGTTTGTTGAGCTATTCAATTTACGATTACCCAATCAGACTGCTTGGTCACCTGCCCTCGATTGCCCAGTCAGCTGCTTTCTGCTGAGTCTGAACTATTCAAATCTTTTCATTATTATTGTCCAAAATAACAAGAGTACATCGAAGTAAATAACACTTAAGATGTGTAAAGGAAAAAAAAACATTGTTTTAAAGATTGAAAAATATGGTGACACAAAAAAAGAAAAGAAAAGAAAAACACTAAAGCAAAGAAAAGTGAGGAAAAAACATATTAAGCGTTCAACCCCGGAGCCATGCGCCATGCAAAAAGCTTCTGAAGATAACCAGCAAACCGCCAGGAAGAAAAAAAATACAATTAGATCATGGAGAAAATTATCAATTAACTTCAATGGTAATAATGAGCAAATGAAATCCTTCTTTTATCAAAATCAAACACAGGTTCAAAGGCTCGACTTTTAATTTTCTCCAAACTAAGACGCAGCATCGCTTGAGAGAACCACTGTAACAGAGTAAGAGCCGACATACCTTTCCACTTTAACAGAATGGCTCTCCTAACTATCATTGTAACAAAGGCAATAACATGTTTGTCAGACAAAGAAATAGCTTGGATATTTTAAAGAATTATTCCAAAAAGTACAGTTAATTTGTTAGGTCGTAAATTAATTTTAAGCGTTTTAGAAATTGTAGAAAAAAACTGACTTCCAGAACCGTTTCAGTGTAGAACAAGACCAAAACATCTGTGTCAGTGTAGCTGGCTCACTTTTACATCTATCACAATAACTGTCAAAATTAGGAAATATTTTAGACAATCTCTCCTTCGTCAAATAGTAATGAGTACAACTTTAAACTGAATCACTGCATGACTAGCACAAATCAAAGAAGAGTTAACCAACTTCAGAATCCGTGTCCAGTCCTCCATCATTAAAGACAAATTAAGTTCCAATCTTGTTTAATCTTAAATAAAGGACACTTATCCCATTGTAATAGTAAATTATGAATTCTTCCAATGGAACCCTTCATCAGTGGGTTCATACTCGTAATAGTACCTAACAAGCCGGCATTCAATATGTAAGGAAAATTAGTTAAATGTTTTTGTAAGAACTGTCTAACTTTAAGGTATTGTAAAAATTATGAGTAAGAATGAGAATATTTATCAACTAATTGTTCAAAAGACATCGGTCTATCTTCTTTAAATAGATTCAAAAAAGAATTAATGCCTTTATTTTGCCAAAGTAAAAAAATTGGATCACTCAAAGAATGCTTAAAAAAATTCAATAAATTAAACTAGAAAGTTTAAATTTTTTAAGATTAAATAATTACGGAATTGGAGCCAAATTTGTAAAGAATATTTAATCAAAGGGCATAAATTTAAATTAGCAACTTTAGCTAATTGTATAGGTAAAGCAGCTCCCAATAAAGAGGTTAAATAAAACTGTTTCACAACTTTCAATTCCAAATCTACCCAAACTGGCCATTTGTTCTTGTCAACCCCGTGTAACTAAAAGGACATATATTGCACATTAACAGCCCAGGAATACATTCTTAAGTTAGGCGAAGTAAGACCTCCATCCTTTTCAATTTTTGTAAGTGACGTTTACTAGTTCTTGGTCTTTTATCATTCCAAATAAAAGATGAGATAATAGAATCAATCAGATCAAAAAAAAAAAACAGGGATATTCTGAAATAAATATAACAATTTTGGTAAAATCATCATTTTGACTATATGGATGTGACCAACAAGTGAAGATGTAAGTGGGTTCCATCCACTAAATAAATACTTCATAGAACCTACTCAGGGAACACAATTAGCTTTGTAAAGATCCTTTTTTTTTAAACAGATTATAACGCATAAATATCTAAAAGAATCCATAATGTTGAATGGAGTATTACATATATGGAAACAGATTAATTTAAAGGAAACAGTTCATTTTTATTAAAATTTATTTTATATCCTGAAAAATCTTCAAATTCATTAAATAATTTTAGCAAGGCAGGGAGATTCTTTGGGATTAGATATATAAACCAGAAAATCGTCAGCGTAGAGAAATCTCATTCACAAGAATCCCATGAATATCTTTAGCTTCACGAAGAGTGATACCAAGGGATTCTAGTTTTAAGTTAAATAACAAAGGACTTAATAGACAACCTTGTCTTGTCCTCCGTGAAAGCTGAAAAAAGAGATCTACAATTATTAGTAATAGCAGAGGCAATAGGAGTTTTATATATCATTCTAATCCAATTTTTTTACATTAACACCAAAACCAAATTTCTCCAAAACATTAAACAAATACTTCCATGCAAATTGATCAAATGCTTTTTCAGCATCGAGAGACGACACGTTGTGTGGTTTTAAAAGAAGACGGGTATATAATGTTAAATAATCTCCGAACATTTCAAAAGGAATAATGGCCGTTTCTAAAGCCTGTTTGATCTATAAAAATAACTTTACCCAAAAATTTTCCAACCACTTGGCCATTATCTTTGACAGGATCTTAGCATCATCATTCAGTAATGAAATAGGTCTATATGAGGCACGATCAGAATGACTTTTATCCTTTTTAAGAATTAAAGCATTAGAAGCGTCATAAAAAGTAAAGTTTAAATTGCCTTTCACAAAAGAGTCCTTAAGCATTTCCTACATATACCAAGAGAGAAATTTTCCATTTTTTTAATATAATTCTACAGGGTAGCCATCAAGTCCAGGGGCCTTACCAGATGTCATTGAAAAATTAGCTTTATGAATGTTGGCTTCAGTAATTTGGGCATCAAGAGTTTTTTGATCCTTAACTGAAATTCGAGGAAAAACAATCTTCCATAAGAAAAAAAAATCATTTTAAAAGAATCGACTGGAAATTTAGATTTATAAAGATCATTATAAAAACCTTGAAAAATCTTAACAATGTCTTCATATTCCCAAGCCAGGGTACCATCTTTCCTACAGATTTTCAAAATTTGCCGTTTTGCTCAGGCCATTTTTTATTGAGATACAAGCAGTTTGTTGTTTTTATCTCAAAACATACAAAATTGACGTTTTAGCCGAAGCTAATAGCCTTCAATAGGATGAGTTAATAATAAATTATATTGTGATTGAAGTTCCATCCTTTGTTAAAATAAGTCAATATTAGGGGAAATAGCATAAATATTATCCAAGTCTTTAACTTGTTTTGAAATCTTATTAATTCTACTTTATCCTGGTTTTTCAGGTTAGCAGATTAAGAAATGATCTGACCACCTTAAAATGCTTTAAATATATCCCATATGATTAATTTAGATGTACCCCATATAACATTAAAAAGAAAAAAAATATTTTACCTGGTTTTCAATGAAGCTAACAAAGTCTGAATTCTGCAATGATGTCTGAGACAGGCGCCAAGGTGGGTGGGCAAGGATTGCATCATCAAATTCGAAAGACAAACTGAAAGCTGCATGAGCAGATAGAGCGATAGTGTCATATCCACAATTCTTAACACTAGGCAAGAAGCAAAGGTCAACTATAATATAATCGATCCTTGAATAATTTTCTATAAACATGCGACAAAAAAAAAATCTCTATCATCGGGGTGTAAATATCTACATAATTCAATCAATCCAAAAATCAGTCAAAAAGGAATTAATAAGTAATGCAGAGTGATTTGGAAATTACTGGTTGGTTGAGCTCATGTCAATCAAAGGATTTAAACAACAGTTAAAATCCCTGCCCATTATCTACATATATTCATTTAAATGAGACAGTAAAGTAAATACATTTTTTTAAAAAAATCATCTAAGTTAGGACCGGACAAATTGACCAAAACAGCATTTCTGTTACAAATTACCCCATTAACAATTAAAAATCTAGTAAAGAATCTGACTTAATATCCTCTTGAATGAACAAAATACTGGATTTAATAAAAATAGACACTCCTTTAGTTTTACTTTGAGAAGTGAAGTGAAATTGCAAACTCTTCCACGATCCAAAAAACCTATTTTGATCTCCCGCCTTGATATGTGTCTCCTGGGCAAAAATTGTATCAGGTTGAAATTGATTGATGATTTTAAAAGTCTTTTTACATTTGATAGGATGATTCCAACCACGTACATTCTAACTTATTACATTAATCTGTTTAGATTCCATACTATAATTTTATTCTACTTTACACATGTGCCGAGCACAGACCAATACGGGATGATCAAAAATGGTGGCGATGGAGAATACAACCACACAGAAAACACACATGCTCCGGAACCAACCAATGGGAAAAAAAAAACCCTAATTCTAACCCCATCCCACTCCCCCCACAGCCCAGAAAAAGCAGGCATCCTATGATAGGAAACACAGCCAAGACTGCTCTGTCTATCCAAAAGATTAAAAAAGTTTCTCTATCCCTCCCCCGTTAAAAAAATGGAACCCACTGACCTTGTAAGAGGAACGACAAAGTCTCAGCAAAGGAAAATGTTTACATTCCAGCATCTACAAACTTTCCCATGTTTATATTTAATCTTTTTTTAAACAGAGGAAACCAAAAAATTGTTATCTCTTAGAAAGTGAAAAACAGTTCCATCTTAACATTAACATTAAATCCCCTAAAAAAGCTTTAAATTCAGTTATAAGATGCAATAATATTCATTATATAAAAAATGCTAATATATTGAACAGAATTTTAAAAATAAGCAGTTATTAAAATGTGAAACATATTACCTAGAGAAACCAAGCATAGTGTTTAATAACAGAATAACTGATCAACACAATCTTTAAAACTAAATATTATACAAATAATTTAAACCTCCACTAAGTATATATAAGAAAAGGAAATATCCCCATTAGTAGGAAAAACTACCAGTTAGTTAATTAAAAAAAAAACACAAAAAGTATCAAACCAGATATTAGGTTAAAGGACTAAGTCCTTTTATGTGCTTTTTCTTCGTCGAATGTCCAAATAACCATTTAAACAGTCATACTTGAACCATAAATCTTCTTACCGAAAAAAACAATGATCTGCAGTAATAAACAAGTCCCCTAATCTTCTTTTAATAATCTCTCAATGAAGTGTCCAAGTAGCCTTCATAAATCTTCTTTCCGAAATGCTATTATGCAGATAATGTGCCAGACAGTTCAATCGGCAGTCGCAGCAGGTATAGTTTAAACAAATGCCAGTGCAACTTTAGGATCACAAAATGTACGAGGAGGAGAATTAGGAGGAAGAACTTTAATCCTCATTGGATTACGCAAGGAAGGAAACAATTTCTTATCATATCCCTGTTTCATTACCAGAGTAAATTTTAATCTTTGTTCCATTACCTCCTTAGAAAAATCTTCATAAAAACCGAGCTCAGATGTCTCAAATCTAAAAACTCTGTTTTCTTGCCTGTCACATTATTTGACCTTCAATCTTAAAATATTGAGAACAAACCAGAACAGCCCTTGGTTTATTTGGATCTTGAGATCTCGAAGTGTTCTGTGTGTTTTTTCTGTAGTTGGCGGCTGTGATAATATAGAAGGAAATAAGGTATGAAAAAGCTTACCAATGTAAGCAGTTAAATCTCCATTTTCAACTCCTTCTTGCAGCCCAACAATTTGTATATTCCTTCGGCGAGACCTAGTTTCCAGGTCTATAATCTTATTTCGATATCTTTCCAAACGAGTTTTACTTCATTTTACTTCCAAGCAATTTTTGCTTAATTATCTTCAATTCCTCTTTGTGTGTAGTGACTTGTGCTTCCAGATCCTTAAGTTTTCCCAGAAATGACATCATTTCATTACTATTCTTTTCAAGTTAGTCTTTAAGTGAACTGTTTCCAAGCCATATCTTCAGCCCACAATGGCATTTCATCAGATCCTTCCTGTTGCATCTTTCCTTTCCCGTTGCCTTTATCACTAGGTTCAGACAAGTACTTCCCACTCCTCAAAGACACATTGTTCCCCTTCAAGAATCTGCAAATGAAGATATTAAATTCGGTTTAAACTAGGGGGAAAGGGACAAAAGTAGGAGCAGCTCAGAAACTGATGTTACTCCATTCACAGACAAGCGCAGCCTCCAGGAGCTATTCAAATCTTGATTGACTTGATTGCACAATCCATCTGCCAAAACTACTTGAGCCAAAGCTTCAAAGCTCCAGTTCTTCACTGGCCACACTCCACCCCAGTCAATATTAAACTCCAGTCCCATTGAAGGTGAATATGCAGTAGAAGAAACTCCTCCCATGCCCAGAACTGGATGCGGTGAGCAGCAGCAATAATTGTAGAGTTCAGCACTGATAGTCACTCTCAAAATAGCTTTAGCAACAGTGATGGACAAATATCCAGCATGCAGCTTATTGAAACTTTCTCCCCTGTGTGAACCCGGTAGTGTGTCACAAGTGTAAAATGCTGTGAGATTTCATTGCTAATGTAATGGTCTCTCTGTTATGTTTCACTGCAGAGCTAATGGTTTCTCTGCAGCAGCGATGTTTAGCTTATGACTGGAAATAACAGGGTTTTGGAATGCCTAGCTATCCAATGAGAGAGATATTGTTCTTTCCTGTGAGTCTGGAAGGTAGATTTTCATGGTCTTTTGCCAGGGAGAGATGAGAAGACACGAATGGAGAGAAAGGGCAATTTATTGTTTCCTTTACTAATCCTATACTCAAAGTAAGAATTCAATAGCTCAATAGTTTAATCGCATATTGTGTAGCACTTGTTATTTTTGGGGTACTGATTTGTAACAGGGGACACATCATGCAACATTCACACAAACAAGATTTCTTAGGTTTGGCCAAGCTCAGGGGCTATCACCCCCTATATTAAGTTGCTAGCTGAAGCAAGAGTTACATAAGGTTAAATGACCTGAGTGAATCGCTCCCCACATTCACAGAAGGTGAATGGCCTCTCCCCACTGTGAACTCAATGATACACATTTGGTTGATTTTGCTGACAGAATTACTTCCCAAAGTCTCAGCAGCTGATCAGCCTCTCTCCTGTGTGAACTTGCCTGTGTGTCTGTAGATGAGATGACTGAGTCAATCCCTTCCCACACACTGAGCAGGTAAACGGCCTCTCCCAGTGTGAACTCGCTGATGTACCTTCAGTTTAGATGAGCAAGTGAATCCCTACCCACAGTCTGAGCAGGTAAACGGCCTCTCCCAGTGTGAACTCGCTGATGTACCTTCAGTTGGGATGAACAAGTGAATCCCTTCCCACAGTCTGAGCAGGTGAACGGCCTCCCCCAGTGTGAACTCGCTGATGTACCTTCAGTTTCGATGAGCAAGTGAATCCCTTCCCACAGTCTGAGCAGGTGAACGGCCGCTCGCCAGTGTGAATTGACTGGTGTCTCAGTAGGTGAGATGATTTAATGAATCCCTTCCCACAGACTGAGCAGGTGAATGGCCTCTCCCCAGTGTGAACTCGCTGATGTACCTTCAGTTCAGATGACTGAGAGAATCCCTTCCCACACACTGAGCAGGTGAACGGCCTCTCCCCAGTGTGAACTCGCTGATGTACGTTCAGGTCGGATGGGCAAGTGAATCCCTTCCCACAGTCTGAGCAGGCGAACGGCCGCTCACCAGTATGAACTGACTGGTGTCTCAGTAGGTGAGATGATTTAATGAATCCCTTCCCACAGTCAGAGCAGGTGAACGGCCTCTCCCCATTGTGAACTCGCTGATGTACCCTCAGGTCGGATGAGCAAGTGAATCGCTTCCCACAGTCTGAGCAAGTGAACGGCCGCTCGCCAGTGTGAACTGACTGGTGGCTCAGTAGGTGAGATGATTTAGTGAATCCCTTCCCACACACTGAGCAGGTGAATGGCCTCTCTCCAGTGTGAACTCGCTGATGTACTTTCAGTTGAGATGACTGTGTGAATCCCTTCCCACAGTCCGAGCAGGTGAACGGCCTCTCCCCAGTGTGAACTCGCTGATGTACCTTCAGTTGGGATGAAGAAGTGAATCCCTTCCCACAGTCTGAGCAGGTGAACGGCTTCTCCCCAGTGTGAACTCTCTGATGTTCCTTCAATTTAGATGAGCAAGTGAATCCCTTCCCACAGTCTGAGCAGGTGAATGGCCTCTCTCCAGTGTGAACTCGCTGATGTACCTTCAGTTGGGATGACTGAGTGAATCCCTTCCCAGGCACTGAGCAGGTGAATGTCCTCTCCTCAGTGTGAACTTGCTGATGTACCTTCAGTTGAGATGAGTAAGTGAATCCCCTCCCACAGACTGAGCAGGTGAACGGCCGCTCGCCAGTATGAACTGACTGGTGTCTCAGTACGTGAGATGATTTAGTGAATCCCTTCCCACAGTCTGAGCAGGTGAATGGCCTCTCCCCAGTGTGAACTCGCCGATGTACCTTCAGTTCAGATGACTGAGTGAACCCCTTCCCACACACTGAGCAGGTGAATGGCCTCTCCCCAGTGTGAACTCGCTGATGTATCTTCAGTTTAGATGAGCAAGTGAATCCCTTCCCACAGTCTGAGCAGGTGAACGGCCTCGTCCCGGTGTGAACAGACCTGTGCAACTGTAGGTGAGATGATTTAATGAATCCCTTCCCACATTCTGAGCAGGTGAACGGCCACTCCCCAGTGTGAACTCTCTGATGTTCCTTCAGTTTAGATGACTGAGTGAATCCCTTCCCACAGTCTGAGCAGGCGAACGGCCACTCGCCAGTGTGAACTCTCTGATGTTCCTTCAGTTTAGATGACTGAGTGAATCCCTTCCCACAGTCTGAGCAGGCGAACGGCCACTCCCCAGTGTGAACTCTCTGATGTTCCTTCAGTTTAGATGACTGAGTGAATCCCTTCCCACAGTCTGAGCAGGCGAACGGCCACTCGCCAGTGTGAACTGACTGGTGGCTAAGTAGGTGAGATGATTTAGTGAATCCCTTCCCACACACTGAGCAGGTGAATGGCCTCTGTCCAGTGTGAACACGCTGATGTATCTTCAGTTGGGACGAAGAAGTGAATCCCTTCCCACAGTCTGAGCAGGTGAACGGCCGCTCCCCAGTGTGAACAGACCTGTGCAGCTGTAGGTGGGATGGTCGAGTGAATCCCTTCCCACAGTCTGAGCATGTGAATGGCCTCTCTCCAGTATGAGCTCGCTGATGTCCCTTCAATTCAGATGAGCAAGTGAATCCCTTCCCACAGTCTAGGCAGGTGAACGGCCTCTCCCCAGTGTGAACTCTCTGATGTTCCTTTAGTTTAGATGAGCAAGTGAATCCCTTCCCACAGTCTGAGCAGGAGAATGGCCTCTCCCCGGTGTGAACTCGCTGATGTACCATCAGTTAGGACAAAGAAGTGAATCCCTTCCCACAGTCTGAGCAGGTGAACGGCCTCTCTCCAGTGTGAACTCGCTGATGTACCTTCAGATGGGACGAAGAACTGAATCCCTTCCCACAGTCTGAGCAGGTGAAAGGCCTCTCTCCAGTGTGAACTCTCTGATGTTCCTTCAGGTTAGATGAGCAAGTGAATCCCTTCCCACAGTCTGAGCAGGTGAATGGCCTCTCTCTAGTGTGAACTGACTGGTGTGCCATTCGGTTAGATGATCGAGTGATTCATTCCCCACAAACTCAGCAAATGACCAGCCTCTGCCCAGTGGGATAACTGACTAGATCCCTTCTCACACTTACAACAGGTGAATGGCCTTGTCCGGTGTGAACTTGCTGATGTACCTTCAGTTGAAATGACCGAGTGAATCCGTTCCCACTGTCTGTGCAGATGAATGCATTCCCCCCGTGTAAAATGACCGGCACGCCAGTTGTTCTGATGATCGAGTGAATCCCTTGCTCCTCTTCCTAAATATCTGGACAGAGACAGCAAAACTGGCGTGTTGTGTTCGAGATTCCCATAGACAAATTCCTTGTCATATTTAACCTGTAAAAAGATTTACAAAATCGATCAATGGGTGTGGGACAACATTTCAGATGAGATCACTTGAGTTGGCAAGGTGTGAGCTGACATCACACTGTTACAGTAAAGTTCAATCCAAGTTGGAGAGAGAAATCATCTTCAAACTGGGCACAGAGCTGGTATCTGGAATGACCATCAAACTCTCTGATGCTCTTCCAGAATCTATAACATAGGGGCAGTTCTGCCATTTCCAACCTGTGATCTGGCTCAGTTGTCTCTCTCCATTGGTTTTATTCCCTGTTCCCAATGAGCCGCATCGGTGCTCATTGCCTGGTCCCACAGGAACTGAAACACTCTCTACGCACCCACCATTTTCTGTGTAAAAAAACTTACCCCTGACATCCCCTCGGTATCTACTTCAAAGCACCTTAAAACTATGCCCCCTTGTGTTAGCCATTTCAGCCCTGGGAAAGAAACCTCTGACTATCCACACGATCAATGCCCCTCATCATCTTATCCACCTAAAAAATGTCTCTAAACATAAACAAGGAAATTATACATTGCTTTGAGGATTTATTAGAAGTCTACAAAACTATGAGGAAAACGATAGGTTAAATGCCAGCAGCTCTTTCCACTGAGGTTGGGTGGGATGACAACCAGAGTTCATGGGTCAGTGGGGAAGGTGAAAATTTGACAGGAATATGTGGAAAAGCCCTTCACTGAAATGGTTGCGAGAGTATGGAATGCGATGCCAGCACAAGTGATGAATGTGAGCTCGGTTTCACCATTTAAAAGAGGTTTGGATGGGAGCCTGGATGGTAGGGGTATGGAGGGCAATGGTCCCGGTGCAGGTAGATGTATTAGACAGCTTAAATGTTTTTTTGGCATTGACTATATGGGCCAAATAGCCTGTTTCTGTGCTGAACTTTTCCATGTTTCTGTGATGGAGAAGCAGGGCTAACTTGCTTCAAAGGGAAAACAAGTTGGAGTGACAATGGAACAGCAATGGCTGAAGTTTCTGGCAGCAACTCGGGAGTTGAATGATCGATACTTACGAAAGAAGTGGAAGCATTGGAAAGGCAGGAGGACACAACAATGGCTGAAATGAGAAGCCAACCAGAAGGCAAACAAAAGAGCAAAAACTATTGGGAAGCTTTTAGGAACCAACAGAAGACGACTAAAAAAAATGTCAGATGAGCTCAGGAATTGGAATGATGATTAATGAGTCATCGTTAATGAGTCTTGGCAGCACCCAACAGTCTGAGGCATTTAGAGGAACAAAATATCCGGGGCCTCAATATCTCTTGAGAACCAAGGTTCCCTGCACCAGTTACCTTTCAGCTTTTATTTTGACAGGCACATAAAAACCCCACACCCTTAAAATTTCACTTCTGAAGGCCTCCCACTTACAACTACTCCTTTGCCAGAACACAGGCTGTCCCAAACCACACTTGTCAGATCCTTTCTGATACCATCAAAATTGACCTTTCCCCAGTTTAGATTCTCAACCCATGGTCCAGAACTCTTTTTCCATATTTACTTTCAATTTCATGGCATTATGATCACTAATTCCTGTTAACAGCCCTGGGTCATTTCCTAACAGCTTATTGCACAATTTACGTCAGGAATTCTACGTCCTGATTAAGGGCACATTTGACAAACTCTGCCCCTTCTAGTCCTTTCACAGTATGGGAATCCCAGTCAATATCTGGGAAGTTAAAATCACCAACTGAATCAACCTTTGTTTCTTGGCATGGTCTGTGATCTCTCTACAAATTTGTTGCTCTAAATCTCTCAGACTGTTGGGTGTAACCAAGTCCCAGTAATGGCTACAATATCATATTTCCCTGTCCTGAGCTCATCTGGCTTTCCTACGATGCTTCTTGCATTGTGATATACACAGCTCAGCACATTCATCGCACCATGCTCAACCATTTGATTGCTGACTCTGTCTTTGGTCTGAACAACATCTGACTGGTGTCAAGAAAACAACCTCTCAATCATTGTCACAAACCCAAAGGAGCTAATTGTGGATGACAAAAGGAATGGGGACAGGCTAACCCCTATTGGCATCAATGGATCTGGGGTTGAGAGGGTCACCAAGGATCTGACATGGTCTGTATATACTAGCTGTGTTGTGATAAAAATACAACAGTACCTCTTTCACCTCAGACGGTTGAAGTTTGGGATGGGGACCCAAATCCTTAGACCTTTCTACAGGAACACAAATGAGAGCATCCTGACTGGCTGAATGACTGCCTGGTCAACTGCACTTTCTTTAATTGCAAGAACCTACAGAGAGGGGTGCGCATAGCCTAGCACATCTCTAGATGTGAACTTCCCACTATTCAGGACATTTGCAGAGTCAGGTGTGTTAAAAGGGCCCGAAGGATAATGAGGACCCAATTCACCACAAGCACAAACTGATCCTGCTGCTACCATCCCGGAAACGGTACCACAATAAAAGGACCAACGGGCTCCGGGAGAACGTCTTCCACCAGGACATCAGACTGATTAATTGATTTCTATGTCATATTGACTGCCCTATCTACATACTATTTGTTATATATTACTATAAATGACACATTTAGACAGAGACGTAAATTGAAGATTTTTACTACTCATGTAGATGCAGAATGTATGTAATAAATTCAATTCAATTAACCCTCTCCACTATCTGTTCTGTCATTCTGGTTACCGTTCCCCCGACAACTTACTTTAATCACATCACCCCTCCCCCCACACTATCATTAGAAAGCCTTACCACGAGGATATTCATTCCTTCTTGTTCTGTTCCCCTAACTAACGAATCCCATATCACCCCTTTGACTTTCCTCTGCTACTAATCCCCAACAGTTTCTAAAGTGGTCCACCTGTTGTTGTGTGGGATGGTCACAGGAGTATTATGTGAGGGATGTTTAACCTCATCCCTTTCCTCACTTTCACCCAGTTTCTGGTGTCCTGTACCTTGGGTATAACTCACCTCACTTCATGTCATAGCTATCACCCCCTCTAACTCCTGGATGATCCAGAATTCATCCATTTCAAGTTCCAACTCCTTAAAGTGCATGGTTACAAGCTGCAGCAGGATGCACATCTTGTAGGTGAGGGCATCAAGGACACTGGAGGACTCCCCACCTTCCCACCAATGTCCCCTCTAACTTGTAATGACCAGTGGACACATAAATCTCATAATGTGCATTTTTTTAACCCAGTGACAACATGTGCACAGTGCACATGTAGAGAGGTATTCATTTTAACAGCTTGCAAAGCATTGTCCATAAACACTTTGATCTCTGAGTTAGATCAAGTTCATCTGCACTCTCACACAACCTATGTAGTAGACTTGTAACGGGTATTGAAAACTTTTCTCACCAGGGCTTTTGCACTTTGTCCATATGCGATTTGCTTGCTAAATTACACTTTAAAATGTCAGATTTCCAAATATCACTACACTTCTTCGCACTTGTAAATTCTCCAGCAACTACTGCATCGCCACAATAACTACAGGTAACATGGGTATTTCCCCTGAGCACTCCTGAGGAATTGAGGATATATAACAAAATCATTTTGATCCTTTGTAACCTCTGGCTAAAAGAATAATTGGGACTGAATAGGAATTTTTGAACTTAAGAGAACTCTGTCTTCAGCGGTTAACTAAGGCAGACACATTCCCATTTTCTCTCTGGCTTACAGAGAGACACACTGAGAGCTGATAACATTATACATTATACCCTCGTTAGTTGATACATTGTACCCTTATTTGAGTAAAGGGAGGAGGACTCACTGAAAAGGACAGGAATGAACATCTGTCTGTAACTAAGTCAGGGCCTTGCAAAGGGAATAACTGATAAGGACAGAACAGCACGTGCATCTGCAATTAAAACCTTCATTTAATGAACTCTCTTATCTAAGTAATTAAGTTTTGCACCAACAGACTTGATGAGCATACCAGTTCAAATAACATCTTGCAAATAGTAATGTATGGGGCTTAGTATGTATAAATACACGACTGTAACCTGACTGCTTACGTGCCTTCCCTTTGACAACTGGGACTCCAACTCCTACAGGAGAATGCGCAATAAACTGTGGTGATGATAGCTGGTCTCTCATGTTTTATTCAGATTCAACTTTAACATTTGGTGTCACGAACAGGATCCCAATATAGGGAGTGCCAAGCAGACGGGCTGAGTAAGTGGCTGGACCACTCTGGGGACTGCGGAGACTGACCGGGCGCCCAATAGGTATTTTGTCATTCTCCGTTAGTTCCTTTCGAGGTACGGTCCCTCGCCCAAGCTGATCGCATACCTTGACGGGATCGGGAAAGAATCTGTTGGGAGACTTGTATAAGGTGGGCAAAATTTTACTGAGGAGGCAGATGGGCCGGGTAAATTTTAGTAAGTGGGCAGGAGGTGGTCCCAGGTAAATTTATCAATTTAACAGGAGGTGCCAGCCATGTAAATTTATCTGCTTGTTAATTGAACAGAAGGCTTTGTGCTGGGTAAAGAACATGGGTCAATTGCAGTCGAGTGATATGGGTGGGACAACAGCAGCCCAACACAATATGTGTGAGAGTTTTCCAGACAAGGGAAAAGATTTGCGAATGTTGAGTGCAGCACTGAATAAGAAATTGGGGAACAAAATCTGGCAACCGGGGGGGGGGGGGGAGCCTGGGATATTACCTCGTGAGAACAAGCAGTAAATTTGATATGGAAAAAGAACTGTGGAAAGAAGTGGAAATTACTGAAAAGGGAATGGAAGGATAAGGCAGATGAAAAGTGGAACAGTACATTATTAGCAAGTTTGAGGAATAATGCATGTGACAAAGGGATCGAGGTATGCACTGCAGAAGGAACACCAAAGGTTGGGAGAGGCTGAAAGTGGAGCATGAATGGGTGGATGGGCACCTAAAACGAGAGTAGGGAAAACAACGTAAGCAAATCAAGGCCGGCCTACATAGGAACATCAGTATGAAGTTCTAACTGATAAGTGAAACAAGGGATACCAAACATATGACTGGCATACCGACCCTGTTTGAGGACAGTGACTTCGATGCTGAGTGCATAATGCGACTCCGCAAGATTTATTCGCTCTGCTGCATGATTCTCTCAGCTGATGAGGGGCGGAAACGGAAGGCAGAACTGAGATACCAAAGCTACCTGGAGTTACAGTTGGGAAACCATAATGAGAATGAACAGACAGACCGGATTATTCAACCCTTGGAATGGGCTCTCCAGCAACCTGCATACATCACTAAAGTACATCAAAGCAAACCTAAGCCTGCAGAATCTATGACCCTCCAGGGTGCTCAACTGAGGAAAGCCAATATTATGTACCCCTCGAGGGACAGAAGTTCCCAGTCACGGTGATTGGAGAGGTTAAAGGAAAAGAGGTCAGCGCATTACTGCCTGAAGTTCCGGATTTCCTTTGGCGACAGACAGAACTGATGCTTCCCTATATCACTGTCTGGGTTTGCCCTGGGTGAAAGCCAAAGAGCCCAGAGTTCAATTCAGAAGCTTCAAAGAACATCTAAACAAGTCTGATGCATTTTGGAAACAAGTCCTGTGGACTGATGAAGTTAAAATAGAACTCTTTAATGGCAATGAGCAAAGATATCTTTGGGGAAAAAAGGGTGCAGAATTTCATGAGAAGAATACCTCTCCAACTGTTAAGCACGGGGGTGGATCGATCATGCTTTTAGCTTGTGTTGCAGCCAGTGACACAGGGAACATTTCCTGGTAGAGGAAAGAATTTATTCAATTAAATACCAGCAAATTCTGGAAGCAAACATCAAACTGTCTGTAAAAAAGCCAAAGATGAAAAGAGGATGGCTTCTACAACAGGATAATGATCCTACACATAACTCAAAATCCACAATGGACGACCTCAAGAGGTGCAAGCTGAAGGTTTTGCCAAGGCCCTCACAGTTCCCCAACCTAAACATCATTGAGAATCGGGGGATAGACCTCAAAAGAGCAGTGCATGCAAGATGGCTCAAGAGTCTCACAGAACTAGAAGCCTTTTACAAGGAAGAATGGGCGAAACTCCCCCAAACAAGAATTGAAAGACCATTAGCTGGCTACAAAAAGCATTTACAAGCTGTGATACTGGCCAAAGGGGGTGTTACTAGGTGTTGACCATGCAGGGTGCCCAAACTTTTGCTTCAGGCCCTTTGCCTTTTTTGTTATTTTGGAACTTAAAAGATGGAAATTAAAAAAAAAAATTCCTTGCTTAAAATGTGTGATCTTTAACTTACATCTTTTGGAAATCAGTTCAACTTTTACTCGTTTAACAGTAACAGAAATTTTGACCGGGGTAACCAAGCTTTTGCATGCCATTGTAATTGAGCAGGCCTCTTTTGAATCAGCTGTCTCTGCCCAGAAGGCTGAGCTGTTTGCTCTGACTCCTGCCTGTGTCCTAGCAACAGACTGAAGTGTGGACTTTTACATGGACTCCCGTTAGGAACTGACTACGGGGCTTTAGGGGTTCCTGACATCCTCTGGCCACCCCATTAGTAATGCTACCTTTGTAAACAACTACAGCTACCTCGAGTTTTCACTATTATTAAATGTGCAGCCCATACTGGGGAGTTTGATGAGATGTTCCAGGGTAATGTTCGGGCTGATGCAGCGGCCAAACAGACAGCCTTGAATCCCACACTTTTAGTCCCCTGGGGAACCCAGCAAGCTCCTATTAGTCAAAATCTAAGCACGGGTATGCCAGACATGGGGGAAATACGTAACTAACAGGGGGACCCCCCTGAAGGAGAGCGCAAACTATGGTCCCAAATGGGTTTCCACCTGGAACCTCAGACCAATTTATGGGTGACCCCTGCGGGACAGCTCCGTGTTCCCTCTGTGTTCGTACCTATTTTGATAGATTATGTACATAATTGTACACGCTTGTGCAAGGAGGGAATGGTTAATACATTCTTACAATCTTGACTTCCAGAGAGCAGCTGAAAAACCAGCCAAAGCATGCTTAAATTGTAAAAAAAAACAGATGCTGGAAAGGGGATGCCTTGTGGTTCGGGAACTACCCCCTTGCCTGGTGGACCTTTTCCTTGCTTGTAACTTCAGTTTATAGAATCACCTGAGTACATTGTTATAGGTGTTGCTCAGTGATAGTAGATGCATTTAGCAGATGGATTGAAGCTGTTCCTACAACTAATGATACCACTATGACTGTTGTGAACATATTGCTAAAAGAAATAACTCCTCGCTATTGTTATATACTTGTGCCATGACAGTGGTACCCTTGTCACGTGACTGGGGTTGAAGCTATACTGGAGGTAATGGTCTTGTGACGGTGGAGTGATGTCATTTTCCCGCCAGTAGAGATCATGTGACAGGTTTTTTTATTAACAGGTTATAAAAGGAAGACCCCACCCTGTGAGGAGGGGCAGTTCGTGGCTGGATTTGCCAAGTTGACTTCATGCCACTGCGTGATTTAATGTGATGACACAGTTTAGTTGAAGGATGAAGTTTTTATCTAATGCCTAAAGTTTAAAAGGTCATTGCCAGCTGTTTCTTTACAATACTACTAGTTGAGAATCAGTGGAGAGTGAGGATCGGAGTTCAGGAGTTAAAGATCGAGGAGAATCTATTTCGACGGTGAAACAGGTTCGACCTTATTTAATCCTTATTTGGAAGGAATTCGTTGACTGTTCTCGTGTTAATCTCTGCGAGATAGCAGAAGATTGTGATAAAGGAAAGGTCAGTGCCTTTAAGCCGTTTCATTTCGTAAACTCTTTGTGGGAAAAGTTTGAAGTCGGGGATCGAAGCAGAACAACGTGAAAGAGAATTTAAATCGTCTTATAAAGTCTCTCCTTTTAATTGGACTGTGAGCATTTCTGAACTTTTGGCAATACTACTTTAAAGAACTGTTCTTGCAACATCGCTTTAAGAACTGCTGCCGCTCAGCAGCTGTTTCCGGTTACGTTAGTGTTTGTTTACTTTTGGGGGGTTTGTTTACAGTGTTTAATAAAAGTGTTGTTTGTTATATAATCCGTTGCCTAACTCATATATTTATTGTTGCCTGAATACGTAACATAAATATGGGGGCTGCGTCCGAATTGGATCGTTTGAGTTTAGATGGTTGCTAACTTTTGAATCGGTGTTTTGGAAAAGGAGAATACTAGATTCTTTTGTTTGATTGGCTTGTGAGTGGTATTCGGCAACAATGAATATTGATGAGTTTCTGGTTTCGCCAGTCGCGGGGTTCTTAGTGAAGGCAAAAAAAAACTGAGGTCTCTGAGATAGCTCGTAGATTGCAACTTAAAAGTATTTTGACGACTACATCTATGGCTGTCATACAGAGAAAAATCGCGTCACACTATGTGGATTCGGGTGTTTTTGATGTATCTATTTTAGAGTCGTTTCCAATAAGTGCTCTGGAGATGCAGTTACAAATCGAACAAATGATGTTAGAGCGTTGTAAATTAGAGGCTGAACAAAAGCAGAGAGCATTTGCATATGCAATGGAGGAATTAAGGTCTGGGAAACAGTCTTCTGCTTCTAGAAAACCATTTGTTGCTAGTCAAGAAATTAAATTGGTCCCTCCATTTAGTGAAACAGAAGTGGAAAGATATTTTCAACATTTTGAAACTATTGCTCGGATGTCAGAGTGGCCGAAAGATAAACGGTCAGTGTTGTTACAGAGTGTAATTAAAGGCAAAGCACAACAAGTTTACACAGCTTTAACTGCTGCACAAGAACTTGATTATGATATTGTGAAAATGCATATTCTAAAAGCATATGAATTAGTCCCAGAAGCTTATAGGGAAAGATTCAGAACTCTGAAAAAGTCTGGGGATAAAACCTATGTGGAATTTGCCTATGATAAAGCTATGTGTTTTGAGAGATGGGTTTCTTCTATAAATGTAAATGGGGACTATGATAAATTGAGAGAGCTGTTTTTAATGGAGGAATTTAAAAGAAGCATTCCCGTTGAAGTAAGGACCTACTTAAATGAGAGGGATACTGATAAATTGCAAGACTGTACTAGATTAGCTGATGAGTATGTTTTAATCCATACGAATAAATTTCCTCAGGGCTTAATTTTTAAAAGGAAAAATAACATGGAGACTCAAGGTAAATCAGAAATTAAATCAGAAGTTAATGAGAAAGGTAAGGAGGAAGGAAAACCAGTTTGTTTCTGGAACACCAGAAAGTCAGTTTGGTTTTATTTGTAACTAGTGTAAGAAGCCTGGCCATGTCATAGCTAACTGTTTCAGCTTGAAAAAGAAAGAGAAGGAAGCAGTTCCAGATGCTTGTGTGCAACATACTGAAGCACCTGTAAAGTTACAGGGTTTGATAAACACAAATGAGGTTTTGTTACAGGCTGACCAAGTTAGGAAGGGATATGATCATTTTATAACTGAAGCTTTTGTATCTTTGAAAGAAGGATCTACTCTGGTGCCAATAAGAATCCTTAGGGATACTGGAGCTTCTCAATCACTGATGTTAGACAATGTGTTTAAGTTTAAAGAGTCTGATACTGGTGAGGTAAATTACATAAGAGGTGTTGGGAGTGATTTTATGCCTGTACATTTACATAAAGTAAATTTAAAGTCAGGGTTTGTTACAGGATTTGTTAAAGTACGATTACAGCATAGCTTACCTGTGAAGGGTATTTCTTTATTGTTAGGTAATGACTTGGCAGGTGGACAAGTTTTTCCTGAAGTGCATTTGACAATGGAGTCAGAGGAACCAGAGTTGAATTCCAACACAGATTCTTCCTGTATTGTGACTAGAGCTATGGCTAAAAAGATTGACGTGCAAAATGAGGTTGTTACTCAGGACTGTTCAACTTAGGATTCGAGTTTTGCGGATGTGTCAGAGACTTCCTTATCTTCGTTGATTGATTAAGATTCTTGGGGGAAGTCTGACTATGAAGATTTATCTCTGTCTCGGAAGGAGATGATAGCAGAGCAGAATAGAGACTCTGAGATTATAAAATTAAGAGAGCAGGCTTTACTAGGTAGTGAAATTGAGAAGGTGCCATTAGGATATTACTTGGAAAAAGGGGGGTTGATGAGGAAGTGGAGATCGCCTACAATTCCTGCAAGTGAGGATTGGAATGTTGTTTACCAGGTAGTTGTACCGAAAGATTTTTGAAATGAGATTTTGACTTCAGCTCATAGTGTGCCTTTAGGTGGACATCAAGGGGTAAGGAAAGCTGTGGACAACATTTTAAAACATTTTTACTGGCCTGGTCTAAGAAAAGATGTGGCGATGTTTTGCAAAATGTGCCATACTTGTCAAATTGTGGGTAAACCAAATCAGGTTACACCAGTAGCTCCATTACAACCTATTCCAGCACTTGGTGGACCATTTTCTTAAGTTATTATAGATTGTGTTGGTCCATTACCAAAGACAAAAACTGGTTATCAGTATTTGTTGACTATTATGTGTACTTTGTCTAGGTTTCCAGAGGCAGTACCACTTAGCCAATATAAGCCACTTAGCCAGTACCACTTAGCCACTTAGCCAGTACCACTTAAGTTAGTACCACTTACCAATATAAAAGCTAAAACAATGACAAATTGAAAAATATAAATTATAAGAATTATAAAATTCTTCACTTATTTTGGATTACCTAAGGAGATACAAACTCATCAAGTTTGTTTACTTTTGGGGGGTTTGTTTTCAGTGTTTAATAAAAGTTTTGTTTGTTATATAATCCCTTGCTGAACTCATATATATATTGTTGCCTGAATACGTAACACTATGGACTTTCAGAAATGATAAGTTCGGACAATGGGCCAAAATAAATGAGGAAATCTGTAAAGAACTTGCTATAAAACAGCAGTTCCACTGCACCCATCATCTGAATGCAGCGACATTGGAACGAACCAATGGTACTTTGAAAGATAAGTTGGCAAAACTTACACAAGAAACTGGATTGACCTGATTGAAGGTTTTACCCTTAGTCCTATTCCAGATGAGAATCACGCCATCAAGTTAGACAGGGCTATCACTGGCAGAAATTATCTACGGGCAGCCCTTGAGAACCCCATGGGGACCCCGACCTTGTCTTCCGTCCCTCCCTGAGCGCTTACCTGCAACATTGGATATTCATACCTTGGGGGAGGAGATGGGAAAATACTTATGGAAATTAACTAACACTCTCCAAAGCTTGCATTCACAGGTACGACAAGCCTATCGAGAGGATGAACCCCAAACTACAGGTGACTACTCCACCATCCAGCCTAGAGAATTGTCCTGCTCAAGAACTGGGATGATAAGAAGTTGGGACCGAGGAGGAGAGGACTGTACCAAGTGCTACTGACAACACCTCCTGCAGTGATGGTGGAAGGGCAGCTCCGGCGGATACATCGAACGGACTGTAAACAAGTTACTGGCAGAACTGATAAGACTGAATAATGTACTGGTTAATGCTGATTTTAATGACTCTAAGGGAACCTGCCCCTGTCTTGGGAGGCCCCCAGTTTAACAGTTTCCTGTCCCTCTACCACACCTATGGTAAGCAAGTTGAGCGGGGAGCATGTTGGGAATGTGCCAGAATTCTCCAACAGGGTAAGACTATGTCAGTGGTGCCCCTGAATACTAGCGCAGTCAATTCAGTTCTGGTGTTTTCTGATAGCCGTAATGGTAGCATTGTCAATTGCACCATATCCAGGTCTGGAAGGCGAGACTGGGGATGGTGTTGCTTTGAGTGTTGGAGTCGTAGACCTCCTCCACAAGACCCCTCCAAGCTATGGCCGGGGGTAGGAGTTACGTCTCCAGCAGTGGCTAGTGTTAAGTGCTCGAGACACATGACAGTGGTACCCTTGTCACATGACTGGGGTTTAAGCTATACTGGACTTGAGGTATGGTCTTGTGATGGTGGAATGACATAATTTTCCCGCCAGTAGAGATCATGTGACAGGTTTTTTTTTTTTTTACAGGTTATAAAAGGAAGACCCCACCCTGTGAGGAGGGGCAGTTCGTGGCTGGATTTGCCAAGTTGACTTCATGCCACTGCGTGTTTTAGGTGATGACGCAGTTTAGTTGAAGGATGAAGCTTTTATCTAATGCCTAAAGTTTAAAAGGTCATTGCCAACAGGTTCTTTATGATTCTGCTAGAGACAGTGGAGAGTGAAGATCGAAGTTCGAGAGTTAAAGGTCGAGGAGAATCGCTTTCTACGGTGAAACGGGTTTCAACGTTTGTTTGATCCTTATACGGAAGGATTTTGTTGACTATCTTCGTGTTAATCCCTGGGTTTTACCAGAAAGGATTGAAGGTAGTGAAGAAGGAAAGGTCGGTGCCTTTAAGCCGTTTCGTTTCGTAAATTCTTCATGGGAAGTTCGACGTCGGGGATCGAAGCCAAACGACGTGAAAGAGAATTTAAATCGTCTTATAAAGTCTCTCCTTTTAAATGGACTGTGAGCATATCGAACTTTTGGCAATACCACTTTAAAGAACTGTTTTTGCAATATCACTTTAAGAACTGTTTGGGCTGCCGCACAGCAGCTGTTTCCGGTTACGGTAGTGTTTGTTTACTTTTGGGGGGGTTTGTTTTCTGTGCTTAATAAACGTGTTGTTTGTTATAAGAAACCCTTGCCGAACTCATATATTTATTGTTGCCTGAATACGTAACACTAGTACAACTTGCTGGTGTAACCAGAATGAGAGTTCACCCTATCAAGTGGGAAGTAGTAACTGTACCAAGAGTCAAACTAATGATACCCCTGAACCACTAAATGGAACTTATTGGCTTTGTGGAAATAGGGCCTACCCCTGGCTGCCGGGAGAAAGAACAGGGCAGCGGCATGGAACCACACCCAAATTCGCCAAACAGTGCGACAGAATCGGGTGGTCCATGACTTTATATTAGCAGAAAAAGGAGGGACCTGTGCTATCACAGGTAATAAATGCTGTACTTAAATCCATGATAGATCTTCCAATATTACTGACTTGTCTAAACACATAACCCAAGAGATTCAGAAAATTCAAGATGTTGGCAGTAAGCTACATAATTTTGGGACCAGTAAGGCAGGGGGGTGGCCCTGGCCCTTCAACATATTCAAGGGCTTCTGGAGGTTGTTTTTGCATTTCGGAAGTCTGATTGTATTAATTTTGATTATTGTCTGTGTCCTACAGTGCCTTTGGCCATGTTTTGTATCATGTTGTAGAAGCAGAACCCCATAACCATATGCCCTCTGCTTTGCTTTTACTTTGGCTTTGACTTCTCTTGTCAGCCACTGACGCATCCTTTTTCCATTCAAAAATGTCTTCTTCTTTGCAAAATATCTGTCTTGCACCTTCCTCACTTCTCGCATAAACTCCCGCCACTGCTACTCTGCCGTCCTTCCCGCTAGTGTCTCTTTCCAGTCAACCTTGGCCAGTTCCTGTCCAATGCCACTGTAATTTCCTTTACTCCACTGAAATACCGACACATCGGATTTTGGCTTCTCTTTCTCAAATTTCACAGTGAACTCAATCATGTTGTTATCACTACCTTCACTTCCATCTCTCAAATCACCTCTGGTTCATTACACAATACCCAATCCGGTACAGCCGATTTCCTGTTGTAATTTGCAGTCCACATCACTGCAGCTGTTTAGAGGCCTGTAGATAACTGCCATCATGGTCCTTTTACCCCTGCGATTTCTTAGCTCAACCCATAAAGATTTCAGAAATGTCACTCCACTCTTCAAGAAGGGAGAGAGGCAGAAGAAAGGAAACAATAGGCTACTTAGTCTGAGAGTGGTATGAAAGATGTTGGAGTCGATTGTTAAGGATGTGAGTTTGGGAGACTTGGAGGCACAAGATAAAATAGGCTGGACTGAACATTGTTTCTGCAAGGGAAAATCTTGCCTGATGAATTTGTTGGAATGCTTTGAGAAATAATAAGCAGAGTAGACAAAGGAGAATTGGTTGATGTTGTGTACTTGGATTTTCAGACCTTTGACAAGGTGCCACACATGAGGCTCCTTAACAAGTTCTGAGCCTGGTTGGGCAGCGATGAGGAAGGATCTGATTTCAAGTTTGTATAAATCGAAAGGCGATTGCAGTGGGAAAGGGCCGGGACCCACCCAGACGGCTGGACAGTCTGGGCCAGGAATGTAGGATCAGTTAGTTCAAGTTCCCCAAGCAGTGAGAGTGGATGTCGGTAACGAGGATCTGTTTACGTGTATGGGTGTGGGGTAAATGGTGGGAAAGTTGTGGGGTTACTGGCAGGGTGGAGGGAGGTTGGGGATGTGGGTTATCGGACACAGTGTGACCCGGGAGGAAGAGTCCTAGGGCAGATCATGTTGTGAGCAAAGGAGGATCAGGTCCATTGCATCAGACAGCTTTCAGGAAGCAACAAATATCTCTTTATATTACTCACAGTCTAATCTTTCTACTACCATTGTGTTTGTCACAGAGCCCAGAGTCTGGGAACAGCTCGATGGTAGGAAGCAGATGGTGATGATGGGAGGCTGTTTATTGGAGTCAAGGCCCGTGCCTCCTGGAGCTCCCCAGGGTGACACCCATTGCTACTTGTCATCTATGTCAATAATCTGGTTGAGAATGTACAGGGTATGGGTAGTGAGTCTGCAGCAGGTAATTGTAAACAATTACCTCCTTTTGCAGGATAGTAAATATAAACACCCCTCTTTCCCTCTCCACACTCAGAACCGACCAAAAGCTACTTCAGAAGATACAAGTTCTTCAAATGAGCAAACACTGAGGGAATGTGAGAGACTTTAAAGAGCTGGGATACTGATAGCACATTACCAGACCTGGAATGATTGCAACTGGTCTGATAGTATTTCTGGTCACATTCAGCTCACTCCAACTATTCCCTACCTTCCTTTTATAAGTATGTAATGTCTAAAGGACCAGTGTTTGAGTAAATGAGACTCACCAGACTTGCTCCTGACTGAATCAATGGAAATCCTGAGTCAGAAGGGTTTCTCTCCAGTCAGTGCTCTCAGTCCTCGGGCTGGTTCACTTGCTGCTGTTCCCTCATTTTCAGTCGTGGTTTGCTTCCAGTTGTGGGTTTTTCTTCCAATAAATCTCTCACCGCAGGTCTAACTTTAACATGAAAGATAATGAAGCATGTTAACAATACAAAGGACAACAAAATATTTCTGCTCACTGAACACTAAATATTGAAGACAAATATAATGAACTCAGTGAACAAATTTGTAATTGTCCCTGACACGTCACAAAACCTGATGTGGGATAGGAAGGAGTCATCGTTCTGTCATGGTAAGATGTAAGATGCAGGAACAGAATTAGGTGATTCCATCCATCAAGTCTGCTCCACCACTCAACCATGGCTGAGATTTATTCCAACACCATATCCCTGACTTCCAGCTGTAACCCTGAAGCTACTTAGCAATCATGAGTATATTAATCTCTGCCATAAATATACCCAAATGGCAGCCTCAACCAACCTCTGCGGCAACAAATTCCACAGTTCACTCATCTTTTGGATGAAGAAATTTTTCTCAACTCAATTTTAAAGGTAATCATCTTTATTCTGAGCCTGTGCTGTCAGGTCACAGATTCTCTGTCTAATGGAAACATCCTCTCCATGTCCACTGTATCCAGGCTTTCCAGCATTCGGTAGGTTTACTTAACCATACATCCCTCCACCAACCCCACCGTTCCTCTGAACCCCATTGAGCACAGGTCCACAACCATCAAATGCTCCTCAAACATAAAGCCGATCATCCCTGAGATTATTCAGGTGAAACTTGTTAGTAACAACTGCACTGAACACATTCCCAAGTATAACAGACCATCAGGAAATTTAAACCATTCCCGAGTGAATGGAATAAAAAGAAACCGGAATCACCAGAATCGCTCAAAAGGTAAGGAACTGCTGTGGGGAGAGCAACAAATTTAACGATTCAGGTTCACAATCTTTTGTCAGAATGGATTCAGAACTTTTTATTTTTAGTGCAGATTTCCAGCAACATGAGTTTCTGTTTGATTCCTACTGTCTGACAGGTAACAGCGAGGAGGAATTCCGAAACACAGTTCGAACACTGAACCCCCCAGGTCTATTTCTACTGGTTCAAACACAGATCAGCTCATTTACTCACAGCCTGTCCTTGTGAGGGATGGAATACAAACTCATTCTCTCCTCAGATTAGCAGCATTGCTTCCAAAGGAACTCCAGAAGCAAACATTTGATCCCAGACCAGAAATACTCGCTCAACACCTCATGAACCCGGGCAGCTTGATCTCTGGGTCCATTTTACTTGGATCTAAACAGGGGTGCAGAGCACCTCCGGAGCTCACCGGAGCACCACTCCAGCACCTCTGTAAAAAACACTAGATCCCAGACCAGAAATACTCGCTCAACACCTCATAAACCGGGGCAGCTTGATCCCCGGGTCCAGTTTACTTGGATCTAAACAGGGGTGCAGAGCACCTCCGGACCTCACCGGAGCACCACTCCAGCACCTCTGTAAAAAACACTAGATCCCAGACCAGAAATACTCGCTCAACAGCTCATAAACCCGGGCAGCTTGATCCCCGGGTCCATGTTACTTGGATCTAAACAGGGGTGCAGAGCACCTCCGGACCTCACCGGAGCACCACTCCAGCACTTCCGTTAGAAAATAAGTAAAAAAAATAAACAAGCAGGGAATTTAACAGCGGCCGCATATTAAATAGAGGGAATTTTAAGGAAACTGGGGTTAGGGAGAGGGGTTGGTGGCTGGTGAGGAAAATACTACCAATAACATTAAGATAAGATATTTGATAGCTTTTGGTGAACTCCTGGAGCTGTGACTGTGGTGGTCCGTGGATTACTCACTAATACAAAAGTAAATTTTTCTCACTAACAACCTTATGGCTTCTAAGCAAACAACCTTATTTCACTTGGTTGATCATTATATTTTATGATAATTAGTGAATGCAACTGTGCAATATTTGATTTATTATTAAATTGTTATATGCTTTATTGTACCAGTTACATACTGAAATGCAGTGATTGGTTATAAGCATGTTAATGTTTTATTTATCACTGTATTTCTGTGGAGCTCTGGAAATCATATATATTTCTTTCACCTTGGTTTAGTGTTTGACATTATAAAAAGCTCTATTCATATACACACACACACACACACACACAAGCACCCCCCCCCCCCCAATTTGTGTAACTGCTCATCACATGAATGGGACAGGGAAGTTGCCCAGTATTTGAAATGAGCAGGTACACAAATTGGGTGTGACATAGAGGGGTGACTGACAGGTTCGTGGCCTAAGGTGGAACGAGTCGATTTTAGAAAACCTTGCAATTTTCAATTATCTGAAACAGAAATATGGCAAAAGTGATTAATTTCAAACTTTCATAATCACTCAAATAGTTGAACATCACATACATGTACCGAGATCTATATAACTTTAGACCTCCTAACATAGGCCATAAACTTATCAATCACCCCTCGTACAGCTCCGGCAGCTTTCCACACGCACACACACACACATACACACATACATATACACACCCCCAATTTGGGTACCTGCTCATCAAATGAATGGGACAAGGAAGTTGCCCAGTACACGAAAGGAGCAGGTACACAAATTGGGTGTGACATACTAGGGGTGACTGATAAGTTCATGGCCTAAGATGAAAGGAGTCAATTTTACAAAACCTAGCAATTTTCAGTTATCTGCAACGGAAACAGCACAAAACTGATTAACTTCAAACTTTCTGCAAAATGACTCAAAGAGTGCAGGTACCAAGAGCTGTATAACATTAGGCCACGAACTTATCAATCACCCCTCGTACAGCTCTGGTAGCTAAAAGACTGGCACTGCACCCCTGCTCCAGCCGTCCAGCAGAGCTCGGGCCCGGCCCTTTCCCAATGCAACCGGCCCGGATTTACACAAACCCGCCGGGATCAAACTCCACTCACCCCCGCTCGAGTCGGTGAACCGCCAACGACAGCTGCTTTCGGCAGTGCGCATGCGTTTATCAGGATGTTCTCCGCAGCACCACCAGCGGTCGGAGGTACACATGACCACCAGTGGTCGGAGGTCCATACAGCGCCCCCAGTGCCCGGAGGCGTGTGGGACAACGGAGAGGCAAATCACAAACGTGACAAAGTCTGCACATGCAGGAAATCCAGCTCAGCACAAACAAAAGGCTGGTGGAACTCAGCAGACCCGGCAGCATCGATCGAAAAGGGTCGACAGTCGACGTTTCCAGCTGAACCCTCCTTCAAGATTGAGATGGAATGGGGGAAATATCTAAATAAAATCGGGGCGGGCGAGAAAATGCCTGCCGGGATGGTGATAGGTTGAAGCCAGGTGGATGGGAAAGCTCAAGAGCTGAAGAAAATAGAATCCAGAGGGAAGTGATAAGCACGTGAGAGGACGTGAAAAATCAGAGAGGAAGAGGGGGAGTGTTCACTGGAAGGAGAAATTGATATTCATGCCATCAGGTTAGGGGGAGGAGCTACCCAGACGGAATATAAGGTGCAGATCCTGGACCCTGAGGGTGGCCTTAACTTGGCACAAGAGGAGGCGATGGGTTGACACGTCGGAACGGGAATGGGAATGGGAATCAGAATGAAAATGTTTGGACACTGGGAAGTCCCGCCGGGAGCGGATAGTTCAAAGGTCAGTTTATTATCAAAGCAGGTATCCATAAACAACTCTTGTGTTTTTTTTTCTCCAGAGAACCACAAAACAAAGAAAGAGCATGAAAGTCTTTCAGAGAGAAAAATCAAACTCCCACCCCACCCCCCACATCAACAAGAACGGCATCCCGATCATCAACCCCCAAAACCCACCCCTCCCGCACAAAACGGAACAATAACATCGATCCGCCCCCCAAAAAAACAACCCTACCCCGCACAACTGCGGAGGAGCTGGTGTCACCAGTGTAGAGGCGGCCGCATCGGGAGCAGCGGACACAATAGGCGTTCCCGGAAAATTCACAGGTGAAGTGTCGCCTCACCTGGAAAGATGTTTGTACAACGGAGAGAGATCGGCCGTCCGGCCCTTTCACTGTGACACCCCGAGCTCCATATCAAATCTGTCCAAACGAATCTGGGCGAACTTTAATGACCAATAAATATAATTCCTCTCAGTGATCAGCTGTCTGAGTGATTCCCTGACTCTGAGAGGAAGGGGTGTCTATGGTCCACAGTGTCAGGATGTTGAGTTTACCAGGGACAAAGACTGCAGGGACGAGAGGTTTTCTGTTGACTAATACACTGTGTGTGGACCCCGCTGGCAATTCTGGTGTTGTGACCCGAATCGAGACAAACACCACGCTGCCCACTCCACCAACAACACGGCACAGCCGGACACATATCAGGGGACTTTACATCTCACAACACTGGATTCAGTGATGAAACCCGAGATTAATGTTGTTGTCCCACTGGAATGATCAGAAACGTCCATTCAGGTGTTTTAATTACAAGCGCTCCCACACAGGTGACGTCACACACGCGAATTCACGCGCCTGACGTCACACATGGGCTGCCCTCATGTGCGTGGTGTCTTACATCACCGACACGCTGGTGAGCTCGAGCTTTATCGGTTTAACGGCTGAGCCACCAATCGCGTGACCGTCCCCACCCCGACCGCTGTAAACCAAAGCTTCAGGGGCTGCGCTACTCCCATTGATGCGAAGCAATGTCAATCACTGGTTACAACCAGTAATGGAGGCAGACAAGCCAAGTGGACATTGCCTCGCGGAAACTTTCCCACTAAAGTGTCAATCTCCCGTCAGGGCGGAACAAATCCCAAAGTAAATGTCCGCTTTCTGATTTATTTCCATTTCCGTCCAAGGGAAGTTGCGGAGTTTGTGAAGCATCTCCTGAGGCCGGAGTCTGATGTATCACTGAGAGGTAGGAGGAAACCGCTCGGCCCATCGGCGATTCCGGGAGAGAGGAGGATGATTTTACTGAAAGGATGAAGATGGTGTGAGGGGGGCGGACAGGATGTTTGTCCCGGTGGGGACAGGAGGGGCTCATCTCTGGAAATGACTGAAACCCATGGTGGTGGCGAGCAGAGGGATTCACCACATTGGGGGGCAAACACCGGCACACTGTTACCCTGCAATTGGAGCCAATGGTCCGCGCAAAGTGACAATTATTTGGGTTTTGTTGAGACTGTACCTGGAATATGGTGTAAAATCCCGCTCCCAATACTAACACGGGTTATACAGACGAAAGAACAAACTGCCGGAGGAACTCAGTGGGTCAGGCAGCATCTGTGGAGGGAAATGGACCGTCAACATTTTGGGCTGAGACCCTCCCTCTGGACTGAGAGTGGACGGGAAATAGTCAGAGAAAGGAGGTGAGGGGTGGGGATGGGGCAAGAGCTGGGGAGTGAGAGGTGGATCCAGGTGAGGGGCGAGGTGGGAAGTTGGAAATAGTGACGGGGGTGGGAGATGAGTGGTTGGGGCAACACGGGGCTGCAGAAGATGGAAATTAATTCCGTAGAGGATTAACAAAGAGGTTAGAGAGTATTTGTGATAGAGAGTGCAATGAAGATTCACCAGACTGATCCCTGGAGTAGTGGGGTCATCATATGGAGAAAGATCAAATGCGATAACCCTTTCACTTAAGACTGAGAGGTGAACATATTGATATGCACAACATCATTACCAGTTGAACCAGGGATCCCAGTCTCTGAAAAAGGGGATGGACTGTCCCGGACTGAGATGAGGGGAAATGTCTCCACTCTGAGGGTGGGGAATGTCCCTAAAAACACACGACAGAGGGCAGTGAAGACTCGGTGATCGTCCTCACATAAAACAGAGGCCGGCAGAAATGTGCAGACCAAAGGGATCGAGGAAATGAGCATTGTGCAGAAACAGGTGAGATGAGAGAGCAGCCGCCATTTTGTTGATGGTTAGAGGGGCTGAATGGCCTCCTCTTGCTGTCTCTCACTTGATGTTTCAGTGTTCCTGTCCAGTGAGGCCGGAGGAATATGAATAGAAATTAGTGTTTATAAACATGGACTGATTTACATGAATCCTCCACATTTCTGGTTTGGTTATTGTTATGAGTTAGGTTCTACCGCTGCCGCAGAGACAACAAATTTCATGACATATGCTGGTGCAATTAAACTTGATTCTGATATTGATATGGGAGACCCATCACCGGTCACCTGATCCCAGTTACCGTAATGTGAGATTGAAGCATTTTCTATTTATTGGTATTCCTCAGAAAAGGCAATAGTTAAGTTTCCTTCTGTGGTTCCAAAGCAGAAGCTCTGTCTGTCTAATATTTCCACACAATTAAAATGGGGATATTGTTTATTATCATCGTGTACTGAGCTACAGTGAAAATCTTGCCTGATGTACCATCCACACAGATCAATACATTACGACAGTACATTGAGTTGATATACGACAAGACAATAACTGTAACAAAGCATTATGGCTGCAGAGAAAGTGCAGTGCAGATAGACATCTGGTGCAGGGTCACGTCGAGTTACATTGTGAGGCCGAGTTCATTTTATCATTCATTTGGCTTATAACCGCAGACAGGAAGCCGACCTTGAGCCAGGTGGTACGCGCGTTAAGGCTTTTGTATCGCTTACTTGAAGGGAGAGCGGTTTTGCAGCAAGAATGTCCAGGTTGTGAGGAGCTTTGAGTACATCGCCTGCTTTTCCGAGGCAGGGGAAGTGTAGGAAGAGTCCATGGAGTGGAGGCTTGTTTCTCTGATGTTCTCGGCTCTCCTAAGTTCTCTGCAGTTCCTTGCGGTCATGGGCAGAGCAGTAGCCATACGAAGGCGTGACGTATCGACAAGAAGCTCACAGACCTCGGCCTTCACCCTGTCTTGTGCAGCTGGATCCTGGACTTCCTGTCAGATCGCGAGAATGGGCTCCCTCACCTCTGTCTCTCTGACCGTCAGCACACATACCCCATAGGGGTGTCTCCTTGCCCCTTCCTTTACTCTCTGTGCACCCACGACTTGTGTCGCCACTCACAGCTCAAATCTGTGAATTCAATTTGTTGACGACATTACATTGATTGGCCTAATCTCAAATAATAATTTTCAATCAATCTCCTGACAAGACTTGGTCCAAACAAACTTGTCACCCTTCTTCAGGAGATTAGTCAGCGGAAGAGCGATGCCAGCAAAGCTCTTACAAAGTTCTTACAATAATATCCAACCATTCCCAGAAACCTTCCAAGAGCCTTGTTACCAGTCGGAATAGAAACTTCAGAAAATTACCTGGACTTTTGCCTGAACAGAAGCCAACTTGACTTGACCTACAACATAGCCATCATAGGTCACAGTGGCATGGCCAAGTTCACTCTTAGCTAAGTTAACTGTAAGGCTGGCCTGGGAAAGCCTGTCAAACAGCTTTTCTACTGCAGAGATATGCTCTTCCCAAGTGTCACTCCCAGTGACTACGTCAGTAGAACAGGTATCTGTGTGTTCCAACTCTCGAATTACAGAATCAATCATTCTCTGGAATGTTCCTGGGGCATTTTTCATTCCAAACAGCAAAACATTGTATTCGTACAACCCAGATGGTGTCACAAACACAGAAATTTCTCTACCTCCGTCCGTCAACGGAACACATCGATAATCTCTCAACAGATCAATCTTTGTTAGAAATATAGCTTTTCCAACCTTGCGATGCAATCATTCAACTGAGGGATAGGATAGACATCTGTTATTGTTACTGCATTTACCTTTCCATAATCAGTGCAAAATCTAGCAGTGTTATGCATATATAGTTTTAAATATATATGTCCCAAACTTAGGCGGTAAATGATACAGTCTTACGCTGGTGTGGTAAGGATATTCAGTTCAGTTCACAGGATTGAAGTGAGTGAGAAATTTGGCATTCAAGTAAACAGGTGTCGATGTTCTCCGAATCTTCCAATTTAGTCAAATGCGACCAACTAAAGAGCTTCATCTTCAAGTGAAATCTACCAACCCAGGCAAAGGTTTTCAGCAGATTTCACAGGGTTGCTCTCACATGCACTAATAGTCACAGACCGATTCATCATAACCGATCCTCAACCCCACACGCGAGGGCATTTAAAACTTCAGTGACAACTCTTCCCACTAGCCTTTGTGTGTCTGCCTGTCCTATGAAACAAACAGCAACGCTCCTTTAAATACCATTGTGCTGAACACCAGCTGTCCATCATGCAGGCCCTCCGCTCTATCTGTCTCTGTAACAAGCTGCTTGTGCTTGTCTCTCTCTCTCTCTCTCTTTTACAGACATGGTTCTTAGAGGCACAGTCCATAATCACAGGCCTAATAATACCATTGTTCAGCATATATTCAATTTCTTGCTCAGCCAATTTACACTTTTCTACATTCATGCAATATGTGTGTTGTTTAATTGGGTTGGATTGACCAATATCTACGTCATATACTGTGACCGTAGTTTGCTTGGGAACGATAGGAAATAAATCTTTATACTTCAGAATTAATTCCTTCAGCAGTTGTTGTTGCTTTGGCTGCAGATGAGCCAATTTGTTATCAATGATTTCTTGAACAACCGAGTTCATTAGCTTAACTGGGACAGTGTTTGGCTTGTGAAAAGTCTCGGACGAGTCAACTGTTTCATTCTCAGGGTTGCCAGGTTCATATGTTTTGACAACACTCACAGATGGTGCCTGCTTGTCAACATAAGGGTTTATCTTATTGATGTGTACTACCTGTGTTAATTTACATTGGTCTGGTCTTTTAATAACATAATTCACATAGTTAACGAGAGATTATTTCTTGCGGTCCATTGAGTTTCGCCTTAAGTGGATTCACCCACATTGGAAATAAAGCAAGCACCTTATCCCCCACCTGGTATTTTCTTTCACAAGCCCGCTAATCAAACCAAAACTTCATTGTGTTTTGAGAAATCTTTAAATTTTGTCTTGCTAGACTACAGGACTGGTGTAGTTTGATTTTGAATTTCAAAACATAGTCTGACAGGTTAACATGTACATCTCCATCAATCCACTGTTCCTGTAACAAGGTCAAAGGTCCCTCACTCTCTGACCAAATACAAGTTCAAATAGACTAAAGCCCAGTGATTCCTGTACTAACTCTCTTTCTGCAAACAAAAGCAAATGTATTCCTTCATCGCAGTCTTTTCCATTTTCAACACAGTATGTCTTAATCATTGTTTTGAGGGTAGAATGAAATCCTTCTAAACCCCTTGTGATTCTGGATGGTACACAGACGATGTAATTCGTTTAGCTCCCAGTTCACAAACTACCTGCTGGAATAATCCAGATGTAAAATTACTTCCTTGATCAGATTGGATTTCTTTGGGCAAACCAAATAAAGTAAAAAACTTGGTAAGAGCCTTTGTCACAGTTTGAGCTTTAATATTCCTGAGAGGTAGTGCCTCTGGGAATCTGGATGAGGTACTCATAATAGTTAGCAAATACCGATGGCTTCCTTTAGTCTTTGGCAATAGGCCAAAACAACCCACTATAACTTTGGAAAAGGGTTCACCGAATGCAGGTATAGGCTGGAGTGGGCCCATTGGTATGACCTGATCAGGTTTACCCACAACTTGACAAGTGTGACAGGTTCTGCAAAAGATCACAACATCTTTCCTCAAATTAGGCCAGTAAAATTCCTTCATAATCCTTTTTACAGTATAATTCACTCCAAAATGGCCACCAAAGTACATACTGTGGGCCAAAGTTAAATTTTCAGTCCTGTAAACTTTAGGAACTAAAACTTGGTGAACAATTGGCCATTCCTCACTCGCAGGTATAGCAGGCGGCATCCACTTCCTCATTAACACTCCATCCTTGAGATAATACCCTACTGGCACTTTCTTAATCTCATCATCAGAAAGAGCTGTTTCTTTTAAAGCTTCAATCTCAGGGTCCCGGTTCTGTTCTGCTATAAACTCCTTCCTAGACAGGGATAAATCTTTCTCATCAGACTGTCTACATGAATACTGTTTAAACACTGAAGGCAGAAAAGTCCCTGACAAGTCAGCATAATCTGAATCCCGATTTTGGCTATCATGGGTATCAGAATCATGCTGCACAGAACTGTCTGCGTCGGCAGACTTTTTAGCCATACTGTGAGTTACTGCGCAGGAAGGATAAATGTTAAAATCCATCTGTGGGTCGACAGAGGTTGGCTTAGTTGTCAACTGCACTGTAGGAACAACTTTACCATCTGCCAGGTCATTCTCTAACAGCAAAGTAACATCTTCCACCAGTAAACTGGAGCATAATCTGATCTTAGCAGGTCCCGAAATCAACCCTGACTGTAAAGGTCCCTTGTGCAATGGCACAGAAACCACGCCGCCCCCAAAGCCTTTAATAAGATTTACCTCACCAGTGTCAGTCTCATCACCAAACTTTAGAACGCTGTCTCATATAAGTGACGGAGAAGCCACAGCATCTTGAAGAATTTTCACTGGTACCTTCGCAGACCCTTCCTTTACTAATACAAACCCATCAGATATATAATAATCAAATCCCTTCTTAAGTCAGTCAGACCTCTCAGTCCTTAACTGAGTCTCAACAGAATGTTCAGAACCCTGTGGGGTTATCGGTGCTTCAACATACTGAACACAGGCATTCGGGACTGGTTCCTTTTTCTTTTTCTTCTTCAGATGTCTTGCTAGACTATAGGACTGCTGTAGTTTGTTTTTGAACTTCAAAACATAGTCTCACAAGTTAACATGTACATCCCCATCAATCCACTGTTCCTGTAACAAGGTCAAAGCTCCCTCACTCTCTGACCAAATGCAAGTTCAAATTGAACAATTGGTCATCATATGAGCAGCTTTCTTACAATAGTAACAAGTAAGACCAGAATATTTCTCCTTCAGCTGCTTCCCTTCATCCTTACTCGTGTCACTAGTCCCAGCTTTAATTTCTGGTTTACCCTGGTGATCCCTGCTACTCTTTTGGAAACTCGTATTCTGGGTAACTTTAACATTATGAGTTAAAGCAAACTCATCTGCTGATCTAGCAGACTCCTGCAAAGTGGCAGCATCCTTTTCATCTAAATATGCCTTTATGTCATCAGAAACGCATCTTTCAAATTGTTCAATTAAAACCAACTCTTTCAAGCTGTTAAGATCATCACTTATATTCTTATATGTGCACCAGTGGTCAAAACACACATACTTCTCATAAGCAAATTCCATATAAGTCTGCCTCACAGATTTCAAAATGTCTAAACTTTTGCCTGTATGCTTCAGGGACCAACCCATAAGCTTAGAGCACACCCTGTTTCACTATGTCAAAATCAGCTGCTTCATCAACTGTCAAAACAGAATATGCTTGCTGAGCCTTCCCCTTAATTACACTTTGTAAGAGAATATGCCAGTCCTCTTTTGGCCACTTTAAACTCTGAGCAACCTTCTCAAACAGCTGAAAGTATTCATCAAACTCTGCCTCGTAAAAAGGAGGTACCAATTTAACTAACACACACAAAATGCTGGAGGAACACAGCAGTCCAGGCAGCATCTATAGGGAGAACCACTGTCGAACCACTTTCCTCATGTTTGTTCTACCAATTTAACTTACTGACTGGCCTCAAACTTATCACCAGAGTCTAATGCCAGACCCCTTTGCTGCAATCTCTCTATATTTTCCAGCTCTAACACCCTCTGTCTTTCTGCTTCCTCCCTCTGTTTTTCTGCCTCTCTAGCCTCAAACTGCCTCTGCCTTTCTGCAGCCTCCATCTTTAATTTTTCTATCTTGTACTGGACCTCCAGCTCGCTAAGATTGCTTTCAGAAAACACCTCCAACTCCTCCACTTTAAACACACCCTCAGATAAATAATGTTCTGCTATTATCCTCTTCATATGTGCTCTCTTCATTGTCAATTTCACCTTTTACCAATACTCAACAACTCAATCCTACTGGCATCCTCTAATGCCTCAGAGGTTGAGGCTTCCGGAAATCTATCAACATCTATTGATGCTGATATTCCACACACAAATAAATCAAAAGGGATTTCCCCAATGAAATCAATAATTAATCAATCAATATGCTCCCAAATCTGTTCATATCCAGGACACACCCCCAATTTTGTTATGAATCGTAACGCTTTAGAAACGAACCAGCAGCAATAGACGACACCTGAAGACTGTTTTTGATGATAAAAGGATCTTTATTAGAATCTAGTTATAATACAGTAACTTAAGCAAGAAAATCAGAAGTTATGTGTATATATGTGTGTAAATATAACTTCCAAACTATTAAGCTTGGGGGAAACAAGGCTTCAAGTCTTGATGTGTTAGAGTATGAAAGTTCAGTATAACCACAGAATAGGTGATGAGAGAGATATTTGTAATCCAGGGTAAATGGTGAGAGAAGGCAATTATGTCGAATTCCACAGGCTCCACTGTGGTAAAACGAGACAACAGTCGCTGTAGATTTTATGCTTCATTGTTCCAAATCCACATACAAATTATCACTGAAAGTCACTTGTCACAAGGGGTATCATCTTCAAGTGAATTATCACATCAAACCCAGACAAGGGTTAACACATAAGTGGTCTTCACAGGATACGCCAAATCCGATCCACACCTATGGATCAAACGAGGTGATAACCACACATTCGATATATGGTGAATCGATAATTAACCCACCCTTGTGGTCACAGGAAAGTTCCAAACAGTGACCCTCAGCCACTAGTTCCCCGGTTCCGATCCTTCCACTTTTCCTCCTTCCTCTCCGTCTGAGTGTCTCTGTCCTCAGTTAAAACTAAACAAGCTGTGAGCAAATTAAACAACCTGCAAGTCAGACTGACTCACCATCCTAATTTCTGTCTCTCTCTCTTAAAATGACAGTCCACAGCAAGCAAAACCTAGGGATTCATAATAACGACCACTCCCCATTGTGAACTGACTGGTGTGCCAGTAGTTGGGATGACTGAGTGAATCCTTTCCCAAATTATGAACAGATGAACGGCTTCTCCCCGGTGTGAACTTGCTGATGTCTCTGTAGGGTGGAAGAGCGAGTGAATCTCTTCCCGCATTCTGAGCAGGTAAACGGCTTCTCCCCAGTGTGAACTCGCTGATGAGTCTGTAGGTTGGATGACTGAGTGAATCTCTTCCCACAGACTGAGCAGGTGAACGGCCTCTCTCCAGTGTGAACTCGCTGGTGACTCTGTAGTGTGGATGACTTAGTGAATCCCTTCCCACAGAATGAACAAGTGAACGGCTTCTCCCTAATGTGAACTCGTTGGTGACTCTGTAGTTCGGATGACCGAGTGAATCTCTTCCCACAGACTGAGCAGATGAACGGCCTCTCCCCAGTGTGAACTCGCTGATGACTCAGTACGGTGGATGAATGAGTGAATCTCTTCCCACAGTCTGAGCAGGCGAATGGCCTCTCTCCAGTGTGAACTCGCTGATGACTCAGTAGGTTGGATAACTGAGTGAATCCCTTCCCACATTCTGAGCAGGTGAATGGCCTCTCCCCAGTGTGAACTCGCTGATGTCTCTGTAGGCTGGATGAATCAATGAATCCCTTCCCACATTCTGAGCAGATGAATGGCTTCTCCCCGGTGTGAACTCGCTGATGACTCTGTAGGGTGGATGAATCAATGAATCCCTTCCCACATTCTGAGCAGGTGAACGGCCTCTCCCCAGTGTGAACTCGCTGATGACTCAGTAGGGTGGATGACTGTGTGAATCTCTTCCCACAGATTGTGCAGGTGAACGGCCTCACACTAGTGTGAACTCGCTGATGTCTCTGTAGGGTGGATGACTGAGTGAATCTCTTCCCACATTCTGAGCAGGTGAACGGCTTCTCCCCAGTGTGAACTCGCTGATGTCTATGTAGGCTGGATGAATCAGTGAATCCCTTCCCACATTCTGAGCAGATGAACGGCTTCTCCCCAGTGTGAACTCGCTGATGTCTCTGTAGGCTGGATGAATGAATGAATCTCTTCCCACAATCTGAGCAGGTGAACGGCTTATCCCCTGTGTGAACTCGCTGATGAGCCATTAGGTTAGATGACTGAGTGGATCCTTTCCCAGAAGTTCAGCAGATGACCAGCCTCTGCCTGGTGTGTTATGAACTGACTGGTGTGTGCACAGGTGGGAAGACTGACTGAATCCCTTCCCACACACGGAACAGGTGAATGGCCTTACCCAGTGTGAACTTGCTGATGTACCTTCAATCGAGATAACCGAGTCAATCCGTTCCCACTGTCTGAGCAGGTGAACAGACTTTCCCCTGCGTAAAATGACAGACATGCCAGTTGGCCAAAGGACCGAGTGAATCCCTCCCCACAGTCTGTGAAGGACAGATGGTCTATTGAATCTCTTGCTCCACTTCTTAAGTATCTAGTCAGAGACAGCAAAACTGGTGTGCCGTGTTTGAGAGTCTTGGAGATAAATTCCTTCTCATTCTCAACCTGTAACAAGATTTACAAAATCCATCAATGGGTGTAGGACAACATTTCAGATGAGATCACTTGAGTTGCCAAGGTTTGAACTGGTATCACACTGTTACAGTGAGGTTCAACCCAAGTTGGAGAGAGAAATTATCTCCTGACTGGGCACAGTGCTGGTATCTGGAATGACCATCAATTTCCTCATGCTCTTGTGTCTCTATAGGAATGGGCACTTCTGCCATCTCCAATTTGTACCTTGGCTCAGTTTGACTCTATGCATTGGTATTATTCCCGGTTCCTGCTGAGCAGCATTGGTGCCTGGCCCCACAGTAACTGAAACAGTCTCATGCAAATAGTCTTTCTTGATGTGCAACTGGGATTTTCCTTAACTTAACGTGCCACAGTTTTAATGCCATATATAAAAAAAAATTCCTGCTGAGATGAATGGTTGGTCTTCACAGCTGTTAAAAGGATTTAGAATGAATTTTTGTATTATTTCAGGTTCTTGTTACAGTAATAGAAAATTACAACACAGAAACAGGCCCTTTTGGCCATCTAGTTAGTGCTGAACTACTTCAACTGCACACTCCCATACCCTTACCATTTAGGTACCTATACAAAGATCTTAAAAGCTGAAATTGCACCACTTGTGCTGGCTGCTCATTCCACACCCAGATGACCGTCTGTGTGAAGAAGTTTCCCCTCATGTTTCCCTTAACGTTTCACCTTTCACCCTTAACCCATGGTCGCTGGTTGTAGTCCCACACCATCTCAGTGGTAAAAGCCAGCTTGCATTTACCCGAGCTATGCCCCTCTATCACAATCAAATCTCCCCTCAGTCTTTTATGTTCCAAGGAATAAAATCCTGACCTGTACAATCTTCCCTTATAACCCAAGTGCTCCAGACCTGGCAACATCCTTGTGAATTTTCAATGAACTCTTTCAACCTCTTTTACATCTTTCATGTAGGTAGGTGACCAAAACTGCACACAATACTCCAAATTAGGCCTCACCAATGTCATGTACAAAGTCAACATATCATCCATCTCCTGTACTCAGTACTTTGGTTTATTAAGGCCAATGTGACGAAATCTTTCTTTCCGTCCCTATCAAACTGTGACACCACTTGCAGTGAATTCCCAGTGAATCTGTATTCCCAGATCCCTTTCTTCAACAGTGTTCCTCAGTGCCCTCCCATTCACTGTGTAAGACCTAGGTCCTACCAAAATGCAACTTGTCTCAATTAAATTCCATTTTGCATTACATAACCCATTTTTCCAGCGGGTCCAGATCACACTGCAAGCCGTGAGAGTCTTCCTTGCTGTTCACTACACCCCAATCTTGGTTTCATCCACTGAGTTGCTGATCCAGCGAACCATGTTAACATCCAGATTACTGATATAGATGACAAACACCAACAGATCCAGCAGTGATCCCTGTGGCACACCACTATGCGCAGGCCTCCGGTCAGTGAGGCAACCATCTGCTACCACACTCTGGCTTTTCCCAATTTACTCATCCAATTTACTATCTCATCCTGAATGCTGAGTGACTGAACCTTCTTGACCAACATCCCATATGAGACTTCGTCAAGTGCCTTGCTGAAGTCCACGTAGATATCCTCTGCCTTATCTTCATCCACTTTCCTGATAACTTCTTCGAGAGACTCTGTAAGATCGGTTAGACAGGACCAAGCCATGCTGCCTATCCTGAATCAGTCCACATTGATCCAAATACTTGTATATCCAGCTCCTATATGTTTTGGTCATGTTCTGTACTGAAACATTTTTGGAAGTTTATTTTCTCTACAATTTCTAAAGTTTTAAAAATTAATTTACAACCTAATAAATTGACTGTTTTATTTGGCATAATCCCTCAATATTTTCATGGTATTTCTCCATCAGACCAACATGTAATTGCATTTGTCACATTATCGGCCAGAAGGGCTATTTTGTTGAAATGGAAAGATGCTTCTGCTCCTACGTTGATACAATGGTTTTCTCAGGTGATGTTATGTCTTAGTTTGGCGAAAATCAGAAGTCAAACTTTTGATTCTCAATTTGATTTTGAGAAAAGGTGGAGTTCATTTGCCCACCTCTATCATCTGATTTGAGTTAATTAATATGGTTTCATTCTGATTTTTCTTTAAATGGATTTGAGTTAGTGGATTGATGTTTATTTTTTATGCAAGCGTGTATGATGTATAGCTCCGGGGTTCTGCTGCTAATGCTTTTTTTTGTTTTTTTCTTTCAGGGTTTTTTTTAGTTAACAGGGTATTTTTTTGCTTCTTTTTCTTTCAAAAAATATTCTTATAAATTTATTTTTTCTTATTATTACTGATATATTGCTTAGCTTTGTTAATCAGTTATTTGCTAATTTAATTTTTTATTGTACATAATGACATATCGACTTAATGTATCTTTTTTGTTAATCATCAATAATAATTTATTTAAAAAAAGATTTTAAAATGAAATATCTGCAACCTGCACACACTTTCCAATAACTTTCCCACTGGTGATATCAGGCTCACCAATGTATAATTTCCTAGTTTATTTTTAGAGTCTTTCTTGAACAGTGGAACAACACTGGCTGTCCTCCAATCCTCCAGTTCCTCACCTGTCACTAACGGGGATTTAAATATCTGTGCTTTGACCCCAACAATTTCTGCACTTGTCGTCCTCAGGGTCCAAGGGAACAACTTGACAGGCCCTGGGAACTTATCCATGGTAATTTCCCTTAAGACAGCAAACACCTCCACCTCTGTAATCTGTACAGGGTCCATGGAGTTGATGCTGCTTTACCTCACTTCTATATACTGTGTCCATCTTCTGTGTAAATACGGAAGCAGAAAAATATCTCCCCCATCTATTTTGTCTCCTCATATTCTGATCTTTCAGATGATTTTTTTTTCGCTTGCAATCTTTTTGCTCTCAACGCATCTGCAGAATCTCTGAGGATTTCCCTTCACCTTGTCTGCTGGGACAATCTCATGCCTTCTTTTATTTCTTTCATAAGTATTCACTTGAATTTCTTGTACCCCATTTCTTCCTATTTACCTGTAGCTGGTATGCACCTCCTTTTTATAGATCTGGGAGAGGAAAGCCAAAGGGCTGATAGACCTGCATGGTGGGAGGTGGGGGTAAGGGGGGGGGGTTAATCTAAAGTTGCAGGGGGAATGGGAGCCTGAATAACAGAACAGATATTGGAGGGGTGGTGGAGACAGATGTTGTTCTGTCCTCAAAGTCAGGAATGAAAAAGTTGAGCATTGTGCTGTGAATATGCTGAGCCCGGTATATTTCAATACAAGTAACAGTGTAGGACAGGTGGATGTGTTAAGGGCGTGGATCAACACCTGGAATTAAGATATCACTGTAATATTAAGAAGTTAGCATCTCGTAGGCCACTTGTGACCCTGGCTATTTTTTTTAAAGGTCATAGCATCCATGAGCTTGAGAATAAGAGTATAAAGGCACAATTGCTTTCCCATGAGATAAGCTGAGCGGGTGAGCAGCCTTGGTGTGAGAAGCACATTGTGCCTTGTGTTTCTCATGGCTCCTGCAAGATAAGCAATTAGAGCGAGTGACTATTTACAAGGGCAGCAGACTTTGGGTGGTGGGCCTGTGTCTGTCTGCATCCAGACATAGTAGCAAATAAAACTGTTATACAAACAATTTATGACTGATAAAGTTAACAATACCCATCTGTAGAGAAACTAAGGGGGGTGAACCCACAGGTATCTGTGTACATGACTGCATGATATAAAGAGAACTGTATTTGCTTCAGGAGAGAGAGACCCTCGAAGCAGCCTCCAAGAGAGAGTGCAACCCACATGTGGAACCAAAGCAGATGGCCGAGATCTTAAATAATTTTTCATCTCTATTTACTCAGGAGATGGACAAAGGGTCTATGGGAGTGTGGGAAAGTGGCATTAAAATCCTAGACATGTACAGTTTAAAGAAGAGAAGTTACTTTGCTGTTCAACTTCAAACATAGAAGTCTACAGCATATTCCAGATTTTTCAGCCTAAAATGTGCCAACCATGTAACTTACTCTGGTAACTGCCCAGAATTTCCCCAGCGCATAGCCCTCTATTTTCCTAAGCTCCATGTACCTATCTAAGAGGCTGTTAAAAGACCCTACTGTACCTGCCTCGACCACCGCTACCATCACCCACAACTCTCTGTGTATAAAAAACTTATGGCTGACATCCCCATGGTAGCTATTTCCAAGCACCTTGAAACTATGCCCCCTCAAGTTAGCCATTTCAACCCTGAGAAAAAAACCTCTGGCTATCCACACGATCAATACCCCTCATCATTTTATACACCTAAAAAAGGCTCTAAATATAAACAAGGAAATTAAACCTTGCTTTGAGGAGTTGTGAGAAGTATAGAAAATTATGAGGGTATGGATCAGGTAAATGCAGACAGCTTTTTCCACTGAGGTTGGGTGGGATGATAACCAGAGGTCATGGGTAAGTGGAAGGTGACCATTGAATGGGATAGTGTGGAAAAGCTCTTTACTGAAATGGTTGGGAGAGTGTGGAATGAGATGCCAGCGCAAGTGGTGAATATGACCTCAAATTCACGATTAAGAGAAGTTTGATAGGTACCTGGATTGTAGGGTTATGGAGGGTGATGATCCCGGAGCAGGTAGTTGTATTAGACAGCTTAAATGTTTTTTCGGCATTGACTAGATGGGCCAAATAGACTGTTTCTGTACTGAACTTCTCCATATTTCTATGGCAGAGAAGTTGTCCAAACTTGTTTGGAAGGGAAAAGGTAGGAGGGACAATGGAGCTGCAATGGCTAGAGTTTCTGGGAACAATTCGGGAGCCGAGTGATTGATACATCCCAAAGAAGTGGAAGTATTGGAAAGGCAGGAGGACACAACTTTGGCTGAAATGAGAAGCCAAAGCCAACATAAAAGCCAAAGTGAGGGCAAACAAAAGAGCAAAAACTATTGGGAAGCTTTTGGAAACTAACAGATAATGAGTAAAAAAAAAGTCAGATGAGCTCAAGGCTTGGAATTATGATTTGTAGTCATTAATGAGTCTTGGTAGCACCCAACAGTCTGAGGCATTCAGAGGAACAAAATGATCCGGGCCTCAATATCTCCTGAAAAGCACAGCTCCCTGCACCAGGTACCTTTCAGCTTTTATTTCGGCAGGCACATTCAAACTCCACACGCTCAAAATTTCATTTCTGAAGGCCTCCCACTTACCATTGCCAGAAAACAGCCTGTCCCAAACCACACGTCAGATCCTTTCTGATACCATCCAAATTGACCTTTCTCCAATTTAGAATCTTAACCCGTGGTCCAGACCTATCTTTTTCCATATTTACTTTGAATCTCATGGCATTATGATCACTAATGTCTGTCACCAGCCCTGGATCATTTCCTAACAGCTTATTGCACACTTCTGCATCGGGAATTCTACGTACTGAATAAGGGCACATTTGACAAACTCTACCCCATCTAGTCCTTTTACATTATGGGAGTCCTAGTCAAAATATGGAAAGTTAAAATCAGTTATTGAATCAACCTTTGTTTCTTGGCATGGTCTGTGATACCCAAGGACATAGGGTGACAGAGGAAATGAAACACATTAACATTAGGAAGGAAATGGTGTTGAGCAGACTGATGGGACTGAAGGCTGACAAATCCCCAGGTCCAGATGGTCTGCATCCGAGGGTATTAAAGGAGGTGGCCCTGGAAATTGCGGATGCATTGGTAATCATTTTCCAATGTTCCTTAGATTCAGGATCAGTTCCTGAGGATTGGAGAATGGCTAATGTTATCTTTCTTTTTAAGAAAGTAGGGAGGGAGAAAACAGAGAACTATCGACCTGTCAGCCTGACATCGGTGGTGGGGAAGATGCTAGAGTCCATTATTAAGGATGAAATAGTGGCATATCTCGATAGCAGTGATAGGATTGGGCCGAGCCAGCATGGATTTACCAAGGGTAAATCATGCTTGACTAATCTGTTGGAGTTTTTCGAGGATGTAACCAGGAAGTTAGACGGGGGAGATCTAGTGGATATAGTGTACCTCGATTTTCAGAAGGCATTTGATAAGGTCCCACATAGGAGATTGGTGGGTAAAATCAAAGCTCATGGCATCGGGGGGAAGGCATTGACATGGATAGAAAACTGGCTGGCAGATAGAAAGTAAAGGGTAGTGGTGAATGGGTGTTTCTCGGAATGGTAGGTGGTGACTAGTGGGGTGCCACAGGGCTCGGTATTGGGACCACAGCTGTTTACAATTTATGTCAACGATTTGGATGAAGGCATTGAAAATAACATCAGCAAATTTGCTGATGATACTAAGTTGGGTGGTATGTTGGGTGACATGTGATGAGGATGTTAGGAGAATTCAGGGTGACTTGGATAGGCTGGGTGAGTGGGCAGATACTTGGCAGATGACGTTTAATGTGAATAAGTGTAAGGTTATCCACTTTGGGAGTAAGAACAGGAAGGCAGACTATTATCTGAATGGTGTAGAGTTAGGTAAGAGATCTAGGAGTCCTTGTTCATCAGTCACTGAATGTGAATGAGCAAATGCAGCAGGCAGTGAAGAAGGCTAATGGAATATTGGCCTTTATTACAAAGGGAATTTCAGTACAAGCGCAAGGAAATCCTCTTGCATTTGTACAGAGCCCTAGTGAGACTACACCTGGAGTATTGTGTACAGTTTTGGTCTCCAGGGTTAAGGAATGACATCCTGGCTGTCGAGAAAGTGCAGCGTAGATTCACGAGTTTAATTCCTGGGATGTCTGGACTGTCTTACGCAGAGCGGTTATAGAGACTGGGCTTTTACACGCTGGAATTAAGGAGATTGAGAGGGGATCTGATTGAAACATATAAGATCATTAAGGGATTGGACAAGATAAAGGCAGGAAATATGTTCCAGAGTCCAGTACCAGAGGGTATGGTTTGAGAATAAGGGGTTGGTCATTTTGGACAGAGTTAAGGAAAAACTAAGGAGTTAAGGAGAGTTGTGGGGGCCTGGAATGCACTGTCATGGAAGGTTGTGGAGGCCAATTCTCTGGATGCTTTCAAGAAGGAGCTAGATAAGTATCTTATGGATAGGGGAATCAAGGGATATGGGGACAAGGCAGGGACCGGGTATTGATAGTAGTTGATCAGCCATGATCTCAGAATGGTGGTGCAGGCTCGAGGGGTCGAATGGTCTACTTCTGCACCTATTGTCTATTGTGATCTCCCGACAAATCTGTTCCTCCAAACACCACAGATTGTTGGGTGGAAACAAGTCCTAGTAATTGATTCAATATCATAATTCCCTGTCCTGAGCTTATCTGGCTTTCCTACGATGCTTCTTGCATTGTGATATACACAGCTCAGCACATTCATCGCACCATGCTCAGCCATTTGATTGCTGACTCTGTCTGAGGTCTGAACAACATCTGACTGGTGTCAGAAAACAAACTCTCCCTCATTATCACAAAAACAAAGGAGCTGATTGTAGACGACAGGAGGAATGGAGACAGACTAACCTACATTGACACCAATGGATCTGGGGTTCAGAGGGTGAACAGCTTTAAGTTCTTTGGTATAAAAATCACCAAGATTTCACTTTGTCTGCACATTCTGGCTATGTTGTGAGAAAAGCAAAACAGCACCTCTTTCACTTCAGACGGCTGAAGAAGTTTGCGATGGGGCCCCAAATCCTAATAACTTTCTGCAGGGACACAATTGAAAGCATTCTGACCAGCTGCATCACTGCCTGTTATGGGAACTGTACTTCCTTTAATCGCAGGAACCTACAGAGAGTGGTGTGGACAGCCCGGCATATCTGCAGATGTGAACTTCCCACTATTCAGGACATTTACAAAGCCAGCTGTGTAAAAGGGGCCCAAAGGATTTTGGGGACCCAATTCACCACAAACACCAACTGTTCCTGCTGCTACCATCCAGGAAACAGTACCAAAGCAAAAGGAGCAACAGGCTCCGGTCATCATCTTCCACCAGGTCATCAGACTGATTAATTCATGCTGATACAATTGCACTTTCATGTTGTATTGACAGTCCTATTTATTATTAATTACTATAAATTACACATTGCACATTTAGATGGAGATGTAATATAAAGGTTCCTACTGTTCATGTATATGAAGGATGCGCATAATAAAGTCAATTCAATTCAATCTCTCCACTATCTGTTCTGTCATTCTGCCTCCTATTCCCCTTACAATTTACATCACCCTCCCCCACACTAGCTCTAGCAAGCCTCACTGCTAGAATATTAGACCCCTTCCTGTTCTGCACCCCTAACTCACCAATCCCCTCTCACCCCTTTGACTTTCCTCTGCCAGGCAACTCCCCTCAACAGTTTCTAAAGTGGTCCCCCTGTGGTTATGGGGGATGGCCGCAAGAGTACTCTGCGATGGCTATTTAACCTCATTTCCTTTCCTGACTCTTACCCAATTTCCTGTGTCCTGCACCTTGTGTGTAACTCACCTTTCTTCATGTAATATCTATCACGCCCTCCAACTGCTGGATGATCCAGAATTCATCCATTTCAAGTTCCAACACCTTCAAGTGCAGGGTTACAAGCTGCAGCTGGATGCACATCTTGTAGGTGAGGGCCTCAAGGACACTGGAGGTCTCCTCACCTACCCACCAATGTCCCCCCTAATTTGTAATGACCAGTGTGCACATAAATCTTGTACTGTGCATTTTTAGCCAGTGACAAGATGTGCACAGTGAATTTTATATGGAGAGGCATTCATTTTAATAGCTAGCAAATCACTGTCGATAGGAACTTTGATCTCCTCTGGGTTCAATCGAGTTCATCTGCACTCTCACGCAACTGGTTTAACAGGCCTGGAACAGGTTGTTACGAAGGATGAACAGCTCTGATGGGCAGAAGGGTGCAGGGTTGCCCATGTCCCCCTCCCCTGGGAGAATTACAAACCGTTACTGTTGCCAGCCTGTTAATGAGAGAGAAAGAGATGGAGCAAAACATTTTGGAATGGAACATTTGCTTCAGGCAGGGGCTAGATAACACCGGGGGAGAGAGACCATATTATGACTCCTGTAAGACTCACGGCTCCGGAGAGGGCTGTTTACTTGGTACTATTCTGTTCATTAAAATTCCTCAGTGGACAGCCCGAGTGGGCTGGTTTGATGGGCTCAGCCATTCAAAACTGATTGACACCTGAGAGCCTGTGAGTAGGGATAAAAGTGAGGTCTGGGGATACACCTCTCAGACGCACCAAGAGACACACTAGTGAGCACTGTTTAAGTGTTGGAACCCACGAGAAAAGTTGGTGACATCAGAGACCGAATGAAGAATTTTAACTCACAGTGTTTATAGCGAGGCCGGTGGGGGCTTGTGGGTGTGTCCACCCTTGCCTGGGTGACGAGTCCACCATAGAAGAACGGTCTAGCTAAAGGTGATAGGGGTCATACCTGAATGGCCACAACAACACATCAATAGATCAAGATCGTAAAGGAAGGTTTGCAAGACAATTACAACACATCAACCAACAACTACCTCAGCCTGTATGAACTGAACTTTATACTCACATATGACAATTCATTATCCCCTAGACAACGATAGCTTGTTTATTATTGATTATTATTATACCCACACTTTTAAGTTTAGTATTGCTAACGTGTATTATCTGTATATTTGCATTGTTGATGTTGATTTGTATATTTTACTAATAAACACTGTTTTGAAAATAAACGGATACTTCTATTTTTGCTGGTAAGACACCCAGTTACGGGGTACGTAACAGGGTAATGAAGGATTTTCTCACCAGAGCTTTTGCACTTTGTTCATATGTGGTTTGCTTGCTAAATTACACTTTAAAAAGTCAGATTTCCAAATATCACTCCACTTCTGCCCACTTGCAAATTCTCCAGCAACTTTTGCATCACCACAATCCACACAGGTAACAACAGTTTCTATATTGGACATAAATATTTCCCCTGAACCCACCCCCAAATGACTGACAGTGGTGAACTCAGTGATGGCAATGCCAATGAATATGAAGGGAAGGGCAGTAGTCTGTCTCATTGTAGTCTGGCACATCTGTGATGTGAATGCTACTTGTTGCCAGGGCAAAGGTGTTTGATATCATTATGTACCCAGACAGAATGAGATAAAACATGTTCTCACTGGTAGAAAAGTCCAGAGCAAGAGGAGTTAGAGCAAGCAACACACACAAAAGGCAGGAGGAACTCAGCAAGCCAGGCAGAATCTATGGAAAAAAGTGCTAATGTTGAATTCCGCCGGCATTTTGTGTGCGTTGCTTACATTTCCAGCATCTGCAGATTTCCTCTTGCTTGCGACTGGAGGTAGACCAAAGGTGATTTTCTCAACTGGTGATGTAAAAGATTTTGTGCCCTTTCTCTGAGTTCCCAAGCTGGAGCTCAGCTCTGTCTGAGAACCATCGGTTCCCATTCCCTGGGGCCCGTGTACGGATCGGGGGCTGAGAGAGAGGGAAGAGAGCAGGACTCTCCTGGGGTTGCGGGTCACAGGAATTGCCCTGAATCGGTGTTTAAGGTAAAGAGACAGAAAATCGCTCTTACCTGCACACGATATTTCAAAGGCCTTCTGAGTACTGTGCGCATGCGTCATACTCAGAGACGCCACAACCCTGACGCCTGCGCATTTCATCTGTGCTTCAATGCCGGCCAAAAACTATAACGCAGGGGCTTATGGGTAGTCACGGTGCCATTAAACATTTCTGCAAGCACTAGTTTAATGTCCGTACCTCATTTTTTTTCGTGTGTATAGAAAAATCTGCAGCTGTTTTAACGCAGAAAGCGGCTCCGATAAACAATATACTCAGTATCAACGTGTATCTCATGCCAAAGTAAAATGCAGATCTGAAACGCAGGAGATTCTGCATTTTGGAAATACAGAGACGCACACACACAAAATGCAGAAGGAACTCCGCCTAAACGTTGTCTATTTATTCCTCTCCACATTTATTGCCTGATCTGTTAATTTCCACTACTATTTTCCAGAAATTAACCACCTTTTTTTTTTCGGGCAACCTGTTTCCAAATGTTTCCGATCTTTCTTTTGTAGCCACAGCCTGCTGGTTTGATTCCACCTCCTCCTCGTGAACTCCAGGCCCCATCTCTCTCTGGAGCCCCAAAGCCCTGACTAAGGCTGGCAACTCTTTGGTTTCCGACTGCACCATGGAAGATTCACTAGCTAGTCAACTATCAGACTTTAGAGATGCATTGTGTTGCGAGACCGCAGGTTCGTTTACTGTGAGTGTCGCTTTAAATGTCTGAGTGAGGCGGGACTGTGACGTCAGACACAAGCTGCGGCAGAGAGAGAGGGAGAGAGAGAGAGGGAGAGAGAGAGAGAGAGAGAGAGAGAGAGAGAGAGGGAAGTTGTTGGAACTTCCGCTTGTCACTGCTATGGGTTGCAATGCCCAGAAAATCGGGTTCATGATCGGCACGCCGTGCACAACGGATGTGTGACTGTCACTTCGTATAATCCATATTTGTGAATTTGCTGGAGTATACTGTGGTATCACTTTTGTTGGCCCTTACCTGGTATCGGGGTGTTCTACGGTAACCACTTGAAGACGGTATTCCTGTCACTGTCACCTGGTGATAGTTCGAAGTGGATTTCGGAACGAATCAACGGATAAGATCTTTGGCGACTGATATTTCGTTTACCCAGCGTGGAATGTGTGTGGAATTCTTCGTAATTGCCCTCTCTCTACATGTTCGGGTGGATTTATAAATCTCTCCCCTCTCTCACGTATTCCGTGGATTACTGAACTTTTCTACCTTACCATTTTAGGACTTTAAGCATTGTTTCCCAAGCTTGATAGTTTGGAAGCTCTACGTACGTACATATATATACGATAACGCTGTTAACTTCTGTTTATTTCGTTTAATCTTTTATATTTGGAGTAGATACTGATAAAGATAGTGGATTTAACATCGAAACCAGACTCCATTAGTGACCTATTGCTGCTGGTACGTAACAATTGCAACAACCCAGCTGTCTGAGGCACAGTCCTTTAAAATTGGTGAAAATGACCCAAAACGTTGAAAAGAGCGGGGAAGAAGGAGTTTAACCAACTTCGTCCGGAGCCCTGAAGAACGTCAAAACCACATTGAGCTCATCGTCTTGTTCAGCCCGGAGAAAATCATGCAGGAGATTCATGCAGGTGTATGAGATGATGAGAGGCATTGGTCGTGTGGATAGCCAGAGGCTTTTTCCCAGGGCTGAAACGGCTAACACGAGGGGGAATAGGTTTAAGCTGCTTGGAAGTACCTGCAGAGGAGATGCCAGAGCTAAGTTTTTTAAAACAAAGTGTGGTGCCTGTGTGGAATGCACTGCCAGCGCCGGTGGTAGAGGCGGATACAATAGGGTATTTTAAGAGACTCTTAGAGAGGTAAATGGAACTCAGGAAAATAGCTGTCTATGCGGTAGGGAAATTCTAGACAGTTACCAGAGTAATTTACATGGTCGGCACAGCTGTAATATGCTGTAGACTTCTATGATTCTATGAAATTCAACGGAAATCTCCTATCCCACTATGTGTGACTAGTTGAAACCTATCATCTCAGGGAGAGTGATAGGGGAATGGCACGGATAGGTTTTGATGTACTGATATGGAACAGAAACATGGGCAGGGGTAAGATAGGCCGAGTGGCCTTTCTAGCGTACATTGTGAGTGTGGTAAAGACAGTAACTACCTGAGACAGTGGAGTGAATACAGAACTGATTTATCTTTCACGGATCCACAATATTAAACACCAGTCTAGTTCAAGGCTAACATCAGCAGAACCGAAACCTCCAATGCTCAGTGACCAGGGTTCAATCCTGGGTGCGATGAGCAGTCGCAGGAACTGCAGAATCTCACAGTAACAGTCCCTCATGAACCTGCAGCTGCCTTCTGTCACCGTGATGGTTAAACATTTAACACGGAGCTGATTTGAACTTCCTCCCTATGTGAAGTTGTTGGCGTTGCAGCAGCCGGGATGATTGAGTAAAACTCTTTGCTCACTCCGGACAGAAATGTGGCTTCTATTTATTGTGAACTCACCGGAGCATGACAAGGTGGGTTAACTGATTGAGTCTCTTCACACACACGGAGCAGGTGAACGGCCGCTTCCCAGTGCGAAGCTGCTGGTGTATCTGCGATGGCCGACTGAATCCCTTCCAAAATGAGAGCCAGTGAATGACATCAACACGTACAAACAAGCTGGATGAACTCAGCAGGTCGGGCAGCATCCGTTGAAACGAACAGTCAACGTTCGGGCCGAGACCTTTCGTCAGTGAATGACGTCACACTGCTATCAAGTCATGGCAATGTATCAAATCAGATCACGGTCATGGACACGTGTTCGGGCTCTCCTTGCAGCGAGTGGGGCGCTGTCGTCCCCAACATCTCTGCCTCCACATTCAAGGATCGGTGGCATTCAAGTACTGGCGAACTGACAGATACAGCGGAACTAACGTGCTGTTGTGTTTGAGATTCCCATACACAAATCCTTTGACTTCTCTACACTGTTAAAACGTTACAAAGCACGTCAGTGGGTGAAGGACACTTCAACTCAGATAATTTTAGTCTCCATGGTGTCTTCTGATAAAAAAAACTCTGTCACAGCTCAAAACAATTTGGAGGAACAAGATTTCATCTTCTAACTGGCTACAGTTCCGGCATCAGGAACAATATCAAACTCTCCGCTTCCCTCTGTATCAAAATGGACCATTCCTCCCCTTCATCAGTCTGTGACTTTGCTCAGGTTGTCTATCTTCTTCACATTCTTAGAAGGATGAGAAGGGATCTGATTGGAACAGATAAAATTATTTACGGATTGGACACACTGGAGGCAGGAAACATGTTCCCAATGTTGGGGAGTCCGGAACCAAAGGCCACAGTTTAAGAATAAGCGGTAGGCTATTTAGAATGGAGTTCAGGAAATTTTCACCCACAGGGATGTGGATCTATGGAATACTCTGCTGCAGAAGGCAGTGAAGGCCAATTCCCTGGATGTCTTCAAGAAAGAGTTAAGTAGAGCTTTTAAAGATAGCGGAGTCAAGGGATACGGGGATAAGGTATGAACGGGGTACTGATTGTGGATAATCAGCCATGGTCACATTGACTGGCGGTGCAGTCTCGAAGGGCCGAATGGCCTACTCCGGCACCTGTTGTGTATTGTCATGCACCACACACCTACTGATATCACATTTTATTTATACGGCTGCGACTAGGGACTTTCTGATTATTATGTCCCCCCCCCCCCCGGCATCTGTCGGTGGTAAACTGATCACCGGTCACCTGATCCCAGTTACCGCAGATCGTAATGCGAGATTGAAGCCTTTTCTATTTATTTGCATTCCTCAGAAATGACAACAGTTCAGTTAAGTTTCCTCCTGAGGTTCCAAAGCAGACGCTCAGTCTGTCTAATATTTCCACACAGTTAAAATGGGGAATTCGTTTTTTTCTTATCACGTACCGAGCTACTGTGAAAATCTTGCCTGCCGTACCATCCACACAGATCAATATATTACGACAGTACATTGAGCTGATATACGACAAAACAATAACTGTAACAAAGCATTATGGCTGCAGAGAAAGTGCAGTGTAGATAGACATCTGGTGCAGGGTCACGTCGAGTTACATTGTGAGGTTAAGTCCATTTTATCGGACTGAAGACCATTCATTTGGATTATAACCACAGGCAGGAAGCCGACATTGAGCCTGGTGGTACAGGCTTTAAGGCTTTTGTGTCTCTTCCCCGATGGGGGAGCGGGTTTGCAGCAAGAATGTCCAGGTTGTGAGGATCATTGAGTACATGGCCTGCTTTTCCGAGGCAGGGGAAGTGTAGGAAGAGTCCATTGAGGGGAGGCTTGTTTCTCTGATGTTCTCTGCGCACCAAAGTTCTCTGCAGTTCCTTGCGGTCATGGGCAGAGCAGTAGCCATACGAAGGCGTGACGTATCGACAAGAAGCTCAGAGACCTCGGCCTTCACCCTGTCTTGTGCAGCTGGATCCTGGACTTCCTGTCAGATCGCGAGAATGGGCTCCCTCAACTCTGTCTCTCTGACCCTCAGCACACATACCCCACAGGGGTGTCTCCTTGCCCCCTCCTTTACTCTCTGTATATCCATGACTTGTGTCGCCACCCACAGCTCCAATCAGTTTATTAAATATGTGAGGACACTGCACTGACTGGCCTAATCTCAAATAATAACGAGACAGCCCACAGAGAAGAAGTCATCACCCCGACACAGTGGTGTCAAGATAACAACCTCTCCCTCATTGTGACAAAAACAAAGGAACTGGTGGTGGATTACAGGAGGAATGGAAACAGGGACCAAATTCAACATTTCCAAGTCCGTTATTGCACATTTTAATATTGAATATGACAGAACGTATTGTATTTAAAATACGGATAATGACATATTTATAGATAATAGATTGTTACTGACAGAGAATCGTATCATTGTTTGTTCCGTGTGTTATCTGAATGTACTTGCCTGTGATGCTGCCACAAGTCAGTGATTCTCTGTACCTGTACCTTCCCGTACTTGTGCACTTGGCAATAAATTCAACAGGACCTGAGAAATCTCAGTGAGATTTGATTAGTGATGATAATCTCGGAAGCTCGGTAGGTGGAATGTATGAGACAATGAGTACACTGTTAAATGCAAAATCCTGAACTCTGTTGATGATCAGAGGGATCTCAGACTCCAAGTTCAACGCTCCCTGAAAGAGACTGCACAGATTGATCGGGTGGTTCAGAAGGCAAATGGCGTGGTTGTCATTAGTTGAAGCATTGAGTTCAAAAGTCGGGAAGTTGTGTTGCAGCCGTTACGAGCCTGCGGTCGTTCTGTGACTGTTTCTTTAAGAGCGCCGGCGTGAGGAGGCGGGACTATGTCGTCAGTCACAGGCTGACAGCGCTGACTGTGGATTAACCATGAGAGAGAGAGAGAGAGATCTGCAGACAGGCAGTCGGCCAGTCTAAAGAGAGAAGGAGAGACTGGAAAAGCTGATAGCTTCAGTTTGTTGCAGCTGTGGCTTGGAACTCTCCTATGCCCAGAAGAGTGGGTTGATCATTGGTGCACAGAACCACAACGAACGTGTATGGTTGTCCCTTGTGTTAACCCTTGCCTGGGTATGTTGTACGGTAACCCCTGGTAGACGGTATTCCTGTGACAGGTCACTTTCGCTGATAACTCGTATATGGACAGATTCAACGGATAAAATGTTCGATGACGGTTATGTCGAAGTAACGGCCTTTTCTCTACGTTTCACCGTGGAACACAAATATCTCTCTGCCATCATTTATTCCGGGGATGACTGAACTTTCCTACTTTACCATCTCAAGACTCTAAGCTTTGTTCCCTCAGGCTCGATAGTTTAGAGTTATAGTTACACATATACACACATAACACTGTTACCTTTCCTTTATTTCGTTGTTACTATAAGTAGATACTAATAAAGAGAGTGGTTTTAACATCAAAACCAGACTCCAGTGTGAACTCTATTGCTACTGGTTCGTCTCTAAAACGTAACAGTTCGTAACACAGTTTTAAGACCACATCTGAAGTATTTCATACAGTTCTGGTCGCCCCCATTCTCACAAGGATGTCGGGGCTTTGGAGAGGGCGCAGAATCGGGTTACCAGGATATTGCCTGGATTAGAGGGCATGAGCTGTAACGAGAGGTTGCACAAACTTGTGTTGTTTACTCCAGAGCGGCGCAGACTGGGGTGAGACTGGATGGACATTTATAGGATTACGAGAGGAATAAATAGAGTGGACAGACGATATATTTTTCCTGGGGGTGAAATGTCTAATACATTTAGGGTGAGAGGAGATGTGAGTGGCATGTTTGCTTCTTTCCAAAGAGTAATGGACAGCTGGAGTCACTGCCCCGGGAAGGGGGGAGGGGGGGTGGGTGGAGAGAGAGAGAGAGAGAGAGAGAGAGCGCGCGCGCGCGAGGAGGAGTCACGTGATCCGATTTGCCCCTCCCATTTAACCACAGATGAGCTGCAACTCTGCGTCGCTTCCGAGGCCCCGCCCTCCGGATGATGCGCCTATATCTTTGCACATGCTCACAGTCTCCAGGTGGGTTGCGTTCTGCGGATTTGGGATCACTGTCTGCGGGCTGAAGAATCGGTGAGTATTGAGACCGATCCCGGGCGGGGAGATCCGATGTTGGCCTTGAGCCCCGAAATGAGGGCCTATTACTCATTTAGTACCCAGTTATCTGGGCTCGTCAGAAATGTATCGGCTTCACGGAATCTGCATTAAGCGATCCAAACCAGGAGCCCAGGCTGTCTATTTTCTCAGCACTGAAAGGGGAGTCCCGCCAACAGGTCACGTGAGACTGTGCGCCGCAGATCGGCCCCGCCCTCCGCTTTGTGACGCACGATCACGTGGTGTGTTGCGAACAAGGTTTACAAGAATAATCTCAGCAATGATCGGCTTTATGTATGAGGAGCATTTGATGGTTGTGGACCTGTGCTCAATGGAGTTCAGAGGGACAGTGGGGTTGGTGGAGGGATGTATGGTTAAGTAAACCTACCGAATGCTGGAAAGCCTGGATACAGTGGACATGGAGAGGATAGCACAGGCTCAGAATAAAGACGCTTCCCTTTAAAATTGAGGTGAGAAAATTTCTTCAGCCAAAGGATGTCTGATCTGTGGAATTTGTTGCCGCAGAGGGTAGTTGAGGCTGCCATTTGGTTATGTTTATGACAGAGATTAATATATTGATGATTGCTAAGTAGCTTCAGGGTTACAGGAGGAAGGCAGGAATATGGTGTTGGAATGAAAATCAGCCATGGTTGAATGGTGGGCAAACCAGATTGATCGAATCAACTAATTTTGTTCCTGTGTCTTGTGTCTTACCATGACTGAATGATGGCTCCTTCTTCTCCCATATCTTTTTGTGAAGTGTGAGGGACAATAAAAGATTGTTCACTGAGATCATTATATTCAACATTTAAATTTCAATGAGTTTTGCTCTTAGTAGCATTAAGCAGAAATGTTTGGTTCTCCTTACTATTGTCAATGTGCTTCATTATTTTTCATGTTAAAGTTAGACCTGCGGTGAGAGATTTATTGGAATAAAAAACCCAACTGGAAGCAAACCACGACTGAAGATGAGGGAACATCAACAAGTGAACCAGCCCGAGGATTGAGAGCATCAACTGAAGAGAATCCATCTGACTCGGAGATTCCAGTGATTCAGTCAGGAGAAAGTTTGGTGAGACTCATTTACTCAAACACTGGTCCTTTAGACATTACAAAGGAAGGTGAGAAATAGTTGGAGGGAGACTGAATGTGCCCAGAAGAACCAGTTATGCCTCTGTCAGATCCAGTTGCAATCACTCCAGGTCTGGTAATGTGCTTCCAGCAGCCCAGCCCTTTAAAACCACTGCCATTCTGTGGAAGTCGAATCTGGAATAAGTCACTCAAAGACCATATAAATACAAACTCTTTACTCCAAGCACCTGGGACTTACTCAGTTAGTCGCTCAAACAGGAACATCTATGACTGTTCCCGCCCAATCCACTAACTGACTAACAATTCCCCTTACACCACAGGTACCCAGATACCCACCACAGAAGGCAGGCAGGTTATTTACTATATTACAGCCCCTTAAGATAAATTACAAAATAGTCATAACGGCTTACACACACAAGACAGATTGAAGCTGTCCTATCTCTGCGCATGAGTGCACAATTCAGATAAACATCCAGAAACCCTAGCTAGCTACCCTCAAGAAGAAATATGGCTCAGCAAGGCTTGGTACATTGGCTGATCATCAGCAATTTCTTTCAGAAGAACAGGCGGCTATTGTTTAAGGAAGTGTTAACCCTTTTACATAGTTCACCACTCCCTCCTTTTGATCATTACATGATCAAGCAGTAATTTTTTCACAGAGAAAGCAACCGTGTACAACATTGACTTATCAATGGATAAAAACAGTGCACAACATTAAATATAACAATGATGTGCACAACTATTAAGCCATAATGCAATATCATGCCTCACATATTACCAAACAGGCCTTCAAATACTAACATTTCGACCCTTCGGTGAACCTGTGTAAATCCTGCCCTACTTTCTTGATGCAATCAATCTCCCTGGCAGTGTGCTCGGAAAGGGATGTAATGTTGGTAGACTCATCAGGGATATAGGTGCAGCATTCTATGTCACTAATAGCACAGGTTCCCCCTTTCTCAGTGAGGATAAAATCTAAAGCCAAATGATTCTGTACGACTGTTTGCTGGATTGCACTCGTTTCAGTGGAATTGTCTGTTTTCTTGGGCCTGTGTTTCTGTCAGAGCCCCTGCAGTATTGTGGCCAGCTCCTCAAGTGCTGTAGCCAAATTGATTATCTTTGGTGGATTCCTGGCTACTCCATAGGAGAGAAAAGGGATCATCCAAAATCACTGTCTCAGTTGTTCCTCTCCGCTGCTGGGCACCTGCAAGTATGGTCAGGATGCATGTTTCCCAGTCTAGGAAGTTGTGTTTGGTGGGAGCCTGAGATACCATCCCTCAGAATACTGACAGCCACAGTCATCTCTGACTGGACCCCAGTTCCTCATCTCTCTTCCCCTGGCGTTATTTGTGAAAGCCCAGGCTGAGAGTTCCTCACTCTGGTTGAGCAGGATTACTGACATTGGAGTCATAGTTTTACTATGCTGCAGAATTTCGGCACAAACCCAGCAGGCCCCTATTACTACCTGTTCGGCATCGGTGTGACAGAGATACAGAAATGTGTTAACATGGGGACCCTGGATGCTGGGGTGATCCCTCTCAAAGACATAAACACGAATACCAGTGTTACATACCTGTAACAATTTAATTGAACCAGCAGCTATAGACCAGACATGGAGTCTGGTTTTGATATTAACACCACTATCTTTATTTGTATCTACTTATACTATAACAACTTAATCAAAACAATCAAAAGGGACCTTTGGGTTCAAATCCATACATCCCTCAAGGTTGCTGCACAGGTTGATACGGTGGTTAAGAAGACCTATGGTATGCTAGGCTTCATTAACAGGGGGATTGAGTTCAAGAGTAGAGAGGTCATGTTGCAACTCTACAAATCTCTGGTGAGACTGCACTTTAAGAGTATTACGTTCAGTTCTGGTCACCTCATTATAGGAAGGAAGTGGACGCTATGGAGAGGGTGCAGAGGAGATTTACCAGGATGTTGCCTGGTTTGGAGAACAAGTCATATGAATCAAGGTTAGCAGAGCTGGGACTTTTCACTTTGGAGAGTAGAAGAATGAGAGGGGACTTGATAGAGGTCTACAAGATTATGAGAAGCATAGACAGGGTGGATAGTCAGTCTCTGTTTCCCAGGGCAGCAATAGCAAACACCAGAGGGCATATGTACAAAATTAAGGGAGGGAAGTCTAGGGGAGACATCAGTGGTAAGTTTTTTTACACAGAGGGTTGTGGGTGCCTGGAATGACTTGCCAGGGATGGTGTTGGAGGCTATAACATTAGGGCTATTTAAGAGCCTCTTGGACAGGCACATGGATGAAAGAAAAATAGAGGGTTATATGGTAGTGTGGATTTAGTACATTTTTTTAAGGGTTATATGGGTCGGCACAACATGAAGGGCTGAAGGGGCTGTACTGTGCTGTAGTGTTCTATGGTTAACAGTGTTATGTGTATACATATGTGTAAATATAACTCCCAAACCATTGAGCTCAGGGAATACCAAGCTTAGAGTCTGAAGATGGTAAAGTATGAAAGTTCAGCTCATCCCCCGAATAAATGATGAGAGAGAGATATTTGTAATCCAAGGTGAATGTCGAGAGTAGGCAATTGCTTCCAATTCCACAAGTTCCACGGTGATAAAACAGGATAACAGTCGCCGAAGATCTTATCCGTCTTCGTTCCAAATCCACATTTGAATTATCACCAAAACTAGCTGATAACAGGGGTACCGTCTTCAAAGGGAACTACCACCCAGGCAAGGGTTAACACACAGGTAGATTCCACAAGGTACTCTCAATCCAGATCCAACACACAAAGTATTACCGACAGTGATTTCCACAGAATAACTTTCTCACAAGTGGTCACCAGATAACGCACCCAAATCCAGTTAAGGGTTAACAAAAGTTGTAGCCACGGGATACTCCATCAAAATCCCCATATGGATTATAGGAATTATCACCAACAGTGATTTGTCACGGGGTACCCTGTACCAGTGAGTTACCACCCCCAGGCAAGGGTTGGCACAAGTGGTCTTCACAGGACACTGCCAAACATAAAGATCCACTCCCGTGGATCAAACAAAGTGACAATCACACATTCAGTATTGTTCTGTGGGCACAGGAGGGTTCAAACAGCGAACTTCGGCCACTAGGTACTTTGTTTCGAACCTTCCATCCTCTTTCTTTCTCTCCGTCTGACTGTCCGTCTCTGACTGTCCTTGCTTAAATAAAGCAAACTGCAAGCTATGTAAACACAAGCTGTGAGCAAGTGTAAACACGCTGCAGAGTCAAATAGTTCCACCCCTCCCTCTCTCTCAGTAAGAATAAAACAGCAGCCGAGAAAGCTGGCGGATGACGTCACTCAGGCACTCTCTCTTAAAATGACAGTCCATGGCAAGAAACCTCGAGGTTCGACACACCACTATCAACCAATACATTTTCCTTTATTCCGAGAGAGCCCTTCTACTCAGTTCCTTCAGTAACACGTTTGTAGTCTGTTCGATATATCCACCGAGATTGCCCCTTCAGTCTCAGAGCCGTGGAGTGGTCAGTAACACCTAATATGCTCCTCTCCACCAAGTTCTGAGTTTCCCTCAATCCCAGTTCTTGGTCAGGTCAAAATTCCCAGGTTCTTGGGTGGGATAGTCACTCCTCTCTGCGTGGTAGTTCTCTTCCTTGTAAGCCAATCGTACCTGTGAATGGAATGCTTGGAAAAGTTTGTTTAGTTGGCATATGCATTTCCCCATCTCTTCCCCTAGGGTATGCATATCCAATTTACCTGGTAGACTTTCTGAGAACAATGGTGCACAAGGAATTGGTCCACAGTGTGTCCTCATGGGCCGTCCATAAATGATTTCAGCTGGTGACAACACTGATTTCCCCTGTGGGGTGACCCTCTTGTGGAATAGGTCTAACAGTAGGACCTTCAACCAAGTGAGTCCAGTCTCCGCTGTTAGTTTGGCCAACTTACTCTTCAGAGCGCCATTGACACTTTACAATAAGCCAGCGGCCCGTGGGTGGTGTACAGAGTGGAATTGTTGCTTGATAGCTAGTTTGTTACACACCCCTTCGCTTGCTTTCGCCACAAAGTGTGGGCCATTGTCAGAGCTCAGCATCTCTGGCAGGCCGTACCTGGGAATTATATCCCGTAATAATACCTTCAAAGCAGTCATAACAGTATTATTGGTAGTTGGAATAGCTTCAATCCATCTATGAAATGCATCTATAATAACTAAGCAGTATCTATAGCAATGTACTCTAGGCAATTCAGTAACATCAACTTGTAGACACGAAAATGGTCAAGGGAGTCGTACCCGGTGTGCAGGGTGCAGGTTAGCAACCAATCCCTCCTTTTCCAGGTGTGTACATAATTGACCAATATAGGTAAAAACTGTGTAGGAACACAAACCTGTCCCACTGTGGTGATCCAAAAACCTGGGTCGGGGTCTTTCTGGCACCCCATCTGGGACCACAGCTTGCACTCCTCCTCACAGGTGTCCCCCTGAGAAGTACGTAACTCTTGCATGTCTGGCAAACTTGTTCTGCTTGAGTCATGGAGGATTGCTTGATGGGAACCCGAGGAGACTACAACTGTCGAGGATTGTGCAGCACTTTTCGCTGTGTAATCTGCTAAAGCATTGGGTTTAGTGACCTGTTTGGACATGCGGGTGTGGGCCGCACATTAATAATGGCCAGAACTCAAGGTAGCTGCGGAGCAGTGAGTAAGTTGTTTACAAAGGTGGCATTACTAATGGGGTGGCCAGAGCAAGTCAGGAATCCCCATGTTCCCAGAGAGCCCGGTAGTCATGTACATCTCCAAATGCATAACGGGAGTCCGTGTAATTGTTCTCACTTTTATCTGTTGTTCGGATACAGGCACAAGTCAGAGCAAACAGCTCAGGCTTCTGGATGAGATGGCTGTTTCAAAAGAATCCCGCTCAATTACTTCACTGTCAGTTACTATCGCATCACCAGAATATTGTTTCCCTGCTGGATCCACAAAAGGGCTTCCATTCTCATAAAACATTGCCTCGGGCTTGAGGGGATATAGCAGAATGGATGGGAATCTCTGTCCTCTTTTCATGGTGATCCAGATGGGGGGCAGTTTTAGAAATTAACAAGCAAGGCCAATTTCATGGCCTGAAATTGTGCAAAGATGGGGTACAGCCTCTTGGGTTCGGTCAATATTAAAAGAGTGTCTTACCAGATGTCCTGTCTTCACCTGAGTCCTTCCAGTATCAGAGTTGGCATGCGGCCAAGTCTGGCCCGCCTCCCTCGGTGCTGGAGGCTTGTTTCATCAGGGTGTAGGCAAGGAACCCTAGGCTCTTTGGCTTGAACCCAAGGCAAACCCTCACGGTGTATGGGGAACCACCTGTCCTGTTTGTCACCAAAGGAAATCCGGAACTTCGGCCAGTAGTACAATGTTCTCTCTTCCTTTAACTGCTCTAATGTGACTGGGAACTTTGTCCCTAGAGGGGCAAATAATACTGGCTTTACTCAATCCCCCTGGAATTCCACCTGCAGTGGTTGTGTATGTGAATACGTGCGTTCCGTGCCTTCGAACCCAGACAGAGTGATTGTAGTGTTTGATAGCTGGAATCCATTTTCCGATATTACTTCCTGATTGAGAGTGGCTGTGGTTGCCGGCATATCAATCATAAACGGAATTGGAATTCCAGCAACTTGCAATGTTCCGTTGGGCTCTTCCTGAGGGATGGTACTCACGGCAGGAAGCATCCTAGCTTGTTAATTTGAAAACGGGTTGTTGTCCCCACCTGTCTCTTGGTAGGTTTTTCTTCCCATTTCTGATCCCCAGATATCGCCCTCTTGTGTCCTTCTTCCCACTGAACATCTTCACCTTTAATATTAGTTCCCTTCAGGGTTGATTGGGATTTGAAAGTCAGGTCCCAACAATATGTTAAAGCTCGTCACATTCGATTTTGGTCATTGTCAGACCATCCATGTTATTTGTTTTAATCATGTTGGCTAACTTAGTTGGTAAGTATTGGAGCAGTAGGGAGTTAAACTGGGGGGACAGATTCCCGCCTTTAAAGGCTTGGTCAGATGTTCAGTCCTCAGATGGAATCAGCAATCAAATGGCTGAGCATGGTGCGATGAATGTGCTGAGCTGTGTATATCATAAAGCAAGAAGCATCGTAGGAAAGCCAGATGAGCTCAGGGCAGGGAATTATGATATTGTAGCCATGATTGGGACTTTGTTGCACCCAATAGTCTGAGGGATTTAGAGGAACAAGTTTTTAGAGAGATTGCAGACCATGCCAAGAAACAAAGGTTGATGCAGTAAGTGATTTTAACTTTCCATATATTGACTAGGACTCCCATAATGTAAAAGGACTAGATGGGGTAAAGTTTGTCAAATGTGCCCTTAATCAGTGCGTAGGATTCCCAACGTAGAAGTGTGCAATAAGCTGTTAGGAAATGATCCAGGGCTGATGACAGAAATTAGTGATCGTAATGCCATGAGATTCAAATGTAAATATGGAAAAAGAGAGGTCTGGACCATGGATTGATGTTCTAAATTGGAGAAAGGTCAATTTTGATGGTATCAGAAAGGATCTGATAAGTGTGGTTTGTTACTGGCTGTTTTCTGGCAAAGGAGTACTTGGTAAGTGTGAGGCCTTCAGAAGTGAAATTTTGAGTGTGTTGAGTTTGTATGTGTCTGTCAAAATAAAAGTTGAAAGGTAACTGATGCAGGGAACCTTGGTTTTCAGGAGATATTGAGGCCCCGGATATTTTATTCTTCTGAATGCCTCAGACTGTTGAGTGCTACCAAGACTCATTAATGACTACAAATCATAAATCCATGCGAGCTCATCTGACTTTTTTTTTTGTCATCTTCTGTTGGTTTCTAAAAGCTTCCCAATAGTTTTTGCTCTTGGTTGTTTGCTCTCTCTTTGGTTTTTATGTTGCTTTGGCTTCTCATTTTAGCCATGGTTGTGTTCTCCTGCCTTTCCTATGCTTCCACTTCATTGGGCTGCATTGATCACTCAGCTGCCGAATTGCTCCCAGAAACTCCAGCCATTGCTGCTCTGTTGTCACTGCTACCTTTCCCCTTACAAGTTTGGCCAGCTTCTCTGTCATAGAAACATGGAGAAGTTCAGTAGAGAAACAGGCTATTTGGCCCACCTAGTCAATGCCGAGAACACATTTAAGCTGTCTAATTCAACTACCTACACTGGGACAATCACCCTTCATGCCCCTACCATCCAAGTACCTATCAAACTTCTCTTATTGTTGAAACCGGGCGTATATTCACCACTTTTGCTGGCATCTCATTCTACACTCTCATGACCATTTCATTAGAGAGCTTTCCCAAATGGTACTGTTAAATTTTCACCTTCCCCACTTACCCATGACCTCTGGTTATCATCCTACCCAACCTCAGCGGAAAAAGCTGTTTGCATTTACCCTATCTATACCCTCATAATTCTAACAGATCCTCAAAGCAAACTTACTTTCTAATGCTCAGAGCCTTTTTTAGGTTTATAAAGTGATGAAGGGCATTGATCGTGTGGATAGTCAGAGGTTTTTGCCCCAGGGTTGAAATGGCTAACACGAGAGGGCATATCTTTAAGGTGCTTGGAAATAGCTACCGAGGGGATGGCAAGGGTAAGTTTTTTACCTGGAAAATAGTGGGTACGTGTAATCCACTGCCAGCGGCGGTGGTTGAGGCAGATACAATAGGGTGTTTTAACAGCCTCTTAGATAGGCACATGGAGCTTAGAAAAATAGAGGGCTATTTGCTAGGGAAATTCTAGGCAGTTTCTAGAGTAAGTTATGTGGTAGGCACAATGTTGTAGGCTGAATGGCCTGGAATATGATGTAGATTTCTATGCTCAATGTTCTATGTTGAACAGTGAAATAACATCTCTTCTTTAATCTGTACAGTGTCCATGATTTTAATGTGGCTTTTTCACACTCCAATAGAACCGTTGTCTATCTCCTGCGTAAATAGAGATGAAAACATATTTAAGATCTCCCCCATCTGCTTTGGTTCCATACGTGGATTGCCATTCTGGTCTTACAGTGAACCAACTTTGTGCCTTACAATCCTTTTGCTCTTAATCTATCCCTGGAGTCCTTGATGATTAATCTTTTCTGCAAGGGCAACCTCATGCCTTCTTATAGCCATCCTGATTTATCTCTAATGTGTTCTCTTGAATTTCTTATCCTTCATAAGAACCTGTCTGCCTATCCCTGTTATGCAACTCCATTTTGTGCTTCACCAGTGTCTCAATATCTCTTGAAATCCAAGGTTCCCTGCAGTTTCTATCTTTACCTTTTATTCTGACAAGCACATACCCGCTTTGTACATTCAAAATTTCGCTTTGAAGGCCTCCCACTGACCAAGCACACCTTTGCCATAAAGCAGCCTGTCCCAGTCCACAGTTGCCAGATCCTAGTATCTTAATTCCAGGTGTTGATCCATGCCCTGAACACATCCACCTTTCCTATCATGCTCCTTGCATTGAGATATACAGGGCTCAGCATATTCACTGCATCATGCTCAACGTTTTTCATTCCTGACTTTGTCTGAGGACTGAACAACACCTGTCTCCAAAACCCCTCCACTATCTGTTCTGTTATTCAGGCATCCATTCCCCCTGCAACTTTAGTTTAACCCCCCTTACCCCCACCCCCCACCATGCGGCTTTATCACCCGTTTGGTTTTCATCTCCCAGATCAATAAAAAGGAGGTGCATACAGGCAGATAGGAACAAATGAGATACTTCTGAGATACAGGAAATTCAAGTGAACACTTATGAAAGAAGGCATGAGTTTGCCCCAGCAGACAAGGTGAAGGAGAATCCTCATGGATTCTGCAGATATGTTAAGTGCAAAAAGATTGCAAGGGAAGAAATTAATCCTTTGTAAGATCAGAATGGTAATCCATATGAGGAGACAAAATAGCTGGGGGAGATTTTTTCTGCATTCGTATTTACTCAGGAGGTGGACACAGAGTCTATAGAACTGAGGCAAAGCAAATTGTTCCCTCAGACCGTTTAGAAGACAACTGCAGAAGTTGTCAGGGCCCAAGCACAGATATTTAAATCATCCTTAGTTACTGGTGGGGAACTGGAGGATTGGAGGACAGACAATGTTGTTCTGCTGTTCAAGAAAGGCTCTAAAAATAAACGAGGAAATTGTACATTGGTGTGCTTGACATCAGTAGGGGGAAAGTTATTCTAACGTATGTGCAGGAACCGGATATATAAGTATTTGGATAGATGTGGTCTGATTAAGGATGGATAGCATAGCTTTGTGCATGGTAGGTTATGTCTAACCAATCTTATAGAGTCTCTCGAGGAAGTTGTCAGGAAAGTGGATGAAGGCAAGGCACTTGACAAAGTCTTATATGGGAGGTTGGTCATGAAGGTTCAGTTACTCAGCATTCAAGATGAGCCAGTAAATTGGACGAGACACTGGCTGTGGGAGAAGCCAGAGTGTGGTAGCAGATGGTTACCTCTCTGACTGGAGGCCTGTGACTAGTGGTGTGTCATAGGGATCAGTGCTGGATTTGTTGTTTTTAGTCATCTATATCAGTAATCTGGATGATAGTGTGTGGTTAACTGCATCAGTAAATTTGTGGATGACACCAAGATTGGGGTGTAGTGGACAGCGAGGAAGACTATCATGGCTTACAGCGCGATCTTGACCAGCTGGAAAAATGGTTTGAGAAATGGAAAATGAAATTTAATGCAGACAAGAGTGAGGTGTTGTGTTTGGTAGGACCTACCAGGTCACAGTGACTGGTTGGGCACTGAGGAGCGTTGTAGAAGAAAGGGACCTGGGAATACAAGTCTGTAATTCACTGAAAGTGGTGTCACAGTTCGACAGAGATGGAAGGAAAGATTTCAGCCCATTGGCCTTCATGAACCAGAGCACTGACAGCAGTAGGTAGATGCAATTTGTAAAAGAGGTTCTGAGAGTTCAGAGAAAATTCACAAGGATTTTGCCAGGTCTGGAGGACTTGGGTTATGAGGAAAGGTTGAACAGGTTAGGTCCTTATTCCTTGGAATGTAGAAGATTGAGGGGAGATTTGATTGTGATAGAGGGGCATAGACTAAATGCAAGCTGGCTTTTACCACAGAGATGGTGTGGAACTACAACCAGAAGCCATGGGTTAAGGGTGAAAGGTGAAATGTTAAGGGGAACATGAGGAACATGGTGCGGAATGAGCAGCCAACACAAATGGTGAATGCGAGCTGGATTTCAACATTTAAGGAGTTTTGTGTAGGTACCTGAATGGTAAGGGTGTGGGACTGGGGAGTTTAAATAGTTTAGCACAAGCTAGGTAGCCCAAAGGGCCTGTTTCTGTGTTGGTACTTTTCTGCAAGAGCCTGAAATAACCGAAAAATTCACTGTAAGTTCATTGAACAGATGTGCGGACCAACCATTCATGTCAGCAGGAAATTTTTATAAGGCATTAAAACTGTGGCACTTTAAGTTAATAATACATAAAAGAAAATCCCAGCTGCATGTCAAGAAAGACTATTTGTGTGAGAATTTTTCAGTTACTGTGTGGCCAGGCACCCATGCAGCTCAACAGGAACAGGGAATAATACCAATGGAGAGAGCCAAACTGAGCCAAGGCACAAATTGGAGACCGCAGAAATGCCCCATTCCTATAGAAACAAGAAGAGCATCAGGGAATTGATGGTCATTCCAGATACCAGCACTGTGCCCAGTTAGAAGATGATTTCTCTGTCCAACTTGGGTGGAACCTCACTATAACAGTGTGATGCTGGATCAAACCTTGGCAACTCAAGTAATCTCATCTGAAGTGTTGTCCTACCCCCTTTGATGGATTTTGTGAATCTTTTTACAGGTTAAAAATGAGAAGGAGTTTGTCTCCCGGAAGCTCAATCATGGCACACCAGTTTTGCTGTCTCTGTCTGGATATTTAAGAAGTGAAGCAAGGGATTGAATCGACCATCCTTCCTGATCAGACTACGGGGCAGGATTCACTCAGTCATTTGACCAACTGGCATGCCCATCATTTTACACTGTCTTCTGCTCAGACAGTGGGAATGGATTCAGTCAGTCATCTCAACTGAAGGTACATCAGCAAGTTCACACTGGGCAAGGTCATTCACCTGTTCTTTGTGTAAGAAAGCATTTAGTCTGTCATCCCACCTGTGGACACACCAGTCAGAAGCTGGTCACCTGTTGAATTTCTGGGAAAGGATTCACTCGGTCGTCTGACCTGATGGCACACCAGCGAGTTCAGACTGGGGAGCGGCCATTCACTTGCTCGGACTGTGGGATGAGTTTCACTCGGTCATCCACCCTACAGAGACACCAGCGAGTTCACACTGGGGAGAAGCCATTCACCTGCTCAGTCTGTAGGAAGGGATTCACTCAGTCATCTAACCTGAAGAGTCACCAGCGAGTTCACACTGGGGAGAAGCCATTCACCTGCTCAGAATGTGGGAAGGGATTCATCAACTCTTCCACCCTACAGAGGCACCAGTGTGTTCACACTGGAGAGAAGCCATTCACCTGCTCCATCTGTGGGAAGGGATTCAATTGGTCATCTGACCTACAGAGACACCAGAAAGTTCACACTGGGGAGAAGCCATTCACCTGCTCCATCTGTGGGAAGGGATTCAATTGGTCATCTGACCTACAGAGACACCAGAAAGTTCACACTGGGGAGAAGCCTTTCACCTGCTCAGTCTGTGGGAAGGGATTCAGTCAGTCATTTCACCTGCGGAGTCATCAGCGAGTTCACACTGGGGAGAAGCCATTTACCTGCTCAGAATGTGGGAAGAGATTCACTCGGTCATCTGACCTAATGGCTCACCAGCGAGTTCACACCGGGGAGCGGCCGTTTACCTGCTCGGACTGTGGGAAGGGATTCACTCGGTCATCTGACCTAATGGCTCACCAGCGAGTTCACACCGGGGAGCGGCCGTTTACCTGCTCGGACTGTGGGAAGGGATTCACGCGGTCATCTGGCCTAATGGCTCACCAGCGAGTTCATACCAGGGAGCGGCCGTTTACCTGCTCAGACTGTGGGAAGGGATTCACTTTGTCATCGAAACTAGTGAGACACCGGCGAGTTCACACTGGGGAGAAGCCGTTCACCTGTTCAGTCTGTGGGAAAGGATTCAGTCAGTCATTTCACCTGCAGAGTCATCAGCGAGTTCACACTGGGGAGAAGCCATTCACCTGCTCAGAATGTGGGAAGAGATTCACTCGGTCATCTGACCTAATGGCTCATCAGCGAGTTCATACCGGGGAGTGGCCGTTTACCTGCTCAGACTGTGGGAAGGGATTCACTTTGTCATGGAAACTAGTGATACGCCAGCGAGTTCACACTGGGGAGAAGCCGTTCACCTGCTCAGTCTGTGGGAAGGGATTCAATCAGTCATTTCACCTGCAGAGTCATCAGCGAGTTCACACTGGGGAGAAGCCATTCTCCTGCTCAGAATGTGGGAAGAAGTTCACTTCGTCATCTAACCTGCAGAGTCATCAGCATGTTCACACTGGGGAGAAACCGTTCACCTGCTCAGACTGTGGGAAGCGATTCACTTTCTCATCTAAGCTGAAGGTACATCAGGTGGTTCACACTGGGGAGTGGCCATTCACCTGCTCAGTCTGTGGGAAGGGATTCACTCAGTCCTCCACCCTACAGAAACACCAGTCGGTTCACACATTCTGAGCTATTCACCTGCTCAGAATGTGGGAAAGGATTCATTCAGTCATCCCAACTACTGGCACACCAGTCAGTTCACAATGTTATTAATCCCTTGCTTTTGTTTGCTGTGGACATTCATTTTAAGAGAGAGAGGGATTAAGAAGGCAAATCAGTCTGGCTTGCAGCTTGTTTACATCGCTCACAGCTTGTTTTGATTTAACCGAGGACTCAGACACTCAGAGTCAGACGGAGATGAAGGAGGAAAAGTGGAAGGATCGAAACAAGGGAACTAGTGGCCAAGGGTCACTGTTTAGAGCTTTCCTATGCCCACAAGGGTGGGTTAAGTATCGATTCACCATACATTGAATGTGTGGTTGTCACCTTGTTTGATCCATAGGTGTGGATCGGATTTGGCGTATCCTGTGAAAACCACTTATGTGTTAACGCTTGGTGGGGTGTGGTGTGATAAATCACATGAAGATGATACCCCTTGTGACAAGTCAATTTCGGTGATAATTCATATGTGGATTTGAAATGACAACGGATAAAATCTGCAGTGACTGTTCTCTCGTTTTACCACAATGAAACCTTTGGAATTCGACGTAATTGCTTTCTCTCGACATTTACCCTGGATTACAAATATCTTTCTCTCATCACCTATTCTGTGGATGAACTTAACTTCCATACTTTACCATCTCAAGACTCTAAGCCTTGTTTCCCCTGAGCTCAATAGTTTGGGAGTTATATTTACACACATATATACACATAACACTGTTAACTTTTGTTTATCTTACTTAATTTACTTTATTATAAGTAGATACTAATAAAGATAATGGATTTAACATCAATACCAGATGCCAGGAATAGTCTATTGCTGCTGGTTCATTTCTAAAGCTTTTGTTTCTAAGTTTTTGTTCGTAACAAAATTGGGGCCTGCGTCTGAGATATGAACAAATTTGAGGGCGTGTTGATTAATTAATTATTGATTTCATTGGGGAAATCCCTTTTGATTTATTTGTGCGTGCAAAATCAGCAACAATGGATGTTGATAAATGTCTGGAAGCACCAACTTCTGAGGCATTAGAGGACACCAGAAGGATCGTGTTGTTGTGTATTGCGAAATGGTTTAAACTTGCTAAGGTGAAATTGACAATGAGAAAGGCACAGATGCAGAGGATTATAGCTGAACATTATGTATCTGAGGTGTGTTTAAAGTGGAGTAGTTGGAGGTGTTTCCGAAAGTAAACCGAGTGAGCTTGAGCTCCAGTACAAGTTAGAAAAATTAAAGATGGAGGCTGCGGAAAGGAAGAGGCAGTTTGAGGGTAGAGAGGCAGAAAAACAGAGGGTGTTCAAGCTGGAAAAGATAGAGAGATTGCAGCAAAGGTGTCTCGCGTTAGACTCTGGTGATAAGTTTGAGGATGGTCTGGAAGTTAAATTGGTACCAACACTTGACAAGGCAGAGGTTGATGAATACTTTCAGCATTTTGAGAAGGTTGCTCGGAGTTTAAAGTGGCCAGAAAAGGGTTGGCCTATTCTCTTACAATGTGTAATTAAGGGGAAGGCTCAGCAAGCATATTCTGCCTTGACAGTGGATGAAGCAGCTGATCATGAATGAGTGAAACAGGCTGTGCTCAAAGCTTACGAGTTGGCCCCAAAATCATACAGGCAAAAGTTTAGAAATTCAAGGAAATCTGTGAACCAGACTTATATGGAATTTGCTTGTGAGAAGTTTGTGTTTTGACCGCTGGTGCACATATAAAAATATAAATGATGATTTTATCAGCTTGAAAGAGTTGGTTGTAATTGAAGAATTCAAAAGGTGCATCCCTGATGACAGGAAGATGTATTTAGATGAAAAGGATGCTGCTACATTGCAGGAGTCTGCTGGATTCGCAGATGAGTTCGCTTTAACTCATCAGGTTAAGTTGACCCAGAATAAGAGTTTCCAAAAGAGTAGCAGGGATCACCAGGGTAAACCAGAAATTAAAGCTGAGACTAGTGATAAGAGTATGGATAAAGGGAAGCAGTTGAAGGAGAAATATTCTGGTCTTACTTGTTACTATTGTAAGAAGCTGCTCATATGATAGCTAACTGTTCTATCCTGAAGAAGAAAAAGAAAAAGGAGGCAGTCCCAAATGCCTGTGTTTAGTATGTTGACGCACCTCTCAACCCACAGGGCTCTGAACATTCTGTTGAGGCTCGGTTAAGGACTGAGAAGTCTGACTGAGTTGAGAAGGGATTCGATCATTTTATGTCAGATGGGATTGTATTGGTATTGTTACGTATTCAGGCAACAATAAATATATGAGTTCGGCAAGGGTTTTTTTTAACAAACAACACGTTTATTAAACACAGAAAACAAACCCCCCAAAAGTAAACATACACTATAGTAACCGGAAATCAACTGCAGTGCGGCAGCTCAAACAGTTCTTAAAGCAATATTGCAAAAACAGTTCTTTAAAGTGGTATTGCCAAAAGTTCGATATGCTCACAGTCCATTGAAAAGGAGAGACATTATAAGACGATTTAAATTCTCTTTCACGTCGCTTTGCTTCGATCCCCGACGTCGAACTTTTCCCACGAAGAATCTACGAAACAGAATGGCTTAAAGGCACTGACCTTTCCTTCCACACTATCCTCAATCCTTTCTGGTAATCCCAGGGATTAATGCGAGAATAGTCAACAAAATCCTTCCAAATAAGGATCAAACAAAGGCCGAACCGGTTTCACTGTAGAAAGCGTTTCTCCTCGATCTTTAACTCCCGAACTTCGATCTTCACTCACCACTGATTCTCAAACTAGCAGAATTGTAAAGAACCTGCTGGCAATGACCTTTTAAATTTTAGGCATTAGATAAAACTTCATTATTCAACTAAACTGTGTCATCACATTAAATCACGCAGCAGCATGAAGTCAACTTGGCAAATCCAGCCACGAACTGCCCCTCCTCACAGGGCGGGGTCTTCCTTTTACAACCTGAAAAAAAACCTGTCACATGATCTCTACTGGCGGGAAAATGACGTCACTCCACCATCACAAGACCATTACCTCAAGTCCAGTATAGCTTCAACCCCAGTCACGTGACAAGGGTACCACTGTCATGTGTCACGAGTACGTAACACCTCCCTCCAAAAAAAAAACATTTTTTGTCTGACAAGAACAATAATGTTTAACAATTGCTTACAAGAAAAACAAAGGTATAAATTTTATAACATACACAATATACAATACCATCATATTACAGCTTATAACTCACAATACAGTAGGAGTGTTACAATTGAAAAAAAAACACGCCATTAAAAAATTGCATTGTACATTCAACATCGAGATAGACAATCAGCAACCACATTATCTTTACCTTTAATATGAGTTATCACAATATTGTACTCATGTAACATCAAACTCCAATTTAATAATCTTCTGTTTTTTTTTCATCTTACTCAGAAAAACTGATTATGATCAGTGTAAACAATGAGTGGTTTTTGAGTTGTACCAACATATACCTCAAAATATTCCAAAGCTAAAACAAGAGATAACAATTCTTTCTCTATTGTCGAATAGTTTCTTTGATGCTTATTAAATTTCTTAGAAAAGTAAGCTACTGGATGCTCAACCTCATCATCCTCATTCCTTTGCATTAATACTGCTCCTGCAGCCTCATCACTAGCATCCACAGCCAATGAAAAAGGTTTTTCAAAGTCAGGTGCCTTAAGCACAGGTTGTTGACATATCATTGTTTTGAATTTTTCAAATGCTTCTTGACAAGGCACTGTCCACACAAACTTCACATTCTTCTGCAGAAGGTTAGTTAATGGAAGGGCAACATTGGCAAAATTCTTACAAAATTTCCGATAATATCCTACCATTCCCAAAAATCTTCTGAGAGTTTTTTTTTCCCCGTTGGAGTCGGAATCTCTAAAATTGCCTGAACTTTTGCCTGAACAGGGGCTACCTTACCTTGACACACAACATAACCAAGGTAAGTCACAGTGGCATGTCCAAATTCACTCTTAGCTAAATGAATAGTTAAGTTTGCTTTTGAACGCCTTTCAAACAATTTCTCCATCGCAATAATGTGTGCTTCCCAATGATCATTTCCTGTCACTAAATCATCAATATAACCATCAGTATCTTCCAATCCCTGAATCACAGTGTTAATCATCCTCTGGAAAGTACCTGGGGCATTCTTCATCCCAAATGGAAAAACATTTTACTCCTATAACCCAGTTGGAATTACAAATGCAGAAATCTCTCTACCTCTGTCCGTTAATGGAACACACCAATACCCTTTCAATAAATCAATCTTTGTAAGGAACTTTGCTTTTCCAACTTTATCTACACAATCATCTACTCTAGGAATTGGATATGCATCTGTTTTCCTTACAGCATTCACCTTTCTATAATATGTACAAAACCTAATACTACCATTTGGTTTTGGCACCATAACACATGGCGAACTCCAATTCAAGTTAGAATGTGTAACGATATTATTCTCTAACATATATTCAATTTCTTTCTCAGCAAGTTCACATTTTTCTATGTTCATCCTTTATGGATGTGGTTTAATAGCTTTGGCATCTCCAACATCTACATCATGTGAAGCTATAGTAGCCCTTCTCGGAACATCTGGAAACAACTCCTTATATTTAAAAATTAAGTCCTTCATCTGTTGTTTCTGTTCTAGCTGTAAATGTGCTAATTTCTCATCAATATTTTCCAGAATGGTTGAATTTGGTAACCTAACAGAAAGAATGTTGGATTTAGAAAGAAAGTCAGATGAATCATCTATATCATGTTCCTAGTTAAATCAAACTCATTCTCACTAACCACAACAGTCATAGTATCAGATTGTTTCTTAAAATATGGTTTTATCATATTTATATGGCAAAGTTGTGTTGACCTTCTACGATCTGGAGTTTTTATCACGTAATCCAAATCATTGATTTTAGACACAATTTCATAAGGACCATGAAATCTAGCTTGTAAAGGATTTGTCTGCACTGGGAAAAGAACCAACACCTTATCTCCTGGCTTAAACATCCTCATCCTAGCTTCTTTATTATACCAAGTCTTCATTTTCTCCTGAGCCAACTTTAAATTTTCCTTAGCTAAGCTACAAGCTTTATGTAACCTGTCCTTAAATTTCAAAACATAGTCCAACAAATTAGTGTGTACTTCCTTACTAATCCACTGTTCTTTCAATAAAGCTAAAGGTCCTCTAACTCTATGCCCAAACACAAGTTCAAATGGACTAAAACCTAAAGATTCTTGTACCGATTCCCTTACTGCAAATAAAAGTAAGTTTATACCCTCATCCCAGTCACTTTCATTTTCCACACAAAATGTCCTAATCATATTCTTGAGGGTAGAATGAAACCTCTCCAAGGCAACTTGCGATTCTGGATGGTATGCAGACGAAGTGATTTGCTTAGCTCCCAATTTATAAACTATCTGTTGAAACAATCCAGAAATAAAATTACTGCCTTGATCAGTTTGTATCTCTGTAGGTAATCCAAAATAAGTAAAAAAAAAATTATAAGGGCCTTTGTCACAGTTTTAGCTTTTATATTCCTAAGTGGTACTGCCTCTGGAAACCTAGAAGAAGTACACATGATAGTCAACAAATACTGAACACCAGTTTTTGTCTTTGGTAATGGACCAGCACAATCTACAATAACTTTAGAAAATGGTTCACCAAATGCTGGGATAGGTTGTAATGGAGCTACTGGTGTAACCTGATTTGGTTTACCCACAATTTGACAAGTATGGCACGTTTTACAAAACATCGCCACATCTTTTCTTAGACCAGGCCAGTAAAAATTTTTAAAATCTTGTCCACAGTTTTCCTTACCCCTTGATGTCCACCTAAAGGCACACTATGAGCTAAAGTAAAAATCTCATTTCGATAAACTTTCGGGACAACTACCTGGTAAACAACATTCCAATCCTCACTTGCAGGAATTGTAGGCGATCTCCACTTCCTCATCGACACTCCTTTTTCCAAGTAATATCCTAATGGCACCTTCTCAATTTCACTATCTAGTAAAGCCTGCTCTCTTAATTTTATAATCTCAGAGCCTCTATTCTGCTCTGCTATCATCTCCTTCCGAGACAGAGATAAATCTTCATAGTCAGACTTAATCAAAGAATCTTGTTCAAACAACGAAGGTAAGAAAGTCTCTGACACATCCTCAAAACTCGAATCCTGAGTTGAACAGTCCTGAGTAGCAACCTCATTCTGCGCATCAAGCTTTTTAGCCATAGCTCTAGTCACAACACAGGAAGAATCTGTGTTAGAATTCAACTCTGGTTCCTCTGAATCCATTGTCAAATGCACTTCAGGAAAAACTTGTCCACCTGCCAATTCATTACCTAACAATAAAGAAATACCCTTCACAGGTAAGCTATGCTGTAATCCTACTTTAACAAATCCTGTAACTAACCCTGACTTTAAATTTACTTTATGTAAATGTACAGGCATAAAATCACTCCCAACACCTCTTATGTAATTTACCTCACCAGTATCAGACTCTTCATTAAACTTCAACACACTGTCTAACATCAGTGATTGAGAAGCACCAGTATCCCTAAGGATTTTTATTGGCACCAGAGTAGATCCTTCTTTCAAGGATACAAACCCTTCAGTTATAAAATGATCATATCCCTTTCTAACTTGGTCAGAGTCTAACAAAGCCTCATTTGTGTTTATCAAACCCTGTAACTTTACAGGTGCTTCAGTATGTTCCACACAGTCATCTGGAACTGCTTCCTTCTCTTTCTTTTTCAATCTGAAACAGTTAGCTATTACATGGCCAGGCTTCTTACAATAGTTACAAATAAGACCAAACTGTCTTTCCTTCACAGGCTTTCCTTCCTCCTTACATTTCTCATTAACCTCTGATTTAATTTCTGATTTACCTTGAGACTCCATGTCATTTTTCCTCTTAAAATTTCTGCCCTGGGGAAATTTATTCTTATGGATTAAAACATACCCATCAGCTAATCTAGCACAGTCCTGCAATTGATCAGTATCCCTCTCATTTAAGTAGGTCCTTAATCCAACAGGAATGCTTCTTTTAAATTCCTCCATTAAAATCAGCTCTGTCAATGTATCATAGTCCCCATTTAAATTTTTAGAAGAAACCCATCTCTCAAAACACATAGCTTTATCATAGGCAAATTCCACATAAGTTTTATCCACTGAATTTTTCAAACTTCTGAATCTTTCCCTATAAGCTTCTGGGACTAATTCGTAATTGTTTAGGATATGCATCTTCACAATATCATAATCAAGTGCTTGCGCAGCAGTTAAAGATGTGTAAACTTGTTGTGCTTTACTTTTAATTACACTCTGTAACAACACGGACCATTTATCTTTCGGCCACTCCGACATCTGAGCAATAGTTTCAACATGTTGAAAATATCTTTCCACTTCTGTTTCACTAAATGGAGGGACCAATTTAATTTCTTGACTAGCAACAAACGGTTTCCTTGAACCAGAAGACTGATTCCCAGAACTTACTTCCTCCATTGCATATTCAAATGCTCTCTTCTTTTGATCCGTCTCCAATTTACAACGCTCCAAATCAGCTTTACTTAGTTCCAACCTCATTTGTTCGAATTGCAACTGCCTCCAGATTACTAATTTGTAACTACTCTAAAACCGAATCATCAAAAACACCCGAATCCACATAGTGTGACGAGCCTTTCCTCTGTATCACAGCCTTTGAAGTAGTCGACAAAATACCTTTAAGTTGCAATCTACGAGCTATCTCAAACACCTCAGTTTTTTCCGCCTTCGCCAACAACTCCGCATCTGGCGAAGCCAGAAACTCATCAATATTCATCGGTGCTGAATACCACTCACAAGCCAATCAAAGAAAAGAATCGAGTATTCCCCTTTTCCAAAACACCAAGTCAAAAGTTAGCAAGCATATGAACTCAAACGATCCAATCCGGACGCAGACCCCATAGTTATGTTACATATCCAGGCAATAATAAATATATGAGTTCGGCAAGGGTTTCTATTCACGTTTATTCACGGCAAGGGTTTCTATTCACGTTTATTAAACACAGAAAACAAACCCTCCCAAAAGTAAACAAACAGTAACGTAACCGGAAATCAACTGCAGTGTGGCAGCTCAAACAGTTCTTAAAGCGATATTGCAAAAACAGTTCTTTAAAGTGGTATTGCCAAAAGTTCGATATGCTCACAGTCCATTTAAAAGGAGATACTTTATAAGACGATTTAAATTCTCTTTCACGTCGCTTTGCTTCGATCCCCGACTTCGAACTTTTCCCACGAAGAATCTACGAAACAGAACGGCTTAAAGGCACTGACCTTTCCTTCCACACTATCCTCAATCCTTTCTGGTATTCCCAGGGATTAACGTGAGAATAGTCAACGAAATCCTTCCAAATAAGGATCAAACAAAGGCTGAACCCGTTTCACTGTAGAAAGCGATTCTCCTCGATCTGTAACCCTTGAACTTCGATCTTCACTCTCCACTGATTCTCAAACTAGCAGATTTGTAAAGATCCTGCTGGCAATGACCTTTTAAACTTTAGGCATTAGATGAAACTTCATTATTCAACTAAACTGCGACATCACATTAAATCACGCAGCGGCATGAAGTCAACTTGGCAAATCCAGCCACGAACTGCCCCTCCTCACAGGGTGGTGTCTTCCTTTTATAACCTGAAAAAACCCTGTCACATGATCTCTACTGGCGGGAAAATGACATCACTCCACCATCACAAGACCATTACCTCAAGTCCAGTATAGCTTCAAACACAGTCACGTGACAAGGGTACCACTGTCATGTGTCACGAGTACGTAACAGTATAGGAAGGGTCTACCCCAATACCAGTAAAAATTCTTTGAGATACTGGGGCTTCTCAGTCACTTATATTAGACAGTGTTCTAAAGTTTGGTGATGAGGCTAACACGGTGAGATAAATCTTATTAAAGACATTGGGAGCGGCATTTTATTAAAGGCATTGGGGCTTCTGTGCCATTGCACAAGGTAACTTTACAATCAGGACTGGTTTCCAGACCTATTAAGATTGGATTATGCTCGAGTTTACCAGTGAAAAATGTCACTTTGCTGTTAGGGAATGACCTGGCAGATGGTAAAGTTGTTGCTGCAGTGCAGCTGACAACTAAGCCAACCACTGATGACCCACAGATGGATTTTAACATTTATCCTTCCTGTGAAGTATCTCCAAGTATGGCTAAAAAGTCTGCTGGTGCAGACAGTTCTGTGCAGCATGATTCTGATACCCATGATAGCCAAAATTGGGATTCAGGTTATGCTGACTTGTCAGGAACTTCTCTGCCTTCATTGTTTCAATGAAGGATTCAGGTAGTAAGTCTGATGAGAAAGATTCATCCCTGTCTAGGAAGGAATTTATAGCAGAACAGAACCGAGACCCTGAGATTGAAGTTTTAAAAGAAACTGCTCTCTCAGATGATGAGATTAAGAAAATGCAAGTGGGGTATTATCTCAAGGATGGATTGTTAATCAGCAAGTGGTTCCACCTGCTATACCTGCGAGTGAGGAACGGACAGCTGTTCACCAAGTTGTAGTTCCTAAAGTTTATTGGATAGAAATTTTAACTTTGGCCCACAGTATGCCCTTAGGTGGCCATTTTGCAGTGAATAAAACTGTAAACAGGATTATGAAGGAATTTTACCGCCTAATTTGAGGAAAGGTGTTGTGACCTTTTGCAGAATCTATCACACTTGTCAAGTTGTGGGTAAACCTAATCAGGTCATACCAGTTGCCCCACTCCGGCCTGTACCTGCATTCAGTGAACCCTTCAGTGAATACTATTGGTGAACAGTGGATTTTCTTTGCCCATTGCCTAAGACGGAAGTTGGCCATCGGTATTTGCTAACTATTATGAGTACCTCATCCAGATTCCCAGAGGCAATATCTCTCAGAAATATTAAAGCTAAAATGTGACGAAGGCTCTTACCAAGATTTTTACTCTGTTTGGTTTGCCCAAAGCAATCCAGTCTGATCAAGGAAGTAATTTTACATCTGGTTTATTCCAGCAGATGGGTTATGAACTAAATGAATTACATCATCTGCATACCATCCGGAATCACAAGGGGCTTTAGATAGATTTCATTCTACCCTCAAAACAATGAAGAAGAGATACTGTGATGAAAATGGAAAATACTGGAATGAAGGAATATTTCTTTTTTGTTCACAGTAAGAGAGTCGGTACAGGAATCACTGGGCTTTAGTCCATTTGAACTTGTATTTGGTCACAGCGTGAGGGGACCTTTGACCTTGTTAAAGGAACAGTGGATAGATGGGATGTACATCTTAACTTCTTAGACTATGTTTTGAAGTTCAAAAATAAACTACACCGGTCCTGTAGCCTAGTAAGACAAAGTTTATAGATTTCTCAAAACAAAATGAAGTTTTGGTTTAATAAGCAGGCCTGTGAAAGAAAATACTAGGTGGGGGTCAACATGCTTGCTTTATTTCCAATGTGGGTGAATCCACTTAAGGCGAAACTCAAAGGACTGCATGAAATAATCTCTCGTTAACTATGTGAATTATGTTATTAAAAGACCAGACCAATGTAAATTAACACAGGTGGTACACATAAATTAGATAAAGCCTTATGTTGACAAGCAGGCACCATCTGTGAGTGTTGTCAAAACATTTGAATCTGGCAACCCTGAGAATGAAACAGTTGACTCGGCTGAGACTTTTCAGAAGCCAAACATGGTCCCAGTTAGGCTAATGAACTCGGTTGTTCAAGAAAACTTTGATAACAAGTTGGCTCATTTGCAGCCATAGCAACAACAACAGCTGAAGAAATTAATTCTGAGGTTTAAATGTTTATTTCCCAAAGTTCCCAAGCAAACCACGGTCGCAGTACACGATGTAGACTTCGGTCTAGCCAAACCGGTTAAACAACACCCATATTGCATGAAGGTAGAAAAGTGTAAATTGGCTGAGCAAGAAATTGAAAATATGCTGAACAAAGGTATTATTCGGCCTGTGATTATGGACTCTGCCTCTAAGAACCATGTCTAAAAGAGAGAGAGAGAGAGACGAGCACAAGCAGCTTGTTACAGAGACAGATAGAGCGGAGGGCCTGCATGATGGACAGCTGGTGTTCAGCACAATGGTATTTAAAGGAGCGTTGCTGTTTGTTTCATAGGACAGGCAGACACACAAAGGCTAGTGGGAAGAGTTGTCACTGAAGTTTTAAATGCCCACGAGGGTGGGGTTGAGGATAAGTTAGGAGGAATCAGTCTGTGACTATTAGTGCATGTAAGAGCAACCCAGTGAAATCTGCTAGAAACCCTTGCCTGGGTTGGTAGATTGTTACTTGAAGACAGTGCTCTTAAGTTGATCATGTTTGGCTAACTTGGAAGATTTGGAGGACATCGGAAGAGGGTCGAGGACACCTGTTTGGATGCAAAATCTCTCACTCACTTCAATCCCGTGAACTGAACTGAATATCCTTACCACACCAGCGTAAGACTGTATCATTTACCAGCTAAGTTTGGGAAATATATATTTATACCTATATATGCATAACACTGCTAGATTTTGCACTGATTATGGAAAGGTAAATACAGTAACAAAAACAGATGCATATCCTATCCCTAGGTTGGATGATTACATTGATCAGGCTGAAAAAGCTAAATTTCTTACAAAGATTGATCTGTTGAAAGGGTATCGGTGTGTTCCATTGACAGACAAAGGTAGAGAAATTTCCGTGTTTGTGACACGTTCTGGGTTGTACGAATACAATGTTTTGCCGTTTGGAATGAAAAATGCTCTAGGAACATTCCAGAGAATGATTGATTCTGTAATTAGAGGGTTGGAACACACAGAGACCTGTACTAATGACGTAGTTACAGGGAGAGACACTTGGAATGACCGTATCTCTGCAGTAGAAAAGCTGTTTGACCGGCTTTCCCAGGCCAGCCTTACAGTTAACTCACCTAAGAGTGAATTTGGCTATGCCATTGTGACCTATCTTGGCAATGTTGTAGGTCAAAGCAAATTGGTTCCTGTTCAGGCAAAAGTCCAGGCAATTTTCTGAAGTTTCTATTCCGACTGGTAACAAGGTTTCTGGGAATGGTTGGATATTATCGTAAGTTCCGTAAGAACTTTGCTGGTATCGCTCTTCCACTGACTAATCTCCTGAAGAAGGGTGGCAAGTTTGTTTGGACCAAGTCTTGTCAGGAGATTGATTGAAAATTATTATTTGAGATTAGGCCAATCAATGTAGTGTCGTCAACAAGTTTAATTTGCAGATTGGAGCTGTGAGTGGCGACACAAGTCTTGGGTGCACAGAGAGTAAAGAAGGGGGCCAGGGAGATAACCCTGTGGGGTATGTGTGCTGAGGGTCAGAGAGACAGAAGTGAGGGAGTCCACACTTAGCACCTGCCGGCGATCTGACAGGAAGTCCAGGATCCAGCTGTCGACACTTCACGCCTTGGTATGGCTACTGCTCTGCCCATGACTGCAAGGAACTGTAGAGAACTTTGGAGAGCCGAGAACATCAGAGAAACAAGCCTCCCCTCCATTGACTCTTCCTACACTTCCCCTACCTCAGAAAAGCAGGATATGAACTCAAAGATCCTCACAACCTGGACATTCTTGCTGCAAACCTGCTCTCCCTTCAAGGAAGCTATACAAAAGCCTTAAAGCGCGTAACACCAGGCTCAAGGTCGGCTTCCTGTCTGTGGCTATAAGCCAAATGAATGATAAAATGGACTCGACGTGACACTGCACCATATGTCTATCTGCACTGCACTTTCTCTGCAGCCATAATGCTTTGTTACAGTTATTGTCTTGTCGTATATCAACTCAATGTACTGTCATAATGTATTGATCTGTGTGGATGGTACCGCAGGCAAGATTTTCACTGTAGCTCAGTACGTGATGATAATAAACAATATCCCCATTTTAATTGTGTGCAAACATTAGACAGACTGAGCTTCTGCTTTGGAACCACAGAAGGAAACTTAACACTTGCCTTTTCTGAGGAATGCAAATACATAAAAAAGGCTTCAACCTCGCATTACGATCTGCTTTAACTGGGATCGTGACTGGTGGTGGGTCTCCCATATCAATATCAGAATCAGGTTTAACAGCACCGGCATATGTCATGAAATTTGTTGCCTCTACGGCAGCAGTAGAACCTGATTCATAACAATAGATATTGACAATTGTGATTTAAAATAAGAATATACATATTAAATAGATAAATTATATATGTAGTACAAAAAATGTAATAAACTTTTAATTGTGTGGAACTATTTGACTGACTGGGTTGTTGCTTTGTAAATTCTGGAGTGAAGCTTAGCTGAACTGTACACATTTATGAGAAGCTCAGATAAATCAAAAGGCGAAATTCTCACATAAAGGGGTCACACATCCAGAAATATTGGCTGCACTTCAGCAGGTAAAAACATTTCAATGAAATATGCTGAAAATATTGCAGGAAGAGAACATTGTCCACCCACAACGAGAGGAAGCGACAGATCCGGATCTCACTGCCTTGGCTGAATGGGTGAAAGGTGAAGCTACACGTACATGTAGAGCAGTGACCCGCTGATGCTGCAGATCTGCAGAGAAACGTGAACAGGAAACGGGATCAGGTGACGGGTGGAGAGTCTCACACCTGAACCAGTGTCTCCGCTCCTCACCCTCACATACTGCCCGCCCCATCCGCCGCATTTCCCACATTATTTAATATTTACACCAGAAACATCCCATTCCCTCCACCGCTATGGTCACGAAGTCATGGGCTCGATTCACATCCCGGTACAACACACAAATAAGACCCAAACAGGAAGTGCGCAGGTTTCATTTAAATCAGTCTGTTCACATTCCTCCAGCCTCACTGGACAGGAACACTGAAACATCAAGTGAGAAACAGCAGGAGGAGGCCATTCAGCCCCGCTAACCATCAACAAGATGGCGGCTGCTCTGCCATCTCAGCCACATGTTTCTGCCCGATCCTCATTTCCTCGATCCCTTCGATCCCCACACATCTGCCGGCCTCTGTTTTATGTGAGGACGATCACTGAGTCTTCACCGCCCTCTGTGGTGGGAATTTACAGACATTTACCACCCTCAAAGTGGAGACATTCCCCCTCCGCTCAGTCTGGGACAGTCCATCCCCTTTTTCAATGACTGGGATCCCTGGTTCAACTGGTAATGATGTTGTGCATTTCAAAGTGTTCACCTCAGTCCTGGATTCTCTAAGTGAAAGGGTTATCACATTTGGTCTTTCTCCATATAATGACCCACCACTCCAGGGATCAGTCTGGTGAATCTTCATTGCACTCTCTATAACAAATACGCTCTAACCTCTTTGTTAATCCTCTGTGGAATTAATTACCATCTTCTGCAGCCCCGTGTTACACCAAACACTCACCTCCCCCCCCCCTGTCACTGTTTCCACCTTCCCACCTCCCCCCTCACCTGGATCCACCTCTCACTCCCCAGCTTTTGCCCCATCCCCAACCCTCACCTCTTTTCTCTGACCATTTCCCGTCCACTCTCAGTCCAGAGGGAGGGTCCCGGCCCGAAATGTGACCGTGATTCTCCTTATAGATGCTGTCTGGCCTGCTGTGTCCCACCAGCATTTTGTGTGTATTATCTGCAGACTTTGCCGCGTTTGTGATTGGCCTCTCCGTTGTCCCTCCCGCCTCCGATGACAGGAGGCGCTGTAGGGACCTCCGGCCACTGGCGACGATGTGTAGACCTCCGGCCACCGGTGGTGCTGCGGAAAACCTCTCGTTAAACGCATGCGCAGTGCCGACTCCGGCTGTTGGGGGTTCTCCGACTAGAGCGGGGGTGAATGGGGTCTGACCTCGGCGGATTTCTGTACATTGGGGGCCACTTGCTTTGGGAAAGGGCCGGACCCGAGCTCTGCCGGGCGGCTGCAGCAGGGGTGCAATGCCAATCTTTTAGCTGTACGAGCGGTGATTGATTAGTTTGTGGCCTCTGTTAGAACGGCTAAAGTTATACAGCTCATGGTACATGCACTTGCAGTTCAACTCTTTGAGTGATTATACAGAAAGTTTGAAGTCAGTAACTTTTGTTGTATTTCTGTTTCAGATAATGGAAAATTGCTAGTTTTTCTGAAATCGACCTTCCACCTGGGCTACGAATTTATCAATCACCCCTTGTATGTCACACCTAATTTGTGTACCTGCTCCTTTCATGTACTGGGTAACTTCCTTGCACCATTCATGTGATAAGCACGTACACAAATTGGGCTTTTTATAATATCAAACTCTAAACAACTATGAAAGAAATATATATGAATTCCAGAGCTCCACAGAAATACGGTGATAGTTAAGACATTAACAAGATTATAGCCAATCACTGCATTTGTATATAACTGGTAAAATAAAACAAATAACACTTAATTTAATAATATGACAAAGTATTGCACAGTTGCATTCACTAATAATCATAAAATATAATTACCAAGCAAGTGGAGTAACGTTGTTTGCTTAGAAGCCATAGGGTTATAAGTGAGAAAAAAAATACTTTTGTATTAGCGAGTAATCCACGGACCACCACAGTCACGGCTCCAGGATTTCACCAAAAACTATCGAACATCTTATCTTAATGTTATTAGTGGCATTCCCCCCCCCCCCCCATCCACCAACCCCTGTCCCCAACCCCCACTTCTGTAAAATTCCCTCTATTTAATATGCGGCCGCTGTTAAATTCCCCGCTTGTTTAATTTGACTTTTTTTTACAGAGGTGCTGGAGTGGTGCTCCGGTGAGCTCCGGCAGCACTGCAACCCTGTTTAGATCCAAGTAACATGGCCCCGGGGATCAAGCTGCCCCGGTTTATGAGCTGTTGAGCGAGTGTTTCTGGTCTGGGATCTAGTGTTTTTTTTTTCTGGAGTTTCTTTGGACGCAATGCAGCTAATCTGAGGAGAGAATGAGTTTGTACTCCATCCTTCTCAAGGAGAGGCTGTGAGTAAATGGGCTGTTCTGTGGTTGAACAAGTGGAAATAGATCTGGGGGGGGGGGGTTCAGTGTTTGAACTGTGTTTGGAAATTCCTCCTTGCTGTCACCTGTCTGTCAGACAGTGGAAATCAAACAGACACTCAGGTTACTGGAGATCTGCACAAAAATGATAAATTTTGAATCCATTCTGACAAATGATTGTGAACCTGAATCTTTAAATTTGTTGCTATCCCCACAGCAGTTCCTTACTTTTGAGGGATTCTGGTGAATCCAGTTTCTTTTTATTGCTTTCACTCTGGAATGGTTTAAATCTCCTGATTGTCTGTTATGTTTGGGATTGTGTTCAGTGCAGTTGTTGCTAACAAGGTACACGTGAATAATCTCAGGGATGATGGGCTTTATGTATGAGGAGCATTTGATGGTTCTGGACCTGTGCTCAATGGAGTTCAGAGGGACGGTGGGAGTTGCGGAGGGATGTGTGGTTAAGTAAACCTACCGAATGCTGGAAAGCCTGGATACAGTGGACATGGAAAGGATGTTTCCATTAGACAGAGAGTCTGTGATCTGACAGCACAGGCTCAGAATAAAGATACTTCCCTTCAAAACTGTGATGAGAAAAACAATTTCAGCCAAAAGATGACTGATCTGTGGAATTTGTTGTCATAGAGGTTGGTTGAGGCTGCTATTTGGGTATATTTATGACAGAGATTAATATATTGATGATTGCTAAGTAGGTTCAGGGTTACAGAAGGAAGGCAGGAATATGGTGTTGGAATAAATCTCCGCCATGGTTGAGTGGTGGAGCAGACTCGATAGATCGAATCATCTAATTCTGTCCCGACATCTCATATCTTACCATGACTGAACAATGACTCCTTCCTATCCCATATCAGGTTCGGTGACGTGTCAGGGACAATTACAGATTTGTTCACTGAGACCGTTATATTTGTCTTCAATGTTTAGATTTCAGCAAGCAGAAATATTTTGTTCTCATTTGTATTGTTAACATGCTTCATTATCGTTCGTGTTAAAGTTAGACCTGCGGTGAGAGATTTATTGGAAGAAATACCCACAACTGGAAGCAAACCACGAATGAAGATGAGGGAGCAGCAGCAAGCGAACCAGCACGAGGACTGAGAGCACCGACTAGAGAGAAACCCTTTTGACTCAGGGTTTCCATTGATTCAGTCGGGAACAAGTCTGGTGAGTCTCATTTACTCAAACACTGGTCCTTTAGACGTCACATGCCGTATATTCCGGAGTATAAGCCGACCCCCATTTTCAAGGTTAAAAAAGGGACTTTTTCATGTTACCTTTGTATAAGCTGTCCCCTTTTATAAAGGTTTTTGATTTAACCAGAAACAATGCCTGTACTCAGCTTTGCAGGAACCGGAGCCTGAAATTTTTGTGAACCGGTACCTGCTAAGAAAACAGGCTTACACAGTGAAGAGCGTTATCAGCAAATTCTTAATAAATAAATCAGGGAGGAAACTTTTGGATTAGGTCACCAATGGTGAAGAAGCCTCTGAAATATTACCCCCACAAAACCATTTTGCACCGATCGTAATCTCGTTAAAACATAACACGGGGTGGCGGGATCAGTACATGTATTCAGTATTGAGTTTGCGACCGCCATGTACAAAAGATTAAAACGAGTGCGATATGGTGCTGGCTTCAAGCTGAAGGTTGTTGATTTTGCCAAAGGAACAAATAATTCTGCAGCTGCTAAGAAGTTTAGTGTAAACGAGAGAGAGTGAGAGAGTGGAGAAAGGCAGAGGACACGCTGAGGGAAATGCCAAAGATGAAATGTGCAAACCGCAGGAAAACACGCCAGTGGCCAGAACTGGAAGAAAATGTTTTAGAGTGGGTGAATCACCAGCGATCATCCGGATACATTGTTACCAGAGAAATGATACGAGTTCAATGGGACGAAAAACACCATGAGGTCAGTGAAAATTTCAAAGCTACGCGAATTTGGTGCACCCGATTTATGAATAGACTCGATCTTGAGACAAAAAACAAAGATTACTCAGAAAATTCCTGCGAGGTGTTGTTGTTTACGTTCAAAATCGCTGCTGGATGGACAAAGTGGGTTAAAGAGGTGTGGCGTTGACATTCGGAAGGTTTTGGGAAGGAAAAGTCGCTACTTGTCTGGGACGTGTTCAAAGCGCACTTGTCAGGTGAGACAAAAGCAGCACTGAAAGCTGAAAACACAGAGATTGCAGTCATCCCCAGTGGTTTGATCTCCGTGCGCCAGCCACTAGATGTGATTTTAAACAAACCAAAGAATTCATGCATTGAGAGTGGAATGAATTTGACTCAAAAACAACCAATAAATCCGACCTGTCTTCCCTGTATTCGTTTTTCCAAAGTTGGCACCCTCTGTAACAGCCGACCCCCTAATTTTAGGACCAAAATTTGGGGCCTAATTCTCGGCTTATACACTGGAATTTATGGTATCTGTACAAAATAAAGTAGGGAATAGTTGAGGTGAGAATGAATGTATCAGTTAAGTCTCTCAGACCCAGTTGCAATAATGTACTGTCAGTGTCCGAGCTCTTTTAAGTCACTCACATTCCCTCAGTGTTTGCTCATTTGAAGAACTTGTATCTTCTGAAGTAGCTTTTGGTCAGTTCTGAGTGTGGAGAGGGAAAGAGGGGTGTTTATATTTACTATCCTGCAAAAAGAAGTGGTTGTTTACAATTACTTGATGCAGACTCACTACCCATACCCTGTACATTCTCAACCAGATTATTGACATAGATGACAAGTAGCAATGGGTGTCACCCTGGGGAGCTCCAGGAGGCACGGGCCTTGACTCCAATAAACAGCCTCCCATCATCACCAACACACACAAAATGCTGGTGGAACACAGCACAGCAGGCCAGACAGCATCTATAAGGAGAAACACTGTCGACCACTGGTGCTTCCCCCCTCCCCCTTTCTTTCTCCCTCGGCCTCCCGTCCCATGATCCTCTCCCTTCTCCAGCTCGGTATCACTTTCGCCAATAATGTTTCCAGCTCTTAGCTTTATCCCACCCCCTCTGGTCTACTCCTATCATTTCGCATTCTCCCTACTACTTTCAAATCTCTTAGTATCTTTCCTTTCAGTTAGTCCTGACGAAGGGTCTCGGCCCAAAACGTCGACAGTGCTTCCCCTTATAGATGCTGCCTGGCCTGCTGTGTTCCACCAGCATATTGTGTGTGTTGTTTGAATTTCCAGCAACTGCAGATTTCCTTGTGTTTGCTCCCATCATCACCATCTGCTTCCTACCATCGAGCTGTTCCCAGACTCTGGGCTCTGTGACAAACACAATGGTAGCAGCAAAATTAGACAGTGATTAATATAAAGAGAGATTTGTTGTTTCCTGAAAGTTGTCTGATGCAATGGACCAGATCCGTCCTTGCTTACAACTAAATCTGCCCTAGAACGCATCCTCCCGGGTCACACTGTGTCCGATAACCCACGTCCCCAACCTCCCTCACCCCGTCAGTAGCCCCACAACATTCCCACCATTTACCCCACACCCATCCATGTAGACAGATCCTCGTCACCGACATCCACTCTCACAACTTGGGGAACCACAACGAACTGATCCTACATTCCCGGCCCAGACGGTGCAGCCGCCTGGCTCGGTCCAGGCCCTTTCCCACTGCAACCGCCCTTCGATTTACACAAACCCGAGATCAGCTCCTTCCTCATCGCCGCCCAACCAGGCTCAGAGCTCGTTAAGAAGCCTCATGTGGCACTTTGTCAAAGGTCTGAAAATCCACGTACACAATATCTACCAATTCTCCTTTGGCCACCCTGCTTATTATTTCTCAAAGCATTCCACCAAATTTAACAGGCAACCCTTCATTGTCTATTCCAATGGGGGTGATCCTGAGGCTGAGCCAGGATCCTCAAGTGTGGCACAAAGTCGGCCAAGTAGCAACAACCACTCCAACTCTCGTCCCCCTTCGAGAACCTGTCTGGTAGGGTGTGGTTCCATGCCGCTGCTCTGTTCTTTCTCCCGGCAGCCAGGGGTAGGCCCTATTTCCACAAACCCAATAAGCTCCATTTAGTGGTCCAGGGGTATCATAAGCTTGACTCTTGGTACAGTTACTACTTCCCACTTGATGGGGTGCACTCTCGTTCTAGTTACACCAACAAGTAGTACTAGCCACTGCTGGAGATGTAACTCTTATCCCCGGCCATAGCTTGGAGGGGTCTTGTGGAGGAGATCTACGACTCCAACCCTCAAAGCAACACCATCCCCAGTCTCAACTTCCAGACCTGGATATGGTGCCATTGACAATGCTACCATTACGGCTATCAGAAAACACCAGATCTGAATTTACTTCGCTAGTATTCAGGGCACCACTGACATGGGGATCATAGTCTGACCCTGTTGGGGAATTTCATCACATACCCAACATGCTCCCCGCTCTACGTGCTTAGCGTAGGTGTGGTAGAGGGACAGGAAACTGTTAAACTGGGGGCCTCCCAAGACAGGGGCAGGTTCCCTTAGGGTCATTAAAATCAGCATTAACCAGTACATCATTCAGTCTTATCAGTTCTGCCAGTAACTTGTTTACAGTCCGTTCGATGTATCCACCGGAGCTGCCCTTCCACCATCACTGCAGGAGGTGTTGTCAGTAGCACTTGGTACAGTCCTCCCCACCTCGGTCCCAACTTCTTATCATCCCAGTTCTTGAGCAGAACAAAATCTCTAGGCTGGATGGTGGAGAAGTCACCTTTAGTTGGGGTTTCGTCGTCTCGATAGGCCTGTCGTACCTGTGAATGCAAGCTTTGGAGAGTGTTAGTTACTTTGCATAAATATTTTCCCATCTCCTCCCCCAAGGTATGCATATCCAATGTTGCAGGTAAGCTCTCAGGGAGGAGCGGCAGACAAGGTCGGGGTCCCCATGGGGTTCTCATGGGCTTCCTGTAGATGATTTCTGCCGGTGATAGCCCTGTCTTACTTGATGGTGTGATTCTCATATGGAATAGGACTAAGGGTAAAACCTTCAATCAGTTCAATCCAGTTTCTTGTGTAGGTTTTGCCAACTTACCTTTCAAAGTACCATTGGCTCGTTCCACTATGCCGCTGCGTTCAGATGATGGGTGCAGTGGAACTGCTGTTTTATAGCAAGTTCTTTACAGATTTCCTCATTTATTTTGGCCCATTGTCCTAGCTTATCACTTCTGGAAGTCCATAGTGTGGAGTTATTTAGCAATATTTTCACAACAGTCATCGTGGTATTATGAGTTGCAGGAACAGCTCAGCCTTCTGGGCGGAGACGGCCGCTTCAAAAGTGGCCTGCTCAATTACACTGGCATGCAAATTTTGGGCACCCCTGGTCAAAATTTCTGTTACTGTGAGTAGTTAAACGAGTAAAATTTGAACTGATTTCCAAAAATGGTGACACATTTCTTTAATATTTTAAGCAAGAAAGCTTTTTCATTTCCTTCTTTTACAGTTTCAAAATAACAAAAAAGGCAAAGGGCCCAAAGCAAAGGTTTGGGCACCCTGCATGGTCAGTATTTAGTAACACCCCCTTTGGCAAGTGTCACCGCTTCTAAATGTTTTTTGTAGCCAGCTAACAGTCTTTCAATTCTTGTTTGAGGGATTTTCGCCCATTCTTCCTTTGCAAAAGGATTCTAGTTCTGTGGATTCTTGAGCTGTCTTGCATGCACTGATCTTTTGAGGTCTATCCACAGATCCTCGATGATGTTTAGGTCAGGGGAATGTGAGAACCATGGCAAAACCTTCAGCTTGCACCTCTTGAGGTAGTTTATTGTGGATTTTGAGTTATGTTTAGGATCATTATCTTTTTGTAAAAGCCATTCTCTTTTCATCTTCGGCTTTTTTACGGACAGTATGATGTTTGCTTCCAGAATTTGCTGGTATTTAATTTAATTAATTCTTCTCTTTACCAGTAAAAGGTTCTTGCAATTAAGGGAAGTACAGTTCTCATACCAGGCAGTGATGCAGCCAGTCAGGATGCTCTGAATTGTGTTCCTTTAGAAAGTCCTTAGGATTTGTGTCCCCATCCCAAACTTCTTCAGCCATCTGAGGTGAAAGAGGCACTGTGCTTTTTTCACAACACAGCCAGTATATGCAGACCATGTGAGATCCTTGGTGACGTTTGTGCCATGGAACTTAAAGTTGTTCACCCTCTCAACCCCAGATCCATTGATATCAATAGGGGTTAGCCTGTCTCCATTCCTTCTGTCCAGATTCCAAATGAGCTGAAGACAGGGATTTATGATATTCTAGCCATTATTGAGACTTGGTTGCACCCAACAGTCTGAGCGATTTGGAGCAACAAATTTGTAGAGAGGTCCCAGACCATGCCAAGAAACAAAGGTAGATATTGACTGGGACTCCCATGCTGTAAAAGGAATAGATGGGGTAGAGTTTGTCAAATGTGGCCTTAATCACTACCTAGAATTCCTGACGTATAAGTGTGCAATAAGCTGTTAGGAAATGATCCATGGCTGGTGACTGCAATTAGAGATCATAATGCCATGAAATTGAAAGTAAATAAGGAAAAAGAGAGTTCTGGATCACGGGTTGAGATTCTCAATTGCAGAAAGGTCAATTTTGATGGTATCAGAAAGGATCTGACAAGTGTGGTTTGGGACAGGCTGCTTTCTGGCAAAGGAGTACTTGGTAAGTGGGAGCCTTCAGAAGTGAAATTTTGAGGGTGTAGAGTGTGTATGTGCCTGTCAAAATAAAAGGTGAAAGGTAACTGGTGGGGAACCTTGGTTCTCAAGAGATATTGAAGCCCCAGATATTTTGTTCCTCTAAATGCCTCAGACTGTTGGGTGCTGCCAAGGCTCTTTAATGACTGACTCATTAATCATCATTCTATGTCCTAAACTCATCTGACTTGTTTTTCGGTCTTCTGTTTGTTTCTCAAAGCTTCCCAATTGTTTTTGCTCTTTTGTTTGCTCTCTCTTTGGCTTTTATGTTGGCTTTGGCTCATTTCAGCTTTGGTTGCGTCCTCCTGCCTTTCCAATGCTTCCATTTCTTTGGGATGTATCGATCACTCATCTCCTGAATTGTTCCCAGAAACTCCAGCCATTGCTGCTGCGTTGTCACTCCTACCTTTTCCCTTCCATATATATAACCATATAACAATTACAGCACGGAAACAGGCCATCTCGTCCCTTCTAGTCCGTGCCGATGCTAACACTCACATAGTCCCACTGGCCCGCACTCAGCCCATAACCCTCCATTCCTGTCCATATACCTATCCAATTTTACTTTAAATGACAATACCAAACCTGCCTTTACCACTTCTACTGGAAGCTCGTTCCACACTCTCTGAGTAAAGAAATTCCCCCTCGTGTTACCCTTAAACTTTTGCCCCCTAACTCTCAAATCATGTCCTCTTGTTTGAATCTCCTATACTCTCATTGGAAAAAGCCTATCCACATCAACTCAATATATCCCCATTATTTTAAATACCTCTATCAAGTCCCCCCTCAACCTTCTACGCTCCAATGAATAGAGACCTAACTTGTTCAGCCTTTCCCTGTAACTTAGGTGCTGAAACCCAGGTAACATTCTAGTAAAGCTTCTCTGTACTCTCTCTGTTTTGTTGATATCTTTCCTATAATTCAATGACCAGAACTGTACACAATACTCCAAATTTGGCCTTACCAATGCCTTGTACAATTTTAACATTACATCCCATTTCCTATACTCAATGCTCTGATTTATAAAGGCCAGCATACCAAAAGCTTTCTTCACCACCCTATCCACATGAGATTCCACCGTCAGGGAACTTGGCACCACTATTCCTAGATCACTCTGTTCTACTGCATTCTTCAATGCCCTACCATTTACTACGTATGTCCTATTTGGATTATTCCTACCAAAATGTAGCACCTTACACTTATCAGCATTAAGCTCCATCAGCCATCATTCAGCCCACTCTTTTAACTGGCCTAAATCTCTCTGCAAGCTTTGAAAACCTACTTCATTATCCACAACGCCACCTACCTTAGTATCATCTGCATATTTACTAATCCAATTTACCACCCCATCATTTTCCAGAATGTTTGTTGTAAAGCTGTGAACAGTAGGCCTGTGTACGTTCCCTGAACATATATCACCAACAAGAACCCATCCTCGGTTCAGCTTCTGTGCAAAGGGTGCTTTGCCATGACCACTGATATCCTTCCTGACCTTGTGTGCTGTGAGGATATCTCTACCAAGGCAAAGTGGGATTTGGCCTGTATCATCTACAGGTGGGATCTGTTTGGCACAACACTTAAGGTTCTAGAGAGCAGCCTCAGGCGTTGGTATTTCTTTCTGACTGTCTGGAATGTCATTACACTCAATTAGTGTTGGAAGTGTAAGAGTAATGTCACCATTCAATGCTTCAATCTGATAATCTCTCTCTCTTCTAGCTGATCTCTCCATTAGGCTACTACAGGTGTTCAAGATGTAGGATGAATAATCACAATGGATAGCAAACAGATCAGTGAACACTGACCAGGCTAAGGATCTGTTGCTCTGGTCTTTGAGCATAACATACACCTTGAAAGCATTCTCTTGTTGCCCTTTAGGATACTCTTGAACTAGGCGTATCTTCAAACAGGATTTAGTGGCTAGACTGCTGTTACAAACCTTGCGTCCCTCTTAAAAGGGCAAGCAAATCAATCACCTCCTGCTGTGTATGTCTGACCTTAATTTTGAACAGAAGCCAATCAGATATACTGTCTCATGGATGTTGGGATATCCTTAGAGGAGGAGGAGCTTAGGAGAACGAAGGTGCCTAATGGCGACTCCTTTGCTGGCATCTTCAGAAACAGCTCTATTTCTATCTTTAATATCTCTATTTTTCCCTTCCAGGGTACTTTTGAAGACCCTGAGCTGGAGTTACACCCTGACTTTGGTTCTTTGCAGGAATTCAACCAGCTGTCAGTGTCACACAACTATATGATATGCCAAGAACAAGGCTTAGAAGACTACCTTGTCTTCAGGGTTCCAGGATTTTGAGGCTCTGGAGGTGGATGGACAATTGTAAGGAACAATGCAATAGGCTGTAAAACATAATTTTCCTGAACTGTATTGAAGAATCATGTAAACATTGTAAAAAGTCTATATAGTTCTGTTCGCAGAGGGTAAGAAAAATTATTGCGTTCCAAAGGTGTCAGCTTGGCTTATCCTTGCCACTATGTTAGAATCTCAATTGCCTGAGCAGACACTTAAGCAATCCTGACATTTCAGAGCGATACGGGGAGAACGCCATAATGCCAGAAGTGCTCTCTTTCAAAACTAAATCTATACTTGCTTTTTCAGGCAAATGTAACAAATGCCATAACCTTTTGTCTAGTGGGAAATCCTTCTCTCTTTCTAAACCAATCTCTGTTCCTCAACCAAAATCACTAACAGATTATCTGCCCTGGTTGTTTTCGTTCCCTACGTTACAACTGACTACATTTCAACAGTACAGTGGATTCCAGTTAATCGGGTTATATCAGGACCAGTAAATTTTAACCGTATAACAATCACAGCACGGAAACAGGCCATCTTGGCCCTCCTAGTCCGTGCCGAATCGTTAATCTCACCTAGTCCCACCTACCCGCACTCAGCCGATAACCCTCCACTCCTTTCCTGTCCATATACCTATCCAATTTTACCTTAAATGACACAACTGAACTGGCCTCTATTACTTCTACAGCAAGCTCATTCCACACAGCTATCACTCTTTGAGTAAAGAAATACCCCCTCGCGTTTCCCTTAAACTTCTGCCCCCTAACTCTCAAATCATGTCCTCTAGTTTGAATCTCCCCTACTCTCAATGGAAACAGCCTGTTCACGTCAACTCTATCTATCCCTCTCAAAATTTTAAATACCTCGATCAAATCCCCCCTCAACCTTCTACGCTCCAATGAATAGAGACCTAACTTGTTCAACCTTTCTCTGTAACTTAATTGCTGAAACCCAGGTAACATCCTAGTAAATCGCCTCTGCACTCTCTCTAATTTCCAAACAAGTTCGGCCAGCTTCTCTGTCATAGAAACATGTTGAAGTTCAGTATGGAAACAGACTATTTGCCCATCTAGTCAATGCTGAAAGTACATTCAAGCTGTCTAATGCATCTACCTGCACTGGGACCATCGCCCTCCAAACACCTACCATCTAGGCTCCCTTCCAAACTTCTTTGAAACGGTGAATCCGAGCTGGCCTGCACCACTTGTGCTGGCATTTCACTCTGCACTCTCATGGCCAATTCATTGAAGAGATTTTCCACATGTTCCCCATAAATTTTCACCTCCCCACTTACCCATAACCTCTGGTTGTTGTCACACTTAACATCATTTGAAAAGCCTGCTTGAATTTACCCGTTCTATAGCCTTATATTTTGTCTACACTGAAACATAGAAAACCTACATTACGATACATGCCTTTTGGCCCACAAAGCCGGGCCAAACATATCCTTACCTTAGAATTACCTAGGCTTACCCATAGCCCTCTAATTTTCTGAGCTCCATGTATCCATCCAGGACTCTCTTAAAGGACCCTTTCATTTCCGCCTCCACCACCGCCACTGGCAGCCAATTCCACACACTCACCACTCTCTGTGTAAAAAAAAACTAACTTCTGTACTTCTAACAAATCTTCAAAGCAAAGAATATTTTCCTTTTTTTATGTTTAGAGCCTTTTTTTAGGTGTATAAGATGATGAGGGGCATTGATCGTGTGGATAGTCAGAGGCTTTTTCCCAGGGCTGAAAAAGCTAACACAAGGAGGCATAGTTTTAAAGTGCTTGGAAATGGGTACCGAGGGGATATCGGGTAAGTTTTTCACACCGAGAGTGGTGCATGCATGGAATGTACTGCTAGCAGCGGTGGTAAAGGCGGATAAAATAGGTTTTTTTTAACAGCTTCTTAGTTAGGAACATGGAGCTTAGAGAAATAGACGACTATGCACTAGGGAAATTCTACGCAGTTTGTAGAGTACGTTACATGGTTGGCACAACATTGTGGGCTGAATGGCCTGGAATATGCTGTAGACATCTATGCTCTATGTTGAACAGCAAAATAACTTTTCTTCTTTAATTGGTACAGGGTCCACGATTTTAATGCCGCTTTTTCACACTCCCTTAGACGCTTTGTCCATCTCCTGAGTAAATAGAGATGAAAAAATATTTAACATCTCCCCCATCTGCTTTGGTTCCACACATGGATTGCATTCCGGTCTTCCAGAGGACCAACTTTCTGCCTTACAATCCTTTTGCTCTTAATCTGTCTCTGGAAGCCCTGAGGATTATCCTTCATCTTTTCTGCGACAACAACCTCATGCTGTTCTTTAGCCATCCTGATTTATTGCTTATGTGTCCTCTTGAATTTTTTATACTCCATTAGAACCTGCCTGCCTATCCCTGTTATGCAACTTCATTTTGTGCTTCACCAGGGTCTCCATATCTCTTGAAATCCAAGGTTCCCTACAATTTCTATCTTTACCTTTTATTCTGAGAAGCACATACCCACTTTGTACTTTCAAAATTTCGCTTTGAAGGCCTCCCACTGACCAAGCACACCTTTGCCATAAAGCAGCCTGTTCCAGTCCACAGTTGCCAGATCCTAGTGTCTTAATTCCAGGTGTTGATCCATGCCCTGAACACATCCACCTTTCCTACGCTGCACCTTGCATTGAAATATACAGGGCTCAGCATATTCACTGCATCATGCTCAACGTTTTTCATTCCTGACCTTGTCTGAGGACAGAACAACATCTGTCTCCACAAACTCTCCACTATCTGTTCTGTTATTCAGGCTCCCATTCCCCTGCAACTTTAGTTTCACAGACCCCACCCACCGTGCAGCACTGGCAAGCCTTACCAGTGGGATATCAGGCACATTCTTGTTTCGTTCCCCAAACTCATGAATCTTCTATCACCCCTTTGGCTTTCCTCTCCCAGTTCAATAACAAGGAGTTGCATACCAGGTACAGTCAAATAGGAACAAATGGGATACTTATGAAGTACAGGAAATTCAAGTGAACACTTATGAAAGAAATAAAAGAAGGCATGAGGTTGCCCCAGCAGACAAGGTGAAGGAGAATCCTCAGGGATTGTGCAAATATGTTAAGAGCAAAAAGATTGCAAGGGAAAATAATGAATCCTCCTGAAGTTCAGAATGGTAATCAATATGAGGAGACAAAATATATGGGGGAGATTTAAAATATTATATTTACATCTATATTTACTCAGGAGATGGACACAGCATCTATAGAAGTGAGGCAAAGCAGCATTAACTTCACGGACCCTGGACAGATTACAGAAGTGGAGGTGTTTGCTGTCTTAAGGCAAAATAGTGTGGATATATTCCCTGGACCTGACAGGTTGTTCCCTGGAGCCCTGCAGAAACCAAGTACAGAAATTGTCGGGGCTCAAGCACATCCTCAGTGACAAGTGAGGTACTGGAGGATTGGATGTTCCCAATGTTGTTGCTAATGTTGTTCCGCTGCTCAAGAAAGGCTCTAATAATAAACGAGGAAATTATACATCGGTGACCTTGACATCCGTCATTGGAAAGTTATTGGAACGTATGTGCAGGAAACAGATGTATAAGTATTTGGATAGATGTGGATTAATTAAGGATAGGCAGCATGGCTTTGTGCATGGTAGGTCATGTCTAACCAGTCTTATAGAGTCTCTCGAGGAAGTTATCAGGAAAGTGGATGAAGGCAAGGCAACGGATGTTGTCTACATGGACTTTAGCAAGGCACTTGACAAAGTCTCACATGGGAGGTGGGTCAACAAGGTTCAGTCACTCAGTATTCAAGATGAGATAGTAAATTGGACGAGACACTGTCTTTGGGAGAAGCCAGAGTGTGGTAGCAGATGGTCGCCTCCCTGACTGGAGGCCTGTGATTAGTGGTGTGCCACAGGGATCAGTGCTGAGTCTGATGTTGTTTGTCATCTATATCAGTAATCTGGATGATGGTGTGGTTAGCTGGATCAGCAAATTTGTGGATGACACCAAGTCTGGTGGTGTAGTGTTCAGAGAGGAAGACTGTCATGGCCTGCACTGTGAACTGGACCAGCTGCAAAGACCAGGGTAGGTCTGACACAGTGACTGGTCGGGCACTGAGGAGTGTTGTAGAAGAAAGGGATTTGGGAATACAGGTCTATATTTCACTGAAAGTAGTGTCACAGATCGATAGGGACAGAATGAAAGATTTCGTCACATTGGCCTTCATAAACCGACGTACTGATTACAGGAGATGGACGTTATGTTGACTTTGTACAAGACATTGGTGAGGCCTAATTTGGAGTATTGTGTGCGGTTTTGGTCACCTGCCTACATGAAAGATGTAAAAGAGGTTCCGAGAGTTCAGAGAAAATTCACAAGGATGTTGCCAGGTCTGGAGCACTTGGGTTACAAGGAGAGGCTGAACAGGTCAGGACATTATTTCTTGGAATATAGAAGATTGAGTGGAGATTTGTTTGTGAAAGAAGGGCATAGATAGGGTAAATGCCAGTTTGCTTTTTCCATTCAGATGGTGTGAGACTACAACCAGAGGCCATGGGTTAAGTGTGAAAGGTGAAACGTTAAGGGAAACTTGAGGGGAAACATCTTGACACTGTTGATCATCTGGGTGTGGAATGAGTAGTCAGCACATGTGGTGCATGCGTGCTTGATTTCAACATTTAAGAGGTTCGTATAGTACCTGGATAGTAGGGCTACGGGAGTAGACTGTTTCAATGGTTCAACATAAGCTAGATGGGCCAAAGGGCCTGTGTCTGTATTGTATTTTTCCATGACTGTGACAAGTGCCTGAAATAATACTAACATTCACTCGAATTCTGTGCTGACCAACAATCCTGTACAGCTGAGTGGGAGATATTCACATGGCATTAAAACTGTGGCCGTTTAAATTAACAGTACATCAAATAAATTCCATCTACGTGACAAGAAAGACTATTTGTGTGAGACTGTTTCAGTTCCTGTGGGGCCAGGCAGCCATACAGCTCAGTGGCAACAGGGAATGACACCAATGGAGAGAGTCAAACTGAGCCAGGTCACAGATTGGAGACGGCAGAAATGTCCCATTCTTACAGAGACAGGAAGAGCATCAAAGAGTTTGATGGTCATTCCTGAACCCAGCACTGTGCCCAGTTAGAACCTCACTGTAACAGTGTGATGCCAGATTACACCTTGACAATTCGAGTGATCTCGTCTGAAATTTTGACCTATACCCATTGATGGATTTTGTAAATCTTTTTACAGGTTAAAAACAACAAGGAATTTGTCTATGGGAATTCAAACACAACACACCAGTTTTGCTGTCTCTGTCCAGATATTTTAGGAGTGGAGCAAGGGATTCAATCGACCATCCTTCCTACTCAGACTGTGGAGAGGGATTTGCTCAATCATCTGACCGACTGGCATGCCCATCATCTTACACATGGGAGAACCCACTCAGACAGTGGGATTGGATTCAGTTGGTCATCACAACTGAAGGTACATCAGCAAGTTCACACTGGGGCAAGGCCATTCACCTGTTCTGTGTGTGAGAAGGGATTCAGAAGGTCTTCCCACCTGTGGACACACAGTCAGTTCACACTGGGCAGAGGCTGGTCAGCCGCTGAAGTTATAGGGAAAGATTCACTTGGTCATCTGACCTAATGGCTCACCAGCGAGTTCACACCAGGGAGCAGCTGTTCACCTGCATGGACTGTGGGAAGGGATTCACTTCTTCATCTCAACTGAAGCTACATCAGCGAATTTACACTGGGGAGAAGCCGTTCACCTGCTCAGACTGTGGGAAGACATTCACTCAGTCAGCCCACCTAAAGAGACACCAGAGTGTTCACACTGGAGAGAAGCCATTCACCTGCTCAGTCTGTGAGAAGGGATTCATTCAATCATCTGACCTACAGATACACCAGACAGTTCACACTGGGGAGAGGCCATTCACCTGCTCAATCTGTGGGAAGACATTCAGTCAGTCATCCTACCTACAAAGACACCAGAGAGTTCACACCGCGGAGAAGCCTTTCACCTGCTCAGAATGTGGGAAAGGATTCTCTCGATCATCCAATCTACAGAGTCACCAGCGAGTTCACACTGGAGAGAGGCCATTCAGCTGCCCACACTGTGGGAAGGGATTCTCTCTGGCATGTCACCTACTGAGTCACCAGACAGTTCACACTGGAGAGAGGCCATTCACCTGCTCAGACTGTGGGAAGGGATTCAGTCAGTCATCAAACCTAATGGCTCACCGACGAATTCACACTGGGGAGAGGCCGTTCACCTGCTCAGTCTGTGGGAAAGGATTCACTTGCTCATCTCACCGACTGAGACATCAGTCAGTTCACAATGCTGAGAGGCAGTTCAGCTGCTCAGAATGTGGGAAGGGATTCACTCGGTCATCTTCCTTATTGGCACACCAGCGAGTTCACACTGGGGAGAGACCATTCACCTGCTGTAAATGTGGGAAGGGATCCCGCCGATCAATCATGTACAGAGACACCAGCGAGATCACACTGGGTGGAGGCTGATCACCTGCTCAGACATTGGGAAGAATTTCTCTCAGACATCTCCGCCAAATGTGCATCATTGAGTTCACACTGTGAAGAGGCCGTTCACCTGCTGTGAATGTGGGAAGGGATTCACTCAGTAATCTAACCTTGTGACACACTGCTGGGTTCACACTGGGGAGAAAGTTTTAGTAAGCTTCATGCTGGAGATTTGCCCATCACCGTTGCGGAATGCAATTTCAAGAGTGACTGTCGGTGATGAACTCTGCAATTATTGCTGCTGCTCCCCACACCCAGTTCTGTACCCTGGTCACTGGGCATGGCAGGAGTTTCTTCTGCTGCACATTCACCTTTAATAGGACTGGAGTTTAATATTGTGGGTCTGAGACAAATAATTAGTTCTATTTTAAACTCTGTCTCCAGTACTTAGTGAATTTATAACACAGCTAGAGTACAGTAGAGTCAATTCAGGCTGGTTGAACCCTGCCAGTGATTCAGTTCTATGACAGTCCTTTGAAATCCTCCAATTTCTGGGGTGAAGAGGAATGACATTGGCAGTTAACCCCCTTATTCAGGGCTCATTTCCACATTATGGGTCATTTTCCCTGCTTCTAAAGGGTTGTTAGAAAACACCACTGTCCTGTAAAGGCTGAAAGCAGAATGGGAAACCATTAGTTCAACCAAGTGGGGTTAGAAACCAGAGGCTGGTCTGCACAGGGCAGAGTTTGGGGCTCTGGATGATGGTCGGGTTAAGACCGTATGATGAGGAGAAGGGAACCAGCAACGGGGCGGACAACGAATGACAGAGTAGCAACATTTGGAAGCTAATTGACAGAGATAATAATTCAATTGTCTGACTGATGACACAAATAATGCCTGTGGTGAGGTACTCCATTGGTTGAGGAACTAGTGTGTTCAGAATAGTTTTTTCTATTGAGGGAGTTGTTCCTGCTTGCTTATCCTGTAATATTATATCCATTTGGTTATTATGGATTGTCCTATCTGCAATAATGTATTGATTATCCTATAGTTTGTAAGATTTTGACTCTAAAACTGGATCAGGCCTAAATTCATGGTGCTATAATGAAGTTATAGTGGTCATGAATGGGTTTGTGTTTTAAAGCAAGATTTTGGTGAATGATATTTACCACCTGATTGTACCTTTGTAAGTAATCAGATTGAGTTAAACTGCTGCAGGATCCTGGAATGTGTTGGATTGTGTCTGGTTTCTCCCGGCATTTTCTGCATTTATTGCCTTTTTTGTTTGTCTTTTATGTATTTCTGTTTATTTTAAAATGTAATTCCCCAAGGCACCCGTTTCTGGGAAGAGGTCTCCAACTCTGAGTCGGGCGCTCGATGCTTCCTTGTCACCATCTGGTCTGCTCAGATCATTGGGATGTCTCCCATGGAGGGTCATACTCATTCCACTGGTTAATGTTTTCTTCCATAGTGATGATTCATTTTTCTGAGTTGGCCTTTCATTTAAGTTTTCTGGTCTGTATTTCAAATCAGATTTGTATATACCTGTCTGGTGTGCTGAATCCTGTTTATTTTGTATGAAAATGTATACTTTAGAAATCTTATCAGACATTTGATTTTTTTAAATGACTATTATAGCTCTTCCCAGTTCTGTCCTCGGTAATTTTCATCTAAGTGGTAAATAGGGTTTTCTGAATTTGTCATTTCAGTTCTTGTTTTTCTTTGTGAAGTTTCCAGATTGGAATGGGACTAAGGTATTTTGAAAAAAATAATACACTAATATGGATATAACAAACGTGCGAATGGATAGCAGACCACTGGAAAACGAGGCTGGAGGGGTAGTAATGGGGAACGTGGAGCTGGCAGATGAACTGAATAAGTATTTTACATAAGTCTTCTCTCCAGAAGACACGATCAGGATGATAAATGTCTAGATGTCAGTGGTCAGAATTATGTAAAGTTACATTACTCATGAGAAGGTTCTTGGGAAGCAGAAAGGTCTGAAGGTAAACAGGTCACCCGGAGTAGATGGTGCACATCTGAGAGTTCTGAAAGAGGTGGCTGAAAAGATTCTGGAGGGATTAGTAACAATGCCTCAAGAATCAGTGGGCTCTGGTATGGTTCTGGAAGACTGGAAATTTGGAAATATCACTCCACTCTTCAAGAAGGTAGAGAGGTAGAAGATACAAGATTATGAGGCAGGTAGTCTGACCTCACTGTTTGGGAAGATATTGGATTCGGATGTTGAGGATGTATTTTCAGGGTATTTGGGGCACATGATACAATCAGCCATTTTCATCATGTTGTCTTAAAGGGAGAATCATACTTGACAAGTATGTTGACGTTCTTTGAATTTATTGAAGAAGTAATAAGCAAGGTAGATGGAGGGGAATCAGTTGATGATAGGCACCTGGGCTTTCAGAAGGTACTTGACAAGGTGCCACCCATGGGTCTGCTTAACAAGTAATGAGCCCATGATATTACATGAAAGTCTCTTGCATGGATAAAGCAGTAGCTGATTCGCAAGAGGCAAAGATAGTAATATGGGGAACCCTTTCCGGTTGGATGGCAGTGACTATTGATGTTCCACAGGGACCTGTGTTGGGACAGATTCTTTTCATATTATATGGTAATGACATAGATGTTAGAATTGATGGCTTTGTTGCAGAGTTTGCTGATGATACCAAGACAGGTGGAGGGACAGGTAGTTTTGAAGAAGTAGAGAGGTAATAAAACAACTTCATCAGATTAAAGGAATGGGCAAAGAAACAGGAGATGGAATACAGTGCAGGGGCTACAGGTCTGCCCTTTGGTGCACAGGTTACCTCAGCTTAATGTTGCATTAGAGGCGAAACACTCGGAGACAATTTCATTTTGTTACAAGCAAATTGCCATTTTTGAACTAGAGGTAAAGTGCATTTCCGTCGTGGTGGAGAAGCTCCCAAACACGCCTCGCCATCTGTGGAAAAAAACCTTCCAGCCCCTCCATCACTCCCCATCTCTGTAAACCCCTCTGACCCCTCCATCACTCCCCATCTCTGTAAACAACTCTGACCCCTACAGCACTCACCATCTCTGTAAACCCCTCTGACCCATACAGCCCTCGCCATCTCTGCAAACCCCTCTGACCCCTACAGCACTCGCCATCTCTGTAAACCCCTCTGACCCCTACAGCACTCACCATCTCTGTAAACCCCTCTAAACTCTACAGCACTCGCCATCTCTGCAAACCCCTCTGACCCCTCCATCACTCCCCATCTCTGTAAACCCCTCTGACCCCTAGAGCACTCGCCATCTCTGTAAACCCCTCTGACCCCTACATCACTCGCCATTTCTGTAAACCCCTCTAACCCCTACAGCACTCGCCATCCCTGTAAACCGCTCTGACCCCTGCAGCACTCGCCATCTCTGTAAACCCCTCTGACACCTACAGCAATCGCCATCTCTGTAAACCCCTCTGACCCCTACAGCACTCACGATCTCTGCAAACCCCTCTGACCCCTCCATCACTCCCCATTTCTGTAAACCCCTCTAACCCCTACAGCACTCGCCATCCCTGTAAACCCCTCTGACACCTGCAGCACTCGCCATCTCTGTAAACCCCTCTGACCCCTGCAGCACTCGCCATCTCTGTAAACCCCTCTGACCCATGCAGCACTCGCCAACTCTGTAAACCCCTCTGACCCCTCCGTCACTCACCATGTCTGCAAACCCCTCTGACCCCGACATCACTCCCCATTTCTGTAAACCCCTCTAACTCCTACAGCACTCGCCATCTCTGTAAACCCCTCAGACCCCTACAACACTCGCCATCTCTGTAAACCCCTCTAACCGCTACAGTACTCGCCATCTCTGTAAACCCCTCTGACCCCTACAGCACTCGTCATCTCTGTAAACCCCTCTGACCCCTACAGCACTCGCCATCTCTGTAAACCCCTCTGACCCCTCCATCACTCACCATCTCTGCAAACCCCTCTGACCCCTCCATCACTCCCCATTTCTGTAAACCCCTCTAACCCCTACAGCACTCGCCATCTCTGTAAACCCCTCTGACCCCTACAGCCCTCGCCATCTCTGCAAACCCCTCTAACCCCTACAGCACTCGCAATCTCTGTAAACCCCTCTGACCCCTAGAGCACTCACCATCTCTGCAAACCCCTCTGACCACTCCATCACTCCCCATTTCTGTAAACCCCTCTAACCCTTATGGCACTCGCCATCTCTGTAAACCCCTGTGACCCATGCAGCACTCGCCAACTCTGTAAACCCCTCTGACCCCTCCGTCACTCACCATGTCTGCAAACCCCTCTGACCCCGACATCACTCCCCATTTCTGTAAACCCCTCTAACTCCTACAGCACTCGCCATCTCTGTAAACCCCTCAGACCCCTACAGCACTCGCCATCTCTGTAAACCCCTCTAACCGCTACAGTACTCGCCATCTCTGTAAACCCCTCTGACCCCTACAGCACTCGTCATCTCTGTAAACCCCTCTGACCCCTACAGCACTCGCCATCTCTGTAAACCCCTCTGACCCCTCCATCACTCACCATCTCTGCAAACCCCTCTGACCCCTCCATCACTCCCCATTTCTGTAAACCCCTCTAACCCCTACAGCACTCGCCATCTCTGTAAACCCCTCTGACCACTACACCCTCGCCATCTCTGCAAACCCCTCTAACCCCTACAGCACTCGCAATCTCTGTAAACCCCTCTGACCCCTAGAGCACTCACCATCTCTGCAAACCCCTCTGACCACTCCATCACTCCCCATTTCTGTAAACCCCTCTAACCCTTACGGCACTCGCCATCTCTGTAAACCCCTCTGACCCCTGCAGCACTCGCCATCTCTGTAAACCCCTCTGACCCCTGCAGCACTCGCCATCTCTGTAAACACCTCTGACCCATCCATCACTCCCCATTTCTGTAAACCCCTCTGACCCCTACAGCACTCCCCATTTCTGTAAACCCCTCTGACCCCTACAGCACTCGCCATCTCTGTAAACCCCTCTGAATCCTACTGCACTCGCCATCTCTGCAAACCCCTCTGACCCCTAGAGAACTCACCATCTCTGCAAACCCGTCTGACCCCTCCATCACTCCCCATTTCTGTAAGCCCCTCTAACCCCTACAGCACTCCCCATTTCTGTAAACCCCTCTGACCCCTACAGCACTCGCCATCTCTGTAAACCCCTCTGAATCCTACTGCACTCGCCATCTCTGCAAACCCCTCTGACCCCTACAGCACTCACCATCTCTGCAAACCCCTCTGACCCCTCCATCACTCCCCATTTCTGTAAGCCCCTCTAACCCCTACAGCACTCGCCATCTCTGTAAACCTCTCTGACCCCTACAGCACTCACCATCTCTGTAAACCCCTCTGACCCCTACAGCACTCGCCATCTCTGTAAACCCCTCTGACCCCTACAGCATTCGCCATCTCTGTAAACCCCTCTGACCCCTACAGCACTCGCCATCTCTGTAAACCCCTCTGACCCCTACAGCACTCGCCATTTCTGCAAACCCCTCTGACCCCTCCATCACTCCCCATCTCTTTAAACCCCTCTGACCCCTCCATCACTCCCCGTCTCTGTAAACCCCTCTGACCCCTACAGCATTTGCCATCTCTGTAAACCCCTCTGACCCCTACAGCACTCGCCATCTCTGTAAACTCCTCTGACCCCTACAGCACTCGCCATCTCTGTAAACCCCTCTGACCCCTCAATCACTCCCCATCTCTGTAAACCCCTCTGACCCCTACAGCATTCGCCATCTCTATAAACCCCTCTGACCCCTACAGCACTCGCCATCTCTGTAAACCCCTCTGACCCCTACAGCACTCGCCATCTCTGCAAACCCCTCTGACCCCTACAGCACTCGCCATCTCTGTAAACCCCTCTGACCCCTACAGCACTCGTCATCTCTGTAAACCCCTCTGACCCCTACAGCACTCGCCATCTCTGTAAACCCCTCTGACCCCTCCATCACTCACCATCTCTGCAAACCCCTCTGACCCCTCCATCACTCCCCATTTCTGTAAACCCCTCTAACCCCTACAGCACTCGCCATCTCTGTAAACCCCTCTGACCACTACAGCCCTCGCCATCTCTGCAAACCCCTCTAACCCCTACAGCACTCGCAATCTCTGTAAACCCCTCTGACCCCTAGAGCACTCACCATCTCTGCAAACCCCTCTGACCACTCCATCACTCCCCATTTCTGTAAACCCCTCTAACCCTTACGGCACTCGCCATCTCTGTAAACCCCTCTGACCCCTGCAGCACTCGCCATCTCTGTAAACCCCTCTGACCCCTGCAGCACTCGCCATCTCTGTAAACACCTCTGACCCATCCATCACTCCCCATTTCTGTAAACCCCTCTGACCCCTACAGCACTCCCCATTTCTGTAAACCCCTCTGACCCCTACAGCACTCGCCATCTCTGTAAACCCCTCTGAATCCTACTGCACTCGCCATCTCTGCAAACCCCTCTGACCCCTAGGGAACTCACCATCTCTGCAAACCCGTCTGACCCCTCCATCACTCCCCATTTCTGTAAGCCCCTCTAACCCCTACAGCACTCCCCATTTCTGTAAACCCCTCTGACCCCTACAGCACTCGCCATCTCTGTAAACCCCTCTGAATCCTACTGCACTCGCCATCTCTGCAAACCCCTCTGACCCCTACAGCACTCACCATCTCTGCAAACCCCTCTGACCCCTCCATCACTCCCCATTTCTGTAAGCCCCTCTAACCCCTACAGCACTCGCCATCTCTGTAAACCTCTCTGACCACTACAGCACTCACCATCTCTGTAAACCCCTCTGACCCCTACAGCACTCGCCATCTCTGTAAACCCCTCTGACCCCTACAGCATTCGCCATCACTGTAAACCCCTCTGACCCCTACAGCACTCGCCATCTCTGTAAACCCCTCTGACCCCTACAGCACTCGCCATTTCTGCAAACCCCTCTGACCCCTCCATCACTCCCCATCTCTTTAAACCCCTCTGACCCCTCCATCACTCCCCGTCTCTGTAAAACCCTCTGACCTCTACAGCATTTGCCATCTCTGTAAACCCCTCTGACCCCTACAGCACTCGCCATCTCTGTTAACTCCTCTGACCCCTACAGCACTCGCCATCTCTGTAAACCCCTCTGACCCCTCAATCACTCCCCATCTCTGTAAACCCCTCTGACCCCTACAGCATTCGCCATCTCTATAAACCCCTCTGACCCCTACAGCACTCGCCATCTCTGTAAACCCCTCTGACCCCTACAGCACTCGCCATCTCTGCAAACCCCTCTGACCCCTACAGCACTCGCCATCTCTGTAAACCCCTCTGACCCCTCAATCACTCCCCATCTCTGTAAACCCCTCTGACCCCTACAGCACTCACCATCTCTGTAAACCCCTCTGACCCCTACAGCACTCGCCATCTCTGTAAACCCCTCTGACCCCTACAGCACTCGCCATCTCTGCAAACCCCTCTGACCCCTACAGCACTCGCCATCTCTGTAAACCTCTCTAACCCCTACAGCATTCGCCATCTCTGTAAACCCCTCTGACCTCTACAGCACTCGCCATCTCTGTAAACCCCTCTGACCCCTACAGCACTCGCCATTTCTGTAAACCCCTCTGACCCCTACAGCACTCACCATCTCTGCAAACCCCTCTGACCCCTCCATCACTCCCCATTTCTGTAAGCCCCTCTAACCCCTACAGCACTCGCCATCTCTGTAAACCCCTCTGACCCCTACAGCACTCGCCATCTCTGTAAACCCCTCTGACCCCTCCATCACTCCCCATTTCTGTAAGCCCCTCTAACCCCTACAGCACTCGCCATCTCTGTAAACCCCTCTGACCCCTACAGCACTCGCCATCTCTGTAAACCCCTCTGATCCCTACAGCACTCGCCATCTCTGCAAACCCCTCTAACCGCTACAGTACTCGCCATCTCTGTAAACCCCTCTGACCCCTACAGCACTCGTCATCTCTGTAAACCCCTCTGACCCCTACAGCACTCGCCATCTCTGTAAACCCCTCTGACCCCTCCATCACTCACCATCTCTGCAAACCCCTCTGACCCCTCCATCACTCCCCATTTCTGTAAACCCCTCTAACCCCTACAGCACTCGCCATCTCTGTAAACCCCTCTGACCACTACAGCCCTCGCCATCTCTGCAAACCCCTCTGACCCCTACAGCACTCGCCATTTCTGCAAACCCCTCTGACCCCTCCATCACTCCCCATCTCTTTAAACCCCTCTGACCCCTCCATCACTCCCCGTCTCTGTAAACCCCTCTGACCTCTACAGCATTTGCCATCTCTGTAAACCCCTCTGACCCCTACAGCACTCGCCATCTCTGTAAACTCCTCTGACCCCTACAGCACTCGCCATCTCTGTAAACCCCTCTGACTCCTCAATCACTCCCCATCTCTGTAAACCCCTCTGACCCCTACAGCATTCCCCATTTCTGTAAACCCCTCTAACCCGTACAGCACTCGCCATCTCTGTAACCCCCTCTGACCCCTGCAGCACTCGCCATCTCTGCAAAACCCTCTGACCCCTCCATCACTCCCCATCTCTGTAAACCGCTCTGACCCCTCCATCACTCGCCATCTCTGTAAACTCCTCTGACCCCTACAGCACTCGCCATTTCTGTAAACCCCTCTGACCCCTACAGCACTCGACATCTCTGTAAACCCCTCTGACCCCTCCTTCACTCGCCATCTCTGTAAACCCCTCTGACCCCTACAGCAGTCGCCAACTCTGCAAACTCCTCTGACCCCTCCATCACTCGCCATCTCTGCAAACCCCTCTGACCCCTACAGCACTCGCCATTTCTGTAAACCCCTCTGACCCCTACAGCACTCGCCATTTCTGTAAACCACTCTGACCCCTACAGCACTCGCTATTTCTGTAAACCCCTCTGACCCCTACAGCACTCGCCATCTCTGTAAACCCCTCTGAACCCTACAGCACTCGCCATCTCTGTAAACCCCTCTGATCCCTACAGCACTCGCCATCTCTGCAAACCCCTCTGACACCTACAGCACTCACCATCTCTGTAAACCCCTCTGACCCCTACAGCACTCGCCATCTCTGCAAACCCCTCTGACCCCTACAGCACTCGCCATCTCTGCAAACCCCTCTGACCCCTACAGCACTCACCATCTCTGTAAACCCCTCTGACCCCTACAGCACTCGCCATCTCTGCAAACCCCTCTGACCCCTACAGCACTCACCATCTCTGTAAACCCCTCTGACCCCTACAGCACTCGCCATCTCTGCAAACCCCTCTGACCCCTACAGCACTCACCATCTCTGTAAACCCCTCTGACCCCTACAGCACTCGCCATCTCTGCAAACCCCTCCACCATCCACACTGGAGTATTCAGGCGACAGCTGACCCGAGAAAGACACTGCCAGTGGCGCTTTTTGTTTATAAAAATACCGATTTGCATGGATATCTGGACTAAACCTCCTCCCATGCTGTTCGCTGTTTTTTAAAAAAAGCTATTTTGTCTCTGCCACATTCGTTGACAGGGCGAAGTTTTGCTTTCTAGATCGTCCGAAATGTCCTCCTTCAAAGAATGCAGTTTCCCTTCCACCACCACTGAGGCCAATCTCACACCCAATTGCTCTATTTCCTGAAAATCTGCCTTCACTCCATATTCCAGTCACTTCCACAACTTCTCTTAACTCCAACCATCAAACGCATCTTTTTCTAACCACCCCCGGCCCCATCTCACTGCTTTCCATCAGGATTTCCTAGTCCACTCATCTCCCCCCACTAATCTATTTCCTGGAACGTATCCTTGCAAAGCGAGGGAAGTGCCACACGTTCCTATTTACCTCCTCCCTCAGCACCATTCAGGATTGCAAACTCCGTCCAGGTGAGGCAACGTGTCACCTGCGGGTCTGTCAGTTTCTACTGTATCCTGTGCTCCCAGTGCGGCCTCCTGTACCTGAGTGAGACCTGATGTAGATTGGAAAATTTCTTTGTCAAGCACATTCCACAATAAAATGTATTTCCTGGTGGCTCATCATTTCAAAACAACTCTGCCTCCCATTCCAACATATCGGTCCATTGTTGGACAAACATAATGAGAGCCACACCTCTGTGTAGCTTCCAACCTGACAGCATCGATGCTTTTAACTTCCACCTCCACTTATTTCCACCCACACCCCACGCTCTCGGTTCTGCATCCCCTCTTACCTCCTCTCTTGCACTCTGCTGGTCATCTCCCTCTGATGCCTCCTTTCCATTCTTTTCTCCCATAGTCCGCTCTCATCTCAGAGTCCTTATTTTCAGCCCTTTGCATTTTCTGCCTACCACCTCACTGCTTCTCACTTCATCTTCCACCTCCCCCACCCACTCACCTTCACTCTTATCTGGCTTCACTATCATCTGCCAGCTTGTACGCCTCCTCCTCTGCCCAACATCTTACTCAGCCTCCTTCCATTTCCGAGGAAGGGTCTTAGGAATAAATGTATGCTATGCTTCTCCCCCCCGTAGATGCTACCTGGCCTTCTGGGTTCTTCACACATTTTGTGTATGTTACTCTGCATCTCCAACATCTGCAGAATCTCATTAGGTCTCAATGCAGAGACTACATCGGGTCTCTCTACTGTAAAGGAGGCCACACCGGGAGGACAGAAAACAGAAGATAACTTCAACAGGCACGAAGCTGAAGAGTTGCCTCACAAGGGAAGGACTGTTTTGGACCCTGAATGGTAGTGAGGAGAGAGGTTTGGGGCACTTCATCCACTTGCAGAGTTGGCTTCCAGCCTCCTACACCCCTCCTTATCGCTGCTAACCTCTCCCTATTTTGGACAACATGTATATCCTGTTATCCTGTAATATATACATATTTGCATTTTATTTTTGTATTGTATTACGTACTTTGCTAATAAACACCTTTAGTTACAGTACCACCAGATTCCAAAGTGTCTTCCATTTCGGCTGGTTTGGCAACCCAGTTACGGGGTACGGCACAAATTGGGGGCTGGTCCGGGAGATGGTTACCAATTTGGGGGCTGGTGAATTGATTGGGGTACATTCCCTTATCTGCTTTGGTTGTGTGGGAACCAAAAGGCAAACTACAGAAATGGAGTTTGAGGTGTTGGCCAGAAATAATGACAATCTTCAAATCAGTGAATTCAAATGAATCAAGGACAGTGGAACAGTCTTTGTTCTTGCCGTGTGTTTGGGGGATGGAAACTGCCATTTTGTGAAGACACTCGATTCTCCATTTTGTGAGCTTGACATGCTGGACTTGATTAGTGTTTTAAAGAAGACACAATGACCACTAAACTCTTGGACTGGAGGTCATTTTCAAATAAGGAATTTGTTTGTGAGGTATTTTTTGGTTGGCTATAACATGCAGACTTGTGAATGCCTGAGGTGATTCGAGCTCATTGCTGACTGAAAACAAAGAGCCATGAGTCAGCAACTGTCCCTTGATGGGGAGAGGACAATAGATGGATGCTGCTTTGGACCAAGGCCAATGACCAGGTGTTAAAGGCCAGACACATGACCTGCGGAATGCGACGTTTGAATTGATAAGGAATGGATATAATAGTGGATGCCTTGTGGGTGCTGGGGGGTGGTAACTTCGAAGAATAACCATCGTAGACACAAGCGAGAAGAACCCTGCGTGAAGCACGTGGAGAGTGTGTCGGGATCACGAGGGACAAGGAGCGTCTGACCAGCGTAAATTCTTCCGCCCGGGTAATACCTTTGATATTCCTTGACTATCCAGCAGAGTCAGGGGTACTCAGCAGGTGTGCGCACAGGGTATTTAGTGTATGACTTCAAGTATCAGTTAGTTTGAACAATACAGGTAATTGTCAGTAAATACAGAACTCTCTGTACCTCACTCAGAATAATTGGAAGAGGTAGAAGCGGTATCTGTCTCTCTCTCTTTCGAACAGAATTGGCGTCCCTGGGTGGGCTCGAGGTTAAATCTCTTGTTGAGTCAGCACGAGACTCGAGCCGGACCACGTGGGTGAGAAATAGAGAAATCGGGGCTGGGTAACTGGTTGGTAGAGACCCAGGATGAAGAATTTAGGGAAATCTGCAAGTCCGAAGGACTTGGCTAGCTTTGATCGGAGGGAATTCCTCCAGAAGTACTTATTGGGGAATAGCCAAAATACGGGGTGTGTGCTGGACACACCAGCGGTAAAGGCGGCGAAGTGTTGTTTAGAATTGCCCGAGGAAAATTGTCGGACAAGGAATTTAGGCGATTACTGAAGCCAGTAGCAGTTACCTGCCTCCCTCAGGAATTAATAGGAAATCGCAAAAAAAGCCGACGCTGAGAGAGATAAGTTAGCAGACGAAAACAAAAGAATCCGAGAGGAGTTAGAAAACAAAAACAGAATGCTTAGAAAGGAGTTACAAATCCTCAAGGGAAATTTTACATATTTACAGGGACAAAGAAGTATGGATTTGGTGCATATGGATCAGTTTCAGCTGAAATGCGGGAAACTCGTTAAAGAACAGAGTAAACTGGAAAAGGAAGCTAATGTAGCCGAGTCAAGCAGAAGAGTTAAAGAAAAAGTGCAGTCATTTAACAACAGCTATAAATATGATACAGAAATCAGTTTCTGAGAAGAGAAGTAATATTAGTGACCATACAAAGTGTTTAAAGCAGATACAAAAGCTGCAGGACCAACTTTCTGCACAGAAGGGGATAATATGCACTTTTGGATCAGAAAGAGGGGAAGAGAGTGAATATGCAGATATAGATTGGAACGGTTTAGCCGATGATGCGACTAGATATAGTCTTGATAATGATGAAGCGCTTTTTCCTGAGGATCCCCCGCCCGCATACAATACTCAGGAATCGCCTGTGCCAACGGCACCACTAGCTCCCGTAGTTACTATTCGAGAGTGGGGAGCTGTAGCAGGAAATCAAAACCAGAATATAACATACACTACTCCGTTCGGAGTACAGCAGCTCAGAGATATTGCCAAAGATATAGGTATTTGTGGGTTCGGAGATTATCCTCGGGAACTGTTTCTAGCCACTAATCATCAGAGAATAATACACGGTCTGGATGACACCGAGGTAAGGAAATTGATTATAATGTGTTTGCATCCAAATATACACTGGGCTTTGCCAAATATACAACAACAAGGTGGGGGCACAAATGAGGAATTAAAGACGGCAATATTGACGGTTATGGGTATTAACAGAGTCGATCCTGTAGAGGCGTTAGCCAAATGTTACCAGAGGAGAGGTGAACATCCCACAGCGTTTGCCTCCCGTTTATGGACGGTGTTCCAAGGAGTATATGGAGCAAAAGTAGATCGAGACCATTTAGGACCAGGGCCCTTAAATAGATGGTTAATCGGTGGCTCACTCTACCGATGAATCTAAAAAGGTATTAGACATGTTTCGTCCCACTGGCCGTACACATAATGAGGCGTGGATACTGAGGAAAATGAGTAGAGCATGGGAAAAGGAGACACAAAGGCCAAATAAACCCGCTAATGGGAAATTGCTGGCTGTTGGAGGTAATGCAAGTGCCTGGAAAAATGAGGGTGGGGGACCCACTCCAAATATCACCCCACCACACTATCAAGTGACTCGGAAAACCAGAGGAAATGAAACAGTGTCGAGAACAGAGAGACTTGGAGGTGGAGTGTTTAAATGCTATAATTATAGTCAAGAGGGACACATCAAGAGAAAATGTCCAAACCTGAGAAGTGGGAGACTAGGGCAAGGAGGTCTGACCTTGGAGGGGCCAGACAGAGCAAGCCCACAAAACAATGTGGTGGAGACATCGCCATCTGGGGTATTGTACCCGAGCTTCAATGACGGTGTCAGGTCTCACCAACATGGGTGTGTAACACAAGGTGGGACGAAACTGGAAGACCTCTAGTAAATGGTAGGGTCAGAGGCCGCCCTGTTACCTTTTTATGGGGCACTGGAGGATCCCGAACCACCGTCAACACCACTAACGTAACTAATGCAAACTGGGAAATACAAGGTAAAATTATCTTAAGTGGATTTACAGATCATTCACAAGTGGGACATGTGACTGCATCCTTAGAAGTTAGAATAGGAGACATAGCGTTAGAACATTCCATAGTGCTAGTTGAATTACCCCGGGAGCAGGAACATATACTGGGGAGTGATTACATGGCCAAAGAGGGACTTTGTTTTGATCCAGTTAACTGCATGATTTGGCGAATGCAAACCGGTATGAATGATACATGTCACAGACAAATTCCAGTAGGTGAATATCAGGATAGAATCTGCACCATGGGGGAAATGTGGATAAAACCAGAGGAGATGAGCAATGATCATATGGTACAGTAAATCATTACGCAAAACTCAGGGGCATTTGCACGGTACAATCATGTCTGCGAAAAGATGGCTGGCAGTGTGTGCATACAAGGTCCAGACCCCAAGCCACAGAAGCAATATGGATTTCCAAAGAGAGCTGAGGAAGATGTAGGTAAGGTAATACAGAGTTTGGTACAGCAGCGGTTACTGAGGCCAGTAACCTTAACTAGTAACTCACCCATAAGGCCAGTGAGGAAACCAGATGGTAGTTGGAGATTGCCAATAGACTATCGAGAGCTGAATAAAGTAACCCCTTTAACAGCCCCAACTGTAGCAATAGCCCAGAAACAGTAGTCAAACAGAATGAAAAAGCGCAAGGGTTTACTGTTTTAGATATAAACAATGGGTTTTAGTCAATCCCATTAGAAAGAGAGTGTCAATACACGTTTGCATTTACCTTTCGGGGACAGCAATATACATGGATTGCCCTACCACAGGGGTTTTATAATTCCCCATCTATATTTCATCAGCATTTAAGGGAAAGCTTAAAGAGGGTCTCAATGCCTGAATGCTTGGTCAAATGTGTAGATGATTTACTCCTGCAGCCGAAAACTAAGCAGGAACATTATCAGCTATTGACAGAACTGTTGCAATTATTGCATGCATTGGGACTAAAGGTAAATCCTAAAAGGCACAGGTGATGAAACAAGAAGTTCGTTATTTGGGAATGCCCTTGACACCGGGAAAAAGAGAAGTGGATAAACGAAGAGTAGAGTCGGTTATGAAACTGCCTATTCCTCAAGATGTGAAAGGGCTGAGGTCCTTCCTGGGGCTAATAGGATACTGTAGAAATCACACTGATGGAATTTCCACTAAGACAGCTGCTTTAATGGAATTACTGAAAAAAGAATGCGGCATGGGAATGGAAATCAGAACACTCCCAGGCTATCACAGCTCTGAAGCAAGCAATGGCCATGGCGCCTTTGAAAACCCCAAATCCGGATGAACCATTCTGATTGGAGGTGGCGACAACTGATACCACCCTCTCAGCAGTCCTATTACAGGAGACGCATGGGATGTTACGACCTGTAGCGTATGCATCACGCATGCTCTGACCAGTAGAACATGGGTATACTGTATGTGAAAAACACTTGTTGTCGGTTTTCTGGGCAGTACAACATTTCAACTACATAATGAGACTTAATCCACTTACTATTATGACAGAACATACTCCCATGCAATTACTGTTAGATGGAAGGATTAAAGATGGCTCAGGAAGCCAAAACAGATTTGCCAGGTGGACATTGCTGTTGCAAGGGAGAAATATACTGTACGTGAAAAACACGACAGCGGGTTTCTGGGCAGTACAACATTTCAACTACATAGTGGGACGTAATCCACTTACGATATTGACAGAACATACCCACATACAATTACTGTTAGGTGGAAGGATTAAAAATGGCTCAGTAAGCCAAAACAGAATTGCCAGGTGGGCATTGCTGTTGCAAGGGAGAAATATAACTGCAAAACGAATAAGTGCAACCACTATGTTAGCTGACAACCTGGTGTCCCAAGGTGGTGAACATGAGTGTCAGGTTCTGATAGCAAATGATCCCAAGGGACCATTTGTATCAAAACAAACAGGAGGGGTAGAGACAAATCAGAGAAAATAATCTTTGAGACCAAAGACACAAAGGAGAAGGGAAAAACCTATTTTAAAATTTTTGCAGTTGGCTCCTCATCAGTACAGGATGGTGAGAGAGAACTGGGTGTGACATTTACATAGAGGATGAACAAGGACAGGAAAGGTATAGTATAGCTTTAAAGCTACCCAAAACCATGAGCGCACAAGCAGCAGAATTGGCAGCGGTAGCATATGCGGTTAGCCACCCAGAATATTTTCCACCCGGATCAGTCATACCCTCTGATAGTATGTATGTTTGTAACAGCCATTTGCCTCTGTGGGAAGCAAGACGGTTCGTTTCAGCTGACGGAAAGCCCCTTCCATCTGCTGCTTTGCTGCAATATATATTTGAAGAAGCAAAGAGGAAAGAATATGGAGTTGTAAAGGTGAAAGCTCACTCTAAATTGTCCCCTGGGGGGAATAAAAAGGCTGATGAGTTAGCAAAGCAAGGTGCTTTAAATGGACAGGAATGGCAATCACAGATTGGGGAGATGGGAAGGCAGAAGGAACAACAGATTAAGGTTATGGATTTATCCGAGGAGCTGAAGAAGGATAAAGAATTTAAAAAAATAATAGAAGGAGTAAGGTCAGAAATGTATGAAGAATACAAGGGTGTAACATGTTAAAGATGGAGTAGTCCTATATGAAGGAAAGTTTGTGGTTCCAGAGTTAGGAAGAAATCAGATGATCCACTGGTACCATGATTTATGGGGACACCTGGGAGCTGAAAGAACACTTAAAAAATTCAAGGAGGTGTGTTGGTGGCCTAGGATGAAGGAGGATGTCAAGAATTTTTTGGTTTGTGCGCAATATAATGCTGACGGAAATGTAAAGAAAGGAGCCCTCCGACATACCAGACCAGTGGAAGGACCTTGGACTAATTTGCAGATAGATTATGTTGGACCCTTGCCACCAACCACAGGAGGGTGCAAATGTATATTTGTAGTAGTAGACACTTTCACCAAATGGGTGGAAGCTTTCCCAACTAAGACTAACACAGCCAAAGCTACTGCAAAAGTCTTATTGGAAAGGGTTTTTATTCATTGGGGGTTACCTCGGAGTATAGGATCAGAGAAAGGCACACATTTTACAACCCAGATAATGCAAGATGCCATGGCACTTTTCTGAATTAAGCAGAGATTTCATATACCCTATAGGCCACAGTCTAGTGGAATTTTGGAAAGAATGAACCGAACTTTAAAAAACATGATGGCCAAAATGGTCCAACAACATCGAACAACATGGCAAACAGTTCTGCCTTATGGTAATAAGGAATACAGTGGCATCTTCAACAGGTTACACCCCTTATAAACTCATGACTGGAAGAAACATGAGAGGGTTAGAGGAGTTGTTAGGGTTAGATTTGTCAGAACCTGAAATAGATGGGATTGTGTCAGAAAAGTGGGTACAACAGTTGGTAGAGACAGTGAAAGAGTGCCAATTATGTGGCGGCTCATCAAATAGGAAAGAAGAAGCAGCAGAGTAAAGCCTACTTTGACTCAAAGGTCTTTCCCATAAAATTAAGCCCAGGACAAAGAGTGATGATTAATATACACCAACCCACTTCATTTTTAAATCCAAGGTTTGCAGGGCCCTATGAAATCATAGACAAAGCAAGTCCATCAGTATACAGGGTGCTAACTTCTCCAGATAAAATTGGATGGTACCACATCAACCACTTGAAATTGGTGGGGGAGAAAAAGGAAAATTATCATCATCGACATGTAACAATTGATGTACATGATAGTCCCAATTTTGGAGACTTGACAATTGATGTACACAATAGTTCTGATTTGGAAGATCTCAATTTGGAACAGTTATTCCGAGAGGATGGCAACAGATCTGACCAAGAAGGAGTTTGTCCATTTTTTCAGTTTGAAAAACAGGGGAGATGTGTAAATAAAACAAAGAGGAGAAATACATTGGTTGCTGCCTCCCCTGTCTTGAAACGGAATTGGGGGAGAAAAGATGGACGACTTGAGTACAAAGATGATTGGCAGCCTAGATTGAATGGGTTTGAAAACCAGATAGAAAACATGGATTTAAAGTAATTCAAGATTGAAACTGGAAATAAGAGCAGATATTACCGTTTGTGTATTTACAGATTTAATTTAATATGAAGAGAATAATGCATTTTATGGTGATGGAATTGACCATGACTGGGGTGATGATTGGTTGCGCTTCAGAAACATTACTGCCAATGAACTTGTCAACAACAACGTCGTTATATGAAGAAACTTTCCTCAACGGATAGGGTAATACGGGCGCATGTGGAAGAAATGGAAGACTCGAATTTGTATTATGCTGGGGTAGATGGTTTGATGTGTGTGGATAAAACATTAAATATTCCATAGGGTACTGGGTACTTGTGATGATGATAAAGGGAGGTTTTATGTGGGTAACATAAGCTATGACTTATACCAAAGGATGGAAAGAGTGTCCTTTGGGAAGTCACAATGTTGCAATTGTGGATGTGACTTTAAATTTGACTATTGGAGGACAAACTTTGCCTTAACAAGCAGTGGAGATTTGGGGACTATTTTGTAACTGAGTTACCACCGATTCCTCATTTGACTGCAGACTGGACACGAGTGGTGGAGGAGGCAAAGGAAACAATTCATCTGTGGGCTGAACATTCAAAAGTTATTAAGACACATGCTGAGAAGGCAAATTAAATGTTGAGTGATTTAGACTTTGTTCAAATACGTCCATGGGTGAGAATAATCTCACATGTTGCAGTAATATTAATTTTTTGAACACTGATAATTATATAATTTAATGTGTATCAACTCAGAAGATGGAAGGCTGATATTATGCAAAAGGAAATGATTTTGCACTTCTGAAAAAAACGATGGCTAGTATAAAAATTGTAAGAATGTAGTAAGTAAAGATAAAATGTAAGTGCAGCACACCTGCTGGGGGTCCATGGCAATCCAGTGAATAGTCAACAGAATAGAGGAGGATAGTGATCCTAAGATAAATCTTTGGATCAAGAGGAGGGATATGTTGGCCTGAAAGAACGATAATCTTCTAATCAGTGAATTCAAATGAATCAAGGACAGTGAAAGCAGTCTTTTTCTTGCTGTGTGGTTGCGGGATGGAGGCTGCCATTTTGTGAAGACACTCTATTCTCCATTTTGTGAGCTTGACATGCTGGATTTGATTAGTGTTTTAAAGAAGACACAAAGACTAGGTAATCTGCTGGACTGGAGGTCATTTCCAAATAAGGAGTTCTTTGTGAGGTGTTCTTTGGTTGGCTATAACATGCAGGATTGTGAATGCCTGAGGTGATTCAAGCTCATTGCTGACTGAGAACAAAGAGCCATGAGTCAGCAACTGTCCCTTGATGGGGAGAGGACGATAGATGGAGTCTGCTTTAGACCAGAGCCAATAATCAGGTGTTAAAGTCCAGACACATGACCTGCGGCCAATGACATGGGAATGCGACATTTGAATTGATAAGCAATGGATATAAAAGTGGATGCTTTGTGTGCGCCGCTGGCGGTAACTTCGAAGAATAACCATCGCAAACGCAAGCGAGAAAAACCCTGCGTAAAGCACGTAGAGAGTGTGTCGGGACCACGAGGAACAAGGAGCGCCTGGCCAGCGTAAATTCCTCCGCCAGGGTAATACCTTTGCTATTCTTTGACTATCCAGCAGAGTCAGGGGTACTTAACATTTGTGCGCACAAGGTATTTATGGTATGAATTCACGTATTTGTTAGTTTGAACAATAAAGGTAATTGTCAGTAAATACCGATATCTCTGTGCCTCACTCAGAATCGTTGGAAGAGGTAGAAGCGGTATCTCTCTATCTTTGTCTTTTCCAACAGTCTAGCATATTGGAACTTTGCTGCAATGCTCAGGCTTTACAAGACAGTTGTGAAACCTCAGCGCGAGAATTGTGAATGTTTTCTGATCCCCACAAACAAAAGATGTGCAGAGATTGAACAGGGTCAAGGTGAGGTTCACAGGGAAGATTTCAGGAATGAACTGGTTAACACATGAGCACACTTTCAGGGCTCTGGGTCTGTACTCGCTTAAATTTAAGAAGGATGAGTTGTGATCTCATTTAAACCTTTCGAATGTTGAAAAGCCTTGTCAGAGTGGATGTGGAAAGGATGTTTCCCAAGGTTGGAGTGTCTAAGACAAAGGGTGTAGCCGCAAAATAGAGAGGCAGCAGTGAAACAGAGATGTGGAAAAATTTCTTTTGCCATAGGCTGGTGAATTTGGGGAATTTGTAAACACATTCAGCTGTGGAGGCCGTGTCGTTGTGTTTATTCAAGGCAGATATTTATAGATTGTTGATGGAACACGGCATCAATCGTTATGGCCAGAAAGCCGGGAAATGGAGATGAGCAAGAGAAATAGAGGATTAGGCATGACTGAGCAGACTCAATGGGCTAAATGGCCTAATTCTGCTCCAGATATAATGGACTTATGACCTTGTTGTCATAAATGGGTGGGAATCTCAGACATTTTTTTATCCATTTTCCCTTAAGTTCTCTATCACGCTGACTAGTTGCAAATGCCTGTAATGAGCAGGGAACTGATTGAAACTATGTAGAGAGAAACAGTACATTGCAGCTGTCATGTCCCAATGAATGGTGCTGGCTCGAAACATCATGAACTTCTTTATTTCCAGAGATGCTGTCTGACCTGCTGCGTTCCCACAGCATTTTCTGTGTGATTCTGCTCTAATTTTAGAAGTCAAAGGCCAATGATTATCGAAATACTGTAATGACCTGGTTCATATATGTTGTATGTATTTCCTTTAGCAGTTCGGTAAGAGCAGTCCGTTCTGCTGGCAACCTGCTTGGATCACTGTTAAAGTTAAGGAAAGTGTGCCATCCAGTTAGCATGGTCAGATTACGGGTGAATTTCTTGGTGAGGGACACTATGTTTGGTCTTGTTTTTCTTTGGTTAGGCGGAGATGCGGAACGAAGACGCTATGAGAACCGACCGTAGGATAGAATGCAGTGGGAGACCAGTTTGTTGGAGATGGATTGCGAGCGGCATTCGGAAGGTGGTGTGTGCTTTCCAGTTCACTGAGGGTCCACCAGGCGAGTGACAAGGAAGTTCAAGATGAGCTCTAACTGGTTATACGTTTGACTGTTTAGTGTGGAATTTAGATTTTCTTTAAAAATCGTAATGCTCTGGCTTGGTGTCCTGCAAAATAGAGGGAGAGAGACAGACAGACAGACAGAGAAGATGACACAGATAAACCGATTGCCGATTACCCAGCGAACGTATCTGCAACATGATAAACGGCCGAGTCAATGATTAGCCGCTGGTTATGAAATGACAGGATGGTTTAAATATTGTGGGCAGTCAACAGGCTCCTGACGGATTTCCTTGTCCTTCCAGGAACTAAAGAGGGAAGGGTACCTTCTTGGCCGCAGCTCAGCTGGACTTTGCTGTATTTTTGGAGTGTTTTTATTTGTTCTTTGAACCGGGGAGTTCATTGAGGATTGGGAATGCTCAATTGAGGTTCAGCAGCAGTCGTGGCCTCGCAAACATCAGGTTCTTGAACTAGACTGGAGTGCTTCACTCACCCCAACACTGATAAAACCTGAACCAAACATGCCCGTTTCTCAATGACTCGGAGCTTTCGGAGTGTTCAAGACATGCTTAGTGTTGTAGCGCTCTGGAGAATTACACAAATATTTTGTCTGTACGGGTAGTTTTTTTTAATGCTGTTCTATAATGACTGGGAGGATACTCGTTGTAAATATTACATTTGGTACAATATTAACCCTGTTCATGCGCCATCGTCTTTCACTTTCCTTTTTAATTCAGAATATGGTGATGTAGTTCAAGCTTGGATTTCTGTATGTTATCTGAGTTCGCAATGGCTTTATCTATTGAATAAATTGTTGTCCTTCGTCTATCCTGTGTCATTTTATCCGGACGGTTATGATGGATTATTCTGTCTGTAATCACTGATCTGTAAATTATTGTGTCTTTACTGTTTCACAGCAGCTGGAGAAACCTCATGTCCGGACACAGCCAATCATACTCATCTCTCATTTGCTCGGAACTTTCAGACTATCCTGGTGGTGTTTAATATTGTAGCGCTCTGGAGATGTCCATAAACAGTACTGAGTAGGTCCTTTTCTGATTGGACGGCAGTGATCAGTGGAGTTCCACAGCACTCGCTTCTTATCCCGTTGTGTGTCGATGATTTGAATGAAGGATTTGATTGCTTTGTTGCAGGGTCTGCCGATCCTCGGAAGATAGATGGAAAGGCACGTAGAGTTGAAGAAGCAGGGCGCTTGCAGATGGAGTTATACAGACTGGAGAAATTGGCAAAGAATTTGCAGAATGAATATAATGTAGGGAAGTGCTCAGTCTTACTCTTGGACTGACTAAATGAAGGCGTGAACCATTCTAACAATGGGGTGAACATTGAATCAAGCAGAGGTGCAGAGCAGCCTGGGAGGATTCCACACAGGAAAACAATGCAGAAATGTGAGGAAGCCAAATGCAAAGTTAGCACCCATCTGCAGAGGACTGGAATATAAAAGCACTCTTTTACAACCTATTAATCTGTATACTCTCCCCGGGTCCGGCCCAAAAGCATGTGGCACGGGTAGCAATCCTGAGATCACAACCCTGCACGCCCTGCCCTTTGACTATGCTCTTAACTCCCCGAAATGCCTGTGCAGACCATCGTCCTTCATCGTATCCATGCCACTTTCACCGACATATACCACCAGTTCCAGTTGTTCACCCTCCTGCTTAGGAATGCTGTAGACTGGATCCAGGATGTCCCTGATGTTGCCGGCAGAAACTCCTGCCCATGCCGAGTGCATTCCCCCTGTCTCCACACACGCCACCCTCTTCCCTTCTTAGTCACAGCGGCAAACTGATTGGCAGAGACACGAGCACTGTGACTGAACTCTGTTAGGGCGCTGGATCAGGGATCCAATCACAGACCCTGCACTGTGCACACTGCGATATTTATTGAGTAACAAATCCCGAGGTGCAAACAAAGCCGGCGTCAAATTTCAGACAGAGATCAAAACCAGGCAGAGAAATTAAAACATCAGAATCGAGAAACGGGCAGAGTCGATATTCAGACGGACAGATACGAATGCTGGAAAGTCTCAGGGAAATTCATTGGGAAAATCTCGCAACCAACAGGTGAAAACACAGTCCTGAAATACACTGATACACTGCACAATAAAGGGAGAGGCAGATGATCGGTGGAACACAATGAGATAGAAGTGGCAGAAAAACAGGTCATAATGTGTAACAGGTGAGAGACGGAGTACTCAGTAATACAGGGGCCGGAGTAGAGTAGGATCGGGGACAGAAGCACATGGGGCATGAAAATAAACAAGAGCACATGGCAATATAGAGTCACAGACGACGGCTTTGGGGAGAACGCACATCAAAAATACACAAAGTTCAGTTGGAGTTATTGACCCACGTTCAGCCGTTTCATCTTCCTGACTGTCATCCTGTCTCCTGTGTCCTGCACCTTGGGTTTCACTGCCTCTCTAATTGTCCTGTCTATCGGTACTTCAGCCTCTCAAATAATCTCGAGCTCATCTATTTCCAGCTCCCCTTCCTGATTTTTAGAAGCTGCAGCTGACCGCACCTCTCGCAGCTGTAATCGCCAGGGACTCCGGAGGTCTCCATGCCTTCCCGCAATCCCGCAGAGGAGCTTTCAACTATCCTGCCTGGCATCTCTGGTATCCAATCGGAGAAGATATAAAGAAGAGAATATCCCTCGTACTAGCGTTTTCATTGGTACGTACATGGGCCACGACGTCTGGCTCCTCACCCTTCCACAAGAATACGTAGCTCGATCAAAGATATCCTGGTCGTGGTTGCCCAGGTACCCTCTTGCCACTCCCCTTAATAATGAGGCCCCTATCACCAGAGTGTGCTTTACACCTCCGCCTACTCCCATGCCAAACTCCCTTCTTTGAGCTATGAGCTTTCAATGTCATAAACACGCATGCTCCGTTATCAGTGAGTCACAATTGTCTGCAGCTACCTGCATATGTATTTCAGTAAGTTTATCCATGTTGTGTCGCCTTACAGACACGACACGCATCCGTGGACAGTTAACTGCTGGGATTACTAGATACACTTCCAACCCTGCATTTGTATTGCTTAACTGACGGCCTGCAGATAAAGGGTTGACTGCACCTGTCATTCCATAGAATTTAATGAAGGGAGTTTCCATGGGGATTGTCGACGTTACCACGGAGGTGTGGCTGCTGGTTGCCTGGTCTACTAATATGAATCCCTCACAACGACAGCTACAGTGAGAGCCGGCAGTCTACGCTGTCAGAGACGAGTCGGCTCCAGATAGAGAGAGGACAGAGGCTGAATCGCGAACGGTAATCTGGACTATCCCAGCAATGGATCATAATCTACAAAATGCAACGCGGAATGCTGCGGGAATCTCGAAGAATATTTTCTGGGCATTTCAATATCTTGTTGAAAATCATGAAAAGTTGCACTTGGGTATTCGAATCATGATTGTTCTTCAGACCATCCAACTGATTTACTACCCTCTACTCGCCATTTTAGCTGTTCCTGGTTAGTGTCTCGTCTCGTCTTTTTCTCCTGGTTAACGTTGAAAAATATGTCAGATTCTCTTTCTAATTGCATAGCGGCTTTCTCCACCCGGTATCGCTTCCGCAAAGTTCCTCTGAGTATATTTGATTAGGTAACCCATTCAAGGCTTACTGTGAAGTAGGGAGGCATGCGATCCAAGAGGATATTGGTTTGTAGATCCAGAAATGGTTACCTATGTGTGGTTGTAGACGGGTCTTATACTGCATGGATGTCTGTGACCAGTGGTGTGACTCAGAGATCTGTTCTGGGACCACTGCTCTTCTTGATTTTGTATTATTGACCTTGAAGCATAAGTGAAGGGGTGGATTAGTAGATTTACTGATGTCGCAAGTTTTCGGGGTGTTGTGGATAGTGTGGAGGTCTGTCAGAGTTTACAGCGGGACATTGAGAGGACGCAAAACTGCAGTGAAAAGTGGCAGATTGATTCCAACCCAAATAAATGGAAGACTCTTGGCGAGATTGGAGGTTAAGAGGGATGTTGGGGTCAGTGTCCATAAGACAGTCAAAGCTGCTGCTCAGGCTGACGCTGTGGTTAAGAATGCCATACGGTGCACTTGCCTTCAATCATGGGATTGAGTTTAAGAACCAAGAGGTAATATTATAGCTTCATCTGATCCAGTACAGACCCCACCTGGAGTACTGTGCTCTGTTCTGGTGGCATCCCAACAGGAAGAATGTGGAAATCATAGAAAGTGTGCAGAGGAGCGTTACAGATGTGTCGCCTGGATTGGAAATGAGAACAGGTTGAGTGAACTCAGCTTTTTCTCCCTGGAACGGCGGAGGATGAGAGGTGACCTGATAGAGGACTATAAAATGACGAGAGGTACTCATCCTGTGGATAGTGAAAGATTTGTTTTCCCCTAGGGCTGAAATAGCTGGCACGAGAGGACACAATTTTAACGTGCTTGGAAGTAGGTCTGGAGGAGATGTCAGGGGTATATATCTTATGCAGACAGTGATTACGCAGAACGGACTGCCGGCACTCTGAGGGAGTGGGATACGATAGGGTCTACTGGATGGCCACATAGAGCTTAGAAAATAGTATACTATGTGTATCCCTAGGAATGGAAATGTTCGGTACAGCATTGCGGGCCGAGAGGCCAGTATTGTGCTGCAAGTTTTCTATGTTTCGATTCATTGCGGAATTTCTCCTTCCATCGTTGGTGCCCTCGGTGTCCCGATTAATTCTCTGACAGGCAAACATTATCTCTGCCTCTTCTCCTTTTAAACTCATCCACCAAGTGACCTCCCAAGCACCTTCACTCGAAGAGAAACAAGTCTGAGCACACACAGACTCTCCACACAGGGAATTCTCTGCAATCCAGTCAGCATTCTGATCTATTTCATACGCAAACCCGTGTAATTTACAAATCCTTCCTGTAGTGAGGGGACCAAGACGTCTGCTGTTTATGATCCCCGTAGCGATGTGTGCGGTTGTGTCAGGGCAGGATTAGTCGGCTTTGCAGAACTTTGTTGGAGTGGGCTGCATTGCTGAAAAGAATAAATATTAAATAAATAAATAGCTCCAACGTCTCTCCTGTTGAAGAGCATGAGGTCATCTGGGCATCATCACGGCCATGAGTTATCACCGTCACCAAGAGCGTTGAGTAAACTGAGCGCCTGTAGAGGGATATTGGTAGGTTAAGCGAATGAAGTAGCGCTGGCCGATGGAGTACAAAGTTGGTTTATGCCAGGTCATCCACTTGGGAATGAGAAATAGAAGAACAGAATATTATTTAAGTGCTAAATGATTGCAGTGTTCTGTTGTACGGAGGGATCTTGGAGTGCTTCTGCTTAAATCAGAAAACGTTGGTTCGCAGCTGCAGCAAGATATCAGGAAGACAAATAGAATGTTGGCCTTCCTTACGAGACGAATTAAAATTAAGAGCAGGGAAGTTATGCTGAGGCTGTGCCTGGAGTATTGTGCAGTTCTGATCTCCTGCCTTGAGGAAGGATAAACTGGAGCTGTAGGCGGTTCACCAGTTGGTTGCAGAGATGAGAAGGTTCGACTATGAGGAGAAATAGACTCGCCTGGGAACGTACTCGTCGGAATTCATAAGTTTGAGAGAAAATCTTACAGACACATTTAAAATTGTTGAAGCGATAGGTAAGATAGAGTTAGGAAAGTTGTTTCCACTAGTAGGTAAGACTATAACTGAGGGAAATAGCCAGAGGATTCTGGGATGTAAATTTGAGACGGAGATGAGGAGGAACGGTTTTTCGCAGAGATAGGTGAAATTGTGGAAATATATGCACAATGAAGCAGTGGAGTTCAGTGCGTTAAATATACTTAAGACCAGTTATCATTGTTGTCTGCATACCAGAAGAATTCAGGGGTCTGAGAAGAAGGCGGGTATGCGGCGATGAGTCCATGATCAGATCAGCCATTAACATCTTCATTGCCGGAGCATGCCAAACCGAACAGTATTCCTGCTCGAATTGCTAATGTTCTTATGTTCTCATGTTTTCTCATGTTTGCATTTGAGGGGAGCTGAAGTTCCCTCATCGTGATACTTGATACATGAATCAGTTCATTATTCTCTTTACACCTCCCGGTTGCAACTCCTTCTGGCGCGGAACATCTGAGTACATTCCAGCCATCGGTTGATATCACTGCTGAGCCCATAAGGCTCGGGAGCTGAATACGGCCATTTTCGCACCGAGACCTCTCCGCCATTCCATCATAGCTGATTTATCATCCCTCCCTAACACATTCTAGACCCTCTCCCCGCATCCTGTCAAGCTCCGACAAATCAAGAGCCGATTAATCCCCGCTACAAATCGTTCCAATGAACTGACCATCATAACCGTCTGTGGCGATGAATTGCACACATTTACCAGCCTCGGTCCGAAGATATTTCTCGCCCTCTGTGTTCGAAAGAGGTAACGATTAAAAGAATTGTAATTTCAGAATGTTTCCATCCAAAAGTCTGTTAATGGTCTTTATCTCCCCCCGCACAGTGAACGTGTTGACAATCGTCATCCTGTCGCGGGGAAAGTGCGGTCTCTCCAAATGCGTCACTAGGTACCTAGTTGCCATGGTATCAGCGGATCAGCTCGTCGTTCTCTTTGATCTGGTATTGAGCAAGATTCCACTGATTTACATGCACACAGAGCTTTTCCTCTGGTCGTTACGTGTTCCCGTGTGTAATATCCACGCCGTCGTGTTTTACGCCGCCACGGACTGCTCTGTCTGGTTCACTGTCACTTTCACCTTTGATCGATTTGTGTCCATTTGTTTTCCGAGGTTAAAACGAAAATATTGCACCGGGAGAGCGGCGGCTCTGGTTCTGGGGACAGTGACTCTATTGAGCTGCCTAAAGAACATTTTCTGGTACTTTTTGCTCAACGGGATATATTCGATGGTAATTTTGCCCCTGCTCTGTCTACGTAATTATAGTTTTTCCGCATCTCAGGAGGCTGCATACCTACTGATTAATTTCCTCATCACCCCAGCATTACCCTTTGTCCTGATTCTTCTGTTAAACAGTTTAACCATCAGACACGTCTTAGTGGCCAGCCGAGCCCGGAGGAGACTCCGGAGTTCGCGCGATGGCGAAACGCCCGCCGACCCGGAGATGAAGAACCGCAGGCAATCACTCCTGTTACTACTGGTGATGTCAGGGAATTTCATCCTGCTGTGGGCGTTGCTGACGGTGTATTCCGTATGGGATAGCCTGTTTGCTTACATTGACGTGCTGTCCCCGTCTCCTCTGCGGGAGCTGGGCTACATGCTGCAACTGCTGAGCTGCTGCACCAACACGGCCCTTTACGCCGTGGTCCAGGCCAGGTTCAGGGCTCAGCTGAAGGAGACGGTGAAATCGCACTTCAGTCTCATGGCAAAGCTTAATCGGCGTTGTCAGGTCCGCATTAATCCTCAGTGACCTTTCTTCCATACCGCCCCAAAATATCCCATTTCTTCACGTGCATATGCAGTTCCATTGAGGCTCTGAACGGCCGTGGTTAGCCTCTCGATACACTGACACGATCGCCGATTTCTCCCCAGTCTGCTTTCTGTAATGCTCCATCCAGTTTACTTTCGCCTCGAGTTGCACCAAGTGGGTGATTCGAACTTTCTTTGCAGGCCAAACATTGCATCAAAATCGGAATGCGGAGTTGGGCCCTGCGGGTATTCCGTGCGGCCCTAATGGCTGCTCGGAATCTCCCAGTATCGCGCGATCTCTTTCCTCCATCGAGGGTCCAGTGGCTCCAAGAACTCCTGCCATTAATCGGTTCAGGCGGGTCCCTTGCCAAAGACTGACCGAGAACACCGCTAGCGACTTTGGTCTTTTCGAGATCTGTCTGCCACCTCGAGAACATGTCACCCGCAACACCATTCATTCAATTTCCACTCGTTCTTCCCAAGCAGTAATTGCCATTTCAGTGCTTTTCCGAAATTAAAGATATGCACGGACACTTACTACAGTGGAGTTCCAATGTGTCGAATTCAGTTGAGTACTTTGGGTATGTGGGGAAGGTGACTGATGAGGAAATGGCACCGGATCTTTTTGTATTTATTGAGATCCGGCACGAAATGTGAAATCCTGTCAGATGTATGGCTCTAGCATAAACGCCATCAATTGGTATCGATACATCAGAGCTTTCTCCCGCTGACCCTTCAGGAATAGTATCTTGCACTGGAGCATTTTCCACCTGAGATGTTGACTGGATCGTATCCTTTCCGAAACGTCGACTGTCACCTCTGTTCGGTCTCCCGGAGTCTTTTTTTTTAATTCCTTTTTTCCTTCTTTATTTGATCATCCAGTGTTCTCCTTCTTTCCCGCCGCTGTCTGTGACGTCGTGGGTTTCCTCGGGAGGCTCTGGTTTCCCCACACAGACCAAATGCTAATACTTATATGTTGATAGCTTAATGTGTCACTGAAAATTGTCCCATAATTCGGGCCACTGGAAACGTGAATCATTCCGCCAGCCATGGGAACGGACTGGCAGTAAGGCATTTGAGAAGGACGTGTTCCGGGAGGCTGATCCATAAGACCGAGCTGCAGGGGCTAGCATGGATTCAAATTTGCTCCGGGCATAGAGTTGGTTGGCATAAAACAGTGGTCGGGGGCAGCGATTCTGCATGTGACAAGTGTTGGAGATATTCTGACGTTTGTCTTGGATGAAAATAGGGAAGATTGATAAATGTGCTTGCGGGCGACACAAAACGTGATGAGGTTGTGGATGTTGAGGAAGCTTGTTACAAGTGCAGATGGCCAGTCAAGTAACAGTTTTGTCATACTACCGCCAGCAGGTGGCAGCCTGTAAGGCAGCGATTTCCAGATTCATTCAGGATTCAAGATTCAAGATTCAAAACCTTTATTGTCACTCTAACTGTACAGCAACTCTGCAGGGCAGAATGAGACAGCGTTTCTCAGGAGCAGTGCAATCATAACACAACAAGCGCAACACTAAATAATAAATATAACAATATATAGTAAAACACAACAGCCACATGTCAGTTAAAATCAAGTTATACGTGTCCAGTGCAAGTTAAAAGCTTCCAAAGCAGAGTCAGGTAGAGCAGCTATTTGGCAGTCTGTCTGCCTGTGGGAGGAAGCTGTTTAGTAGCCTTGTGGTTTTCGTTTTGATGCTCCTGTATCGTTTACCTGATGGCAGAAGAACAAAAATTCATGGAGAGGGTGTGAGGGGCTTTAATGATGTATCGTGTCTTCTGGAGGCATCGACTCTGAAAGAAGTCTTGGACAGAAGGAAGGGTAACCCCAATAACCTTCTCTGCTCCCCTAAACACCCTCTGCAAGGCTTTTTTTTTGTCGGCAGCACTGCAGCTGGAGTACCAGGTTTTGATGCAAAAGGTCAGCACACTCTCAACCACGTTGTAATCCAGGAATTGCATTTTAATCACAAAGAGTAGTTGACAGTCAGTTGATCCGGGGTTTGAAATATACACAGTCAGTTCGGATGTACAAAAATGGACTAAATAATCTTGCAAATGATACCATAATCATTTATTTAGAAACATGCACAAAGTGACGGGGAATTTTCAGGTAGTAATTTCAAATAAGCTCTAAAAGCCAAGAGCTATAAACAGAGGGTGCTTGGGATGCACATCCCTGTGTGGTTGTAGATGTCAAGGAATAAGGAACTCGAAGGGAATCTCAGACAGACATGTGCCTATGAGGAAAATGGATGGCTACACTCTTTAAAAGAGTAGAAAGGAGTAATTACCAATTATGTTGGATCAGTCCATAATTGAATGATTAGTAGTTTGCGTGGATCCGGAATTGCCAGTAAAACTTTGACAAATCTCTTTCCATGCACTGGGCAGAGGACCATGACTGGTTCCGTCACGCCCTGCTATCGATAAACCAGTGCACAGGAGCAGAAAAAACCTCGGGTCCAGTCCATCTCAGCAGCAGCCTTCTCCACCACTGAGCACTTCTTCAAACTGCCAAATCGATCAAGAACCCCCACCATCCAGGCCATGCGCCATTCCCGCTACTGCCATTGGGAAGGAGGGAAGGCAGCTGTATTTCCCACACTACAGCTTCGCGAACTGTTGTTACCCTACAACCATCGGCATCAAGAACCAACCTGGATCACCTCACTAACCTCTAATCTGAAATGTTTCCACAAGCTATGTAATCACTTTCAAAAACCCTGCAACATTTTCGCAGTGTTTTTTTTTATTTGTCCATCGACCCATCTTCCTAGCTATCCATCTATTCAGTCGTTATTCGTTAATCTGTTTACTTCTTGTTTGCTCAGTGAGTCATCTATTGCACATTGGCAATTTGCATAGTCCAACTTTCTGCATGGTACTTCAATGTTTCAGTTGCATTTCTCTGTTGTTCTCTGCATGCCACCAAGAAAAGTAACCCCAAAGTAGTATCAAACATGGTTTGATAATAAAATTGCTTGCACATTGACGTGACCACATGGTAATTGACCCGATTGAGAGAGAGCTGGAGAGTTCGGAATTCTCTGTTGACCCTGTTGATAGAGTGTACATTGCTGGACATATTCATAGAATGCAGTGCAATGGGAAGATCACGTGCTCGAAGGAAATCGTGGCTGTGTGTTCTACCGTGAGTGGAATGGTCTGGGTTCGGCGGCAGGAACCTAGAGTTTTGTAGGCTGTGCTCCTTAATCGCCCCGCCAACAAGTAATTTGCAGAAGAGTTCCAGTCAGTTGTCATGGTAAAGGAGTCAGGCAAAAGTAAAACAGCCGTAAAAAAGGGAGATGCGAATAAAATATTTAGACTGTCCACAAAAACATCAAACATAGAACCATAGAACGCTACAGCACAGTACAGGCCCTTCAGCCCTTCATGTTGTGCGGACCCATGTAACCTTAAAAAAGTACTAAACCCACACTACCCCATAACCCTCCATTTTTCTTTCATCCATGAGCCTGTCCAAGAGGCCGTTAAATACCCCTAATGTTTTAGCCTCCACCATCATTCCTTGCAAGTCATTCCATGCACACAAAACCCTCTGTGTAAAACAACTTACCGCTGATGTCTCCTCTAAACTTCCCTCCCTTATCTTGTCCACCTTTGGTCCCCATCTGGCGCTCAGCTCAGCTCTCACCTGTGGCTCCAAGTCGCTGTGATACGCGCAGCGGCCACACCCCGATAAACCGTCTCGGCAGGCGGGCCAAACCAGTTGAAGGTAGCCGACCGGACTTCGGCCCCCGGTGAGGGAGGGGATCTGCCTGTCCCAGCTTGTGATGTCTGACCACACGAGTCCAACGTTCAAGTCGCTGTGATACGCGCAGCGGCCACACCCTGGTAAACCGTCTCGGCAGGCGGGCCAAACCAGTTGAAGGTAGCCGACCGGACTTCGGCCCCCGGTGAGGGAGGGGATCTGCCTGTCCCAGCGTGTGAAGTTTGACCACAAGAGTCCAACGTTCAAGAGGGCAGGCCAGCATACGTTGGTGGAGCGCCAAGAGCACGACGTGGACTTAGACCTCCTGGTCATCCACTGCAAGAGGTGGTGATCACTTTAAACTCAGCCGGCAGAAGTCAAAGGCAAAACCACTGCTGTAACCTGCCACGAACACGATTTCCCAATATGTCAGAGCTGCGTGGAGGGAAATCGTCCGCGAACTGGATATCCAGTTCACACTGGGGAGAGGCCGTTCTCCTGCTCAGACAATGGGAAAGAATTCACTGCATCATCTCAACTTAAGGCACATCGGCGAGATCACACAGGAGAGAGGCCGATCACCTGCTCAGACTTTGGAAAGAGATTCTCTCAGCCAAATCAAGCAAATGTGCATCATTGAGTTCACAACAGGTATAGGCCGTTGACTTGCTGTGAATGTGGTTAAGAATTCATTCATTTATCTATCCTTACCAGTTTCACACTGGGGAGAGGCCGTTCTCCTGCAGACAATGGGAAAGAATTCACTGCATCATCTCAACTTAAGGCACATCGGCGAAATCACAGAGGAGAGAAGCCGATCACCTGCTCAGACTTTGGAAAGAGATTCTCTCAGCCAGATCAACCAAATGTGCATCATTGAGTTCACAACAGGTAGTCCACAGTGTTCACTTGCTTTGAATGTGGTTAAGAATTCATTCATTTATATATCCTTACCAGTTTCACGCTGGGGAGGGGCTGTTCACGTGTTCTGAATGTGGGAAGCGATTCACTCAGTCATCTAACCTTATGTAACTCGCTTTGGCAAGCAGCTTAAAATAGCCCCCCAGTCGGCCAGGCTTAAGAAATCTCGTTTGGATGCATTTTGCGCGATGTGTCCCCTGTTACAGATCAGTGCTGTACCCGGAAATAACAAGCAATACTGGATATGCGATTAAACAATTCAGCTTCATAATTCTTACTTTGACTATATGGTTTGTGAAGTAAACAAAAGAAAAGAAAAAGGGCCCACTCTCGCCATTCGCGTTTTCTCCTCTCTCCCCAGCCAAGACCATGAAAATCTCTCTTCCAGGCTCACAGGGAAGAACTTTTTTGTCATTGGGTGGCCCCGCACTCCAAAACCCTGTTATCTCCAGTCGTAACCTAATCATTACTGCTACAGAGAAACCATCACCGCAGCATTGAAACATTGCTGAGAGGCCGCTACATGAGCAGTGAACACTTACAACGTGTTAGTCTTATTTCAAACTATCGGGTTCACACTGGGGAAATACTTTCAATAAACTGCATGCTGGATGCACGCATCCATCACCGTTACTGAATGCAATTTCGAGAGTAAATGTCGGTGCTGAACTCTGCAATTATTGCTGCTGCTCACCACACCCAGTTCTACACCCTGGTCACTGGGCATGGGAGGAGTTTCTTCTGATGCATACTCACCTTTAATCGGACTTGTGTTTAATATTCTGGATCTGAGAAAAATAAATTAGTTCATTTTAAACTCTGTCTCTGGTACTTAGTGAATTTATAGCACAACTAGTGCACAGTGGAGAGTCACTCAGGCCAGCTGGTCCCTGCCAGTGATTCAGTTCCACGACAGTCATTTTAAAATCTCCTCTTTTGTTCATCTCTCGCTCTCCCTGTGGGATGGGTTACTGTCACCACTCTGTGGGTGAAGAGGATTCCCTTGAATTTTCTGCAGACTGAAGAAGTAGAGCTAACTGCAGTTCTGTCTGAGATGTTCTTCCCCCCTCAAGACTCTGGGCTGAGCAAGAACGACTTTCGAAGTTAACCTCCTTATTCATGGCTCATTTCTAAATTCTGGGTCATTTTCCCTGCTTCTAAAGGGTTGTTAGAGAACACCCCTGTCCTCCAAAGACTGAAACCATCTGCTGGATGCTCAATGAAGCAGGGTCAGAAACTAGAGGCAAGTCTGCGCAGGGCAGAGTTTGGGGCTCTGGACGATGGTCGGTGTAAAAACGTATGATGAGGAGAAAGGAATCAGCACCGGAGCATGGCAGTGAATAACAGAATAGCAACATTTGGAAGCTGATTGACAGAGACAATCTTTCGGTTGTCTGACTGGTGACACAAACAATATCTGTGGTGTGGTGCTTCACTGGTCGAGAAGCATTGGTGTGTTGGGAATGGTTTCATCTATTTAGGGATTTGTTCCTGCTTGTTTATTTTGTAATATTATATCAGCGTGGTTGTTATGGATTGTCGTATCTGAAATACAGTATGATAATTTAATTTGTAAGATTTTGACTCCAAAACTGGATCAGGCTTGAATTTATGGTGCTTTTAAGAAGTGATGGAGTGCATTCGTGAGTTTGTTTTTTAAAGCAAGATCTTGGTGAATGATATTTGCCACTTGTTTGTACCTGTGTTAGTAACGAGATTAGTTAAACTGCTGCATGATCCTGGAATGTGTTGGATTGTGTCTGGTTTTTCTCGGCATTTTCTGCACTTACTGCCATGTTTGTTTGTATTTTTGATTTTTTTTACTTTCTTTTGTTAACCACCTTGCCCTGTATTTCTGCAAGGGACCCCTCTGTTTCTGGGAAGGGTTCTCCAACTCTCAGTCAGGTGCTCGATGCTTCCTTGTCACCAGCGCGGATCATTGGGATGTCTCCCATGGAGGGTCAGTCTCATTCCATTGGTTAATGTTTTCTTCCAGAGTGATGATTTATTTTTCTGAGTTTGCCTCTCAGTGAAGTTTTCTGGTCGGTATTGCTTATCACAATTGCATAAACACACACGGAGTACTGAATACTCTTCATTTTTGATGAAATATATACTTAGTTTTATCTGACTGTTGTGTGATTTTTTTCATGTGTGTTATTTCTGTTTCTCCTTCTGTCCAAGGTAGTGTTAATCTAACTGGGTTTGTGTGGGTTTAAGTGTCTTTTCTAGCTGTTACGGGCAGATGGGGCTCCATAAGCACGGATGATACCTCTTTTAGAAGAGGCAAAACTCCGATTTCAAACCTGCGCTGCCTTGCGAATACACCCGCTCACGGGAAAGGATTTGGGAAACCGCGAGGAAAATTCCAGAGTCGGAGTCCCGAAGGCGGCTGACTGCTCTACCCAGTACCGGCAAGGCAAATCCTGCGATGCTGTTGACACCAAACTCGATGGACTTTTCGTCCTTCCTTTGGACCAGTCATCAGCATGGAGAGGCGGTCCCACTGCATGGGCAACGGACGAATCTCAATATCAAGTCTTCCCTGGCTTGCACCCTGCAGAAGCCACTGCCAGTGAATAACAGAGGCGCTTGTACCCATGGTCGACCACGACCGACAGAAGCCACACATTTTCTGTCACAATTGAATATACACACATGGAGGGATGAATCCTGTTCAGTTTTGAGGAAAGTATATAACTAGAAATTTTATCTGACTCTTGTGTGATTTTTGTTTTTCATAAGTGTTATTCCTCCTCCTCTTTCTTTCCAAGGTAATATTTATCTAAGTGGGTTTGAGTGTGATACGTCTTTTTTAAAGTTTCAGTTCTGTTCTTATTTATCTTTGTGATTTTTTTTTATTTAAATGGGACAAAGATATTTTCATTTAAAAGGTGAATGTCGGTATTGCTGAAAGTGATTATTGCCTTTGTTGTATTTGTTAACTATTGAGCTCTGTTTGTCAGGATTTTTTGAGCCTTGAACTAAATTTTGTCAAAGGGTTTCCCTATTTTGCACTACATTCTACTGTCTTTGCTTGTTGATATTCCAGATATGTGGGTACCAAGAGTTCCGATGAATGGTCTTGGCCCGAAATTTAATTCTCATCCATAGATGCAGCCTGACGTGCTGAACTCCTCCAGAACTTTGTGTGTAGTTCTAGGTTTCTAGCATCTGTATGTCTTCTTGTTTCCCAAATACTTATATGTGCCTTGAAAGAAAAAGTCAGAGAATTCCACAGATTCACTACTGCTGACTAAATAAAATCCTCCTTAACTATTCTAAAAGGTCAGTCCTCAGTTTTGAGGCTGTGCTTCAAAAACTATTTCTACCACTACCATACGAAAAGCCCTCTCCTCATCCACACTATCTGGGCCTTTCCGCATTCGGTGGGTTTCAGTAAGATTTACCCCTCCCCACTCCCAATCCCAACCGCATTTATTAAACTTAGGTCAGTGCATGAGTACAGGCCCAAGTCTGCGAAACGGTCCTCATATCTTAACCCCTTCAATCCCGTAATCATCCTCTGGACTCTCTCCAAAGACAACACGACTCTACTGAGATATGGGTCCCAAATGCTATAAGTGCGGCCTAAGTAGTGTCTTATACAGTACCAACATTTTCTCTTTGCTTATATATTCTACTTTACAGTACTTTAAATAAATGCTAGCATTTCATTTGCCTTCTTTCCCACAGACTCCTCCTGTAAATTAATCTTCTGGAGTCTTGCCCGAGGACTCATATTTCCAGCTGTACATTTGTTTCTTGAATCTTCTCCCCAATCAGATAATAGTTCACTGTTATTCCTTTTGCCAAAATGCGTCATCGCACATTTCCTAATATTGTATTCCAACTGCCACTTTTTTGTCCATTCTTCAAATTTGTCTGTGTCCTGCTGCAGTCGCATTGCTTCCCCAGCATGACCAACGCCTCCACGTATCTTTGTATCATCCGCAAACCTTGCCACAAAGCCATCAGTTCCATTATCCAAATCACTGACAAACAATGTGTAAAGCAGCGGACCGAATACTGATCCCTGAAGACCACTAGTCACTGCTGGCCAACCAGAAAAGGTCCCTTTTATTCCCACTCGTTGCCTCTTGGCTGTCAGCGATTCTCTATCAATGCCAGTATTTCCTCTGATTTTTATCCTGTTCAGCAGTCTCATGTGTGACACCTTATCAGATGCCTTCCGAAAATCCGAGTAAATAATATCCAATGCCTCTCATTTGTCCATTCTGGTTATGACTTCCCCGAAAAACTGTAACAGATTTGTCAGGCAAGATGTCCCTGTACAGAAGAAATCTGACTTTGACTTATTTTTATCATTAGTCTCCTAGTACCCCAAAACCTCATCTGTTATAATAGACTCAAAAGCTTTCCCCAGCCACTGAGGTTATGCTAACTGGTCTGTAATTTGCTTTCTTTTGCCTTCGTCCTTTCTCATAGCGGAATGACATTTGCAATCTTCCTGTCCTCCGGGACCGTGACAGAATCAAGTGATTCTTGACACGTCATGACCGATTCATCTGTTATCTCTTCAGAAATCTCTCTCAGGTCTCTGGGATGTAGTCTATCTGGTCCAGATATTTTTTTCCGCTTTACGAACCTGAGTTTGGCTGGCACATTTTCCTTTGTAATAGCAATGGCACTCACTCCTGCTCCCTGACACTCACAGTTCTCTGGCACACTGCTGGTGTCTTCTCACAGAGAAGTCGGTTGCAAAGTACATATCAAGTACATCTACCATCTCTTCCCTAACCTACCCCAAGGGCATAATTTTCCAGTGCTCCAAAATCAAATCTCGCCTCACTTTCGCATTTTTAAGGACTGGTTTATATTATTGTCTAGCTTGCCCTCATATTTAATCTTAGCACTTCTTATTATCTTTTATTTAGTTGCCTGTTGTTGGATTTTAAAATATAATTATCTAACTTCCTTCTCACTTTTGCTATCTTTTAAGCACTTACCCTGCCTTTTATATGGTCCTTAACTTCCTTTGCCAGCCACGGCAGCCCAGCCCTACCATTTGAGAACAATTTCTGCAGCACGTATCTATCCTGTACATTACGAACTATTCCCAGTAAAGTCAGCCATTTCTGCCCTGGCGTCATCCCAACCAATATGCATTGTTCGGCAGGGTTTAAACTAATTTGCAAGTGGGAAATGAACCGGAGCGATAGAGCAGTGAAAGAAGTGCTAGAGTAAAGCCAGATGTAATATATAGAGAGGCTTTGAGGAAAGAACAGCAGAGTAAAGAGAATAAAGGTAGTAAGGTGATGGGCTAAAGTGTGTGTACTTCAATGCAAGAAGCATCAGGACAAAGGTGATTAACTGAGAGCTTGGATACATACATGGAATTATGATGTGGTGGCCATTACATAGACTTGGCTGGCACCAGGGCAGGAATGGATTCTCAATATTTCTGTATTTCATTGCTTTAAAAGGGATGGGGGGGGGTGAGGAGGAGGGGTGGCATTACTCGTCAGGGATACTATTACAGCTGCAGAAAGGGTGGGTAATGTAGCAAGATCCTCTTTTGAGACAGTATAGGTGGAAGTCAGGAACAGGAAGAGAGCAGTTACACTACTGGGGGTATTCTATATGCCCCCTGGTAGCAGCAGAGATACCGAGGAGCAGCTTGGGCGGCAGACTTTGGAAAGGTGCAAAAATAACAGGGTTGTTATCATGGGTGACTTTAACTTCCTTAATATTGATTGGCACTTGAGTAGTTCCAAGGGTTTAGATGGGGCAGAGTTTGTTAGGTGTGTCCAGGATGGATTCCTGTCACAGTATATTGTCAGGCCGACTAGGGGGAATGCCACACTTGATCTAGTTTTAAGTAACAAACCTGGTCAGATCTCAGATCTGTCAGTGGGTGAACATCTGGGGGCAGTGATAACCGCTCCCTGACCTTTATCATTATCATGAAAAAGGATAGAATCAGAGAGACAGGAAAATTTTTAATTGTGGCAGTGCAAATTATGAGGCTATAAGGCGAGAACTTGCAGGTGTAAATTGGGATGATTTTTTTTTGCAGGGAAATGTACTATGGACATGTGGTCGATGTTTAAGGATCTCTTGCAGGATGTTAGGGATAAATTGGTGAGGAATATAAAGAATGGTATGGTGAACGAACCATGGGTGACAAGTGAAGTGGGAAATCTAGTCAGGTGGAAGGAGGCAACATACATGAGTTTTAGGAATCGAGGATCAGATGGGTCTATTGCGGAATATAGGGTAGCAAGAAAGGAGGTTTAGAATGGGAGGAGAAAAGCAAGAAGGGGGCACAAGAAGGCCATGGCGACTAGGGTAAAGGAAAACCCCAAGGCATTCTTCAAAGATGTGAAGAACAAAAGGATGATAGGAGTGAAGGGAGGGATAGTCCAGGTAATTATAGACCAGTGAGCCTTACGTCTGTGGTGGGAGAGCTGTTGGAAAAGATTCTTAGAGAAAGGATCTATGAGTATTTAGAGAATCCTGCTCTGATCTGGGACAGTCAGCGTGGCTTTTTGAAGGGCTGATTGTGCCTTACAGGCTTGATGGAGTTTTTTGAGGAGATGTCCAGGCATGTAGATGAGGGTTGTGCTGTAAAAGTGATATACATGGATTTTAGTAAGGCATTTAACAAGGTTCCACACGGTAGGCTTATTCGGCAAGTCAGAAGGCATGGGATCCAGGTAAGTCTGGCCAGGTGGATTCAGAATTGGCTTGCCTGCAGAAGGCAGAAGGTCGTGGTGGAGGGAGTACATTCAGATTGGAGGGTTGTGACTAGTGGTGTCACACAAGGATCTGGTCTGGGTCCTCTACATTTTGTGATTTTTATTAACGACCTGGATGTGGGGGTAGAAGGGTGGGTTGGCAAGTTTGCAGACGACACAAAGTTTGGTGGTGTTGTAGACAGTGTAGAGGTTTGTCGAAGATTGCAGAGAGACATTGGTAGGATGCAGCATTGGACTGATAAGTGGCAGATGGACTTCAACCTGGAGAAATGTGAGGTGGTACACTTTGGAAGGCAAAAACCAAGGCAGAGTACAAAGTAACTGGCAGGATATTTGGTAGTGTGGAGGAGCAGCGGGATCTGGGGGCACATATCCACAGATCCCTGTAAGTTGCCTTACAGGTAGACTGGGTAGTTAAGAAAGCTTATGGGGTGTTAGATTTTATAAGTCGAGGGATAGATTTTAAGAGAAGCGATGTAATGATGCAGATCTATAAAACTACAGTTAGGCCACACGGAGTACTGTGTCCAGTTCTGGTCGCCTCAGTATAGGAAGAATGTGGAAGTCTTGGATAGGGCATAGAGGAGATTTACCAGGATGCTGCCTGGTTTAGAGAGTATGGATTATGATCAGAGATCATAATCATAATCGCTCTCAATAGACAATAGGTGCAGAAGTAGACCATTTGGCCCCTCGAGTCTGCACCGCCATTCTGAGATCATGGCTGATCATTCACTATCAATACCCAGTTCCTGCCATGTCCCCATATCCCTTGATTCCCCTATCCATCAGATATCTATCTAGCTCCTTCTTGAAAGCATCCAGAGAATTGGCCTCCACCGTCTTCCGAGGCAGTGCATTCCACACCTCCACAACTCTCTGGGAGAAGAAGCTCTTCCTCAACTCTGTTTTAAATAACTGACCTCTTATTCTCAATCCATGCCCTCTGGTACTGGACTTTCCCAACATCTGGAACATATCTCCTGCCTCAATCCTTTCTTAAACGTTTCAATCAGATCCCCTCTCAATCTCCTCAATTCCAGCGTGTACAAGCCCAATCTGTCCAATCTCTCTGCGTAAGACAGCCCTGCCATCCCAGGAATGAACCTAGTGAATCTACGCTGCACTTCCTCAATTGCCAGAATGTCCTTCCTTAAACCTGGAGACCAAAACTGTACACATTATTCCAGGTGTGGTCTCACCAGGGCCCTGTACAAATGCAAAAGGACATCCTTGCTCTTGTACTCAATTCCCCTTGTAACAAGGGCCAAAATTCCATTTGCCCTCTTCACTGCCTGTTGCAGTTGCTCATTCACCTTCACTGACTGGAGAACTAGGACTCCTAGGTCTCTTTGCATTTCTCCCTTACCTAACTCTACAACGTTCAGACAATACTCTGCCCTCTTGTTCCTGCTTCCAAAGTGGATAACTTCACATTTATTCACATTGGATGACATCTGCCAAGTATCTGCCCACTCACCCAGCCTATCCAAGTCTCCCTGTATTCTCCTAACGTCCTCTTCGCATGTCACACTGCCACCCAGTTTAGTATTGTCAGCAAACTTGCTGATATAGTTTTCAATGCCCTCATCTAAATCGTTGACATAAATCGTAAAGAGCTGTGGTCCCAATACAGAGTCCTGTGGTACCCCACTAGTCACCTCCAGCCTGTCCGAGAAACACCCATTCACTGCTACCCTTTGCATTCTATCTGCCAACCAGTTTTCTATCCATGTTGAAACCCTGCCCCCAATGGCATGCTCTCTCTCTCTCTCTCTCTCTCTCTCTCTCTCTCTCTCTCTCTCTCTCTCTCTCTCTCTCTCTCTCTCTCTCTCTCTCTCTCTCTCTCTCTCACACACACACATCCACTTGCACATAGGTCTTAACTTCAACCTTCGCGTTTAATTGCCTCCATTGAGTTGGTATCAAATTTCTGATCTGGTTATCTGAACAGGGATTGACTCAACAACGTCCTATTATTATCTAACGAAATTCTAAAGATGACTTAGTTTGGAAGGCGTCTTTCTGCTTCATTTCCTGCAGTGTAACAAAGAGGTTAGGATTTAGCAAAGCATTTTAATGAAGGCCTCACGGTAGAAGCCACCCTCGGCACTTTAGTAAGGCTTTGAGTCAATGTCCAAAGGTTAATGGCAAGGGACATGAACATGAAACCACAGGATATCGGAGCAGAATTGCGCCTCTTAGTCCATCGTGCTCCTCCAATTTTCCATCACGGGTAATCTGATCTTCAACCCTAACCTCCTCCTCTTTCCCAAAAAGCCGTTAGTCCCCTGACCAATTAAGAACTTGTGAACCTTTTTCTGAAAAACACCGAATGACTCGGCATGCACACCTTCATGGCATCAAATCTGAGTCGTGAAATGAATGTCAGCCTTGCTTTTGCCTTCGCTAGCACCGAATTACCCTGCATGTTTGCCTTCAGGAAATCCCGAGCAAGACTCGTGAGTCCGTATGCAGCTCTGATTTCACAATTAGAAACTATTTTTTTTTTCTGCGCATTAATCATTCGTTCCACGACACACTTCCATAGTCAGTATTTCACTTCTCTATTCCTTGTCCATTCTGTCAGCTGACCCCCTTCCGGTGACACTACCTGTCTCTGAAGGTAGATCCTGTCCATCTGAATCCCATCCATTAGATGACTGACCACTGTTGAAAATTTCTTCTACCAGTAGCTACTTGACTTATCTCGGCATCATAATATAGTGATGGAATATTTAATGTATCTTTGCCTTGCAATACATTAATTTTTGAAAAGGAGGGAACAAAGATCCCTGCCAAGGGCACAACAATATCTGCTCGTTCCCCATAATGTCCTTTAAAATAGATGGTCAGGATCGGAGAACGTTCATGAAAATCTCCTACATTTCGTCCATTCTAATTGATGTGCTCTCAGATAGCACAGAACCCTCCAGTGAACTCAGAAACTATGTCCTTTTCACGAGTAAATGTATATTAATTATTTTACATAGATGATGCCTCGCCTACTGAGATTCTCCAACGTTTTGTGTATGTTGCTTTGGATTCCAGCATCCCCAGATCTTTTCCTGTTTGTAAATGTAGCTAAGGATTTAACATTTCGTTCATTTCCTTTGGTTTTAGAAATTATCACCGTTGACGTCAATGGCGTCCATTCCACACCCAAGAATGAAATTGCCCATTTACCCCAAATATATATTACCATGCGTAAGTTATTCACACGTTTATATAGCTAGGGTGCATAAGACTTTTACACAGTAAGCATCTGTCAAAGTAGAGCGGAGAACGAGCTGGTAAACTTCGTGGGTGCAAAGGAGGTTGGGAGCAGCGAAGGTGGAGTTTTCCGAGGTGGTTGTGGGACACGTGGCAAGAAAGGAGTGCCCAGGCGAGGGAGGCCACCGGCACGGTTACCACCAAAACAAGCCGTAAGTCACAGAGCAAGAACAAATTATTACAAATAAACATTATATTCGTCATTACAAAATGTATTTCTGGTGCCTTCTGCTCGCTCCCCTCTGTTCCCAACAATGATACCCCTCTCCCTACCCTTTCCCCACTGCCAGTCCGCAATAAATACCCATATCAGAATCAGGTTTATCGTCGCTCACGTATGTCATAAAATCTGTTACCGATGTCTTCTTAAAAACTTCAAAACCTGTCCGCCGCTTGCTGCTCACATAATATTAGTGAGGTCCTCTCTGTTGTAATTTTAGAGGCTCCCCCTTATGCCCAGCACGAAAGTGCCATAATGAAGAAAGAATGACAGCGCCTCTACTTTCTTAGAACTTTACAAAGATATGGCATGTCATCTAAAAATTTGAAAAACTTCTGTGAGCCAATATCGGAGAGTAAATTGGCGGGTTTCTTCATGACCAAGTATGCAAACACCAATCCTCTTGTTCGGGAAACCAAGAAAAAAGTAGAGGATCTGGCGCAATTGAGTGCTAATGACAGGAGTGTTGGCAATGTAAACGAACAGAGGGATAATACAGTCAGAATCAGTATCGGAATGAGAATCAGATTTATGATCACTCGCCCGTGTCGTGACATTTGTTAACCTAGCCGCAGCTGTTCAATGCAATACATAATATGGAAGGAAAAGTAAATAACTGAGTGAACCAATTACTGTCTGTGTATATGGATTAGATTAAAAAATATCAAAACAAACATGCTATACCTTTTAAAATGTCAGGTCGTGTTTACGGGTTCAATATCCATTTAGGAGTCCGATACGAAAGTGGACGATGCTGTTTCTGAATCGCTGGTTGCGTCCCTTGAGGATTCTGTGCTTCCTAACTGATGGCAGCCATGAGTGAAGCGCGTGCTCTGGGTGCTGGGGGACCTTAATAGTGGACGCTGCCTTAATGAGACACCGTTCCTTCAACATGTCTTGGGAATTTTGTAGGCAAGTACACAAGATGGATCTGACTAAATATACGGTCCTCTGCAGCTTATTTTAGACCTGTGCTGTAGCACCCCCACTTCCACCTGCAGGGTACATTTCTGGAAGTGTCTGAATGTTTTTGTTGACTTACGAAATATTTTCGAACTCCTATAAACTATGGTCGCTCCCTTGCCTTCTTTAGAGCGGCAAGGCCAGGTGAGTTCTTCAAAAATCTTTACACCCAGGAACTTGAAACTGATCAGTCTCTCCGCTTCTGATCCCTCTTTGACGACTGGAATGTGTTCCTTCGCCTTCGCGTTCCTGAAGTTCACAATCAGCTCTTTCGTCTCACTGACGTTGAGTGCATGGCTGTTGCTGCGACAACACTCCGCTAGGTGGTCCGGTGCAGGAGGAAACAGTTAGATTGATCTTAGATGAGCTTCTAAGATCAGCACTACAGATATGCAGGCAGAGAAAGGAAACCTGTAAAGACAATTGAATTTTTGTCATACAGGGAATTCAATGTACAGTGCCCTAATGTACTGTACACTATGACCTTCGTAGTATAAGACGGGGAAGAGCATAGGGATATTTGCGTCCAAGTACACAGCTCCCTGAAAGTGGCTACATAGGTTTTTAGGCAGTTAAGCAGGGAAATGGCATGCTTGCTTTTATTATCTGAGATATTGAGTTCAAGTCAGGAAGTTATCTTACAGATCTATAAAACTGGAATTAAGCCACATCGGGAGAATTGCATATAGTACTAGTCACGCCATTATAGGAAGGACGTCAATGATTTGTCGTCAATTTGATTTGCACAAGGAGTTAAATATGGTGGCACCACAAGGCATTGATTTCAAAACTTCACATCCCTCTCCAACTTGAAATAAACAAAACTGCATCCCTTTGTCACCACTGTGAATATCCGTGTCAGTCAAGGTAACATACTATGCGAAAAAACTAGCAATCATGAAATGCCAGTTGAAGTGCTTTGAGCCTTCGACTCATAGAGCGCATTGAGGCTTTTCTCCTGGCTGCATTGGACCCTTTCAGTTCACACTACTGGTATTAATCCACCGAAGATGTATTAGCTTCCTTCCTATCCCACCTGGAAAAATAGGGACTTATATGCTAAGCTGCCGTTTATAGACTTTAGTTCTGTGTTTAACATCCCAGCATCGAATGGGATATTTGCTGTCTGTGACGTTTCTGACATTGCTGCTTACCCACTGACATGCTTGTGTTTCTTTCAATTCCAATAATGAACGTGCTGACGATTGTGGTCCTGTCCCGGGGAAAGTGCGGTCTTTCTAAAGGAGTCACTCGTTACCTGATGGCCATGACAGCAGCCGATCTCCTAGTTGTTATCTCAGAACTGGTCCTGAGGCAGATTCCGATTGTTTATTTGGATGCGTATACTTTCCTGAGGAACATCCCCGTGTGTAATGTCCACGCGGTCCTAATTACGCAGCCACCGACTGTTCCGTCTGGTTCACCATCATGTTCACCTTTGACCGATTTGTGGCTATTCGCTGCCAGAATCTGAAAGCCAAATACTGCACTGAGATAATGGCGACTGTGGTTCTGGGGACCGTGGGCCCCGCTGAGCTGTTTAAAGAACGTTTTCTGTTTTTTTTTATATGCTCTCCGAAGTCAGCTGTTAGTCAGCTGACTAACACCGCTTGGTTTTGCGCACCAAGATATGTTGTCCTGCTCTCAGTGGCCTGGACAGTAGTTTATATATGTTTATGTCCTGTTTGAGCGGTGTGGTCCCGTTTATATATGTATATGTCCTGTATGAGCGGTGTTGAAGATGTCCTTGGGATGTCACTCAGCACATGTGCACACGCCCTAGGAACTTGACCTTGGATGTTGTCAGCAAAATAAACAAATATAGAGCCCTCCTTTTCTTCTTAAATCCCATAACCCCTACTGTGGTCTAGGCCGCCAGTACAACTTGCCAGGATCCTCAGACCTGGCTGATTGGAGAGATATCGACCCCGTGTCCCCTTTTTTTCCAGTCGACTTCAATCGTCTTCTCAGCCAAAATTTTTCCCTCTCCCGGCGATGTATTCCGTGGAGATTCTGTTGGCATTTCTTTGCTGGTCCCATGCCCAACTCTCCTTCTTTAACAGTTGTGTTTAGGAACACCCATTGCTCACTGCCACACTTTCAACTGAGAATCCTGTCTTTTTGTTAGCATGTCTCTTAAAACTAATATATTATCAACCTGTTGTGGCTCAGAGAGCAGCAGGGTTACCTATATTCCGCATATTTTTGTGAAACACTACCCTCTCCGACGCACTGAAAGCCGGTGTCTGTGTCTCCATCTCCCAATATATTTGCTCCTTTGCTCAGTGGTTTTTGCTCGGTAACTGATCTACTGCGCCATCGCAGCGTCGCAGACAGCAAGGCGCGATTACAGCTCGTTGCATCTGAGTTCGACTACAATTCCGACGTCTTCTGAGAACATTTAGTACATCCGTCACGGGAACGCATGGACTTTCTCCCCCAAGTGGTCCTGTTTCTTCTCGCAATCCAAATGCCGATCACCAGGTAGGTTAATTGGTATTTGCAAATTTGTCCTGTGATTAGGCCAGTGCTAAATAGGTGGTTTTCTGTAGGGCGCGGTTTAATCGACCGGAAGGGCCTGTTCCACACACTCAATCTGCCTTTGTGACTCAGCAGGGAAGGGGAGGTAGGAAGGTAGAGTGGGACTCTGTGTAAACAGGGGAACGATCGCAAAGTTCTGTGGGCGTGATGATATGTTACCTACCGGGTGCCAGGGTCCCTGATAGGTCGGATCAAGTCCCCATCATTCTCAATGGGAAGGTGAACAGGTAGCAGTTGTGGTCCATGTACGTAAAATGACCTGGGGTCAACGAGTGTCGTGGTTCAGCATACGGAGTTCAGGGACTTAGGTGCTACGTTAAACGGCAGGATCATGAAGATTATACAGTTTAATACGTGGCCAGGCCGTTGGTGTAGGAGGGAGAGCATAAGACTTTTGGATCTTTCAGGGAAGTTAGAACTTGTACAGAAGAGACGGTATGCAACTGAACTGGAGAGGTATTGATAAACTAGCAGGAAGGTTTCTTAATTGTGCACGCTGGAGTTTAAACGAGAGTTGCAGGGGAATGGAAATCTGAGTTCCAGAACAGTTAGTGGAGGGGTTATGGAGGCCGATGTTGGTAAGCGTTCAGACAAAGTTAGGAATCAAAAGATTGAGCATGTAGTACCTAGTGACATGAACATCTTGTATTTAAATGAGGGACTATCGCAGGAAAAGGTAGGTAATAGTGCAGAAGATGAGGTAGCCGATTTGCAAACAGAAGTAATATGTAGTGAGGACAGAATGTTGATTGAGCAAAATTCCAGTGAAGATGGTGAGATGCACCTTAAACGCTTATCAAAATCAAACCGGGTGATTCAGGACTGAAGGTGTATTTGATTACGTGCAACATTCGGAATCAGCTGGGCGCACTTGCAGCAGAGCTGCAGATTGGCAGGTGTGAATTTTTCGGCAAAACTGACTAAAGGCTGAAAGATTATATCTTAATATCTCATAGCTTATAATTTTAATATGATTATAGCTTAATGCCCAAAGATACGTATGGTATCGGAAGCGTAGCGAGGAAGGCAGAGGTACGGTGTGGCTCTGTTGTTAAGGAAATGCAGTCAAATCATTAGAAAGAGGTGACATAGGGTCGGAAGATCTACAATTATTGTGGATAGAACTAAGGAACACAAGGGTAGTTAAACCCTGTCGGGAGTTGTGCACAGACACCTGTACAGTATTAAGGACGTAGCCTACAGATTACAACCGGAGTTAGTAAATGCATGTAAAAAGGAACATTACTCAAGGGGAACGTTAATATCCAGGTGGATTGGAAAATCAGTCAGGGGAAATTTCTAAGGTTCCTGCGAGATGGCTTTTCAGAGCAGTTCGTGGTTGAGCCCCCCAGACGATCAACTGTTCTGGATTGAGCGTTGGACAAAAAAGCAAAATTGATCCGAAAGATTAATATAACACAACCCCTAGGGAAAATAGATCATAATATGATGATAAATGATTTCTTTTACCCTGAAATTTTGGAAGAAATCTGAAGTCAGATGTATCAGCATTTCAGTGGGGTAAAGAGAATAATAGCAGCATGTGTGTGTGTGTGTGAGAGAGAGAGAGAGAGAGAGAGAGAGAGAGAGAGAGAGAGAGAGAGAGAGAGAGAGAGAGAGAGAGAGAGAGAGATGGGCAGAATTGTAGGGAAATGTTCGGCACAACTTTGTTGACCAAAGGGCCTGTATTGTGCTGTAGGTTTTCTATGTTTCTACAATTTGGAAAGAACACTGGCAGGGATGACGGCAGAACAGCAATGGCTGAAAAGCCTGCAAGCAATTCAGAAGGCACAGAATATACACATTCCTAACAAGAAGAAGGATTTTAAAGACACAACCGTGGATCACAAGAGGTGTCCAAGGCAACGTAAAAGTTAAAGAGAGGACAGTAACGCACGTTGGGGAGGAACAGAGCGACATAGGGAGTCAGAGACAAGGAAAGGGGGTACAGAGAGAGAGGGTTGACACTGGTTGTGAGGAAAAGAAAAAAAAAACAGGCGCTTATAAGGGAGAGCGGGTCCAATGAGTGCAGCAGAGAGTACGAACAAGAGGGCGCAATAAATAAAGAGAGGGAGAGGGAGCCATAGGTAGTAAGGGAATTGCCAGAGAGAATGAAGTTGCACGACAGCTTCTAATTAGGTAAAATAATGCAGTTTTAAGGATCTCGAGTTAAACTAACGACCCCGGTCCTCCCTTTATATTCAGGCGATTAACCCCTTCTTGCCTACCTGCGACTAAGTTCATTCCGCCCGCTCTTAAAACGCGGTGTGTTGCGTGGGTGGGGGTGGGGGTTGGCAGCCGGGGGAGATGGGTCAGTTTTAAGTTTCTCCCACGTTGTCGGGCCAACGCATCTCAACTCCATACGCTCGTCTACTCACTGGTCTGACACGGCAAGAAGTCAGCATAACAAAATCTACATGAACACCAGTCATTTTCTCTGCTACCCTTCTCCCATCGGAAGAAAATAGAAACAGCAGGCTCAAAGACAGCTTCTATCCCGATGTTACAAGATTTACTATGACTCCTCAGATGGAAAAGGATGGAAGTGTGCACGAGTTAAGATCCAAGACTGGAGCAGGGCTAATATTCAGACAATGAGGCGACATCCAGCAGAGGTCGATTTGGAAAGTGAGAGACGATTAAGAGGGAGATATAAACAGCCCGAAGACCGGGCGTCCAGAAATTGTGTCTTCACCTCTTGTACCCTTCTTTGTATATTCTTGTAATCTTCTTGTACCCTTCTTTGATTCAGAATATGCTTCTCAGCATATTTCGGATCTCATTCAGGGCTTCTGTTCGGGGAAAACCCAGGGTTTTCTTCAAACAAGTCTGATTGGAGTCTCTGGCTACGATCAGAAATGAGCTCAAAGCTGGAACATCTGGACAGCAAATCTGCATATATTAACATGACCTTTATTAACGACATCTCGGCATTTAATTTCATTGCCCAAGCAAGAATATTTAGTAAGCTTAAGGAAATTGTTCTGAATACCTCCGTGAGAAAATAGATCTTCGATTTCGTCACATGCAGACCCCAGCACTTCGGATTGGCAACAACATCTGCTCCACAATCTCCTTCCGAACAGGAGCCACAAAAGACTGTGTGCTGAGCCCACTGCTTAATTTGCTTCAGATTCAATAACTTTAAGGCTAAGCATAGCTTCCATGCCATATTTAGGTTTGCCGACGATAACATTATCGCTGATCGGATCAGAGCCGATAACAAAATCACCATATTGGAGGGAGATCCAAACATGTTTACCACTGTTCCGTTGTCTTGTGTTTCCACACGCCTCCCTATGCTGTACCCATCTCCACTGGAATTTGACTGTCCTCACGTCTCGCAGCAGCGCTCCCTGGTGTACTGGTGTGTATCCGCAAAATTGTGCCCCTGTGCATGCGCAATCTGCAATGTGCAATCTGGTACGCGCGCAGAACTTCCCACCTTTTACACATGTGCTGGTTTCCCGAATGTACACACACAGCGCAACACAGCCCTGCAGTGTACAGATGTCTGGTCTGTACCACACACCTGAAACAAAGGGTGTTTTCAGGCTGTCGTACTAAACGCTCCCGATGAATTAACTGACAGTGCTTCCCTTTTTGTCGCAGACCGGCCCATTTGGTCAACTTGTCTCCACTTCAGAGATTCTGTCTGCACACCTGTCTGGCACAGTAAAGCGCCCACATAACAACATATCCTTGAACTGAAGACATTCTCTCTGCTCCACTATCCCATCGAAAGAAAATTAAATCAGGCTTAAAGACAGCCTCTATCCCAACAGTTTTCGGCAGATCCCTAATCCTGTGGGATTGACTGTTAATGTTCAGTTCGTGATGGGAAGGGAGAGAACGCATCCGGGTATTGTTATAAACCAGAACAGGGATAATATCCAGTCATTTCGACGACCTCTAGCAGTAGTCTAACGGAAGAAAGAGACGTCCAGTTAAAGAGTATTAAGACGGAGATAGCAACAGGCGAAAGACAGGGATAACCTGCGAGTATAAATGTTAAAACTGGAAAGTGAAAGTGACCTAGCGTGAGATATTGAACCCGCAAATGAGAGCATCATAATGAAGATATTCTGCCCAACATGACTTCTCCAATATTCCCCACTCGTGTGCATAACATTAAATTGCCCGGCTTTAGAGAACTGTGTGTAATACTGGTAACCGTAGCACAGGAGGATACGATCAGCTGAGGAGGAGAATCTCTGGAAATTTGTTTGGGTTGCAGGTTATGATGAGATATTGGATAAGCTGGTCTTAATTTTTCCTGCGAGGTGAAACGAACGAAATATATCAACTTATGAGATATGCAGACGGGTATAATTGCGGAAACATTTTCACTGTGGTACGTGCATAAAAAACAAAATAACATGGTTTTAATGTTTTCCCATAATTTTCTCTGCTCCCCTTCTCTTTTCTTCAATTATCCATTCTGGTACAACATTCTCTCTCGAGCAAATCGCTTCCCCGTCCTTCCATTTCTTCATGTTCTATTCCCCTCTCTTATCAGATTCCTTCTTCTCCATCTCTTACTTTTTTTTCAAATAACAAATACAAAGTATTTACTTCATCCCTCTTCCTCACCCACCCATCTAAACGCTCACTTGGCCACAAATATCACGTACCAGTCTCTACTCAGTATAGCCTCCCCCACCGTCTTATTCTGACATTTGCCTCCTTCTTCTCCAGTCCAATTCGCAGCTCTATTTAAAATGGCCTCGACCCGAAAGGTCGACTCTTTATTCACCTCCATAGATGCTGTCTGAACTGCCGAACCCCTCCAGCATTCTGTGTGGGTTAACAAACTTTCAGGTGAGTGGACAGGCTGCAAAATAGAAAGTAATATGTAGGGCTTTAATACAGATATAGTTCAAATCCCTTTTATAAAGCAATTTGTCCGCGCTTAATTTCCGAGTGTCCCTCATCCGATCCAGAATATCCACTCATTCATCGCCCTCGCAGTGACGTTAGATTAGATGCGGCGAAGTTCTCATGTTTATTTCACCCTCCTCCCATCCATGGAAAGGATCTCATCTGACTTGCGGACCAGACACCACAACACCATCAGTCTTGCAGAGGTTTCCTGATCCCGTTGGTCCAACACACTGCACAGTGGTCAATTGAGTTGAGTTGCAAATAACAAAAGTTGAGTTTCAATTGGAAATGTTAACAAAAGATCATATTTAGCTTTAATTTAAGCACGCCATTTAAATAAAACAGGATCTGGAACTGTAGCGGATTTCTGATCTAATTGTTTCAATTGTTTGGCTAATTCAAATCTTTCTTTATTAGCTTCATTATTAACAATCGCAGTATATGAAATCATTTGTCCTCTAATATAGGCCTTGGAAGTATCCCATACAGTACGAATAGAAGTATCATTCTTTTTATTCTCTTCAAAAATCAAAATAATATGCCTCTTTAGAAATTAAAAAAATCCTTATCAGATAACAAAGATGTATTAATACGCCAAAATGTGTTTGCTTGAGGACGACCAGGGGGATTTAAAGACAGAAATACAGGAGCATGATCTGAAACAGCATTCTCTTTATATTCACAGGAAGGAACTGATGAAATCATTTGACTATCAATAAAGAGTATCAATCCTGGAATATGTATGATAGACATGGGGAAAAACGAGTACATCCAATCTAAAGGGTGTAAGAAACGCCAAATATCAACAATACCACATTTCAATAAAAAAATTAAACAAAAAACAAAGCTGACTTATTAAGAGACGCTGGTTTAGAAGATGATCGGTTTAAACTTGGGTTTATCCAGTAGTTAAAATCTCCTCCCATCACCAAAGAAGAAAGACTCAGATCTGGTAAAGACGAAAAAAAACGCTGAATGTATCCGGATCATGTACTTTTGGGGTATGCACATTGGCAATACGATTACTTTATTACTTAGTTTTACTGAAACTATAACAAAACGTCCAATCGTATCAGACACTACTTCATGTTCGACAAAGGAAAATGTATTGCCTATAAGAATCAAATTCCACTAGATTTGTCCTGAAAAGACGAATGAAAACAAAGGCCGTTCCAACGGCTAAAAAACGTAGATGATCGCATTTGCAGATGTGAGTTTCTTACTAAAATATAATAGGGTCTTTAAATGCCGCAATATATGCAAAAATCTTATTACGTTTAACAGGGTGATTTAACCCCTCACGTTAAATCTAAGTAAATTAGAAGTTTGGTTCATTTTTTTATATTATTTAAAGGAAAGTTTAAAATGTAAGTTAAACCAATCCATAAACCTTGAGAAATGGCAACCAAGCAACAAATTAGCTAACAAAAAATCAAAAAAGCGTATAAGAAAAATAATCATGCCCCGCCCTCCTCCCAAGAAAGAAGACCGACCAACAGATGGCCAGCATCTACTACTACTGAGAACCCTCCCAAAAAAACCTAGTGATCGCTCCAATTAGTTTCAATGTTTTTTAAAATATATTTCAAACTTGACTAAAGAATATCCAAATAATTATCGTATAACAAATATACAGTATTAAAAATACAAAAGGAAATTAGTTACAAATGTTTACCAAAAGTAAACCCTAGAATTCTTCATACAGAAAGTCATTGAACATTTAAACTTATATCTCCATGGGAAAACAGGCTAAGCAGTTAGCTTTCAAATTAAAAAAAAATCTTTCTGCTGCGATTCTCGAACTAAACCATTCGAAGGATCGATCTTTAGTGAGATTCTCAGTCAAACTGGGCAGCCATGGGACGGGTTAAAACTCTTGTTAAAAAATTCCAACAAAGCTGCTTACACTTAGCACGTTCCTGCATAAACTCAAGCAAATCGTCTTCGAGAATCTTAATATTCCAACATATAACGAATCATGCCCCTACGACGGCATTTGAGAATTAGTATTTTCTCATTTAATCCTGAAACTTCATGTAAGGACAAACTAAACAGCTAGCCTTCGGATTTAAAGAAAAAAAATCACCTTTGTGTTTCAGCAGTCGAACGAAACGATTCCAAAGATCCATTTTTGTGTGATTCTGAGTCGAGCTGGGTAGCGAAGGGAATCCTTGTTAAAAGCCTTCCACAATTCTAATCTTGCAACCAAGGTAGACAATCATGCCTCATCGTCGAGAATCACATGTTAACAGTTCCTTTGTTGTAAATTCATGAAAACAGATTATTACTGATCTTGGTATATCTCTGTTATGAGTTCTAAACACGGGATACCTATGAACTTGATCAATCATAGGCAAAGACGCCAACATTTCCGGAAGGAATACTCGTAGAAAGTTTGCAAAGAATTCCGTAGGACGATTACCTTCTGTTAATTCTTCGAGACCCAGAACCGGTAGGCTGTACCTTCTAGTTCTATTTTACATTAAGACAATCTTCTGTCTTAACTTTCGTTGGACGTCGATTACTTTTCATAAATCTTTTGCAGTTCATCCACTTCCGTTTGCAGAAACGAAAACATTGCTTCATTATTTTTATGCGTTTATCGTGTTCATTAACAGTTTGTTGAATAGAATTCAATTCACCATCCATTACTTTAAATTCACAGCTGAACTGTTGAAACTTCTCAGAGGCTCCTCGTTTATGATTTGCAGCAAATCCACAATAGAATCCAGCGAAGCAGCGGATCATCATTTTTACTACCTCTGTCACTCGTTGTAGCCATAATGAAAAAAAATATCACACATAAAAAAGAAGTTTCAGGACAGGTTGGAAATAGTATGATAACTAGATTTAGAGCATCGACAGATTGCTGTTACTCCATCAGCCACCACCAGAAAATCAGAAACTGCTGATTTAATGGGATTCTCACGCACGACGGTCTGTTTAGAGTTTATCGAGAAGGGTGAGATAAAAACCATCTAGTTCTGTGGGTGAAAATGACTTGTAGGGTGAGAGGTCATAGGAACATTGGGACTACTTGGTGAAAGAGGTGTATGCAGTTCTGGTCGCCCATTGCATTAAAGATGTCGAGGCTTTGCAGAGGGTGTAGAGGAGATATACCAGAAAGCTGCCTGTATTAGAGAGCATCGTCTACTACGAGAGGTTGAATACACTTGGTTTATTTTCACTGGGGTGGTGGGATGACGTTTAGAAGATAAAGAAAGGCATGGGTAATCCGTGTGTTTCCCAGGGTTGTAATGTCTGATACCAGAGGACGTCCATTTAAAGTGAGAGGGCGTCATTCCGAAGGATATACAAAGCCCAGGTTAATTGCACAGACAGTGGTGTGTGCCTGGCACAGGCTGCCCGGAATGGTGGTAATTGTAGATAGGTTAGAGACCTTTAAGAGATAATTAGACAGGTAGAATCAGCATAAAGGCAGGATATCTCCATTGTGTAGGCGGAGGGTATTTGGTTAATTGACCATTTATTGACTGACTGAATTGGTTGAGCGAGTGGACTGTGTTCTATGTTCTGAGAGATTAAAATAAGAGTGTAGTAAAGCCTCCACTGCCGACCATAACTGCATTCGACTGTCCACTGTGTCGGTAGTCAGGGGATATCAGTCGGACGTCTAGCCGCGAGGAACTCCCTCAGACATTCGTATTTGAGGCAAGGTTGGGGGTTTGGGGCTGGGTCTCCGATTCCAGCCTCTGCTCGGCCAAGGCCAGATGAAGCGAAGTGAGGATGGAGCGCCTGAAGACCTGGTGGAATTCGCGGCCAACGAAGACATAGAGAAGCGGGTTGAGGGCGCTGTTGAAGGAGGCCAGGGCAACAGTGAATAATGACAGGTCCGGTGGAATCGGTTTCACGATTGCAACGAGGTTGCAGACAGTGTTCGGGATCCAACAGATCATAAAGGTGATGACAACGGTGATGATAAGGCAGACAGACTTCTTAGATTTTACGAACCTGTTGTCTTGCAGCCTACAACCAACCAGGGAGTAGCTGGTGATCATAATTAGAAGGGGAAGACCGAAGATGAAAACAAACCAAAATGGCTGCAAGACAGTCAATTCCTTCTTCCAATCCTGAAGCAGGAGGACGGGCTTGCACATGGCGAAGGCTAGGATCCAGATTCCGAAGCAAGCCCCACGAGCCCACGTGAGGCTCAGTTGTTGCTGGAACCACGAAGGCCGAGTAATAGCCAGGCAGCGGCAGATGCTGATCAGACATAACAGATAAATGCTGGCGGTTGCGTTGAGGAACGTCAACGTCCTAATAAACTCCATGGAAAAGTAGGCGTTGTCCCCAAAGCAGATGAGGGAGATGTTTGCCATTCTGAAGGGAAGGGTGAGGCAATAGATCAGGTCAGCCAGAGCCAGGTTCAGGAAACACACCGTGTGGACCTTACTCTTCATCTTGAAGCCCGTCACCCAGATGACTGCGCCATTGCCCGGGACGCCCATTAGGACGGTGAGGGTGAAGATGACCATTGATACGACGGAAGGTGCTCCCCACTCCATTCTGTTTCCATCGGCCGTGGAATTGTGAGAGGAGAGATTCCCAGCGAGCGTCGAACTGGTCATTCCTTCGGAGAACGACATTGTCGGATCTGGTAGATGAGATATCGTGGAAGTGAGAGGGGTGCAGAATGGAGAGGTGGCGAATTCAGGAGGAGGTGTGAGAGCGAAGAGGGGACGAGAGGATGGGGAGCAGAGATGGGATGCAACACGGAAGAGAAACCTGACACAGCGCAACGGCAGTGAGGCTGGCGGAAGTCTGCTGCAGCTCAGAGACCACAGTCGTCTCGCATTCCAGGCCACTTAACCCTTACCGGCATGTCCCCGATCTGTCAACGACCATGTGATGTATGGCCGTACATTAGAGAAAGTCGCGCGCGGCCGATCTCCATTAAGGAAATGTACCCGACCACTGACGTATTGTGGATCTTGCATCGGCCTCTACAGCCCGCTGAGGACCCAAGGATGACAATTCCTTAGAAGAACATTCTACTGGACTGGAGCGATCAAGCTACTACCAGTACTAGTTCTTGCTCCCGTGAACGTGCCGGATTCCCGCGGGTGCTTCGCTTTCCTCCCACATTCCAAAAACGCTCTGGCTCTTAGGTGAATTGACCTTATTGAACTTTCCTGTCGTTAGGCTCGGGTCAACCAGGTAAGTTTCTGGGCACTGCGACTCGTTGGGCCGGAAGGGTCTATTACTGCACGGTACTTTAGTAAATTGATGTATTGCACTGTCGCCAAAAGACAAAATTATTTCATGATATACTGTTTGTGAGTGACGATACACCTGACTCTCATATGGGTTGTGGACCGAGACTGGTAAGGGGGCAGGGAGAAGGGAATCATGCTTGGAGGAAAGGGGAAGTGAATGCGAGGAAGCGGAAAGCACCAAAGGGCGATTCTGTAAGGACAACAAACTATTTGAAAATCAAATGACCTTCCCTGTTGTCTCAGGTCAGCGCATGTTTACATCCGTGCTAGCAACCGCTCCCAATACCGAACCTGGCCCTCCTTCTCTGGCACCAGTCCCAAATCCCTCCCGCGGCTCATCACCCTCGCCATTCCCAGCATCCTTTACGTCCGCCCGCCGCTCTCCGGTCTACGTTGACAACTATAGTACCCTGGAAAGTTCGAAGTCACCTTCACTGCAGAAATGTGCCCAGGACGTTTGCACGAACACAGAAGAATCCAGCACAAGAATACTCCACAATATTGTACCAAATCAATTAAGTAAGTAAGCACATGGCCTACGTAACTAATGGCGTCTGCTAACACAATGCCCATTTCCCTCACATTCACGTTCCCATCCAAGCGGCTCTTACCATTCTCAATGTATCTGCCTCCACCACCACTCTTTCAGCACATTCCAGGCACCCACCGCTCTATGAAAAAAAAACTTACCTGCACGTCTCCTTTCATCTTATCCCCTCTCACCTTAAATGCACGCCTTCTGGTACTGGCCAATTCTACCAAAGGATTTCTACCACTACCACCGTTACTACCATCACTAGCGCATCACTATCAAATATTACTACTATTACTATTGCTACAAGATCACTACAGCAACAGGTCCTTGGCCTAGAAGGCCATGCCTCCCATTTCCCCGTTTACAACAATCCATATGACGTTTGTCAACTCCACTGGCAGCCACGTTCAAAGTGTCAGTTCATAATGGACAGCATGGTAGCGCAGTGACTAACATGACTCTGATGCAGTGCCAACAAGCCGAGTTCATCTCCCGCCGCTGTCTGAAGGGAGTTTAGAATTTGTCCCCGCTATTGCGTGGGTTTATTCTGGGTGCTCCAGTTTCCTCACACATAAGATTATAATTCCGTAAGATATAGGAGTAGAACTAGTCCATTTGGCTCATTGAATTTGCTCCGCCATATTGTTTTTCAGCCCCAGTCTCTTCCCTTCCACTTGTTTCCGAGCAGGCACGGACCAATCAAGAACCTATCACCTACATCTTAAAATGTACATAAATGAATGTCACAGATTCACCAATCACTGGCTACAGTAATTAATCCGAATCTCCTGTTTAAAAGGTCAGCCCTCCCTTCTGAGCCTCCTAGCCTCCCGCAACATAGGAAACACCTACTCCACATCGACTGCATTGAGGCTTTTCAACAGTCCTCAGGTTTCAATACAGTCACCTCTCATTCTTCTGAATTTGGGTGAGTAGAAGAGCAGCACCGTAACACGTTCCTTATGTGATAAGCCTTTCAAACCCAGAAGGCCTGCGACTCTGGAGTGTCAATTGATCACACGGGTGTAATTGGGCGGGGCGTTCTCGAAGAGCCGGAGAGGTTTGTCCAGGTGGTGTATCTCGGAATCGAATTGGCAATTAGAACAAACTGTTAAAAAACTATCCCTTATATTCGACTTAATTCCCCTTTCCTCAAGATAAATACATGCCTCTCTGTTAACGTTGCTCCTACCGTGGGAAAGCGATTCTGTACACACTATCTCTGCATCTGTTATCTTAATTTATTTTGTCAGGTCATCGGTCAGCGTCCTTCGAACACATAAAAAAACAAGCACAGCCTCTGTAATCTCTGAAGTTCTCCTCATTGAACTGTATATTGACAATCCCACTGTCCTGCCTTCACTGGATAACTGAGTTATCTCTGAAAAAAACACCCGAAAGTAGGAAGTCCATGTTAATTCCGGAACACAGCCACGCTGAAGAACCGTGATCAGATGCCACTCTTCCAAATTAATATAAAACCCATGGAAATTCATCTCACCTTTCCCTGGAATCTCCTGCTCCGTCACCGGTCCTTAGTGGTATAGAATACTTGCACTCAGACCTTAAATTCGACGGTGGGATTTCCTGCGTGCTCCAGGTACATCAGGGAGTGGTGTCTTGTGGGGAATTTGGATGCTAATTTAGCAATGGTGGCGGTCTTAATTCCGAATGAGCCGAGTAGATGAGTTAGTCCACCTCGGTAGAAGTTCCAAAAGGCTCGATATGAGGAAGTTGGGCTGATCGCACCAGAAGATAATACTCTGCTCAGAGAGCTGTGAAGAAACAACCATTTCCTTTTATTTTTGAGAAGTAAAGTAGATAAGGAGGCCACGTGGTTAAATTCTGAAGTTAACCCTATCTGGTCCATGTGACTTACCTATGTTCTAAACTTTGAAGTTCAACGAAGTTTTCTCCCGAGGAATAGTGAATCAACTCACTTCATGCTGGTGTCGTTCACGGTGAACGCTGATGCAAAATACTTGTACAGGTGTTCCGCCGTTTCCATATCCCCCATTGGTATCTCTCCAGTACCTTTTTAGAGCGATCCAATATTATCTCTCTCGCTTCTCTTTGACACTTTATGGCTCTAAATAAACATTTAACATCCTCTTTAATGTTATTGGCTAGCTTACCTTCCTATTCCATTTAGAGGTTCTTAACTGCTATTTAGTTGTTCCAATGAGTTTTTAAAAGCTTGTTAATCCCGTAAAATCTACCAATTCTTTTTGTAATATATAGTCCATTATTGGGTTAATGTTGGCTCTAACTTCTCTTCTTGGCCGATTCGCCTTTAGAATACTTTTCCTGTTTGTGATCTAGATATGCTGTGCCTTCAATTGCTTCCAGAAATTTCAGCATTTGCTGCTCTGCCATCATCCCTTCCAGTGTTCTTTTCCAATCAGTTCTCGCCAACTCCTCTCTCAATACTCTAAATCCCTTTCTCTGCTGTAATATTGATACATCTGCGTTCAGCATCTGCTTCTCCGACTAAAATCTTTTATATTATGATTACTTCCACTTTGGGGTCTTTTACCTTAAGCTTTCCAGTCAGTTCCACAACTACTTCAACCAGGGCCTCTTGCACTTGCAGGTCCATAGTTCTATCCGCAATGATTTCAATTCACTTGTTTTTTTTTTTTTGCCAACAGAGTAACGCCTCTCCTCTGCTTTCCTTCCTGACCTTTCGACACATAGTGCCTATTCTTGGACTTTAAGCTCCCAGCTGCAATCTTCATTCTTCCACGATTCAGTAATGTCCACACCAGCATCATACACACAAGTTCATCTACCTGATACCCCACGCTGTGTGAATTAAAATATAATACCTTCACCCTCTATTCAATGTTCTCGATTTTGTCCACCTTTTTCTTTGTGACTCATCGTGTTGACAGAATTATTTGCTGTCATTAGCCTCTCCTTGTTAGGAGCCTCAATATACATTAGTATTAGTAAACTAACTGCCTCATATTCAGCAAGATCTCTCTTGTTCCCACTGCCCTGCCAGAAACATTCCCGAACAGCTTCAGCAAACCCGCCCACATTGATATTCAGGTTTAATCCGCCCCTTACGTTCTCCAGAGGGGATCCCGATGATCTTTAAATCTGAATCCTTGCCTGCTCCCTACAACAACTCAGCAGCAACACATTTACCTGGCAATTCTTCCTATCCTCACCATCACTGGCACATGCCAGAGCCAGCAATCCAGCGATTAGTACCCTGGTGGTCACGATTCTCAGCTTTCTACTGCGCTGACTAAAATCTGTCCAGGACTTCCTCATGTTCTCTCCTTAGTCCAGGGGCAGCATTCATGTTCAAGGACCCTTGCCATCCAGGCCATGCTCTCTTCCTCTGCAACCATCGGGCAGGAGGCAGGAGAGCCTTCGGTAGCGCACCACCTGTTCAGGAGCAGCTATGACCCGTCGGCCATCCCAGGCTGCTGAACGAGAGAAGGTAACTTCTCTCACCCAACACTGAAAAGATCTCACAACCTACAGACTCACTTTCAAAAACTCGATACTCAAATTGTCAATATTTATTTTTCTTTTTAAAGCTTTTTATTAGCTTTCAAACAAACATAAAAAGAAAAATATCGAATACAGAGACGTTGAGAGTACATAATTGATAGCCTAGAATACAAATGCAATCAGTTAATAATTCAAATATATTAACCTCCCAAACTTATATTATGTTACAAAACTGGGAAAAAAATCAAAAAAAACCTCACCGACATGGATTATTGTATCATATGAAATATACACAGTAATGTCAATAACTCTGCACCTCTATCCAAATAATTAAAGATGATAAGAATAAGGTTTGGTAAAGGTCAGATTAACTCATATGAAAATGTTGAATAATTGGTCTCCAGGTTTCTTTAAATTTGAGCAAGACGTAAAAAATGACATTTTTAATTTTTTTCTAAACTCAAGCAAGAAATAGTTTGGGAAAACCATTGAAATGTAGTTGGGGGATAACTTTCTTTCCAGTTCAACAGAACAGATCTTCCAGCCATCAATGTGACAAATGCAATCATTTGCCGAGCTGAGGGGGTAACCGACTGTTATCCACTATTGCTAAGCCGAAAATTGCAGTAATAGAATGAGGTTGCAATTTAATATTCAAAACTGTTGAAATAATGCCAAAAATATCTTTTCCGGTAATTTTGAAAACAAGGGCAAGACCAAAACATGTGAGTCAATGATGCAACTTCAGAATGACATCTGTCACTATTTGGATTAACATGAGAAAAATATCGAGCAAGTTTGTCCTTGGACAGATGAGCCCTATGTACAACCTTGAATTGTATTAAGGCATGTTTGACACAAATAGAAGAGGAGTTAAATAACTCTAGAATTTTCTCCTACTGCTCTGTAGGTAAAGAGCAATGATTTTCTCTTTCCCATTCCTTCTTCATTTTATCTGACATCCATGGTTGTATTTTCATCATCATATTATAAATGACGGCTACTAAACCCTTCTGACAGAGATTCAAACCTAGAATTTTTCGTAATATCAATTGGGTATAAATTCGGAACGGACTGTAACATATAATTCAAAAAAAATAATTTGTAAGAATTTAAAAATGTGTTCTAGACAAATTATATTTATTGGACAACTGTTCAAAGGACATAAATCAATTATCTAAAAATGTATCACGAGCACATGTTATACCTCGGGTTTTCTATAGTTCAAAGGCTTGGTCCATAAAAGAGGGCTGAAAAAAAAAGTTATCTATATTAGGGCTTCATAGGATGAACTTCTCCAAACCAAAAAATTTACGAAATTGAAACCATATTCGTAATTTATATTTAATTATAGTTAGTTATTTGTTTATTCAGTTTAGAAAAAAAAACAAAGGGAAGCGAAGATCCTAAAATAGAGAACAGTGAAAAGCTTTGTACAAATTTACACTCCAAATTTACACATTGTGGACTTTGTAATGTCTCCGATTCCTGTTTCCAGAATATTAAATATCGCATGTTGACTGCCCAGTAGTAAAATGGCTTTGTCAAACCACCTTCTTTCTTAGACTTCTGTAAGTATATTTTACTTAATCTACGATTTTTGTTCTGCCACACATCCGAGGATATTTTGAAATAAATAATATCAAAAAAAGATTTAGGAATAAAAATTGGTAGTGCCTGAAATAAATATCAATATTTAGGTAAAACTGTCATCTTAATAGCATTGATTCGATTAACCAATGAGAAAGACAATGTTGACCATCTACTAACAAGTTGCTTGATTTGGTCAATTAAAGGTGAAAAATTAAGTTTAAATAAGTTTTTATGTTTCTTGGTGATTTTAATACCAAATAAGTAAAGATATCTGTAACTACTTTAAATAGTAGATTGTTATATATTAGAACTTGCATATTTAATAGGAATAATTCACTTATTAAAATTCACTTGAAAGACAGAAAAGCTAAAATAACAGGAATAAATCTCTCAGGATCACAGATGTATAATAACAAATCATCAACATATAGTGATAGCTTATATGTCCCTTTCCCATGGGTAATATCAATAACTGTTGCACTTCTCTTCCTGACGAACTTAACATATTCCACACAAGTTTCGAACAGAATAGGAGCGTCCCGTCCCCTCTGGATGAACCAGATCTGGTGGCTTCAAGATTCATCGTCACCGGGGAAGACGTTAGAAGAACCTTCATGAAAATAAATCCAAGGAAGGCAATGGGCCGAATGGCGTCCCGGGACGGGTTCTCCGGACCTGTGCAAGCGAGCTCGCTGGAGTGTTTTCTGACATCTTCAACTTCCCCTGCTTCAGTCCAAGTTTCCCTCGTGTTTGAAGAATGCAACGGTAATCCCGCTGCCGAAAAAAAGCAAGGTAGCATGCCTAATTGACTAACGACCTGTGGCTCTAGCATCAATTGCTATGACGTGCTTCGAGCGATTGGTTAAGTTACACATCAACCATAACCGAACTGTCAACATGGACACTTTGCAATTCGCCTACCGGACCAACAGGACAACGGCAGATGCCATTTCTCTGGCACGGTGTTCCTCCTTCGAACACCTAGAGAATAAAGACGCAAATGTAAGGTTCATTTTCATTGACTAAACCTCTGCCTTTAATACCATCATTCCAAATAAACTGATTCTTAGGCTCCGGAACCTGTGTCTTAGCAATCAGATCTGCAGCTGTATCCACAACTTCCTCACGGACAGGACCCAGGCTGTAAAATTAGGGGACAAGGTCTCCTCTACAATAAATGTGAGCACCAGTGCCCCACAAGGCTGTGTACTCAGCTCCCTGCTGTACTCACTGTACACCAAGGATTGTATCGCCAAGTTTCCATCAAACTCAATATATAGGTTTTCCGGTGAGACCACAATTGTAGGCCGTGTCTTGGGTAATGATGATTCTGAGTACCGAAAAGAAATTAAGAACCTGGTGGCATGGTGCGAAGACAATAATCTATTCCTCAACGTCAGCAAGACGAAGGAATTGATTGTTGACCAGAAGGTGTAGCGGACCTCACGACCCCATCTATATCGGTGGTGCGCAGGTGGAACAAATCGAAAGCTTTAAGTTCCTCGGGGTGAATATCACAAATGACGTGACTTGGTCTAACCAGGCAAAGTCCACTGCCAAGAAGGCCCGTCAGCACCTTTACTTCCTGAGAAAGCTGAAGAAATTTGGCCTGTCCCCTAAAATCCTCACCATTTTTATAGGTGCACAGTAGAAAATATTCTTCTAGGGTGATTCACAACCTGGTACGGAGATTGTGCAGTCCAAGACCGGAAGAAGCCGCAGAAGATCGTGAACATAGCCCAGCACATCACACAAACCAATCTGCCATCCTTGGACTTACTTTACACCACACTCTGTCGGAGCAGTGCTACCAGGATAATCAAGGACACGACCCACCCAGCCAACACACTTTTTATCCATCTTCCCTCCGGGAGAAGGTTCTGCAGCATGAAGATTCGGACGGTCAGATTTGGGAACAGCTTCTTTCTAACTGTGATAAGACTGCTGAAGAGCTCCTGACACGGATCTGGGCCCGACCTTCCAAATATCCGGACCTGACTTGCACTACCTTACGTTCCCTTTTCTATTTTGTAATTATGACATATAATTTAATTTTTTATTATATTTAATTCGATTTGTCCTTCAGGGAGCGCAAATCGCAGAATCAAATATCGTTGTGATAATTGTACGCTCTACTATCAATTATTTGGTGACAATAAAGTGAAGTAAAGTAAAGTACCAAAAATGTTGAATGAGTAGAAATGGCTAGGGGTTCTAAAGCAATATCAAATAGTAGAGGACTAAAAGAAAAGTCTTGACTCGTGCCACGAAACATCTGAAAAATAGGAGATATTTGTTTGTCATTAAGAACCGAAGACAAAGGGTTATTATATATTAATTTAATCCATGATATACATGTCGGGCTGAAGTTAAAATTCTGCGGAGTATGGAATAAATATTGCCATTCAACTCTGTCAAACGCTTTTAAGCATCTAAGGAAATGACGCATTCTGGGTTTCTAGATGTAGGAGTGTGAGTTATATTAATTAATTTTCTAAAAGATGAATAACGATTTTTAATAAATCCCATTTGGTCCTCAGATATACTTTGAGGTAATATTTTTCCAATCTACTGGCCAAAAGTTTGGTAAAAATCTTGGAATCCATATTCAGCAAGGATATTGGCCGATATGATGCACATTCAGTAGGATCTATCTTTTTTTTAAGAAGTAAAGACATGGAGGCGTCATAAAAAGATTGCGGTGGTTTACCTGCAGTTAACGCATCCTTAAAAATCCATTATGAAAGAATCATCGGAAAATTCTGATTGATATAGAGAGTTATAAATCTTGAAATGCTTTATTTATCTCTTTATAATCAATCGTCAAAGTGCCATCTCGTTAACGAATCTTAATGATCTGCCGTTTAACTGAAAGAGTTTTCAATTGATTAGCCAATAATTTATCAGATATTTTCCCATGATTACAAATTGAGTCCTAGATTTAACTAACTGATTTTCAGTCGAAGAGGATATCAGCAAACTGTGCTCCATTTGAAGTTCAACTCTCTTTTTACAGAGTTCTTTACTAGGGGTCACAGAGTAAGTCTTATTAATTTCTTTAATTTTATCAACCAACATATGTATTTCAGTGTTAATTCGTTTTCTGACTCCAGCAGAGTATGAAATAATTTGTCAACGGATAAAAGCTTTAAAAGTATTCCATAATATTCCACTAGAAGTTTCTTCTGTAAAGTTTGTTGAAAAAAAAAACAAATCAATTTGTTGTTTAATAAAGTTTAGAAAGTCTCATCACTGATGTGGAGTTGAACCTCCATGATTTAACAATTGAGGATGAATCCGTTGTCTTAATAGATTGCTTCAAAGGTGTATAATCAGAGATAGTAATAGAGTCGTAGTTACAATCAATAACGTCCGCAAGGAAACGATGATCAATAAAGAAATAGTCAATTCCGGAGTAATTATTATAAACATGCGAAAACATTGAAATTTTTTATCCTTGGGATGTAGAAATTGCCAAATTTCAGAGATTCCAGAAATAACCATAAAGGAGTGGATGAGAGAAGCCGATTTATTCGGAAGAACCTGAATGGACATAGATCTGTCCATCGAGGGATTAAACATTTTAAAAATTTGGGACAGTCAATATTCGAAGCATAAACATTAACTAAAACAATTTTTTGGATGAAAAGTAAATCAGTAAGGAGCAAAAATCTACCTTGTGGATCTGAAATTGTTTCATAACGTTTAAAAGAGGTTGAGGAATCTATAAAAATAAAAACGCCTCTTACTTTAGCTTGAGAATTCGAAAGATACTGTTGTCACTTCAAAAACCTAAATAATGCTGACAATCCTCCTTCCTCACATGAATTTCTTGCGCAAAGATAATATTAGCATTCATTCCGTGGAATACTTCAAATACTTTATCCGTTTAATCGGATGATTTAAACCATTCGTTTTCCAAGAAACAAAGTTAATAATCTTATGCATGTTGCTCATATATATCGTAGTAAATGCACAAGTTTAAGCAGAAAATAAACTCATTAATGTGGAAGAGGGGAGCAGGTTCAAAGAGGAACCGAAGTTACGATACGTCTGCCATTTTGGTAGTATCAAGTTAGCCCATGAAGGTAAAATAACGCGAAAAGCAAAAGCAAAATAGAACCCACTCCCCCACCCACGAAAACACAAATAAAGGCCAGAGAGAGGCGAGCAGGCAAACTAACACTAATTTTACTCACATCTCACAGAAAAAAAAGATATAAAAAAGACATAAACCACCCATATTCAAAAAAGGTAAAGGGTTAGTATAACAGTAATAAGACGATAAAATTAATATTCCTAAAAAAAAGGAACGATTAAGAAAGATTGAAGGGGAAAAAAAAACGAAACCGTTGAAACCTAAAACAGGATAGCTTTTTACTAATATTTCGAAAGAAGACCAGCAATCTTGTTCAGACACAACTGAACGGATGTGAAGTGTTCAAGAACTGAGGTCTTATGGGAAGAAGAAACGACATCTTGGAAAAAGAAATTAAAAAGTAGTAAATACTTCAGCACACAAGATACAAGGGAGAATCGTATTCAAACTTAAATAACATTTAATTAGCAGCTTTGAACATCAAAAGAATAATAGTCAATATTTATTTTTAATTCTTTGTTGTTACTTTGTTCTCCTTTTTTGTATTTGCACAATTTGTTGTCTTTTCCACATTGGTTGTTTGTCGGACTGTAATGGTAAACAGTTTTCCATTGATTGTATGTTATTTCTTTGTATTTACTGTGATAGGTCTGAAAAAAAAATATCTCAGAGCTGTTTCGGTGACGTGTACTTTGATAATAAATTTACTTTGAAATTTGAACTTGGTAGGTTTTAGACAGAACTAATTTTCCCACAGACGACGGACTGTCCGTGTGTCGGGGTGCCCTTCTGGGGGAAGCTGCACAAACACTGGCGTTCAGAGTCCTATTGCTTGTGACAGCTTAAACAGATTTGGACAAAAATTGAGTTTGGCTCATGGGTAAATTTGAGATGACATTTACAAATTAAATAAAGAATCGGTGTCACTGAATTGTTGCGAATATTGTCAATATTGTCACGGGATTCACCAGAATATAAATGAATTGAAAATATTAGCATGAAAATTGTTATGAGGTTCATCCAGTTCAGTGTCCTGTGTCTGTTGGGTCAAATATCTGACATGTGCACCCTTAAAAAGGACCAGAATCTCGACGTGGGGTTTCGATGGTTGTGTACCTCAATGGCCCAAAGAACTATGTTGGTTTGTGTTAGGCCTCAACGCTTTGGGTGAAGACACTATAGCTTGATAGGGTAGAGACTTTCTGGATGTGAAGTTCGCAGAAGCTCAATTAGAAGAAGCTGAGCTGTTGGCATCAGGAAATAATACTTTACTCAGAGAGATGTGACGAAACAACCATTTCCTTTTATTTTTGAGAAGTAAAGTAGAGAAGGAGGCCACGTGGTTAATTTCGGAAGTTAACCCCATCCGGTACATGGGATTTATCTACGTTCAGACCTTTGACATTCCACGCACTTCATGCTAGTGTCTTGCACAATTAACATTAATGCAAAATACTTGTTCAGGTGCTCCGTCGTTTCCATATCCCCCATTAGGATCTCTCCAGCACATTTTTACAGCGGTCCAATACTCCCTCTCTCGCTTCGACCTAGCACCTTATGTCTCTCAAGAAACATTTAGTATCCTCTTTTATATTATTGGCTAGCTTACCTTCCTATTCAATTTTGAGGATTTTAATGGCTTTTTTGTTTTTCCAAATAGTTTTTAAAACCTTGCTGATCCCCTAAAATCTAGCAATTCTTGATGCACTATATAGCCAGTGTTTGGGTGTATGTTGGCTCTAACTTCTCTTCTTGGCCAATTTCCCTTTAGAATAGTTCTTCCTGTTTGCGATTTATAAATGTTGTGCCTTCAGAAATGCTTCCAGAAATTCCAGCCATTGCTGCTCTGCCATCGTCCCTTCCAGTGTTCTTTTCCAATCAGTACTCGCCAAATCCTTTCTCATGACTCCAAATCCTTTTTCTCTGCTGTAATACTGATACAACTGCGTTTAGCATCTTCTCCGAGTAAATTATTTTATATTATGATTACTTCCGGTATGGAGTCTTTTACCTTAAGCTTTCCAGACAATTCGCCAATTACTGCAACCCGTACTTATTGCACTTGCAGTTCCATAGTTCTATCCGCAATTATTTCATTCCATTTATTTTTTTACCAACAGAGTAACGCCTCCTGTCTGCTTCACTGCCTGACCTTTCAACATATTGTGTATTCATGGACCTTAAGCTCCGAGCTACAATCTTCTGTCAGCTACGATTCAGTAATGTCAACACGATTAAACATGCCAATCTTTAACTGTGCTACAGTGCAGGTTTATCTACCTGATTCCCTATGCTGTGTGAATTAAAATATTATAACTTCAGTCCTCTGTTCAACATTTTCGATTTTGTCCGCCTTTTACTTCGTGACTCATAGTGTTGTCTGATATATTTCCTGTCGTTAGCCTTTCCTTGCCAGGTGCCTCAATATACATTAGCTCTATTTGTAAACGAACTGCCTCATATTGAGCACTAACTCTCTTGTTCCCACTGCCCTGCCAAAAATATTCTCGAACAGCTTCAGCGAAGCCGCGAACATTGATATTCAGGTGTAATCCGCCCCTTATGTAATCCGCCACACGTTCTCCAGAGGAGATTTCGATGATCTCTAAATCTGAATCCTTGCCTGCTCCCTACAACAACTCATCAGCCACACACTTACCTGGCAATTCTTCCTATTCTCACCATCACTGGCACATGCCAGAGCCAGCAAAGCAGCGATTACTACCCGGGTGGTCGCGATTCTGAGCTATCTACGGAGCTCCCTAAAATCTATTCGTTCTCTCATTCGATCAGCCGGCAGCATTCATCAACAGGGACCCTTGCCATCCAGGCCATGCTCTCTTCTCTCTGCAGCCATCGGACAGGAGGCATCAGAGCCTTCAGCAGCGTACCACCGGGTTCAGGAACAGTTATGACACGTCGACCATCCCAGGCTGCTGAAACAGAGAAGCTAACTTCTCTCACCCCAACACTGTACAGATCTCACAACCTAGAGACTCGCTTTCAAGAACTCGATACTCAAGTTGTCAATATTTATTTTAAATCTTTTTATCAGTTTTCAGACAAACATAAGAAGAAAAACATTGATTGCAGAGAGTTTGAGAGTACATAATAGTTAGGGTAGAATACAGATACGAACAGTTAATAATTCAAATATAATAACCATCCAAAGTCATAGTATGTTACAAAAAAATAGCAAAATAGACAAAACCCGCCCAAAAAATAATTTTAAAAAATAAATTAACTGGCATGTGTTATTTACTGCTATTTATAGTATTATTTTGGTAGTTAGAACCTTTACGTTTCATGAGGCCACTTTATAAGGTAAGCCTGTATACTTGCTCTTTAATATAATCATCTAATCAGCCATTCATATGGTGGCAACGCAATGTATAGAAAGAGGCAGACATGGTCAAGCAATTCAGTTGTTGTTCAGAGCAAACATCAGAAATGGGGAACAAACGTGAGCTAAGTGGCTTTGACGACAGTTGACAGTTCACGCCAGACGGATCGTTTAGAGTATTTCAGAAACTGATGATTTAATGTTTTTTTACGCACGACAGTCTGTAGAGTTTACAGAGAAGGGTGGGATACAAATCATCCTGTTCTGTGGGTGAAAATGACTTGTAAGTAGAGAGGACAGAGGAACGTGGAGACTACTTGGTGAAAGGTGTGCACAGTTCTGGTCTTCCATTGCAGGAAAGATGTCGAGAGGTTGCAGCGTGTGCAGATATACTAGAATGCTGCCCGTATTAGAGAGCATTGTCTTCTACGAGAGGTTGAACACACTTAGTTTATTTTCACTGGGGTGACGGGATGAGGTTTAGAAAATTATGAAAGGCATGGACGTTCAGTATGGTTCCCAGGGTTGAAATGTCTGACACCAGAGGACGCGCATTTAAAGTGAGAGGTCATCATTCCAAAGGAGATGAGAAAGGCATGTTACTGCACAGACAGTGGTGTGTGCCTGGTATACGCTGCCTGGAATTGTGGTATGTGTAGATGGGTTAGAGACCTTTAAAATATGATTAGACAGGTATAATCAGCATAAAGGAAGGATATCTCCATTGTGCAGGCGGAAGGTATTTATTTAATTGGCCATTTATTGACAGATTGATTTGATACGGTACATTGTAGGCCGAGTGGTCTATGTTCTATGTTCTGAGAGATTAAAATATGAGTGTAGCAAAGCCTCCACTGCCGATCATCACTGCAACTGACTGTCCACTGACTGTCTGTAGTCAGGGGATATCGGTCGGACGGCTGGCCGCGAAGAACTCCCTCAGACATTTATATTTGAGGTGAGGTTGGGCGTTTGGGACTGGGTCTCCAACTCTGGCCTCTGCTCGACAAAGTCCAGATGGAGCGAGGCGAGGAGGGAGCGCCTGAAGACCTGGCAGAATTCACGGACAGCAAAGACATAGAGAAGGGGGTTGAGGGCGCTGTTGAAGGAGGCCAGGGCGACAGTGAATAATGACCAGTCCTGGGAAATCGGTGTGGTGAAAGTCGATAGGAGGTCGCACACAGCGTTGGGGATCCAACAGATCATAAAGGCCACGACCACGGTGATGATGAGGCGGACAGGTTTCTTCGATTTGGCGAACCTGTTCCCTTGCAGTCTCCAACCTATCAGGAAGTAGCAGATGATCATAATTAGAAAGGGGAGGCCGAAGGTGAAAACAAATCAAACTGGTTCCAAGACGGTCGATTCCTTCTTCAAATCCCGAAGCAGGAGGACAGGCAGGCACATGACGAAGGCTAGGATCCAGACTCCGAAGGAGGACGCACGAATCCACGTGAGGCTCAGATGTTGCAGGAACCAAGTGGGCCGAGTAATAGCCAGGCAGTGGCAGCTGCTGATCAGACATAACAGACTCGTGCTGGCGGATGCGTCGAGGAACATCAAGATTCCAATAAACTTACAGGAAAACTAGGCGTTGGCCATGCGGAAAGGAAGGGTCAGGCAATCGATCAGGTCAGTCAGAGCCAGAGTCAGGAAACACTCCATGTGGACATTACTCTTCATCTTGAAGCCAATCACCCAGATGACTGTGACGTTACCCGGGACCCCCATTAGGAATGTGAGGGCGAAGATTACCATTGACGTGATGGAAGGTGCTCTCCACTGCATGTTTCCAACTGCCGTGAAATTTCCAGCGAGCGTCAAATTGCACACTTCCTCGGATAAGAACATTGTGTGATCTGGTGGGGAAGATATTGTGGAAGTGAGAATGATACAGAATGGAGAGGCGGCGAATTCAGGAGGCAAGCCGAGAGCGAAGAGGGTACGAGAGGAAGTGGAGTAGAGATGGGGCGTAACACGGTACAGAAACCTAACACAACGCAACGGCAGTGAAGGCGGCGGAAGTCTGCTGAGAGACCAGAGTCGTCTCTCATTCCAAGCCACTGGACACTGCCCGTCACGTCCCCGACCTGTTAAGGACCATCTGATGTATGACCATGCATTAGCTTCCCCAAATTAGACAGTCACGCGCGGCCGATCTCCATTAAGGGAATAAACCCTAACACTGCCGTTATGTGAATCCTGGATCGGCCTCTTCAGCCAGCCGAGGACCCACGGATGACAATCCCTTAGAAGAACATTCTACTGGACTCGATTGATCAAACTACTGCGAGCATTAATTCTAGCTCCCGTGAACTTGCGGGATTCCTGCGGGTACTTCGCTTTCCTCTCACATTCCAAAAACGCTCTGTCTCTTATGTTAATTGACCTGTGTAAACTTTTCTGTTGTTTGGCTCGGGTTACCTAGGTGCGTTGATGGGCAGTGCGGATCGTTGGGTACTTTAGTACTTTAGTAACTTGATGTATGGCACTATCGCCAAAAGATAAACTTATTTTACTGATATATACGAGTGACGATACAGCTGATTCTGATATGGGTCTTTGTTGTGCACTGAGACAGGTAAAGGGACTGAGAGAAGGGAATCATGATTGGGAGAAGGGGAATGGAGATGGGAGGAAGCGCGAAGCACCATTCTGCAATAATGAATAAACTAATTGTTTGGAATCAAATGACCTTCCCTGGTGTCTCAGGTCCGCGCATGTTTGCATCAGCGCCAGCAACCGCTCCCAACACCCACCCTGGCACTCCTTCTCTGGTACCTGCCCCACATCCCTCCCGTGGCGCTTCACCTTCGCCATTCCCAGCATCCCTTGCTGCCGCGCGACGCTTTCCGGTCTATGCTGATAAATACAGTACAGTGGAAAGGTCGAAGCCACCGTCTCTACCGAAATGGGCCCAGGACGTTTGCAAAGTCCTGCAAGAACGCAGAAGAATCCAGCACAGGAATACACCACAATTTTGTACCGAAACAATCAAATCGGTCATCACATGCCTGCGTAACTAATGGCGTCTGCTGACACAATGTCAATTTCCCTCACATTCATGTTCCCATCCAAGAGGCTCTCAAAAGCCTCAATGTATCTGCCTCCACCACAACTCTTTCAGCGCATTCCAGGCACCCAACGCTCTCTGTGAAAAAAGGCGGACAAGAAGTTCAATGAAAAAATAACTGATTTTAAATTATTTGAGGATATAGACATTTATACTACATTCCCCAGGTGCCTCCAGACAGTGCGCATGCGTACTACACGAAGTTCGAAGCAACTGCTCCCGTCGTGTTTTTGTCTGCCGATTGTTTTCCCGGCGTGTGGATCCGCCTTTGTCCCACCCTGCGCGCAGCTTTTTTATGTCCTCCCCCGCCCCGAGGCAGGCGGTCGAGGTGGACCAACCAATGGTTAGAAACGCAAACGGTTGTCGCCGTCGGTCACCCTCTTCTCCCGCCATCATATTTGGGTTGGAAGGGCGGGCGCGGTCTTTGAGGGAAGGGGCGGTGGGTTTGGGTGGGAGCGGTGGCTGTAGATACCGTTGGTCAGAAGGGTGCTCTTCGGACTTGCCATGGAGGAGAGAAGGTACAGACTGGCGGAAAAATAAATTACTTTCTAGAGGGAGCTCGGTTGGATCGTGGCGTCAGATGTTCGTGGACCCACGTCTTTGCCCTGTGCTCCCCCTAGAACAGACGGCAGAGATCGCCTCTGCGTGAAATTGTCACGTGACTTGCTGAGTGTGGATCTTTATGCTACTGTACCGCCTCTCCCGGAGGAACTCAGTGGGTCGGGCAGGATCTGTGGAGGGGAATGGACCGTCAACATTTCGGGCCGAGACCATCCCTCTGGACGGAGAGTGGACGGTAAATAGTCAGAGAAATGAGGTGACGGGTGGGGATGGGGCAAGAGCTGGGGAGTGAGAGGTCGATCCAGGTGAGGGGGAGGTGGGAAGGTGGAGATAGTGACGGGGGTGGGAGGTGAGGGGTTGGGGCAACACGGGGCTGCAGAAGATGGAAATTAATTCAGTAGAAGGTTAACAAAGTGGTTAGAGAGTATTTGTTATAGAGAGTGCAAGGAAATGGAAGCTGCCAACTTGTTGATGGTTAGAGGGGCTGAATGGCCACAGAACGAAAAGATCGGAGAGAGGGAATAGACCTGCGAGGTAATCTCAATACACAGAGGCAGTGAGTACCTGGAATGAGTTGTTCAGTGTTTGCATCGTTGATTATTTACCTCGGGTTCAGTGTCCTCACCTTGTTTCGGAATTCACACTCACTGTCGTCTGTCTGTGAGCAGCTGGAAACTAAACAAACACTCAAGATGCTGGAGACCTGAAATCACATCAGAAATTGTTTGATGCCATTCCGATGTTGGAGCTGAAACATTAACTTTTCTACGAGTCTGTGGTGGCCAGTGCTGTTGAGTGCTGGGGCAGAAGGCTGAGGGTAGCAGACACCAACAGAATCAACAAACTCATTCGTAAGGCCAGTGATGTTGTGGGGGTGGAACTGGACTCTCTGACGATGGTGTCTGAAACGAGGGTGCTGTTCAAGTTGCATGCCATCTTGGACAATGTCTCCCATCCACTCCATAATGTACTGGTTAGGCACAGGAGTACATTCAGTCAGAGACTCATTCCACCGAGATGTAACACTGAGCATCATAGGAAGTCATTCCTACCTGTGGCCATCAAACTTTACAACTCCTCCCTCGGAGTGTCAGACACCCTGAGTCAATAGGCTGGTCCTGGACTTATTTCCACTTGGCATGATTAACATTATTATTTAATTATTCATGGTTTTCTATTGCTATATTTCTTCACTATTCTTGGTCGGCGCGGCTGTAACGAAAAGTTTCCCTCGGGATCAGTAAAGTATGTCTGTCTGTCTGCCTGTCTTTGTTCCTCTCCACAGATATTCTTCATCCATTGAGTGTTTCTTGTTTTTGCAGATTTTTAGGACATTTCGTTGGAATGATTTAAGTCTCCTGGGAAGTTGGCTTGTACAGGACGCACAATGTATTCCATTCTCTTGCAGCACAGAAACACGGCTTTCGGCCCATCTAGTCTGTGCAATTCTCTGCATGGACCAATCCACGTGCACCCAGACTCTAGATGTCAATACTTTCCCCATCCATGTACCCAGACAAACTTCACTTAAATGCTGCAATTGAACCCGCATCCACGTTTGCATCACCTTCTGACTGAAGTAAAAATCACAACGAACAGGGTTGTCGGAACAGATCTGTTCAGAACAGTCCTGGGTACCGGCTTCCAGAGAGAATACGCTTCTCACTCTACCAGCACCCTCTGCCTCTGTGGTCAGGTCATCTCAGTATCCACAAAGCCAAGTTCCCCTGGATCTCTGCTTCCTGCCACTCTGACCCGGCCTAATCTGGGGAACATTTTCAAAATTCTCACTAAAATCCATTTGGCGCTTCTGCATGAATTTCAATAGACAGCAGACAGTAGGTGCAAGAGTAGGCCATTCGGCCCTTCTAGCCGGTACAGCCATTCACTGTGATCATGGTTGATCATACACAATAAGTACCCAGTTCCTGCCCTCTCCCCATATCCCTTGACCACGCTATCTATAAGCTAATATAATATACAATTTCAATAAATACTCCCGAGTACCTTAAGTTCAGTGAACAGTGAACAGATAAGCGCAGAATATATGAACAAGACCGAAAAAATGAAGTTCCATTGGGACAAAGAAATTGAAATTCCGTGAAATTGAAACTCTAGTTGTGTGTGTGTGTGTGTGTGTGTGTGTGTGTGTGTGTGAGAGAGAGAGAGAGAGAGAGAGAGAGAGTGTGTGTGTGTGTGTGTGTGTGTGTGTGTGTCTGTCTGTCTGTCTGTGTGTGTGTGAGAGAGTGTGTGTGTCTGTGTGTGTGTCTGTCTGTCTGTCTGTGTTTGTGTGTGTGTGTGTGTGTGTGTCTGTGAGTGTGTCTCTGTGTGTGTCTTCTGTCTGTGTGTCTGTCTGTGTGTGTGTGTGTGTTTGTGTGTGTGTGAGTGTGTTGTCTCTGTGTGTGGGTCTCTGTGAGTGTGTTTGTGTGTCTGTCTGTGTGTGTATTTTGTGTGGGAGAAATGAACAGAAACTTAAATGGAAGGTAGAAAAATAGATAGATAGACAGAAGCACAGATAGACAGAGATATTTCCCCATCACAGGAAAATTCATTACTGCAACATGAGAGAATTAAAAAGATCGGCGTGGGCAGAAACATTTTAAATGGACGCTACAAACAAACATATCACTGCCTCCCATACCCATCACTCCGCAGGGAACGCTCCCTCCGTGATTCCTCTTTTCATCTGTCCCTCACTGCTGATCTTCCACCCGGCACCTTTCCCAGCAAGTGGACAAAGTACTCCACTCCACTCAGCTCTCGTCAGGGCCCCAGTCATTCCTCCCAGGTGAGGCACCACTTCAGCTGCCAAACTGTTGTGGAAGTCTGTTGTGTTTCCTGCTCCCGATGCGGGCTTCTGTACATTGGGGAGACGCGTGATGAACTGGGGTTGATTTCATTGAGCACCACCACGCCATCGGTGACAAGCTTAGCTTTCCGGCGTCCAAACATTTTAACTGATTTCCATTCCCATTTTGGCTCCGTTGCTTCCTCTCCGGTCACGGTGCTAGAGCAACAACTTACTTTCCGTCGAGTTTGTCTCCAAACTGATGTCATGAATGTCGGTAAAAAAATAATCCCTCACCCCTCCCTTTTCCTTCTATTCACCTCTCTGGCCCATGCCTATGTTCACCCGCCTATCACGTCACACGGCGTCTTGACCTGCTTCTGTTCTCCCTGTGCTCCACTATCCCCTCTTACCAGATTGCTTCCTCTCCAGCCCCTGGCCTTTCATACTCACCTGGCTTCACCTGTCACTTTCCCCTCCCCACGATATTTTAGCCTGGAGTCTTCCTCCTAACTTTCCAGAACTGAAGGAAGGTCTCGGCCTGAATCGTAGACTGTTGATTCATGTCAGAAATGCCGCCCGACCTGCTGAGTTCCTCCAGCATTTTGTGTGTGGTGCTTTGGATTTCCAGCATCTGCAGAAATCCATGTGTTTAAGATATTGAAATGTACATACTTTTTGAAAATTTGAAATGGATGGAGACACACGGACGAGTAAATCTATAAGACCATCAGATACAGGAACAGAGATAGGTCATTCAACCCATTGATTTTGATCCACCAGTAAATCATGGTCTGATCCGATTCTTCCTGTCATCCCCACTCCCCTGGTTTCACACCATACCCTTTCATGCCCTCTGACTGAAGTAATTTCTCCTCACCTCAGTTCTAAACAGACGTCCTTCAATTCTGAATGTTTCTATGAACTCCAGGGAATCCAGCCCAAGAGATGCTGGACGTTCCTCATACGGTAGACCTTTCATTCCTGGAATCATTCTCATGAATCTTCTCTGAAACCTCTCCTACATCAGTATATCCTTTCTAAAATAAGACCAAACTGCACACAATACTCAAAGTGTAGTCCCCCGACAGCCTCACCATCGTGTCTCTGCTCTTGTATTCTGTACCTCTAAAAATGAATGCCAACATTGCATTTGCCTTCTTCACCACCGACTCAACCTGGAAGGTAACATTTCGGGATCCTGCAGAAGGACTCCCAAGACCACTTGCAACTCTGCATTTTGAATTCTCTCCCCATCTAAATAATAGTCTGTCCGTTTATTTCTTCCACCGAAGTGCATAATCATACACTTTCCAACTTGGTATTTCATTTGCCAACTCTTTGCCCATTCCCATAAACTATCTAAGTCTCTCTGTCGGGTCTCTGTTTCCTCAACACTACCCGCTCCTCCACCTATTTTTGTATCATCGGCAAACTTAGCCACAAATCCATTAATACCATTGTCCGTATCATTGACATACATCGTAAAAAGCAGCGGTCCGGACACCGACCCCTGTGGAACTCAGAACCGGCAGCCAGCCAGAATAGAACCCCTTTATTCCCACTCTGCTTTCTGCTGACCAGCCAATGCTCCACCCATGCTAGTAACTTCCCTGTAATTCCATGGCCTATTATCCTGCTAAGCAGCCTCATGTGCAGCACCTTGTCAAAGTCTTCTGAAGATCCAATTACACTATATCTACTGCATCTCCTTTGTGTACCCTGCTGATAATTTCCTCAAAGATTCACAGTGGGTTTCTCAGGCAGGGTTTTCCTTTCAGGAATCCATGCTGGCTTTGGCATCTCTTGTCATGTGTCTCAGGTACTCCGTAATCTCATCCCTAACAATCGATTCCAACAACTTCTCAAACCACTGATGTCAGGCTAACACGTCTATAGTTTCCTTTCTGCTGCCGCCCACCCTTCTTAAATAGCGGGGTAACATTTCCAATTTTCCAGTCACCTGGTACAATGCCACAAATCTAACAATTCTTGAAAGATCATCGTTAATGCCTCTGCAATCTCTCCGGCTGCTCCCTTCAGAATACAAGGAAGCATTCCATAAGGTCCATGAGATTTATCCAACCTCAGACCATTGAGCTTCCTGAGCACCTTCTCAGTCATAATTTTCACTGCACAAACTTCACTTCCGTGACACTCTTGAACGTCCGATATACTGCAGATGTCTTCGAATCATTCAGTTCCACTGCCCTCTCTGCATCTCTCATTACAATATCCCCAGCATTAATCCGCATTGGTTCTATATCTACACTTGACTCTAATTTATCCTTTATATTATTAACAAAAAAGCTTTTAATACCTTCTTTGATATTTGGTGCCAGCTTCCTCACATAATTCCTCTTTTCCTTTTCATCTGTGCCCGCGAGGATATTGGACCCCTTTGGGTTCAGGTGTAACCCGTCGTTTTTGTACTGGTCGTACCTCCCCCGGAAGAGGCCCCAGTGATCCAGGAATTTGAAGCCCTGCCCCCTAGTCAAATCTCTCAGCCACACATTAATACGCCTGACAATGATATTCTTTCATCGCTAGCAGGGGCACAGGCACCAATTCTGAGATTGTTACCCCAGATGTCCACAGGGGTCTGGTTAGCAACGTTTCTTTTTGTGTTCTATGTCAATGCATCGGATGACAGTATTGATGGCCCTGTGGTCAAATTTACGGATGAAGTCGGATATTGAAAGGATTGGATAGAGAGCTCGTGGAGGGCTAAAGTATCAGGTTATCACAATGCCATACATACAACTTAAATATACAAATGATAGGCTTACTCCGCGGCTTGAGATTCTTAAATCCTCATAGCCCACGTGACTGTGCACTGATCCCAGCAATGGAACCCGTCACTGCAGCTCCCCATGCACTATGTACTGATTGCAAAGCTACGAAATTGCATTTGAATAGCCTCCCCTTCCCCAACTCCACTCTTTCTGCGTCACCGGCAGTCTGCGACATCTGACATCTCGCTGCCTCCGCCAGGACATTAAACTGTGAACAACTGTGGTCAGGGACTGATCTCTGGGGAACTCCAAACGCTTCCTCCTTCCCGTCTGAAAATGAACCACTCATCCAGCTGCACACTACCGGCAGTTTATTGATCTCCAATGAAAACGCCTAATCACCTACTCCTGAGGATCAATACCATTGCTGAATCTGAGTTTACCACCGTCAGATGCCATGAGGGACACAATAATCAGAAAGTCTCTAGTCGCATCCGTGTAAATAAAATGTAATCTTAGTGGGTGTGTGGCGCATGCTCAGAATGCGAAGGAGACAGACAACCCGAGCAAAGTCACAGACTGATGAAGGGAAGGAGTGATCCATTTTGATACAGAGACGGAAGCAGAGAGTTTGATATTGTGCCTGATGCCGGAACTGTAGACAGTTAGAAGATGAAATCTTGTTCCTCCAAATTGTTTTGTGCTGTAACAGTGTTTTTCTCTGAAGGCACCAAGGAGATTAAAATTACCTGAGTTGAAATGTTCTCCTTCACCCACTGACGTGGTCTGTAAACTTTTAACAGTGTAGAAATGTCAAAAGATCTGTGTGTGGGAATCACAAACACAACAGAACGATAGCTCCGCTGTATCTGGCAGTTCACCAGCGTTTGAATGCCACTGATCCTTGAATGTAGAGGCCGAGATGCTGGAGAAGACAACCCCCCACTCGCTGCCAGGAGAGCCCGATCACGTGTCAATGTCTGTGATCTGATTGGATACAATGCCGTGACGTTACAGCAGTTTGACGTCATACTCTGGCTCTCATTTTTGGAAGGGAATCAGTCAGCCATTGCAGATACACCAGCAGCTTCGCACTGCGAAGCGGCCGTTCACCTGCTCCGTGTGTGTGAAGAGTTAACCCACCTCGTGATGCTCCGGTGACTTTACAATAAATAGAGGCCACATTTCTGCCCGGAGTGAACAAAGAGTTTTATTCAATCATCCCAGCTGCTGCAGCACCAGCAACTTAAAGTCAGGGAGGAAGATCAAATCAGCTCCGAGTTAAATGTTTAACCATCACGGTGACTGAAGGCCGCTGCAGGTTCATGAGGGACTGTTACTGTCAGATTCTGCAGTTCTTGTGGCTGCTCATCGCACCCAGGACTGAACCCCGGTCACTGGGCATTGGGGGACTCTGTTTTGCTGATGTTAGCCTTAAACTAGACTGGTGTTTAATATTGTGGATCCGTGAAAGATAAATCAGTTCTGTATCAAATCCCCTGTCTCTACCACACTCACTAATTTCAAAGGACTGTGCCTCAGACAGCTGGATTGTTGCAATGCGCCTCTATCGCCTGACAGCAGACTAGCGAGTGAATCTTCGGTGAAGCAAAGTCAGAATCCAAAGAGTTGCCAGCACCAATCAGGGCTCTCGGTCTCCGGAAAGAGACGGGGTCTGGAGCTTACAAGGAGGAGGAGGAAGAGGAACCAGACCAGCAGGGTGTGGCTATGAATGAAAGATGAGTAACATTTGGAAACTGGTCAATTGAAAAACTAAATGGTTAATGTCTACAAAACATTGCAGGTAATCAGCAGATCAGGCAGCAAATGTGGAGAGGAATAAATGGACTGCATTTAGGCCGAGCCCTTTCAGCATGTCTGGACTTTGTACTCCTCTGCTTAGTTGCTGCCTGAACTGCAGAGCTCCTTCAGCACTGTGTGTGTGTGCGTCGCTGTTTTCCAGCAACTGCAGAATCTCTTCTGTTTCATATCTGCATTCGTAGGAGGATTGTACTTCGGCATTAAATAAACGAAATACCTGTTGATATTGAGTGTATCGTTTATTGGAGCCGCTTTCTGGGTTAAAAAAAAACTGTTGATTTTTCTACACACAAAACAAACTGCGGTATGGGTATGAAACCGGTCCTTGCAGAAAATTTTAATGGCACCGTGATTACCCATAAAGCCGCGCATTTAAAATTTCGCTGTCGCTTGAAGCACCGATCAAATGCGCAGGCGTCAAGCTTGCCGCTGTCTTGGATAACTCCGCATGCGCGCACTACACAAAATGTCGGGAGGACCGGCAGAGGTAAGAGCGGGTGCTGGGTGGGCTTTAATTGAGTGACAATTTCTGTGAACACTGAACACCGTGACTCACAAACTCGGCACAGGACAGGTCTTTCACCTCTCTCTCAGCCCCACGATCCGTACTCGGGCCCCGGGGAGCTTCCGGCTGATCAGGGAATGGGAGCAAATAGATCTCACAGACAGAGCTGAGCTCCAGAAAACTAAATGCAGGGATCAGGAACTCGTAGAAAGGGAACAAAATCTTTCTATCAGCTGTTGAGACAGTCACCTTTGTTCTACCTCCAACCGCAGCTGCCGGCAATCCAGGCAACACACAAAATGCCGGAGGAACTCAGCATTAGTACTCTTTTCTATCGATGCTGCCTGGCCTGCTGAGTTCCTCCAGCATTTTGTGTGTGTTGCTTGTTCTGCCTGCTCTTGTTCTGGCGTTTTCTACCGGTGAGGACATGCTTTGACCCATTCTGTCTGGGTACGTACTGATATCAAACACCTTTGCCCTGGGCAACAAGTAGCTTTCACATCACAAATGTGCCAGACTCCAGTGAGACAGACTACTGCCCTTCCCTTCATATTCTTTGGCATTGCCATCACCGAGTTCACCACTGACAGCCACCTGGAGTGGGGTGGGGGTTCAGGGGAAATATTTATGTACGATACAGAAACTGGTGTTACTTGTGTGTATTGTGGTGACGCAATAGTTGCTGGATAATTTGCAAGTGGGGAGTGATATTTGGAAATCTGACTTTTTAAAGTATCATTTAACAAGAAAATTACATATCGTGACATGAAAAAGTTTGGTCATCCCTGGTCAAAATTTCTGTTGCTGTGAATAGCAATATAGTGAATAAAAAATGACCTGAGTTCCAAAAGGCATAAAGTTAAAGATGACACATTTTTTAATATTTTAAGCTCGACTACTTCTTCTTTTCCATCTTTTACAATTTCAAGATAACAAAAAAGGAAAAGGGTCTGAAGCAAAAGTTTGGGCACCCTGCCTGGTCAGTACTTAGTAACAACCCTTTGGCAAGTATCACAGCTTGTAAATGCTTTCTGTAGCCAGCTAAGAACCTTTCAATTCTTGTTTGGGGATTGTTGCCCATTCTTCCTTGCAAAAGGCTTCCAGTTCTGTGAGATTCTTGAGCTGTCTTGCATGCACTGTTCTTCTGAGGTCTATCCACAGATTTTCGATGATGTTTTGGTTGGGGGAATGTGAGAACCATAACAAAACCTTCAGCTTGCACCTATTGAGGTAGTCCATTGTGAATTTTGAGGTGTGTTTAGGATCATTATCCATTATCACCTTTAGCTTTTCTTACCGATGGTGTGATGTTTATTTCCAGAATTTGTGGTATTTATTTGAATTAATTCTTTCCTCTACCAGTGAAATGTTTCCTGTGCCACTGGCTGCAACACAAGCCCAAAGCATGACTGATCCATCCTCATGCTTAACAGTTGAAGAGGTGTTCTTTTCATGAAATTCTGCACCCTTTTTTCTCCAAATATACCTTTGCTCATTGCAGCCAAAAAGATCTATTTTAACTTCAGTCCACAGGACTTGTTTCCAAAATGCATCAGGCTTGTTTAGATGTTCCTTTGCAAACTTCTGATGCTGAATTTTGTGGTGAAAATGGAGGAAAGGTTTTCTTCTGATGACTCTTCCATGAAGGCCATATTTGTGCACAGTAGAACAGTGCACTACCACTCCAGAGTCTGCTAAATATTCCTGAAGGTCTTTTGCAGTCAAATGGGGGTTTTGATTTGCCTTTCTAGCAATCCTACGAGCAGTTCTGTGGGAAAGATTTCTTGGATGACTTCCGCCATTCCTGTTAACTGCCATTTCTTAATTATGTTACGAACTGAGGAAGCGGCTACATGAAAATGCTTTGCTATCTTCTTATAGCCTCCTCCTGCTTTGTGGCCATCAATTATTTTAATTTTCAGAGTGCTAGGCAGCTCCTTAGAGGAGCCCGTGGCTGCTGATGCTGGGAGAAGGTTTGAGGAGTCAGGGTATTTATAAAGCTTTGAAATTTTCATCACCTGGACTTTCCTGACAAAGATTATGAACAAGCCATAGCACTAACAATCTCATAAAGGTCTGAGACCTTGGTAAATGTTATCTGAGAGCTTAAATCTCTTAGGGTCCCCAAACTTTTGCATGCTGTTCCTTTTATTTTTTTTCACTCTAAAATTACACAAAACAAAAATGTTCCTTAAAATGTTGAATAGGGTGTTTCATCTTTAACTTTAACTTTTGGAGATCAGTTCATCTTCTACTCACTTAACTATTCACAGTTCTTGATCCAGGTAAAATGGACCCGGGGATCGAGCTGCTTGGGCTTATGAGGTGTTGAGTGAGTATTTCTGGTCTGGGATCAGCAGTTTGTTTCTGGAGTTCCTTTGGAAGCAAAGACTGCTAATCTGAGGAGAGGATGATTTCCCATTTCATCTCTCACAGGGAGAGGCTATGAGTAAATGGGCAGTTCCGTGTTTACAACAGTAGAAATAGACCCTTGAGTTTGGTGTTGAACTGTGTTTGGAAATCACCCCCCCCCCCCCCGCCCCACCCACTGTCACCTGTCTGTCACTCGGCAGAAATCAAGCAGAATCTCAAGTTGCTGGATATAGGCACTTAAAACTGAAAATGTTTGAAGTCATTCTGATGAAATATATTAACCTGAATTGTAAAGTTTGTCCTCTCAACACAGCTGTTCCATACGTGCTGAGTGTTTCTGGTAATTCCAGTTTCTGTTTATTACATTCACCCTGGAATGGTTTATATTTCCTGAAATGGACCTGTTTTAACCTGGAAATGGAAATGGGTCATTCTGTGATAGTAGAGCAGTAAAGAAAGCACAACTTTTCTCTGTAAATTATCCTGGTACCTGTTTGTGCTCAGTACAGTTGTTGCTGACAAGATTTACAAGAATAATCACAGGAAAGATCGGCTTTATGTGTGAGGAGCATTTGGTGGTTGTGGACCTGTGCTCAATGGAGTTCAGAGGGACGGTGGGGGTGGTGGAGGGATGTGTGGTTAAGTAAATCTACCGAATGCTGAAAAGCCTGGATACAGTGGACATGGAGAGCATGTTTCCATTAGACGGAGAGTCTGTGATCTGACAGCACAGGCTCAGAATAAAGATGCTTCCCTTTAAAACTGAGATGAGGAAAAAAAAGTGGCCAAACGATGTCTGATCTGTGGAATTTTCTGCCGCAGAGGTTGGTTAAGGGTGCCATATGGGTATATTTATGACAGAGATTAATATACTCATGATTGCTGAGTAACTTCGGGATTACAGGAGGAAGGCAGGAATATAGTGTTGGAATAAAAATCAGCCATGGTTGAATGGTGGGCAAACCAGATGGATCGAAACACCTAATTCTGTTCCTGTGTCTTATGTCTTACCATGACTGAATGATGGCTCCTTCTTATCCCATATCGTTTTGTGATGTGTGAGGGACAATAAAAGATTGTTCACTTGAGATCATTATATCTGACTTCAACATTTAAGTTTCAGTGAGTTTTGTTCTTAGTAACATTAAGAAGAAATGTGTGGTTCTCCTTTTTAATGTTAATGCACTTCTTTACGTTTCATGTTAAAGTTAGACCTGCGGTGAGAGATTTATTGGAAGAAAAACCCCAACTGGAAGCAAACCACGACTGAAGACGAGGGAACAGCAACAAGTGAACCAGCCCGAGGACTGAGAGCATAAACTGTAGAGAACCCATCTGATTCAGAGAATCCAGTGATTCAGTCAGGAGAAAGTTTGGTGAGACTCATTTACTCAAACACTGGTCCTTTAGACATTACATACCTGTAAAAGGAAGTTAGGGAATAGTTGGAGTGAGACTGAATGTGCCCAGAAGAACCAGTTATGCCTCTGTCAGACCTAGTTGGAATCACTCCAGGTCTGGTAATGTGCTTCCAGCAGCCCAGCCCTTTAAACGCTATCCCATTCTGTCAAAGTCACTCAGAGACCGTATAAGCACAAACTCTTTATTCCAAGCACCGTGGGCTTACTCAGTCGCTCAGACAGGAAGAGTCTGTGACTGTTCCCCCACAATCCACTAACTGACTAACAATTCCCCTTACACCACAGATATATCTGTTCAGATACCCACCACATAAGACAGGCTGGAGTCAAAGTTATTTACTACATGACAGCCCCTAAAGACAAATTACAGAATAGTCATAATGCCTTAGAACAGACTGAAGTTGTCCTATCTCTACACGTGAGTGCACAAGGAGATGAGCATCCTGGAACCCGAGCTAGCTTCTCTCAAGAAGAAATATGGCTCAGCATGGCTTAGAGCATCTGGTGCTCATCAGCAGTCTCTTTCAGAAAAATAGGCTGCTATTGTTTAACCAAGTGTTAACCCTTTTGCATACTTTATCACTCCCTCCTTTTGATCATTAAATGATCAACAAAGCAGTAGTTTTTTACAGAGAAAGCAACTCAGTACAGCATTGACATATCAGTGAGTAAAAACAGCATTCAACAGTAATTATAACAATCATATGCACAACTATTAGGCCATAATGCAATATCACGCCCCACATATTAACAAACAGGCCTTCAAATGCCACCATTTCGAACCTTCAGTGTACCGGTGTAAATCCTGCCCTAGTTTCTTGATGCTGTCAATCTCCTTGGCAGTGTGCTCAGAGAGGGATGTAATGTTAGTAGGTTCATCAGGGATATAAGTGCAGCATTCTGTGTCAATATTAGCACAGGTTCCCCCTTTCTCAGTGAGGATAAAATCTAAAGCCATATAATTCTGTAGGATTGTTTGCCAGATTGCAATCATTTCAGTGGATATTTCTGTTACTTGGGCCTATGTTTCTGTCAGGGCCCCTGCAGTATTGTGGCCAGCTCCTCAAGTGCTGTTGCCAAATTGATTATCTTTGGTGAATTCCTGGCTACCCCATAGGAGAGAAAAGTGATCGTCCAAAATCACTCAGTCTCAGTTGTTCCTCTCCTGCAAGTATGGTCAGGATGCATGTTTCCCAGTCTAGGAAGTTGCATTTGGTGGGAGCCTGAGATACCATCCCTCAGAACACTGACAGCCACAGTCATCTCTGATAATACCACATTTCCTCACCTCACTTTCCCGGGTGTTGTTTGAGAAAGCCCAGGCTGAGAGTTCCTCACTCTGGTTGAGCAGGATTATTGACATTGGAATCATAGTTTTACCATGCTGCGGAATTTCAGCACAAACCCAGCAGGCCCCTAGTTCTACCTGTTTGGCATCGGTGTGACAGAGACACAGAAATGTGTTAACGTGAGGGCCCCCGGATGCTGGGGTGAGCCCTGTCAAAGACACAAGCATGAACACCACTATCAGAAAATACATTTTCCTTTAGTCTGAGAGAGTCCTTCTACTCAGTTCCTTCAGTAACATGTCTGTAGTCTATTCAATGTATCCACCGAGATTGCCCCTTCAGTTTCACAGCCGTGGGAGTGGTCAGTAACACCTGATATGCTCCTCTCCACCGAGATCTGAGTTTCCCTCAATCCCAGTTCTTGATCAGGACAATATTCCCCGGTTCTGTGGTGGGATAATCACTTCTCTGTGAGGAGGAGTGAAAATTCTCTTCCTTGTAAGCCTGTCGTACTTGTATATGTAATGCTTGGAGAATTTTGGTTATTTCCCATCTCTTCCCCAAGGGTATCAATTTTGAATTTTGCTGGTAGAATTTCTGGGAGCAATGGACACAAGGTGGTCCCCAGGGTGTCCTTATGGACCGTCCATACATCACTTCAGCTGGTGATGACCCTGTTTTCCCCCGTCGGGTAACCTTCATGTGGAATAGGGCTAACGGTAGGTCCTTCAACCAAGTGAGGTCAGTCTCCACCGTTACTTTGGCAATTTAATCTTCAGAGTGCCATTGGCTCTTTCCACTATGGCAGCAACCCGTGGGTGGTGTACGGTAGAATTATTGCCTGATAGCTGGTTTGTTACATACCTATTTGTTCACTTTCACCACGAAGTGTGGGCCATTGTCAGAGCTCAGCATCTCTGGCAGGCCATACCTGGGAATTATTTCCTGTAGTAATACCTTCACAATAGTCATAACAGTATTATTTGTAGTAGGAATAGCTTCAATCCATCTACTAAACACATGTATAATAACTAAGCATTATCTATAGCAATGTACTCTAGGCAATTGAATAAAATCAACTTGTAGACACGAAAAAGGTCCACCTGTCAGGGGAGTCATACCCGGTGTGCTGGTTACAGGTTACCAACCATTCCCTCCTTTCCCAGGTGTGTACAATTCTGTATATAATCAACCAATATTGGTAAGAACTGTGCAGGAACACAAACCTGTCCCACTGGCGTGATCCAAAATCCTAGGTCGGGGTCTTTCTGGCACCCCATCTGGGACCACAGCTTGCACTCCTCCTCAGAGGCGTCCCCCTGAAAAATACGTACCTCCCACATGTCTGGCAAACCCGTTCTGCTTGAGTCACGGAGGATTGCTTGACGGGAACCTGAGAGGACTACAACTATTGAGGATTGTGCAGCAATTTTCGCTGTGTAATCTGCTAAAGGATTGCGTTTAGTGACCCAGTCTGACTGGCGGGTGTGGGCCGCACATTTAATAATAGTCAAATCTCGAGGTAGCTGTAGAGCGGTGAGTAAGTTGTTTACAAAGGTAACATTACTAATGGGGTGGCCAGAGGAAGTCAGGAATCCCCATGTTCCCGAAGTCATGTACAATTCCAAATGCATAACGGGAGTCTGTGTGAACGTTCACACTTTAGTCTGTTGCTAGGATACAGGCAGGAGTCCGAGCAAACAGCTTTCTGGGTGGAGTCAGCTGCTTCAAAAGAAGCCTGCTCAGTTGTTTCACTGTCCGTTACTATCGCATAGCCAGAATATTGTTTCCCGGCTGGATCCACAAAAGAGCTTCCATCCTCACAAAAAGTTGCCTCAGGGTAGAGGGCGTATTGAGGTATGGATGGGAGAATCTATCACCGTGATCCAGACGGGGCAGTTGGTGCGGCCAACTTCATGGCCTGAGGTTGCCCAGAGACGGGGTAAAATGTCTAGGGTTCGGTCAATATTAATAGAGTGTCTTACCAGATATCCCGTCTTCACCTCAGACTCCTTCCAGTATTGGAGTTGTCCCACGACCAAGTTTTGCCAGTCTCCCTCGTTGCTGGAGGCTTGTTACATCAAAATGTAGGCAAGGAACCCTAGGGTCTTTGGTTTGAACCCAAGGCAAACCCTAAAGGTGGCGTGGGGAACAACCAGTCCTGTGTGTCACCAAAGGAAATCTGGAACTTCGGCCAGAAATACACTGCCCTCATTTCCTTTAACCTCCCCAATCACCGTGACTGGGAAATTCTGTCCCTCGAGGGGAGCATAACACTGGCTTTGCTCAGTTGAGCACCCCGGAGGGTCACAGCACAGAGTCACATGAGAGCCAGCCGGGGGCAGAAGGGGTTCAAACACATTGGAATCCAGATTAAGTGCCACCACTGGGAGTTCAGAAACTGGGGAAGCTGTTCGATAGTCCCAGGGTGATACCCTTGTCTGTGCATAGAATCTCAACTTCCAATGGACAGAGCAAGTCTCTCCCTGCAAAACTACACCCCTGACTGGTGGTGACTGTAACTGAAACCTCACACTGGTTCCCCGGGAATTCCACCTGCAGTGGCTGGGTACGTGAATACGTACAATCCATTCATTCAAACCCAAACAGAGTGATTGTCGCGTCTGATAGCTGAAATCCCTTTTCTGATACTATTTCCTGATTGAGAGTGGTTGTGGTTGCCCCCACATCAATCGTAAACGGAACAGGAATTCAAGCAACTTGCAATGTTACATTGGGCTCTTCCTGAGGGGTGGTACTCACGGTAGGAAGCATCTTTGATTGTCAATTTCTAAACAGGTTGTTGTCCCCACCTGTCCCTTGGTAGGTGTTTGTTCCCATTTCTTATCCCCAGATACAGCACACAATGTCAGGTCCCAATAATATGTCAAAGCTCACCGCATTCGATTTCGATCATTGTCAGGCCAATCCATATTATTTGTTTTAATCACGTTGGCTATCTCAGTTGGTAAGCATTGGAGCAGTAAGGTGTTAAACTGGGGAACAGATTCCCATCATTAAAGACTCGGTCTCCTGCGAAAGTGCCGTAGCAGGCCACAAATCACTCCCAATAGTCTATTCCCGATTCCCCAGGCTTAGGTTTGCATTCAAGAACTTCAGTGATGTTTACAGGTTGCTAGAGAGCCCTTTCCAAGGCTTGAATAATCCGGTCTGTCTGTTCATTCTCATTATGGTTTCCTGCCTGTAACTCCTGTTAGGTTTGGTATCACAATTCTGCCTTCCATTTCCGCCCCTCATCAGCTAAGAGTGTCACCCATCAGAGTCCGAATAAATCTTGCAGAGTCACATTAAATATTTGGTTAGTACTGTGGACAGACTGAGCAAACTCTGCTGGTTTTTCTTTTCTATCTGGGACCTGATTCATGATCATTATCATTTCTTGAAGCTTCCAGGGTGCATACACAGGAATCACTGAGGACTGTCCCTCCTCCAGCTGGTGGACTGGGCAGCATTTGGGTGTGCAATTGCCTTCAGAACCATAGAACATTACAGCACAGAAACAGGCCTTTTAGCCCTTCTTGGCTGTGCCGAACCATTTTTCTGCCTAGTCCCACTGACCTGCACCTGGGCCATATCCCTCCGTACCCCTCTCATCCATGTACCTGTCCAAGTTTCTCTTAAATGTCAAAAGTGAGCCCACATTCACCACTTCATCTGGCAGCTCATTCCACACTCCCCCAACTCCCTGCCTGAAGAAGACCCCCATTGATGTTCCCTTTAAACTTTTTCCTCCTTCACCCTTAATCCATGACCTCTAGTTTTTTTTTTCCGCCTGGCCTCAGTGGGAAAAGCCTTCTAGCATTCACTCAATCTATACCCATCATAATTTTATACACCTCTATCAAATCACCCCAAATTCCCCTATGCTTCAGAGAATAAAGTCCTAACCTATTCAACCTTTCACAATAACTTGGTTTCTCAAGTCCCGGAAACATCCTTGCAAACCTTCTGTGCACTCTTTCAATCTTATTAATACACCTCCTGTAATTAGGTGACCAAAACTGCACTGTATACTCCAAATTCTGTCTCACCAATGTCTTATACAACCTCACCATTACATTCCAACTCTTATACTCAATACTTTGATTTATAAAGGCCAATGTACCAAAAGCTCTCTTTACAGCTTGTGATGCCACTTTTAGGGAATTATGTATCAAATAACAAATAACAATGGACCCAGCACTGATCCCTGTGGCACACCACAATTCACAGGCCTCCAATCAGAGTAGCAATCCTCCACTACCACTCTCTGGCTTCTTCCATTGAGCCAATGTCTTTGTGGAGCCATTAACTCTGGGGTTCTATTGGATCCTTCCCTCCCCGTCTCGGAATAGTCATCGGTATTCCCTTTCTGAATCTCAGGGTATAGGGACCTCCCCCTTCCCTGCTGCCACTGTTTTACCCGAGCAGCCACCGTATCTGAGTACTGGGAGGATTGGGGTTCGGGAGCACCGGGTGCACTCGGCTCCTGGCTGGGTGTTGGGGCAGGGTGTATGGTGGGTGCCCACACCTCAGTCACTGTCCTCAAACAGGGTCAGTATGCCAGACATGGGTTCGGGATCTCTTGTTTCCCTACCAGTTCGAACTTCAGACTGACATTCCTGCCATTCTGTCCTATCTAGGCTGGGCTCGCTTTGCTTATGTTGTTTTTCCTGCTCTTGTTTTCTGCGTCTATCCACCCATTCACGCTCGGCTTTTAGCGTCTCCCAACCTTTGGCGTTCCTCCTGCTGTACGTACCTCTACCCTTTGTCACATGCATTATTCCTCCAACTTGCTAATAACGTACCATTCACCTCTGCATCTGCCTTATCCTTCCATTCCCTTTCCAACAATTTCCACTTCTTTCCACTGTTCTTATTCCATATCAAATTTACTGCTTGTTCTCATGAGGTAATATCCCAGGTTCCCCCCCAGTGGCCAGATTTTGTTCCCCAATTTCTTATTCAGCGCTGCAATCTTTTTCCTTGTCTGGAAAACTCTCACACATTGTGTCGGGCTGCTCCTGGCCCACTCGTATCAATCGACTGCAATTGACCCATGTTCTCTAAGTAATTTACCCGGCACAAAGCCTCCTGCTTAATTAACAAACTGATAAATTTACCCGGCTGGCACCTCCTGTCCACATAATAAATTTACCTGGCTGACACTTCATGCTCATTTAATAAATTTACCCGGCTGGCACTTCATGCTCATTTAATAAATTTACCCGGCTGGCACTTCATGCTCATTTAATTAATTTACCCGGCTGGCACTTCATGCTCATTTAATAAATTTACCCGGCTGGCACTTCATGCTCATTTAATTAATTTACCCGGCTAGCACTTCATGCTCATTTAATTAATTTACCTGGCACGTCTGCCTCCTGCCCACTTAGTAATATTTAGCCTCCCTTAGAAGCGTCTCCCAACAGATTCTTTCCCAATCCCTTCAAGGTATGTGATCACCTTGGGCGAGGGTCCATTCCTTGAAAGGAACTAATGGAGAGCGACGAAAGGTAAAATACCTATTGGGTGCCCAGTCGATCTCCACATTCCCCAGAGTGGTCCAGCCACTTACTCAGCCTCTCTGCTTGGCACTCCCTATATTGGGACCCTGTTCATGATGCCAAATGTTAAAGTTGAATCTGAATAAAACTTGGGAGACTAGGTTCTTATCGTCACCACGGTTTATTGCGCATTCTCCTGCAGGAGTTTGAGACGCACGTCAAAGGGAAGGCACGTAAGCACTGCCATCATCTGGCAAGTGGACTGACTTAGTCAAGTTACAGCCGTGTATTTATACATGAACCCAGACATTTATGCATAGTAAGCCCTAAACATTACTTTTGCAAGATGTTATTTGAACTGGTATGCCCACCAGGTCTGTTGGCGCAAAACTTAATTACGTAGATAAGAGAGTTCGCTAAATGAAGGTTTTAATTACAGATGGATATACTGTCCAGACCTTATCAGTTATTCCCTTTGCAAGGCCCTGACTTAATTACAGACAGATGTTCATTCCTGTCCTTTTCAGCCAGTCCTCCTTCCTTGACTCAAACGAGGGTACAATGTGTAATGTTATCAGCTAACGAAGATACAATGCATAATATTATCAGCTCTCAGTGAGTCTCTCTGCATGCCACAGAGAACTGGTAATGAGCCTGTCTTAGCAAACCACTAAACACAGAGTTTACTTCAGTTCAAAAATTCCTATTCAGTCCCTAATATTCTTTTAGCCAGAGGTTACATAGGTTCAAAATATTTTTTTTTGTATATATCCTTAATTCCTCAGGAGGGTTCACGGGAAATATTTATGTCCATTTTAGAAACTGGTGTTCCCTGTGTGTATTGTGGTGATGCAAAAGTTGCTGGAGAATTTACAAGAGGGAAGAAGTGGAGTGATATTTGGAACTCCGACTTTTTAAACCGTAATTTAGCAAACAATCCACTTATGGACAATATGCAAGAGCTTTGGTGAGAAAACCCTTCATTACCCATTACAGGCCTGCTATAGAGTGTGAGAGAGCAGACAAACTCAGTCGAACCTGTTACGTATCCCGTAACCAGCAAAGATAGAGAGGTCCGTTGAAGTCTGATGTCACTATTTTCAAACGTTTTTATTTATAAAGCGGCACAAAAGTAAGGTTAATACAAACATTCAGATAATGCACGTTGTCAATACTCAATCTAAAGCGCGGGTGTAGTAATAATCATCATTAAAAAATAATCTAGACTGTTGTCTAGGGGATAATATATTGTCTGTTGCAAATATAAAAGTCACTCAGAAGTCTGCAGACTTTAGCCTTTCGGGGTTTCACATGTTTTAGAGGGATCGGTGAAAAACGAAAAAAAACTTGCCCGGGTCTTTATGAAGTCACTCCGTAAAATCAGGGGAACGTGGTTTCCCCGTTGTTAGTTCAAAGTCCTTCTCGGTATTATCAGCCACCCGCTCCCCAGGCAAAGGAGTTAGGAGCGCACATGGCGTTGAGTGACTTCCAGCTATTACGGGAGCCTTGAGCGAGGGTGTCCTTCTGGTGCGTCGCTGGGGTACTGCCTCCTGCAGTCCCCTTTTATCTTGACTTGCAGAGTTGTAGATGTCCATCAAAGTAGGGTGATGCAATCCCCACCCCCACATTGCCCGAGAGTGTCCATATCCATGGTAGCTGTCACGTAGCAGGGACATGCACGTCACACAGGTGCCTCTAAGAACAATGGCCAAAACCGTTGCATTGTCTCTCACTTCCTGGCTCCGAGACCCTAATTAATAGCAATCTTGCGATTCTCCGGAAGGAAGGGGCTGCTCCCGCCCCTTCGGCCCCTCAGAGCTGTGGTACATTCATAACAAACCCAGAGGAGATCAAAGTTCTTATTGCCAGTGATTTGCTAGCTGTTAAAATGAATACCTCAGTACATAATAATCACGATGCACATTATGCAGGAACAGTTTGTGGTTGTGATGAATTGGGTCCCCAATATCCTTTGGGCCCCTTTTAAACACCTGTCAGTGTAAATGCCCTGACTCATGGGATGTTCACATCTACAGATGCACTGGGCTGTCTGCATCACTCTCTGCAGGTTCCTGAGATTGAAGGAAGTACAGTTCACATATCAGGCAGTGATGCAGTCAGTCAGGATGCTCTCAATTGTCTCCCTGTAAAAAAGCACTTAGGATTTGGGGCCCATAACAAACTTCTTCAACCATCTGAGGTGTAAAAGGGGCTCCTGTGCGCTTTTCACAACACAGCCGGTATGAACAGACCATCTGAGATCCTTGTTGATGTTTGTACTCAGGAACTTAAAGCTGTTCACCCTCTCAACACCAGATCCATTGATGTCAATAGGGGCTAGCCTTTCTCCATTCCTTCTGTAATCCACAATCAGCTCCTTTGGTCTTGTGACAATCAGGGAAAGGTTGTTTTCTTGACACCAGTCAGATATTGTTCAGACCTCAGATAAGAGTCAGCAATCAAATGGTCAAGCATGGTATGAATGTGCTGAGCTGCATTTATCACAATTCAAGAAGCATCGTAGGAAAGCCAGATGAGCTGAGGACAGGGAATTATGATATTGTAGCCATTATTGGGACTTGGTTGCACCCAACAGTCTGAGGGATTTAGAGGAACAAATTTCCAGATTAGAGGAACAAATTTTGCTGTTTTCTGGCCAAGGAGTACTTGGTAAGTGGGAGGCCTTCAGAAGTGTAACTTTGAGGGTGTAGAGTTTGTACGTGCCTTACAAAATAAAAGTTGAAAGGTGACTGGGGCAGGAAACCTTGGTTTTCAAGAGGTATTGAGGCCCCAGATATTTTGTTCCTCTAAATGCCTCAGACTGTTGGGAGCTACCAAGACTCATTGCCCTCTGTTTTGCTTTTTTGTTTGCTTTGGCTTCTCATTTCAGCCACAGTTGTGTCCTCCTGCCTTTCCAATGCTTTCACTTCTTTGGGATGTATCAATCACTCAGCTCCCAAATTGCTCCCAGACACTCCAGCCATTGCTGCTCCGTTGTCACTCCTACCTTTTCCCTTCCAAACAAGTTTGGCCAGCTTCTCTGTCACAGAAATGTGGAGAAGTTCAGTACGGAAACAGGCTATTTGGCCCATCTAGTCAATGCTGAAAAAACATTTAAGCTGTCAAATGCAACTATCTGCACCGGGACCATCACTCTCCATACCCCTACCATCCAGGCTCCCATCCAAACTTCTTTTAAATGCTGAAAACGAGCTCATATTCACCGATTGTGCTGACATCTCATTCCAGTCTCACACAACCATTTCAGTGAAGTCTATTTCCACACGCTCCCATTAAATTTTTACCTTCACCACTTACATCACCGCACCCAACCTCAGTGGAAAATGCTGCTCACGTTTACCCTATCTGTACACAAATAATTTTGTATACTTTGAACAAAACCTGAAAGCAATGTATGGTTCCTTGTTTATGTTCAGAGCGTATTTCAGATGAAAAGATGATGAGGGGCATTGATTGCATGGATAGTCAGAGGCTATTTCCCAGGTTTAAAATGGCTAACATGAGGGGCATAGTTTTAAGGTGCTTGGAAATGGATGCTGCGGGGCTGTAAGGGGTAATTTTTTTTTACACAGAGGGTGATGGGTGCGTGGAATGCACTGCCAGATGTTTGTGTGATAGTGTTTCAGTTACTGTGGGGTCGGGCACCCATGCAGCTCAGTGGGAACAGGGAATAATATCAATGGAGAGAGTCAGACTGAGCCAGGTCACAGATTGGAGATGGCAGAAATGCCCCATTCTTGCAGAGACAGGAAAAGCATCAGAGAATTTGCTGCTCATTCCAGATACCAGCACTGTTCCCAGTTAGATGATGACTTCTCTCTCCAACTTGGGTTGAACTTCACTGTAACAGTGTGATGCCAGATCACACCTTGACAAATCGGTGATCTCATTTGAAATGTTGTACTTCACCCATTGATGGATTTTGTAATTTTTTTTACAGGTTAAAAATGACAAGGAATTTGTCTACGGGAATCTCAAACAGATCACGTCAGGTTTGCTGTCTCTATCCAGATATTTAAGACGAGGAGCAAGGGATTCATTCAACCTTCCTTCCTGCTCAGACTGTGTGGAGGGATTCATTTGCTCATCTGACTGACTGGCACACCCGTTATTTTACACAAGAGAGAGTCCGTTCATATTCTCAGACTGTGGGAAGGGATTCACTCGGTCATCTCAACTGAAGGAACATCAGCGGGTTCACACTGGGCAAGGCCATTCATCTGTTTTGTGGGTGAGAAGGGATTCAGTCACTCTTCCCAGCTGTGGAGACACCAGTCAGTTCACACTGGGCAGAGTCTGGTCATCTGCTGAATTTGTGGGGAAGGATTCATTCGGTCATCTGATCTAATGGCTCATCAGCGAGTTCGCACTGGTGAGAGGCCATTCACCTGCTCGGACTGTGGGAAGGGATTCAAATACTCATCTAAACTGAAGGAACACCAGCGAGTTCACACTGGAGAGAAGCCGTTCACCTGCTCAGACTGCGGGAAGAGATTCACTCGTTCATCCACCCTAATGGCACACCGGCGAGTTCACACCGGGGAGCGGCCGTTCACCTGCTCAGACTGTGGGAAGGGATTCACTTGCTCATCTAAACTGAAGGAACATCAGCGAGTTCACACTGGAGAGAAGCCGTTCAGCTGCTCAGACTGTGGGAAGGGATTCACTCGGTCATCCGACCTACTGACACACAGGTCAGTTCACACTGGGGAGAGGCCGTTCACCTGCTCGGACTGTGGGAAGGGATTCACTTGGTCATCGGACCTACTGGTACACCAGCGAGTTCACACTGGAGAGAGGCCGTTCACCTGCTCAGACTGCGGGAAGGGATTCACTTGCTCATCCCAACTGAAGGTACATCAGAGAGTTCACACTGGGGAGAGGCCGTTCACCTGCTCAGATTGTGGGAAGAGATTCACTCGGTCATCTGAACTACTGGTACACAAGTCAGTTCACACTGGGGTCAGGCTGTTCACCTGCTCGGACTGCGGGAAGGGATTCACTCGGTCATCCACCCTAATGGCACACCAGCGATTTCACACCGGGGAGCGGCCATTCACGTGCTCAGACTGTGGAAAGGGATTCCCTTGCTCATCTAACCTGAAGGAGCATCAGCGAATTCACACTGGAGAGAGGCCGTTCTCTTGCTTAGACTGTGGGAAGGCATTCATTTCGTCATCTAAACTGAAGGTACATCAGCGAATTCACACTGGGGAGAGGCCATTCACCTGCTCAGACTGCGGGAAGGGATTCACTCAGTCATCTGACCTACTGGTACACCAGTCAGTTCACACTGGAGAGAGGCCGTTCACCTGCTCAGACTGCGGGAAGGGATTCACTCGGTCATCCAAACTACTGGTACACCAGCGAATTCACACTGGGGAGAAGCCGTTCAACTGTTCAGTCTGTGGGATGAGATTCAGTCAGTCATCCACCCTACAGAGACATCAGCGAGTTCACACTGGGGAGAAGTCGTTCACCTGCTCAGCCTGTGGGAGGAGATTCACTCGGTCGTCCCACCTACTAAGTCATCAGCGAGTTCACACGGGAGAGACTGTTCACCTGCTGTGAATGTGGGAAAGAATTCATATGGTCATCTTGACTACAGAGACACCAGCAAGTTCACACCAGTGGTAGAGTCTGTTCACCTGCTCAGACACTGGGAGGAGTTTCTCTCAGCCTTCTCAATCAAATGTGCATGATTGAGTTCAGGCTGGGTACAGGCCGTTCACCTGCTGTGAATGTGAGAAGGGATTCACTCAGTAACCTAACCTTGTGACACACTACTGAGTTCATACTGGGGAGAAAGTTTCAGTAAGCTTCATGCTGGAGATTTGTCCATCACCATTGCTGAATGCAATTTCTTCTGGATATTCACCTTTAATGGGACTAGAGTTTACAATCTGGATCTGGGAAAAATAAATCAGTTCAATTTTAAACTGTGTCTCTGGTACTTAGTGAATGTATAGCACACCTAGTGTACAGTAGAGAAGTTATAACAGTGTACAGTAGAGAGTCAACTCAGGCCAGCTGTGCCCTGCCAGTGATTCTATTCCATGACAGTTTGTTTCAATCCTCCCCTGTTGTTCATCTCTCGCTCTCCTTGTGGTAATGGGTTTCAAACAGTCACCACTTCGTGGGTGAAGATGTTTCCGTTGAATTCTCTGTAGACCGAAGAAGTCGAGTTGACTGCAGTTCTATCTGACAATTTCCTCATCCTTCAAATCTCTGGGCTGAGGAGGAATGATATTGGTAGTTAACCCCCTTATTCATGCCTCATTTCCACATTATGGGTTATTTTTCCTGCTTCTAAAGGGTTAAGGTAGAAACATTGAAAACTTACAGCACAATACAAGCCCTTTGATCCACAAAGTTGTGCCGAACATGTTCCTACCCAAGAAATTACTAGGGTTACCCATAGCCCTCTATTTTTCCAAGCTCCATGTACCTATCCAGGTGTCTCCTAAAAGACCCTATTGTATCCACCTCCACCACCGTTGCCAGCATGCACTATGCACTCACTGTGTTAAAAAAAAAATACCCCTGACATCTCCTCTGTACATACTTCCAAGCATCTTAAACCTGTGCTATCTTGTGGCAGCCATTTCATGCCCTGGGAAAAAGCCTCTGATTATCTGCATGATCAATGCCTCTCATCATCTTATACACCTCCAATAGGTTACCTCTCATCCTCCGTCTCTCCAATGAGAAAAGGCCAAGTTCCCTCAACCTGTTTTCACAAGGCATGCTCCCCACTCCAGGCAACATCCTTGTAAATCTCCTCGGCACTTTCTATGGTTCCTACATCCTCCCTGTAGTGAGGCAACTAGAACTGAGCACAGTACTCGTGTGGTCTGACCAGGGTCCTATATAGCTGCAACATTACCTTTCGGCTCCTAAATTCAATCCCATGATTGATGAAGGCCAATACACTGTATGCCTTCTTAACCACAAAGTCAACCTGCACAGCTGCTTTGAGCTTCCCATGGACTCGGACCCCATGATCCTTCTGATCCTCCACACTGCCAAGAGTCTTACCATTAGTACTATATTCTGTCATCGTGTTTGACCTACCAAAATGAACCATCACACTTCACACTTCACCACTCCGTCTGCCACTTCTCAGCCCAGTTTTGCATCCTATCAATGTCCCGGAGCCCTCCGCGCTATGCACAACACCCCCAACCTTTGTCATCAGCAAACATACTACCTATCCCTCCACTTCACCATATAGATAATTTCTAAATATCACCAAGAGTAAGGGTCTGAACAGATACCTGAGTCACTCCACTGGTCAACGACCTCCTGGTTGTGTCCAGCTGGGCATCAGCATTTCTGGATTTGGTATGGTGCAATGAACCGAATTACAGCACTTAAGGGAAAAGAACCCTGAGGGACAAGTGACCTTAATATAACAGAATTCACCCTGAAATTTGAGAAGCAGAAGCCAAAGTGAGATGTATTAGTATAACCGTGGAATAAGGACAATTGCAGAGGCATGAGAGAGGAACTTGCCAAATTTGATAGGGAAAAAAACACTGGCAGGGATGATGGCGAAGCATCTATAGCTGTAATTACGGGAAGCAATTCGGAAGACTCAGACTATATACATTCCAAAAAGGAAGAGCTATTCGAACGACAACATCATACAACCACAGCTAATGAGAAGGCCATGCCAACATAAAAGCCAAAAGGAGAGCAGAAAACAGTGCAAAAATTGGTGGGAAGTTAGATTATTGAGAAGCTTTTCTAAACAATGAAGAGGCAACCAAAAAACTAATTAAGAAAGAAAAGATGGAACATGAAGCTAGCTAATTAGATTAAAGATGGCACCAAATGTTTCTTCAGATTCATAAAGTGTTAAAGAGAGGCAAGAGTGGACATCAGGCCAGAGGAAAACGATGCCAGGGGAGGGTGGGGTGGGTAGTAATAGCGAACAAGGAGATAGCGGGTGAACTGAATAAGTATTTCATATGTCTTCATTGTGGAAACAACCAGCAGGATGGTGGAAGTGCAGATGTGAGTGGTCAGATTGTGTGTGAAGTTGCCGTTACTCGAAAGAAAGATCCTGGGAAACAGAATGGTGTGAAGGTAAATAGATCATCTGGACCAAATGGTGTACATCCCAGAGTTCTGAAAGAGGTGGCTGAACAGATTGTGGAAGTATTAGTAATGATATTTTAAGAATCAGTGAAGTCTCGTATGGTTGCAGAAGACTGCAAATTTGGAAATGCCACTCTGCTATTCAAGAAGGGAGAGAGAAGAATGGAAATTTTAGGACAGTTAGTTTGACCTCACAGGTTGTGGAGATATTGGAGTCGGTTGTTGCGGAGGTGTTTTTCAGGGCACTTGGAGGCACATGATAAAATCGGCCTGAAGAACGTTTGCCTCAAGGGAAAACCTTGCCTGAAAAAGTGTGTTGACATTCCTTCAATTCATTGGCGTGGTAATAAGCAAGATAGACAAAGGAGAACTGGTTGATAATGTGCACCTGGACTTTCAGAAGACCTTTGACAACGTGTCAGTCATGAGGCTGGTTAACAATATATGAGCCCATGATATTACAGGAAAGATTATTGCATGGATAAAACAGCGGCTGATTGGCAGGACGCAAAGGACAGTAATAAAGGGGAGGTTTTCTGGTTGGCTGCCGGTGACTAGTGATGTTCCACAGGACTTGGATGACAGAATGGATAGCTCTATTGCAAAGTTTGCTGATGATCTCAAGTTAGCTGGAGGGCCAGGTAGTTTTGAGGAAGCAGAGAGGCTATGAAAGGACTTTGGCGATTAGAGGAATGGGTGTAAATGAAGCAGATGGAATATCGTGTAGGGAAGTGTGTAGCCTTGCATATTGAGAAGAAAATACCGTGTGTAACCCCCTGGGTCGCCTCAGGCTCGCTCAGCTCGTTCTCGTCTAGGGGGAGCAGCCTTCGGCCCCGCCAAACTGGGTAATCAGCTGGTGTGGATGCTGTGTGATGTCCCCGCCTCGCCCAAAAACAGACAGTACACCATATGCGATTAAATGAGTACAATTTATAAAGGTTACTATAACTAAGTGATTAATAACAATACAGTATATATGAAGGAAAAAAAAATAAAGAAAAGGCACCAAACTTATCAAAGTCCAAACCACTTCGTGCACAACCGTTGGAGCTCAATAACTGAAGTCTTCTGGCCACCATTCGATCCCCTCCGAACTCCTCGAGTCGCAGCTTAGGACCATCCTAAGTGGTCAACCAAGCACATCTAGCTTCATCTCCTCTCCTCGGAGTACTTCGTGGCCTCGGACCCCCGCTTGGGGCCCGTTCCTCGCACAGCTTACAGCTTCGCGTCCTCTCTCTCTCACCCCTCGCGCCGATCTCCCCAAAAGCCCGTCAACAATAGCTTACAGACTCAGAAGAAAAAAACAACATTAATCCCAATTGGTTTACAAAGGAAAACAATTCTCGTTATCAGTAAATTTTAACCCAAACAAGTTTCAGCACTCTCTCGCAACAAAAAAACATTCCTCCTTTTAACAAAACAAAGAAGCCATTTTGATTACATACACAGTAACAAAGAAAAAAGAAGAAACCCCCTTTACACTCTCCCCTCACCAAATAAAAGTCATGTCCTCATGATTATTAAATAACTCGCCACCTTTCCTGCCAACACACCGTATCCCAAGCACAAGCAGTGACATCTCCTCCCCACACAGTAAACCTCACGCGCTGTTCCTCAGGCGCTACATAGCCAACTATCTGGGAGTTCCCTAACCCTTCTGAGAGCTCCCTACCCCCTCATCTAATCCCTTCAGGCTAGGACACAACTGGGGATACCTTGGACCCACTACCAACTCCTCTCTCAACCTCTCACTTATGCCTTCCACTGCACACAGCTAACCCTCCCCGCTGCACCTGACTCAGTGGGAGAAGGGCCAAAGGTCTCTTCCTCAATCGAGGGAAAGTCAGCAAAAGGCAGCATGTACGACACATCCAGCACATCATCCATCGAATCTGTATTCTTCCTCATTTCTGCGAGCGGTAGCTGCTGTTTGATCTTCTCCAAATGGAAACATGTGGCCTGCACTGCTCCTGCAATCTCTTCAGCCTCCTGCAAGTGAGATATCAGCGTCTTCTCTGGCCCCTGCAACTCTCGCCACAGGCTCAGCAGTTCTGACTCACGCATCCCGGCCATCTCAATCTGGGACACAGTTACTCCAACAGCTTCTTCCACCCCGACCCGAAAAGCAACCGTTAAAGATTGGCCAGCCTCCAGTTCAGTATTCACAGCACTTCTCTTCCTCCTGTCTTCTTCCAGATCAACTTTCAGGTTTTGCACTTCATTTGAACTGTCGATGGTCATCTTCAGGTTCCCTTCAAGCTTCCGCTACCCTCTTCCGCGATTTGTCTGTAATTTCTTCACCTCAGCAAACTCCCCTCTCCAGGTTCTCAGTTTGCTGTTGCCCTCAGTCAGACAACTTTCTTCGTTCTCTCCAACTTGTAAGTCGTCCAAATGGTTCCAGATCACTTTCTCCAGTTTCTCCGTCTTCATTTCAAACTTGATTCCGTAGAGACAGTCACTCAGGAGCTGCGACCTTCGCCAGCCCTGGCACGTGTCCAGAAAACACTTTAACTCTGTAGTTCTCAGCCGCTCCTGACGTCCTCAGCCTCTCATCATATTCTCCCGAGGAATCTTCGCCTCCTGCCGATAGACAGGGAGACAGTGCAGTCCGAGAAGCTCAGGGTTCCGATGCAGGGAGTATGATCCATTTGGAGAGATGGAGCGAGGGTCACATCGGAGTGTAGTAAAGGTGTCGTGGAGGCGGGAAGAAGTGCAGGGGCAGGATGTGAAACTCTCCATCAGATCGATTACGATGAAGTGGCTGTTGCGCATGCGGCTGTTTGATAGCGCGGTGTGTATCGATTTGATCTCTTGCGCGTATGAAGCGCTGCCTCCGCGCGGGCTATCCGGTGACAATGTTTTTCGGCTCGGGTGGGTTTGGTTTGTAGCTCCCACACTGTAAATTGCCCACAGTGTTCCGTTACTAACCTGACTCAGTATATGAGCTTCATCATTCTACTCTGCGCGTTCGTTACAGCAGCAGTCCGTTGTGGTCATAGGGACGGGGAGTGAGGATGAATATCGCGAAGAACGGTTGAAGAAAGTGAAATCACGGATACGGTGTGGGAAGTACACGGTTCAAGCGGGCGGGGTGGGAGAGATCAGCGAGATGACACTGGTTGCTTGTTTCAGAGGGATTTTAGAATGGAAGCACTATAATCCCAGAATGCCCTGCAGGAGGGAAAGTCCTGTAATCGCTCAGTGCATTTATGCATTTTCTGACTCACACTTCCCTACCTCATCCCAGTCTCTCTCACTCTCTCTTTCTCTCTCTCAACCCTCAATGCCTATTTCCCTCTCCAACTCTCCCGCCTCTCCGTATCCACCAGTCCATTCAACCCCTCCGTCCACCAGGACCTAATCCTGCCTCTCTCTCCCTCCATTGACTCCCCAGTCCTGGTCTCTCCCTTCCACCTCTCCTTGTCAGGAATTTCTCTCCCTTCCCACCGTCACTCCTACCCTACCCATCACGCGCCACCATCTGGGGGCCTCCGCTTCCGAGGTCTGTTCTAATCTCTTTCCTGAGTCCGATTCCCAAATATCTCTCCTCACCTCAGATCTCTCGACTTCGGCGGATCACCACCCCCTCGTCTTTCTCCAACTCATCGATCTCTCTGTATTTCACCGGTCTCACTTCCGGACTCTCCCCCAGTCCCTCCGTCACAATTCTCTGCCTTATCTCTCTAACCTAGCTCTGTCATACAATTCTCCCTATACCCCGCCCCCCTCTCTCGCTCAGTTTCCGTCTCCCTCTGCCGTTTCTCCTCTCATAGAATCTCGGCAGCGTCTCTCACTCTCTCTTTCCCGTTCCACTCTTCTCAGACTCTCGCCGTCGATTCTCTATATTCACCAGTCACTTTGCACCCCCCCCCCCACCCGTATCGCACATTCTATCTATCCGATCCCTCCGTAACCGCGGCCTTTTTTTCCCTACCCCTCTCTCTACTAGCTCCAAACCCTCGCGCTCCTCCGGACTTTCCTTCCGCCATTCTGTTTCTCAGCCAGTCACTTCCTCGGGCCCCGGTCTCTGCACCGCTCCACTCTCCGCCGGTTTTCTCTCTCCCGGCTATCCCTCTCCCGCTTTCTCCCGACACCAAACTCCCGACTCCGATCTCTCTCCATATCTAATGTCACTCTCCTACCCCCGATCTCTCTCCACACCAGATCCCTCCACTTCCCCGGCGTTCCTCTACCCTCCTCTTTCTCTCGCTACTTCACCAGTCTCTGTCCCCGTCTCTTTCTCCCCAGTCCTTCTCTCCCGTCTCTCTGGCCAGCGTCGACTCCTTACCCGGATAATAACTTTCCTCTTCATTGACTGCTCATGGAATGTCATGGAGTGAAGATAGCGTCCGAACCTACGCGTTTTAGAGTTGATATAATAAAAAAAAGATTCTGCAAATGCAGATTCTCTGTATCTCACTGATCATTAATGCAAGGGATGATTGTTGTAAAAGCGGCACCCATCATTAAAGTAGTCCCCCCCCCAAAGGACTCGTCATTTACACAGTGTTACCATCGGGAGGGAGATTAATTGTACTGCTACCGTAAAGTTAACAAATTTCACGACGTATGCCTGTGATATTGTATCTGTTTCCAATTATGATTCAGTGGCAGCGGGGATGTGTCAGTTTTTTAATTAGTTAAAAGTATCTCAGAATCTCGTGAGACGAAGGGCTGTGCTGTACAGTAATACTCTATTATCTATGCTCTATTTAGTGCACAGTACCTCATTATTTAAGTCCAGTTAATTAATTATTTAAAGCTATGACGCCTTCCTTTCCGTACTACTCTCAATGCTCCTGATAATATTGCAGCATCATTTCACAACAATTGGCCATAAATATTAGTGACAGCCACAGGATAAATCGATAGTTTTGTTTGAAAGGGACTCGTCAAATACTACGTAATGAGTAATTGTCCTCGGTGTTCAGACTACGCTGGTCATGGGGTATGAAGGGAAGTATCTGGACAGTCAGGAACATTGGCGATAGTCAATATGGGCCAGCGCGTAGAATGTCATGTCTAACCAAACTTACAAAGCTTTACGACGTAGTTACTAGGAATGGTGTTGACGGCAAGGCAGTGGATGCCGTCTACAGGGACTAAATCAATGAGTTTGCAAGCGTCTGTATGGGAGGATGCTCGGGAAGGTTCTGTCGCTTGGCTTTAACGATGAGGTAGTAAACTGGATTAGCCTTTGGCAGTGTTGGGGAAGTGATTGGAGGCCAGTGACGAGAGGATTGCCGCAGGGATCCTTGTTGTGTACGTTGATATTTGCAATCTATATCAACGATCTCGATAATAATGTCGTTAACTGGATCAGCAAATTTCCCGAAGAACCAACACTATGGGTGTAGTTGACAGCGTGGAAAACTACCGGGCATCAGGCGGCATCTGGACAAGTTGGAGAGATGGGCTGAACAATGGTAGATCGGATTTAGCCCAGACAAGTGTTAGGTTTTGCACTTTGGCAGGACCAGCCAGGGTTGGTCTGACACAATGAGAAATAAGGCACCGAGGAGTACGATGGAACAAACGAATCTTGGAAGACAGGGTCGTGGAAAAAGAAGCTTTTGACTTCATAGGCCAAAGTACTGAGTACGCGAGGTAGGACGTTCTGTTGATACTGTTTAAGATTTTACTGGGGCTTAATTTGGAATATTGTATGCTGTGGGCCTCAACTACCTGCAGGGATGATGTAAATAAATTTGAAAGAATATAGAAAAAATATTACACGGCTATTGCCGGGACTGGTTTTTTTGAATTGAAAGGAAAAATTACACATGTTAGCACTTTAATCCGAGCGGGTAGAAGACTGAGGGGAGATTCAATAGAGGGGGTGGAGTTTCAAGATGGCGACGTAAACATCTGCCTTTTAGGAGCTCTTCACTTTTCTAACTATAATCACTCTTTAATCAAATCTTTTCGAATTTAATCAAATGAGTTGATATTTTCGATTGACTTTTTTTTCTCTTAAAACTATATTTGATCTAACTTTGCCGAACTTAAAATGGCTACAAGTAAGAAATCGTCTAAGGAGCCTTTATCTAACGATGCAATTTCTAATCTTCTGGACACTAAACTTGCAAGTTTGGATAGCAAGCTGGAAAGTAAAATGGCAAGTTTGGAAAACACGTTTACCACGAAAATGTCTGAACTTGAAGGAGCTGTTAAATCGCTTGATACTAAGTTTCAGTCGCAGGCAACGGATATTCAGCGGCATGAAGATAAGTTGGAGACTCTTGAAAAATTAATTGTTGAAAAAGCATGTACACTTGAGGAGTTGGATAAGAAGGTACAATCGACTCTTAAAGTTCTAAATCAGCATAAGTTTAAAATTACTGATCTCGAAAATCGATCTCGCAGACAGAATTTGCGTATTATCGGGTTTTCCGAAAAAGTTGAGTCCGGTGATTTAACTGAATTTTTCTCTAAATTACTGTGGGAAATTTTCGGTGCTGAAGGTTTGCAATCGAAACCTGTTATTGACCGCGCTCATAGAGTTGCGAGGTTTTCGTCTATGAATGATAAACCACGAGCGGTGATTGTTCGCCTTCATTATCCCCGTGATAAAGAGCTTTTAATTCGATTAGCTCGTAAAAAAGGTATGATTTCTTACAATAACTTCCAATTTCGAATTGTTGAGGATTATTCTTATGAGGTTATGAGAGCCAGAATCGCTTTTAAAACAGTGATGGCAGAGATTCACTCGTTTGGACTTAAACAAGCTTTAATGTATCCAGCGAAGCTTAGAATTGTGCTGGACGACAACAGTCAACGATTTTTCAACACTCCGGAAGAAGCGAAGAAATTTGTTGAAGAATTTCGATCTTCTACTGCAACTAGAACTATGTATTATGTGGAGGATTTTTCGGAGAGAGGATATCTTTCTATTTTAAGTTTTAACCTATGAAGCTGGATTATAACTTTTTATTTTTTGATCTATGGGTCGGGTTTTTTTTTACTATCATCATTGTTTATAGATGTTCTTTTTAATTTTCATAATATCTTTTTCTTTTCTTTCTGTTTTGGTTATATACGTTTATATTTTGCAATAATGATTTACCTTTTTTTAAGATGTCGTTTCTTTTTCCCGTAAGGTTCTGTTTTTTGCAAGCATTTATCTGTTTGCCTGTACTCAGATATGGGACGAATGTTCTGGATTTTTGGTTTTTTTTATATATATTGTACTGTTTATTAAATCCCTTTTTTTTAAAATTTATTTTGTCTTTTAACAGATTGCTGAACTCACATTTGTATTTAGTAATATGGCTTTTTCAAAATGGCGTTTCTTCTTCCCATAAGCCTTTGCTTTTGAAACGTCATCTTGTATTTGAACACCGGATTTTTTTTTAAAGGTATATTACACTTTTAAATTTTGACGTTTATACTTTTTTTATTAATGATTGTTTGTTGTATTATATTAGTTTTCTTTTATTCTGAAAGATATATATATATATTTTTGCAACTCTATATCTTAATTTGGGTGTTATATAGTTTTCTTTTAATCTTTTTTATAGAGCTGCCATCTTGAAATGGGGGTAATATTAGTATTCGATTATGCGCCTGCCGCTTGGCTTTTTTTCGAAGGGTGGGGGGAGGGGGTAGGGATCTTTTTTCACGCTTTTGCTTTTTATTTTTTTTGCTTTGAGTTTATGGGCCGACTTTAAACTATTAATATTGTTGAGGTGTCATGTTCTCCGGTTGCTCCTGAATCAATTTTCCTCCTTCCTGAATTGTGGGTTATGTGTCTTTCTAACCTTTTATGATACACACAATTAATATTGGTATGATGGATAAATCTGTTAACTTTATCTCCTGGAATACTAATGGTTTAAATCATCCGATTAAACGTAAAAAAATATTTAAAGTATTCCATAGACTGAATGCTAATATTATCTTTGCACAGGAGACCCATATCAGGAGGGAGGATAATCAACGTTTTTTTAGGTTCTGGAAGGGTCAACAATTTCACTCGAATTGTACCGCTAAAATTAGGGGTGTGTCTATTTTTATAGATCCCTCAATATCGTTTACACATCATGAAATTATCTCTGACCCACAGGGTAGATTTTTGTTGATAACTGGCTTACTTTTCCATCGGAAAGTTGTTCTAGTTAATATTTATGCTCCAAACTTTGACTGCCCTGAATTTTTTAAAAGTTTATTTACTTCCCTTCCTAATCTAAATGAATATATGTTGATAATGGGTGGAGATTTTAATTGTTGTTTGAATCCTTCGATGGATAGATCTAAACCTATTCGTACTCTTCCGAACAGATCAGCCCTACTTATTAATTCATTTATGCTTGACTCGGGAATTACAGAAATATGGCGGTTTTTGAACCCTAAAGATAAAGAATTTTCATTTTTTTCACATGTATATCATAGCTATTCTAGAATTGACTATTTTCTTATTGATCATCGGTTATTAACGGATGTTATTGATTGTAAATATGATTCTATTACTATTTCGGATCATGCACCTTTGAAGTTATCTATTAAGATTTCGGACTATTCCAATAATATCAGATCTTGGAGGCTTAACGCTACTTTGCTTAAAGACCCAGAATTTATTACTTACATAAAACAGCAAATTGACTTGTTCTTCTCAACAAACTGTACTGAAGAAATCGACAGAGGAATACTTTGGGACTCTTTTAAGGCTTTTATTCGTGGACAAATTATCTCATATTCTGCTGGTAAAAGAAAACAAAGATATTTAGATATTGCTTTACTAGTGGATAAAATCAAGGAAATTGATAAGATTTATTCCGTGACTCCTACCAAAGAACTTTATAAGAAGAGAGTTGAGCTTCAAATGGAACATAGTTTACTATTATCTTCTTCAAATGAAAATCAATTAATTAGGACCAGGGCTCAATTTTATATTCATAGTGATCGTACTGGTAAACTGTTAGCTAATCAATTAAAGGCTATCTCGACTAAGCGACAAATTATTAAAATTCGCAAACAAGACGGTAATTTAACTACTGATCATAAAGAAATTAATAATACCTTTCAAGATTTTTATAAATCATTATATCATTCCGAATTTGATGGTGACCAGTCCATGATAGATAATTTTTTTAACAATTTGAATATTCCTAAACTGATTGATGAAGACCATGGCCTGTTAGATGCTCCTATTTCTATGGTGGAAATAGGAGAGGCTATCTCATTAATGAATTCAGGGAAAGCTCCTGGTCCTGATGGTTATATAGTAGAATTTTTTAAAACTTTTTCTTCTTTGCTCTCTCCTTGGTTATGTGAAATTTTTAATGATGTTTGCTAAGAAGAGATTACCTCAATCTTTTTATGAAGCTAATATTTCTCTAATTCTTAAAAAAGATAAAGATCCTACTTTATGTACATCTTATCGCCCTATATCACTATTAAATGTAGATTCTAAGATTCTTACAAAAATTTTAGCTATTAGATTAGAAAAAGTACTATCTCAGATTATTTCAGAAGATCAAACTGGTTTTATGAGGAATCGGTATTCCTTTTTTAATGTTAGAAAATTGATTAATAATTCATACTTCACCACCCACAGTCCCAGAATGTGTTATTTCATTAGATGCTGAAAAAGCTTTTGATAGAGTTGAATGGATATATTTATTTAATACATTGAGAAATTTTAATTTTAGTCCTAACTTTATATCATGGATTAAATTAATATATCATAAACCTGTTGCTTCTGTTTTTACAAATAACTATAGATCCTCTTTTTTTCAATTATCTCGTGGTACGAGACAAGGCTGTCCCTTAAGTCCTTTATTATTTAATATTGCATTAGAACCTTTAGCTATTGCTATTCGTGAATCTCCTAATAATTTTGGTATTACCTGTAAAGAGAAGTTATACAAATTATCACTTTATGCTGATGATTTGCTGTTATATATTTCTGACCCTGATAGGTCTATTCCCGCTATTTTATCCTTGTTGGTTCAATTTGGTACTTTTTCTGGTTATAAACTAAATTTAGATAAGAGTGAATTATTTCCTTTAAATGCACAAACTTTATTGAGTGATAGGATACCATTTAAAGTTGTTACTGATAACTTTACCTATTTAGGTACAAAAATTACCAAGAAATATAAAGATTTATTCAGACTGAATTTTTTACCTATGCTTCATCAAAATCATCAACTTACTACAAGATGGTCTCCTTTGTTTTTATCATTAATTGGTCGGATTAATGCTATTAAAATGATGATTTTATCGAAATTTTTATACTTATTTCAAGCCCTACCAGTTTTTATTTCTAAATCTTTTTTTGATAACATTGATTCAAAAATTTCCTCATTTGTGTGGCAAAATAAAAGCCCTAGGTTAAGTAAAAAGCAATTACAAAAATCAAAAAAAGATGGTGGTTTAGCTTTACCCAATTTTAGATTTTATTATTGGGCAAATAATATTCGTAATTTAATGTATTGGAAACTAGATTTGGATTCACCACTGTGCCCACAGTGGGTAAATTTGGAATGTAATGAGGTAAAGGGATATTCTCTATTCTCTGTTCTTGGTTCTTGTCTTCCTGCGGATTTAGTTAAATTTAATAAACAAATATCTAATCCTGTTATTAAACATACATTACGAATTTGGTTTCAATTTCGTAAGTTTTTTACTTTGAAAAACTTTGTTCTTGACAGCCCTATCTTACTTAATTTCTTTTTCAAACCCTCTTGGACAGATCAAGCTTTTAACATATGGAAAAGGAAAGGTATAAAATGTTTTCGTGATCTCTTTTTTGAAGATACTTTGATGTCATTTGATCAACTTTCCAACAAATTTGAATTACCTAAATCTAATTTTTTCAGATATTTACAAATTAGAAATTTCTTACATAAAGTTTTACCATCTTTTCCTAATTCAACTTTGGTGGACTTTACAGATTTGATTTTTACCTTAAATCCTTGTCAGAAGGGATTAGTAGCTTTTATTTATAATATGATTATGAAGATACAACTAGAAATATCAGTTAGAATTAAACAAGAATGGGAAAAAGAACTTCGATATAATATATCAACAGATAAATGGGAAAAAAAATTGCAAATGGTTAATTCTTCTTCTATATGTGCTAAACATGCTTTAATACAATTTAAAATTGTACATAGAGCTCATATGTCTAAAGATAAACTTTCTCGATTCTATTCTCATATTAACCCTCAATGTGACAGATGCCATTCAGAAGTGGCCTCATTGACCCATATGTTCTGGTCATGTCCCACTTTACATAATTACTGGAAGGACATATTTACTACTATTTCCTCAATTTGGAATATAGATTTACAACCTCATTTTATTACTGCAATTTTTGGCATACCAAATGAAGATGGTAATCAGTTTTCCCCTTCAATCAGACGAATGATTGCTTTTGTAACATTAATGGCCAGAAGGTCTATATTACAAAATTGGAAAGAAGTAAAACCTCCTACCACGTTTCAATGGCTTTCTCAAACTATTTCTTATCTGAGCCTGGAAAAAATTAGAAGCACTATTTTTGACTCATCAATTAAATTTGAAGAAACTTGGAGACCGTTTATTCGACATTTTCATATGAATTAATTTGGCCTTTTCCAGACCTTCTTTCTGCTTATTCATGTTCCGGTATGGAGTTCTGGAGTTTTTTGACACTATCATATACTTGTAAACTATTATTATTGCCCATGTTAGTTTAGTTTAGAGTTTTATTTTTCTTAATATATACTTTTTTCACATATTTTCATTTTTTTTTCTTTTTTAATGGTTATTTTTGTTTTTTTTCATATATAATCATATGGACCTGATTGATTAAGGTATTTTCTTCTGTTGATGTTTAATAGGATATTGTTATCTTATTATCAATGTGATTTCAAGTCTATTGTATTCATAATTTACTCATTATTATGTTATTTTTTTTTGTGTACATGTGAAAATCAATAAAAAGATTGAAAAAGAAAGAAAAAGAGATTCAATAGAGGTATACACCGTTATGAGGTGTATACAGAGTGTGAATGCAAGCGGGTTGTCTCCACTGAACTTGGGCGAGAATACAACTAGAGGTCATGGGTGAAGGGTGAAATGTGAAATGTTTCAGGGAAACATGTGGGGAAACTTCTTCACCCAGAGGGTCGCCAGAGTGCAAACAGCGCTGCCAACTCAAATGGTAATTGAGATTCCGATGTCAATATTTAAGAGATGATTCGATGAGTACATGGTTGAAAGGGATATGGATGGCCATGGTCCATGTGCGGGTCGATGGGAGTAGGCAGTTTGAATAATTCCTCACGGACTGAGGACTGAAGTCCCCGTTTCTGTGCAGAGGTTACATCTGGCTGTCTGACTGTATATCTGGGTTAGAACTTTAGTGTTTCACAGGACCGACGAATCTGGAAAGTCGTTGATACTGTTCGCTCCCTCTGTCCTTGCGCACACTGAAGCATGGAGACTGAGTAAAATGGATGGCTATAGCATGAGAAGATGGAAGCGCAGATGTAAGATGATAAAGGGAGTATCCCACCACACGTAAGGCGGTAAAGACAATAGTTGCGGGTTGGGTGTGGTTGTGTCAGTGGTCCCAGCACAGTGAACAAATCTGTTGCTTCAGCGGTGGTAATGGGGATCATTCCTCCCGATACTACACAGCAAAGGTTTCATTTAATCCGAATCCTATCTTTGGTCGGAAATTGGAGGTCAAAGATCCTGGAAGTCGTCGGATGTGTGGGGACGTCATGTTTTAATTGTGTTGAATATTAACTCGTGGACGATACGCTGCTTTTATGCGTCTCTTTGTCTTGGAGTCGAAAGGCGTTGTTAAGTGTTATATGATTCCAATAACAGATGCTTGTTAACCATTGAACAAATAAGAGCATGTCATTTTCTGTGATGTTTTGAAAATATGAATGCATTGCAGTTTTAAAATATAGCACGAGGTTTCGACATAAGTGAGTTCAATTGAAAGAGAAAGAGAAAGATTACGGCTTTATTTAAGTTGTGTGTTTCTTTTCCTTGTGTTGGGATGATTGAATTAATCTTCTTTTTCTCTGTGCACGCGACTAAAAATTGTATCATCTAGCGAAAAGTGATTACCCGGAAGTGTTGGAATTTCGAAGGCTGCATATCCTTCCGAAGTTTTATGAAGTGCTGATGTATGCTGGCCTCAGCTCTCCACATCTCACTCTCCTAAGTTCTTCAAAGTACGTGCTGATGCCTTTTGCTTTGCAAGTTGTTTAATCTCCAATTGCCTGCGATGGCATTGAAGGAAGACAAGAGTGAGCCCGGATGTTTGCTTTTCTCTCCCTGCGTTTTTAGTTTGTGCAGTTTTGTATGTTTCATTGATTAGTAATTTCAGAGATAGACATGGATCTCATACAGGCCATGTGGATTCAGAGTTAAATGTTTCAAAGTTGGAGCGTGTCTACACCCGATACGATAAAACCACGATATAGAATTTTTGGGATAAATTGGTGTGTACTTGAATTGGGAATTCGGAATTGTGATATTGGAAAGCTGGTTATTTCACTGAGTGCCAGAAGCTGCTCTCAACACTTTTAAATTCAGGTTTTAAGTTGTAGGTCTCTATTGGAAAAGATTGTTTTGAGGTCATTGTAGCATTTCCGTTGTAATATGTAAATGGAAGTTTAGATAACGCGCTGGTGAAGTCAATAGCTCAGCAATTGTTTACGTCATCAGCCCTAATTCCATAAATTATCCAGCTGCTGCTGTGTTGTCACATTAAATCGATTATTTCCCTCAGCCTGATTACTCTGAATACTGTAACTGCAGAGTCCAAAAGTTGTAAAATGTCCCAAAATTTCCACCCTCCTAGCGGGACGAGGCTGCCCGCTGTCTTCCAGCCAGTATTCACTCTATCCACTACATTATCTGCCTTCTGTTAGGAAGCCAATTATGAATCAACGCAGGATTACCTAGATTTCATGCCCCCTGACTATCTGAATTAATACACCAACATCGACTATTCAGATTCTTTTGTTTGTCTTATTTTCACTTTTACAAATAATTCAATCTGGCTCATATAGGACAACATACCTCTCAAAGAGCCACGTTCTCTCCGTAGCCAGACTACGTTTCTCCAAGTACTCATAAATTTCATCTTCAATAATCCTCTACAATAGTTCACCCACTACTGATGAAAGACTCACTGGCCTATAATGAAACGAGTATCGCTATTATCTTGCCTCAACAAATGAATAACATTTGCCACCCTCTACCAGTTCTACTCCCGAGGCCAGGGAAAAGACAAGTGTCCTGTCCACACGCTCAGCAGTCTTCGCTTCCCTTCCCAAATCATCTGGACTATATCCCTTCCATCACCGCGGACTCATCTATCATAGAGTTTTCCAAGTTTCCAGCGCATCCTCTTTCTCAGCGTCGGAATGTTCTAACATATCTACCTTTTTACTTTGTATTTAATTTCATCAATGTATTCAGTGAGGAGCTTCACTGCGTTCTTGGACTCCAGGCACAAGTTTATCTCTTTTACTTCCGATCAGCCCACACTCTTTCTAGTCATCCTCCTGTTGTTCAGACGGTAACACGCCAAGGACATATCAAGTCCCCTTCTAACTTTTCTAAGTCCATTGGTAAATTCTCATTTGTTTGCATTGTGACCCTCCTTCACTCTACCTGATCCTTTCTCCTTAAACCTTATGAACCTTTCCTTCTTCCTCTTTACGAGTTGTTCCAACTTTATTGTCACCCAGGATTACTTTATGCTATCATCCATTCCCTGCGACACCTGAGTACATCATTTCCCAATGTACGTTCCCAATTTCCTGACAGGAAGCAGACTTCCAATTAAACATACTCCCTGCTCCCTAGTCCTAACCTTGTTCAAGGTAAATAGAGGGCAGATCTACCCTATTGCTCTGAAATGCTGACCCACCGAGAGATTTGTCAACGGATACGCTTCCTTTTCTAATATTACATCCGGTATGGACTGTTCGCAGGACCGCCTGTCTTCATATAGTGACATGAATCCTTCCTGGACACAACTGAGAAATTATGCCATACCTAGAACTTTTACCCTGGGAAGGTGGCAAATAATATTGCGAAGTTTCAGTTAGACGTGTCAATAACATGGCCGCTGTCCAATATCCGCTTCCCGATCTGCTATTTACCGTCCCCGTTGTATTTATTTCTTTGATCTGGTGGGCGGCTGTATAGAATAGTCCAGATGGGGTGATCGCGTCCTTCATGTTTCAGTGTTAGCCTCACCATTTATTAATAAGCAAACGCCCCACGTTGTCCTCCCTTTCTGCAACCGCGATACTATCGCCGGTTTGCCATCACACTCCCTTTACACTCCGTTACCCGACCCTGTCCATTTTTCAACATCCAAAACAGGGAGCGTCCAGAAGCCACCCCTGCCCTTGTGACAGTCGAGTGTGTGTGATTGTTTGGATCATAATTCAAACAATGTAACAATCAGGCCAGCAGCATTGAGCAATTGCTATGCTACCTACCTGAACAGTATGAATTCAGCAATCTTCCACCAATTCTGCAATTTCCGGTTGACCAGGCATATGATGGTTTGAATTTATGATATATTTGCCAAACCTTTTCGTTGTAAAACGGCTTTATTTGAAAACTCTGAATTGTCATTAAACGTGGGCGTTATCTACACAGATGGCCATTTAATGTAAACACATACCTCATTCCATTCCTCAGTTCTTCTCTGAATTTCCTTTGTGTCAGTGTATAGATACAAGTATTGGTGCACACGCTGAGAAGCTGCAGCATGTAACCAAATTGCTGTAGGATGTATTCCGGGGAACTCAAATACCTATCCTCGTAAAAATAGTTTTCCCTCTGCCATTTTAGGGTATGTGCGACAGAGGGCATCCAAAATAATATGAAATTAGCTGATATAGCAAACAACAAAATCATCGATTTTCTGCGTTTTTCCACCTCGGCATCTTTCTGATTGTCGCTGCTGTGCCGAAGCCTTCTGCGGACTCTATTTGCCACAACGATATGTCTTACGGTTAACCCGTTAAACACCAGGATTAATCCGATTGGTACCATTGGTGTTAAAATACTGAGCAGTAATTGGTATCCTCTCCACACGGGTAAAGTAGCGTATTCATATGTGGCGGTGCACCGCCACGGCGTGTTATCAATTATGACGTAAGGTTCAACGGCAAAGTAAAACGGAACACATTTCCCACAGGTCACTATAACCACGGTCACAATCACCACCGTCGCTGTTCTCTCAGTGCAGTATCGCTCCTGCAGCTTTTGACAACATATTGCGATAAAGCGATCAAATGTAAAACTGACCGTAAACCAAACAGAACGGTCCTGAGTCATAGCCACAAACACAAGTGTCAGGGCGCATACAGGAGTGATGAGCAGGGACCTGGAATAAATGTAGATATTGTTGGTCTGTTCCACTAAAGCAACAACGATAACCACCATCAGATCTGCTGTTGCCATTCCAACCAGGTAACGGGTGATGCATTTGGAGAGTCCGCATTTTCCCCGAGATAGGATCACGATAGCCGTTAAATTAACTACAAGAAATTTGGAAACAAAATGTAAATATGGTCAGCTCCCAGAATGCCCCATTCTACCGATGCTTTAGAGGGTATGGTCTGTTTGGAATTGGAAAGCGGAAATCCAGCCGCTGCACTCCGGCTGCAAGACAATGACAGGCGTGAGTGCCAGTGGATTGGCGACATTCTAACAGTTTAGAGCGAGACATCCGGGTTTCACTACTCACGGACCGGTGAGCAGTTGATCGTCCTGTAAACAACACAATTTCCGTTTTTAGAGGTGAAATGGCTGAAGGGATTGTTTGGAGCGGTGATAAAGTGGTGTCAAGGAGATATAAAGCACCAGTTCTCATTTACGGACTTCCAGAAGAACAGATCTACATGTAAAAATTAGACCGGACCGTCATTACAATAAGCTGCCGCGTTGTTATAAGGGCGAACTGTCTGCACTCAGACAGACATAGAGACTCAGGCTTAGAAAAGCAGAGACCAGCATCACTTCAGAAAGCCTAAAGAGGTGAAATTATGAAGCCAGGACAATAGCGGCACTAACTTAATTGACATAAAAAAACACTGCTATCGAAATATGGAAAATGTAAATAAAACCATGGGATGTTTGAATCCTCCATTTTCGGAAACACTTTTCAGCCGGTGGTAGCATCTGTGCTTAGTAACAGTGCGGATACCGCAGCAAAGTAACAGCAAAACAACGACACCATACATAAAGTAACCAGCTCTGCCATCTTACCGGCGACACCAACCGCTACAAGTGTGGGATAGAAAATGCCCGCGATGTAGTAAATCGCCGGATATCCCATATTCCGTCAGAGGCAGCGTTCAGTTGTACGGAACGTTTCAGCTGCTGGGATGTACTTCTGATCGGTTTAGTAGACTTTTATTGAGGAGAGATCAATTCCACTGAGGCAATTAGCATGGCTGTCACGTAGGGACATTAGTGACAACCAACTGCACAAACACTTCCATTAAACTATTTTTACTCACTGTTCCCATGTCACGAATTTGACTCCTCAAGGGAAATTATAATCTATTTACTTTAAACAATATATGATTCGTATTTGCCATGTTATTTGCCATGATACTTGGCTTGAGCTATTTAAATAGGATATGTTTTGAATATCTGTGTTGCATTTAAAGTAGGCATTCATCTTGAAGTGGATTTATTTTGTAACATTTGACGGAGCACATTCACTTCTGAAATTGAGGGAAGGTGTTTGTTCTGGCAGGTAAAATGGAGAAAACTTCTTTATTAAAGGGGAACATTCTTTCATCTTTTCTTTCATTCATTCCAGTCATTCCGGGCGGTCTGAGTGATGGAAATCTCAGTGACAACTGACACGTGTTACAATAAAATAGACTGCACTTATTCCTGCATACATTGCAAAAGATCCACGGCGATATTACAGAGACCTGTGATCAAAAACTGAACGTGTTATCAGGAAATTCGTGAAGACTGTGGACAGTTTGAAGAACAATGTTTTCCATCGCACACATGGGTAGTTTGGCAGAAACCTGACCTCTGCCGTTAAATGACCTGACCACCCCACACCCGTGACGTGCGATGCAGTCTATTTAACTTTAAAGATATTCTAAAACCTGCCACAATTCTACCACTCTTTCCTATTCATTCAGTCTTTTAACAAAAGTAGCAAGTGGAGTCTATGAACTTTCCGCAGGTTCCCAGGCTGTTCTATTATTTGCCACGAAGTTGTATTCTTTCTCTCCTGATTTACGTTCAGGTATACTGCCTTTCGAGCGTCACTATGAGTAGGTGCAGAACAGCGGAAGTGTTCATGCTCACGTGTCAATCACAGTTCTTCCTGCGCTTGCAGTTCACCGCTTCGTGCCTACGGTGAACCACGTAGCGATAAGCGGGTCTCGGTTTATTGAAAAAGTCTCATCACTCTGTTTCCATTGTGGAACTCCTACTAACGTGCGGTCCTCGGTCGACTCCAGAAAGTGTCACGTCTGCCTTCAAATTCATCCTTCCAAAGTGAATCACTCCTTGACGTTCCAGGTTGAGGTCCATCTGTAACTTCTCAGCGCTGCTCTGCGTCCTGTCACTGTCCTGTTGTAATCTGTGACAACCTTCTATACTCTCCATAATTTCACCAACTTCCACCTCATTGAAAATACGATAAACTACCCTTCCACCTCCTCGTCCAAATCGTTCCTAAAATCATTAAAAGCCGGGGGTCTCAGAACAGATCTCTGCAAGACTCCACTGGTCACCGGCATCCAGGGAGTAAAAGCTCATACCACAGTCATCCTTTATCTTCTTTGGATGCCACGTCCGAATCCATCAGCCAGCGTTCCTTGGATTTCAAACCTTCTGGCGTTATAAATGTTCCTACCATGGATAACTTTAACGCCTCGTTAAAATCAATTCATATCAGATCAATTATCACCCAGTTTATTTCTAGAAGACCACGTAACAAACAGAGTATCCCATCTGTCTCCCCCTTGCAGAGTCTCAGCTTTTGCTCAGGCAAGTGCAAAGATGTGAACTATTCTTAATCTCCAGTTACAAACTGGAAGTGGTTGCCCAACTTACTGAGGGAGCAACTGCTCCTTTATCCCCATTACCAACGATTGCCTGAAACGTAAATCTATGAGGATCATCTCATCTCGGACCAGAGCATCCCATTGACAATATGTTTTCTGGAACTCAGATACTCAAGGATATTGACTGTCTTCAAGAGGTCTGAGTTGGTTAATATGATACCGGCTCAACTTGTTTGCAACGATCTGAATCCCATATACTAATGGACTGGCTCTGTCCCCACCAATCGCGAAGGTGTAAAAGGGCTCGGCTGATGCAATGACATCATCTCCTTTTGTCCTATTTCCAACGCCCGCGGTTTAGTTCCCACCTCGAAATAAGCTTCTCTCTGCCGTTTCTTCCGTCACGTATTATGGGCCGCATTACATTGGGCCTCCTTATTGGAGTTAATTAGTTGCTGCTTGCATTTGTCCTTTCCAATGTTGTCATACTCGGCCTGTGATAAATCTAACCAAGCAGGTAGGTTTTAACTTTTTAACCCAAATGTTTAAATGCAGGAGAAGATGCTTCTGTGTTGATTACTATCATAAGAACATAGGGTAAGACAGTGATCCATGACCGATTAGCCGTTTTAGACAACGTTGCCTTTAAAGTCCAGTTCATCCGTTAAACAATCGCACTAGATTGTGGTCGATAGGGGATATGGAACCTCTGTTTTACCCCAAAGAGTGTCATTAGGTTTTGTGTCACCTGTGTGGTGTAGCGGGGACCATGATCTGATTCTAGAGTTCTTGGCAATCCCCAAAGTGTAAAAACTCTCTTGGGCAAAATCCTGCCTGTGACGTCAGCGTTCGTCATTGTCCAGTTGGGAGGGACTCGCCCCACTTGGTGAACACATCCACTATCCACATCGAGGACCTGGTTCAGTGTTCCAGGGGATGGAAGCGAAGATCCAACAGAATACACATGTAGATTAACACATGGTCCTTGTACACGGCATATCTTAAAATACTTCTCTAGCCGATTTATCTGGGTTATCACTGGGCACAAGTCAAACGATTATTACAGTAATATACATCTTCCCGCAATTTTGTCCACCGACATAGATTTCTTATCTGTTCCATGATTCTGTATGTTTCACGGTGCCCAGAAGTGTTATGGCTCCAGTACGTCGTCTGTTCCAAACATTAGTAAATCAAAGCAACTGGACTTGCTGTCTTCTTTTCTAGAAGACATTTTGCCACTCATCCGAGAGGTTTCTGCGCTTCTGAACCATGGTAGGTAGCTCTTCATCTTATAAACGTTATGAGTTGTTCCAAGTTACAGCGACATGATGAATGTCGCTGAGGCATAAAGTTAATGAGAGAGTTAATGGTTTTATCGTAATATAGGGCGCTGGTGCAGGCGCGACCGTCGGTTTATCTTCCATCCCTCCTTCTATTTCTCCTCCTTGCTCCTTGATGCCCACAAATGTCATGGTGCAAATACATCATCTGGTTTCTTTCTCAATCTGGCATCTCTAATCCACCTATTCCGTGCCTGTATCCCTCGATATTTCCCACACTGTTCAGAATAATCTGATCTTTGTACCTTTGCTAAATCCTGATCCTGTTGCTGTGTCATGACTCAGTCTATAGGTGTACGGTTTGCTGGTTTCTCTGTCATTCCGACCTCCACGACTCGATTCTATTTCACCACGCACCTTGATTCTAGTTTGTCTAACTCACCGGCCTTGCTCACTTCCGTGGATGTCTTTAACTGAGCCTTCAGATATTGTTTAATCCTTCAGTGTTTTCTCTTGTCTTCAGAAGTATTTACTTCACCAAGGGAGTTGATGTTACGGCTTTGCCATCTATTAAGCTATAACCCCTAGCTTCCCATAATGTAAATAATCAATTAAAGCACATACGCATGCAGTGAATGAATGGAGATGGGTCATGTCCAATCATCAGAGTTTAGTTTCATTCGGTATTTTGCTCAGCGCAGAAGAAGTGAGTCAGAAGACTTGTTCCTGTGCTCTGATTTTTCATGACTCCAACATGTGCTGGTGATGTGTTCACATTGTAATATCGATCTATTCATCAATCGCTGTCCTTACACCTCAATACATCTCGTTTTTCTGCCCCGATGAGTGTGGTATAGGACATTGTACCTAGCAGCACAGCAGTAACTTCTTTCGTCCACCATGTCCCTGACAAGCGAAATATTCGGGGTTGTGCTGTGACGTAATTAATGACGCCAGTGTCTCAGCAGTTCATCAATTAGCCACGTGCTGCATTGTGTAACTTGGGATGATGCTAAGAGTAAAACTTAAGGTTCCCTCGCTTTCCTACTCGCAAACTCTGTGTTGCACAGAACAACGGAATAATTTTTTAATCAATAAAACATGCATGCAATCTTGCAGACCCGTCTATGCTGTCATAAGAAAATCCAAATGAATATTATATTGTTTCTAAGTAGGACATAACTGGAATAAATTCCAGTGCATATTGAGGAATATGTGACTGGATCGGCGAACATAAGATTGCAGACATGCACGGTGCAGGTAGCACTTTAGAATTGCTGAGACGAAATATATTCAGATAAATGATGCTGGAACATGAAAAGCGCTGCCTCGGTGGGTCTAATTTCGATCAATTCATCAACTGAACTACGCACTTATTTATTTAAATTAATGGATTTATTTAATTTGAACATTTTCATTCAATATTTAAAAAGTTGTTTTGCCTAACCACAGAAAGTTACAGATCAGGTGCTGCACTCCGGCTGCAAGACAATGACAGGTATGAGTGTCAGTGGATTGGCGACATTCTGACAGTTTCGAGCGAGGCATCCGGGTCCCACGACTCACGTACCGCTGAGCAGTTGGTCGCTCCTGGAACACAACAGGCCAGGCAGCACCTATAAGGAGAAGCACTGTCGACATTTCGGGGCAAAACCCTTCATGAGGACTGAAATGTAGAGGTGCAAAGGGTGCAGAAGTGACTTACAAGGATGTTGCTGAAATCGGGAACATGCCTTATTAGAATAGGTTGAGTAAACTCGGCTCTTTCTCCTTGGAGCGAAAATGACCTGAGAGATGTGCACTAGATGATGAGAGTCATTGATTGTGTGGATAGTCAGAGGCTTTTCGTAGGGCTGAAATTGTTCCCACAAGAGGACACAGGTATAGGCTGCTGGGGAATAGGTACACCGAGTTATCAGCGGTATGTTTTTTTTTACTCAGAGAATGGTGAGTACGTGGAATGGGCTGGCGTCAACGGTGGTGGAGGCAGATACGATAGGGTATTTTAAGAGGCTTTTTAATATGCTTAGTTACGTGGAGCTTAGTAAAATAGAGGGCTATAGGTAGCCTAAGGATTTCAAAGGTAGGGACATGTTTGGAACAACTTTGTAGGCCAAAGGGACTGTGTTGTGCTGTACGCTTTCTATGTTTCGCTGTTTAACATAGAACATAGAACGTAGAAATCTACAGCATATTCTAGGACATTAAGACTACAATGTGGTGCCAACCAGGTTACCTACTCTAGAAACTGCCTAGAAATTCTCTGACACATAGCCCTCTAACTTTCTAAGCTCCGTGTACCTATCTATGAGGTTGTTGAAAGACCCTATTGTATTCTTATCCACCACCGCCACTGGCAGTGCATTATATGCACGCACTAATCTCTGGGTAAAAACTTAACCCAGATATCCCCACGGTTTCTATTTCCAAGCACATTATGGGCTGTTTCACGGAACGTCTCCATGTCCCTATGACAGAAAAGCTGGCCAAACTTGATCGGAAGGGGAGACTGGTCGGAATAACGACGGAGCAGCATTGGCTGGAGTTTCTGGGAGCAATTCAGGAGCTGAGTGATAGATACATCCCAAAGAAGTGGAAGCACTGGAAAGGCAGAAGGACACAACCATGGCTGAAATGAGAAGCCAAAGCCAACATAGAAGCAAGAGAGAGGGAAAATAATAGAAAAAAAATCTATTGGAAAGTTTTTAGAAGTTTTTAGAAGACTACTACACAAGATCAGGTATGCTCAGGGCATTGGATTATGATATTGTAGTCATTAATGAGTCTTCGTTGCACCCAACAGTCTGAGGCATTTAGAGGAATAAAATATCCGGATCCTCACTATCTCTTGAAAGCCAAGGTTCCCTGTCCCAGTTACCTTTCAACTTTTATTTTGGCAGGCACATACAAACTAGATACCTTCAATGTTGCACTTCTGAGGGCCTCCCACTTACAAGTACTCCTTTGCCAGAAAGCAGCCTGTCCCAAACCACACTTGTCAGATCCTTTCTGATAACATCAAAATTGTCCTTTCTCCAATTTAGAATTTCAACCTGTGTTCCAGATCTCTCTTTTTACATATTTACTTGGAATCTCATGGCATTATGACCACTAGATACAAAGTGTCCCCATACACTAATTTCTTTCAGTAGCCCTGGATCATTTCCTAACAGCTTATTGCACACTTCTACGTTGGGAATTCTACATACTGATTGAGGACACATTTGACAAATTCTCCCCAGCTATTGCTTTTACAGTATGGGAGACCCAGTCAATATTTGGAAAGTTGAAATCATTTACTGAATCAACATTGGTCTTTTGCCACAGTCTGCAATCGCTCTACAAATTTGTTCCTCTATATCCCTCAGACTGTTGGGTGCAACCACGTCCCAGTATTCGCTGGAATATCATAATTCCCTGTCCTGAGCTCATCTGGCTTCCCTCAATGTCACAAAAGCAAGGGAATTGGTTGTGGACTATAGGAGGAATGGAGACAGACTAACCCCTATTGACATCAATGGATCTGGGGCTAGGCGGGTGAAAAGCTTTAGGTTCCTTGGTATAAAGATAACCGAGGATCTCATGTGGTCTGTACATACCATCTGTGTGGTATGTGGCTGTTAGCCTCTTTCACCTCAGACGGTTGAGGAAGTTCAGTAGAGGGTCCCAAATCCTAAGAACCTTCTACAGGGGCACGATTGAGAGCATCATGGATGGCTACATCACTGTCTGCTATAGAAACCATACTTCCCTCAATCGCAGAACTCTGCAGAGAGTGGTGCGGATAGCCCAGCACATCTGTAGATGGGAACTTCCCAATATTCAGGACATTTACAAAGACATGTGTTTAAAAAGGCCCAAAGGCTCATTGGGAACACGAGTCACCCCCAACCAGAAACAGTTACAGCTGCTACCATCCCGGAAATGGTACCACAAGATATAAAGCCAGGCCCAACAGGCTCCGGGACAGCTCCTTCCACCAGGTCATCAGACTGATTAATTCATACTGATACAATTGTATTTCTGTGTGATAATGAATGTCCTTACTACAATTACTATATATTACACATTGCACATTTAGATGGAGAAGTAATGTAAATATTTTTACTCCTCATATATATGAAGGATATAAGTCATTTCAATTCACCCTCTCCAATATCTGTTCTGGCATTCTGACTCCAATCCCCCTGCAACTTTAGTTTAACCACACCCCCCCCCCCCACACACACACACACACTAGCACTAGCAAGCCCTACCACTATATTAGACCTCTGCATGGTTTAATTCCCTAACAACCAAATCCCCTATCAGCCCTTTGACATTCCTCTGCGAGGTAATGCCCCTAACAGTTTCTAACGTGATCCACCTGTTGTTGTTTGGGATGGCCAGAGCAGTACTCTGCGATGGCTATTTAAACTCATTCACCTTCCTGACTCTCACCCAGTTCCCGGAGTCCTGTTCCTTGGGTGCAACTCACCTCTTTTTACGTCTAATACCCCCTTCGACTTCCAGATGATCTGGAATTAATCAATGTCCAGTTCCAACTCCCTAACGTGCAGGGTTACAAGCTACAGCTGGATGCTCATCTTGTAGGTGAGGGCATCAGGTTCACTGTCTCCCCACCTTCCCACTAATGTCCCATCTAATTTGTAATGTAATTTTTTGTGCCAAAAAATCTTGAGCTGTTCAATCTTTACCCAGTGACAACAACATGCGCACAGTGAATTTTAAATAATATTTATCTTTATCAGCTAGCAAATCACTGTTAATCAGAACTTTGATATCTTCTGCGTTTGATCCAGTTCATCTGCAATTTCAGCCTGTGTAGCAGGCCTGCAGTGGGTTATGAAGGAATTTCTCACTCCAGCTTTTGTGCACAGTTCATGACTGATTTGCTTGCTAAATGATGCTTTAAAAAGTCAGCTTTCCAAATATCACTCCACTTCCTGCCACCTGCAAATTCTCCAGCAACTTTTGCATCGCCATACTACACACAGGTAACATCCGTTTCTGTGTTGGACATAAATATTTCCCCTGAACCCGTCCCCAGGTGACTGACGGTGGTGTAGGTGGCAATTGATGGCAATGATGGCATTAGTGGCAATGCCAATGAATATAAATGGACGGACAGTACTCTGTCTCACTGGAGTCTGGCACATCTGTGATGTGAATGCTACTTGCTGCCCATGGCAAAGGTGTTTGATATCATTATGTACCCAGAAATAATGGGTATGTTCTCAGTGGTAGAAAAGTTCAGAACAAGAGGAGGAAGATCAAACAACACACACAAAATGCTGGAGGAACTCAGCAGGCCAGGCAGCATCTTTGGAAAAGAGCACTAATGCTGAGTTCCCCCAGCATTTTGTGGTGTTGCTTGGATTTCCAACATCTGCAGATTTTCTCGTTTCTGATTGATGTCGAACGAAGCTGATTTTTTCAACTAGTGATGTAAAATATTTCGATCCCTTTCTCCGAGTTCCTAATACTTACAATACGTACAAAAAAGCTGGCTGAACTCAGCAGGACGGACTGAGACCTTTCGTCAGGACTGCTCCTTTCAACGGATGCTGCCCGACCTGCTGAGTTCACCCAGCTTCTTAGTACATTTTGATTTTACCACTGCATCTGCAGTGCACTTTATGTTTTCTAATACTTGCAGTTAGATATCAGGAGCTCAGCTCTGTCTGTTAGAGCCATCGGGTCCCATTCCCTCAACAGCCAGAAGCTCCCCGGGGCCCGTGTACAGAGACAGAGGGAAGTGAACCGGCCTGTTCCTGGATTATGAGGCACGATGTCCGGATATCACAGGAATTGCCCCGAATTGGGATGATGAAAAAAGCCGCGGCAAACACTCTCTTACCTGGGCCGATTTCCCGAGGCTTTGTGTAATGCCCACGCGCGATTTTCGGGAGCATCCGCAACTCCGACGCCTGCGCATTTGATCGGTATCTCAGTGGCAGCGAAAATTGCAACGCAGAGCCTTCTCGGTAATCATGGCGCCATTAAAAGTGTCTGCAAGCACCGTTTCCATGTTCATACTTCAGTTATTCTTTTGTGTAGAAGCTCAGCAGCTCTTTTAAGGCAGAAAGCAGTTCCCATAAACAATACACATAATATCAGCAACCTTTCCGCGTGTCTGATGCCAAAGTAGAACCTTCTTACAAACAGCACACATAAAATGCTGGTGGAAAGCAGCAGGCCGGGCATCGTCTATAGGAAGAAGCACTGTCGACGTTTCGGGCCCAGAACATTCGTCAGGGTCCTTTTTGTGTATGTTGCCTGAATTTCCAGCATCTGCAGATTTCCCCGTGTTTACCTTTAGCTTTAAGGATTGCCTTATACCTGAAAGTCTGTTGTCTCAACAGTGTATTAAAAGCATTTATTAGGATACATTTACCATTTTTACAGGTGGATGAAAATAATTTTAATTGGGACTTTTGTTGTGGCATTTTTCTGCCTGAAATACTGGCAAAGATAAAGAAATGACTTATCCAACATTTATCAATACATATAGCTGAATTGGCTGCGATCATTCTGGGCTTTGAGTGTGTGGTGGAATTTATCCAGTAAATGTTGGAATCTATTCACATTCCTTTACCAGGTGAAGCACATTACGTTGAACGTAATCAAATGTTGGCGTCATTGCAATCTTGGAGGGTTGATAACTTTTATTTTCAAAACTTTGTTAATTTATAGGAGTGTCTTTAATTTCATGCTTTTGCGTTCTGTTTCATTACTTGCAATCTGTGGAGCATGAAGGTGTCATCCAGCTTTAATTTGAAGGAAAAAAAGGTAGAAATGTGTTATCTCCCAGTTCTCTGCACCACATTCTATCCTGTTGGTGACGGAAATGCACCTCTGAGTTGAAATGTCCATCGCCATCTATCCAATCCACGCCGTATTTCTTCGTGTTCGCCAAAATACAATTGGAAGCCGGACAGATGGACAGTGCATTTGCCAGCCAGCATCAGACTAACTCCCCCTCCTCTGGGAACTTCAGACCGTGACGGAAGTGTGACGGCATATGTGGAAATCCATTGACATGTCTACAGACCACTGATTAGGCGATATTAGGGTAGTCCTTTGACTGACATCTGGAGTGGTCTTTGAGGTAATTGGACGACAGGATGCCGCTTTGCGCCCCTCCCCAGCGCACATTTTCCCACTGTATCATAGCTGCTGGTCGCCCGGGAACTCCAATGGGTTCAGGCGGTGAATGTCAGATGCTGGAGCACGGATGCATCTGGCTTGTGCTGAGGAAAGGGCTTTATTAATGAAATGAAGCACAGATATGACCGGACATTTCACCGCGCTGACCACCTGCTCCCTGAATTTCGACTGAGTCACGGCATAAATAAATGTGTTCGTGCAGCAGCGGAAATCACTCAGCAAATACCCAACGTAGTGAAAGGTCAATTCGGAATCATTGAAATCGGATCCTATACGTGAGACCTGATGATAAATAACATTTACAACCAGCGTCATCCACAGGAGGATGAAGCTGCCTGAGAGAGTAAAGAGTAAAACCACAGACCTCCTCCTGTTCTTCATCTCCGGGTCACTGCGGTTCTTCCCATCGCTCTGAGCCTTCAACCCTTTACTTACCCGACTGGACACTAACATGTGCCGAACAGTCAGCAGCAGGATCCCAGCGAAAGGGTGGAACGGATTTAAAACCGTATCGATCCAGTCATATCCAACCCACACGGGGTCAGTGAAATAATTGCTGATGATGATGCAGAACCATGGTACATTGTTAATGATCACCCAGGGTTCCCGCGTAAAGTATCGGGAAACATTTTTTCAAACGGAACAGCGCACCGGTTGTTGATAGAATCACAGCCGCCGTTTTCCCGGTGCAATATTTCGTATTTAGCTTCGGGCAGCAAATGGCGACAAACCGATCAAAGGTGAAAGTGACGGTGACCCAGACTGAACACTCTATGGCTGTGAACTTCAGTACACCGATAACATTGCACACGGGTGATGTCCAAACATGTCCACGGGAAGTAATTCACATTGATTTGATAGAGAATGACCTCGGTGACAATTGTTAGTAGGTCTGCTGCAGCCATGGCCACCAGGCAGCGAATGGTGCAGACAGAGAGGCCGCACTTTCCCCGGGACAGGATCATTATCGCCATGACATTAACTGGTAGATTGGGAAAGCATAAAACAGACACGGACATTATTGAACACATTCTCCGGGAATTAACATTGGATAGGGTTTCAGCTAAAGATCAGGCGTGCTGGAGTCGGTAAGCGCCTGCTAATCTAACATCACAGAGGGTTCGCACTGTCTATAATTTTTCTTCTTCAGTGCGGAGGCCAGATGATGTGTGGTCAACCGTCGGCGATAAAAACGACCTGCATGAACAACAACAACTTGCGATGATTCGCGTCGGTGCTTGGGTCGCTTTACCTGATTTACCTGAGCCTGATCAGCCGTCTGGAAACTGAACGGATACAGAGCGGAGCAGCACATACACAAAGTGCAGCAGGAAATCAGCAGGCCAGGTACCATTCATGGAAGTGAGGAAACTCTGGTTTTGGGTCGACACCCTACTTCAGGAGGATGCGGTGCCCAATTTTCAGACCGACTCAGTGTGAAAACATGAAATAATTAGTAAGCAGAAACTAAATAGCTCGGTTAACGGATTAGCGATTCAGTTCTATAGCACACGACTATAGATCCATGGACACTGGTTCAGATGATCAGATCCAATCACTGACCAATAGGCAGTGGAATCTGAGTGTCACAGACTATGCAAACAGGCGTGAAACTCAGAAGCAGGAATGCACTGAATAATTCAGAAATAGTGTGCTTCAGAATCTAATCTACACCCAGCCGCACCTCCCTGTCCTCAGCTCTGATACCAGTCTGAAGAAAAATTACATTCAAACTTTTCCAGTCAGCCCTTCCCGTAGTCATTCCGGTGTCCAGCACTAAGAAAACTCCAGACAAGGTGGCATGAAAAACAAGGCCAAAATGGGAGTCGAACCCGTCAGTTAGAGGATACAAACACGAGGAAATCTGCAGATACTGGAAATTCAAACAACACAGACAAAATGCTGGTGGGGCACAGCATGCAAGGCAGCATCTATAAGGAGAAGCATTGTCGAAGCTTCCGGCCGAGACCCTTCACCAGCATTTTGTGTGTGTAGTTACAGGGGAGACAGATGTTCCGCTTAGTTTGCTTTAAATATGAAAAGTCAGAATGTTGGATCGGCAGGATCTAGATATCTCACACACTGGAAACTTGCAAAATGATAATTAACTGGTTTACACAGAATGACAGGCTGCAATTGTGATTTGCTCTGCTCACTCACCAGGAACTCCAATGACAGCAATGAACATGTACAATATGTTCCCCACACTCTCGTACCTATCGAACATTGCTGATATATTCTCTGTCCAGTAATTTGTGCTCCTATGCTGCGGGTGATCTCTCGGAAGGAAATGTGGTAGCACATGCCTGAAGTTTTTAATAACATTTGGTGAATCCACAGGGTCTGATTACAAGACTTAAAAACAAGATTTTAAAATTAATTACAAACCGATTATTTTAGCCAAGTGCAGTCCCTGCGGTGACAGATTGTGCTTAATTTAGTGACTTTTTTTAGAACTTTGTGGGTGTTAGTTTGACTTTGCAAATGTGACGTGATGAGTTTTATCAATTAAACGTGCTTCCACTGTGAATGTGTGCTTCAAATGAACAATTTGTCGGACACAAATATATTGAAGCAAGTTGTATGATTGTAGCTTAGGAAATTCTTATTGTATCACCGACTGTTATCGATTTCAATGGGGGCTATGTTTGGGGAATTCTACCAGAACGCAAGAAAATATCTTTTGCGCTGATGAATAAATACTTTAATAACAAAGTACCGATGTGTGTGTGGGTGTGTGTTTGACTGTGTCCGTATGTGTGTCCGTATGTGTGTGAGAGTGTGTGCGTGTGCGTGTGTGTTTGTGTGTGTGGGTGTGGGTATATTTGTTTGCGTCTTTGTATTTATGCGTGTGTGTGTGTGTGTGTATATATTTCGTTTTCTGTGTGTGTTTATCTCTGTGCATGTGTGTTTGTGTGACTATGTGTGTGTGGGCATGACTTCTGTTTATTTGTGTGTATATGTGTGCTTGTGTGTGTATGTGACTGTGTGTGATTACGTGTCCATCAGTGTGTGCCTGAGTGAGAATCTCTGTGTGTGTGTGTACGAATGTGTGTCTGCATGCTTGGTGTTTATGTGTGTGCTTGTATGTGTGTGTATGTCTGTTAGTTTGTGAGTGAGCCTGACTATCTGTGTGGAGGAGTGGGTGAGGGTGCGTGTTTCGTTGTGTGCGCACGTGAGTGGAGTTTATGTGTATGTGTATGTGTCTGCCTATGTATCTCTCTGTTTGTGAGTCTGTGTGCGTATGTGTGTGCGTGTGTTTGTGGGTCTCTTTGTGTGGGTGTGTGTGAGACAGTGTGTATGTGTGTGTGACTGTATCTCTCTCTGTGAGTGTGTGACTATCTTTGTGTGAGTGTGTGTATGAGTTTGTGCGTGTGTGTGTGGGGTGTGTGACTTGTGCGCACCCGTGTGTTTATTTGTGTGTGTACTTGTCTTTCGTTTGTGTACGTGTGTTTGTCTTTGTGTGTGAGTCTCTAAATATCAGCGTCTGTTAGTTTGTGAGTGTGTGTGACTAACTCTGTGTGTTTGGGGTTGGGGTTGTGTAGATGTATCTATGTGTGCGCGCATGTCTGAGTATGTGTACGTGTGTGCTGGTGCATTTCTGTGCTTGTGAGTTTGTATCTCTCTCTCTCTCTCTCAATGTGCGTGTATCAGCGTGTGTGATTGATTATTTGTGTATGTGCTGTGTGTACGCTTGTGTGTCTATCTCTGTGTGCGCATTGCCTTGTGTTTCTGCGTGAGTACTTGTATGCGTGTGCGCGACTATGAATAATATAAATATAAAACAACGCATATAAAGCAGTAATGTTAAACCTGACATAATTTTTCAAGGGGAGGTGCGGTGCAGATTCCTTTCCTACTGATAGTGGTTGGTGTCAGAACAGGGGTGGTGTTGGATACAGATGTGATAGTGGCGATATGAAAGTGTGGACGATAGAGTGACGTGGAACTTGTGTCGCTTGAAGAGATTAGTTTTGGAAGACATGAAATGGATTGACTCACAAAATCAACCGATAAGTTCTGAACAGCACGGGGAGCCGCACTACTAGTTTCTACTGATCCGCACAAGCGTCCAGATTTAAATTTGAATGGATAGGTCATAGAAATTAACGTCAGAGTACTTCAGTGTAAATAATACCGAATTCCGTCCAGTCTTATAGATGACAATCTGTGTCCGGAATTTGAGAATTTAAAGAGAGCTGAACAAGAAGGGTATTTCCTCCTCCTTCTGGTTTCACCTGTCACCTTCTCCAGTTTGTGCCTATTCATTTGGTTGTACTTCACTTTACTGCTCATCTGCGGAGACCTGTCCTCTTTATTAGTTTCCTTGGAGTGTTTTCTCTCAGTCAAGCAATATTTACAAATTATGACAAAATGTGTTCGAAAAAAAACTGTCTCATGTGATTTTACACAAACCTATAACTGAGCGTATTTCGTAATTCAGCAAGTGCCGAACTATAAGGGGTTAACCTCATCTCATCTGGACTATGATTAATCGGACCAGTGATGTGCAATAATTTTCTCTTTCTGTTCTACACCATTTGCTAGAAACAACAAAAATATACACACTTATTCGCAGCATACAGAACATTTTTCCCAAAGGTTTAATAAAACCTACCGTATATTTACATGTATAGAGGGTATTTTAACAATTATATTTACTATTCTATTCTTGGTATGAGACATCAGTGAAAAACATTTTGGTTGTGTAAAGGTGTTAGTGATAAAGACTATGCATTCTTGGGGGTTCAGGTTATCTGACCCTACTGAACACAAGCTGTGCCTGTTTTCGTCAATGAGGTCTTTATCCTCGAACCCACTGAACAATATCCAGATTGATTTTTATGCGGACCGACTAGGTAAAAGTGTGTTACAAGACTTGCAAATAAAGGACGCCGAATTTCATTTATACAAACGAACATAAAGATGTGCCGGAGTCTCGATACATAAACACGGCCCAATGTGATGATAGAGTCAATAAAGAGTGAATATCTCTCCTGAGCAACCGGGTCACTCCTGATATCAGTACAACAATATTAACAAAAGCCGAGGTTCAATGACTTTACGTTCCACTGATGCTCTGATACTCGTTGGTACATGGATAGATCTTCCCTCTCCTCTGAACTGTACAACCTGTAAAACAAGTCCATAACGATAAGTTGCATGGAAGTTCTATCCACATCACATTGCCGTCTGCTGCTGTGCAGCGTACTATAAATTACATTATTGATTGCACGTTTGAGGTATTGATTCTCCAGTTTGTAATTTGCTGCGTCAGCAGCATTTTATTTGTTGCAAGGGAGCCGGCTTTGGCAAATAAAGACATAGCCTGTCTGCTCTGATACTCAGTGACCGTGTGGACAGTGATGACAGGGCATCGGCCCAAACTTTGTGATTGTGCGGAGGTGTACTTTTGCAAAGAACGATGTTATGATTTGTTATGTCCTTATGGTCAGACATCTTCTTTTCGCTGTGTCCATCATGAGACTGCGAGAAATGAAATTACCAGTATACTAAGAGATGGTTCTGAATAAGCAGTGATATGTTCTGTGAGAGATGGTGGGCCCGAATGAGCTGTGATAATAACATTGCAATATTGAGGGAACTGGACAAGCAGTGACCGGGTTGGTCAGTGATGTGCCTGTAGAGCTCTGACAGTTCTGTTCACTGCAGCAGTGGATCCCTTCGAAGCAGGGAAATAACCCGGTTGTCTCCTCACAGCTGAGGAAGGGAATCAATTATCAGTCTTCTAGATGTTATCCTTCTCAATCTATCTTTCTAAATATCTATTTATCCATCTAATATCGATTCATATCCGCACATTGGCAATAAACTGAAAATCTCTTTCTTTAAAAGAGGCACGGACACTATTCCTATGGAATATACAGAATCACAACCAGAAAACAGATACCAGCAATGATTATGAAAATCGTGCAAAAAACTCCAGGACCATTTATTAAAAATATTATAAACATTAATTGGTTAGTCACTTCTGGTGGCGGGCTTTTCGTGCTCCACACGGTGGCAGCTCCGACTTCTTTAGTCCCCTCCTGCCATCCAGAACTCACCCGTGGCTCCAGGTAACAGTGCGCATGCGACAGTGGCAACACCCGAGTACATCGCGTCGACAGGCGCGCTAAACCAGTTGAGCGTACCCAGGAAACATCAGCCCCTGTAAGATAGGGAGTTGTCTACCCCGGCATGCGAAACCAGTTCCTGGAGTGGACGGATGAGATCAAGTAAAATATAACCAAATGATGTTTTCTGTGCATCTAATTGGATAATTGACTGAAAAGCAGAATTGTGCTGCAATTCAAATAATCAATGTTATTAACGACCTACCTTCGCTTTGCAAACGGTAAGAGAAGATTTTTTTTACAAAGTAATAAAAGACCAAGTGCCTAATAATTAATTAGAATATGTAACTGAAAAATCGTCAATGGAAAATACAGTATAATCTATCCTCCTCAACATGTCAGTGCAGATTTGGAACTCACCCATTTCCTTTAGTTGGTTACTAGTTCCTGGATTGGTGTTAGCGTTTCCGTTTGCCATCAGATCCATTCCTCCTCGTTGAATTCGGGTTCAATTTTATACACCACCATGCTGACGAAGCAGGTTGACTGATAAATCTATCACTAAGCCAAACACGATCACTAGTCAACGGTTGCATCGCTGTAATGAATCTGCATCTCTGAACCAGAACATAGTGTAATTTGCATACTACAGTGCCCAAAATCCATCCTGAAGACTTTGTCTCATTCACGGATTCACAATGTAAGGCTGTCATTTCAAACAATGATACTTCAATGAAATGAGGAGTCAATAGACTTTCTCTGCATGCATATTGAGGGTATTAACGAACGCATATGTCAAATGACGTTAATGGAAATCAGAGAGACATCAGAGAGCATGATAATGTTACCAAAAAGATGAGGGCGATACATGTAAGTTTTACGTTCATTTCATTCAATCACAATGAAGAGAAACTAAAGGAAGGCAATGATGTGGAAAGTAAGATGCAACAGGCACCTTACTTTAGTTCTTTTGTCCCATGAAAATTTAATAGTACGATATTGTTAATTATTCACTGGCACTGACCCAAAGGAAAAACATTTCCACTTTGACACATATTTGAATGAAATAAGCACTCTGCAAATGACCTTGTCTAAGAGCAAGGCAGTAATCATTGAAGAATAAATAAATACATACATTATGGGTGTGCTGATAATTTGTATTGGGAAGTTTATAACCTATAATTCAGCATAGCTTCCAGCGTTCAAAATCAGCTGTAATCAAGCTAGAGAATTTCTAAAAAGCATAACAGTTCAAAAGGTATTTTGTTTTTGATATTCTAAAACAAGACCTGATCAGCAAATTACTGCGGTATTCTTACTTATTCGACCATAAGTCTGAGCTGTAAATCTTAACGCAGGATACTGAGTAAGGATACAGTCAAGTTACTGGACACAAAACAGTTTTCCTCTCAATATTTATTGATGAAGATAAATTAACTGTGTAGTCTTTAAGGTAGATTATTTTTCTGAATCCATTTATTAAAATAATACAACTGTAATATGTTATGTTGAATGTAGCATCTCTTCCTGAGGTTTAGTAAATGGAACTCAAATATATGTAGGAATTAACATTCCATATTAGTTGCAGCATGACAAAGGTACAGTCCCTTCACTGCCAATTGAAAACAATAACTATTTTATCTATGTTTGGAACAGGTGGCAGGCTTCAGAGAGAACATCATTCTTGATACACAGATAACTGATACATTGTTTCCTATTAATGTTCAGGTGGATGAATTGCTTCTGAATATTCCTTCCAGTTATCAAAGCCTTTTAGTATTCATTCCTTCCTCTCCCTCTTCGAGTTGCTTGCCCCTTTTCTCCAGTCCCTCACCTCATTCTTCATCATGAAAGAGAACGGCTCTAAATCCCCGTCATAACAGGGAGGAACTGGATTTTGCATAAATAAAAGACACAACACAGGCACACCAATCTCGGTGCACTAGCCCAAGTCTCGGAATTCAAGAAACAAACAAGCCCCTGGGACATCCTATTCACAGCAAGCAGAAATCAATCAACAGCTTCGAGACTCCTCAGGACCGACTTCCCTTTTCAAAACTGGACAGCTATTTCAAAATATCCTGATGTGCAATGGCACTAAAATCTTTCATTCCTTTTGACAGCTGTACCGATACAAAGGTTCATTCTTTTCGTCATTGTGATAAGTGTTTATACAGTGCAGTGATGCATTCCTATTTATCCCAAGACACTTGCAGTGATAACACTACACGTTCTAGCACAGCAGGCTATCTTGAAATTCTCATACATTTTTTGAAAAACCTTGCTTAGTTGAGACTACGCTGAGAGATTTGATTTACTTCTGATTCGTGAACTGGAAATCCACAATGGTTTGGTTGTTTCTAATGTTTACACCTGGGAAGTGTACAGGGAATGATGTGTTAAGCCATTAAGCTTTTGGCTTGAATTCAAGGTTTCTTTAGACACCAGTTTCTCCCAGATATAGTGTGTGGGGGGGGGGGGTGGAGCGTGGATTAGCAGGTATTTTTTTTGTATGCAGAATGAGCAGAGAACATAGAGAGAATTACTTGATGAGAGAGGAAGCTGCGGGAGACAGTGAGGGAAGTTTCTCGGAAGAAGGGCTTTCATACACAAACTATCCAGGAGCAATTCTCTGAAACTCAGTAAGAGAACATTCTTCCAGTCAATCAATCTGCCACTCAAAACTGTCACCTTCTTCAGCCATAATTAGAAGCTCAAACCTGAACAGGCTATGCACTGGCTGTCACCTTCCTAAGTGAGAGCCATCAATGCCAGAGAAGCAAGAATGGAATCTGTGAATAGCTTTGTGCAAGCTTCTTCGCTGTGCAGGGAGATCAGACCACAACTCTGCAGATGCCACATTAATACTCTAGATGCCAATCTGGCATCCACAAACCCCTTGCTTAATAGGATCCGTCTATGGCATATGAAAGGCTGGGAACCTCTGATCTAGTTGTAACTTAACCAAAAGGAATAAACACCCTCTTGTTGACCAGACAGTGCACGGCCAATCAGTGAATTGACACAAATAAATGATGGTGCCTGGAGCTGTCGAGATGGCTGTATTCTATAATTGTCTGCTGCAGTCTGCAGCTGAACCACCACAACTAACCAAAAAGAAGATATGGGAGTTCAAGGGCTAATGCCTACAAGATGTTCTGCAACACAGGAATTCCTGCAAACACAAATGCCACGTGGCTACCAGACAAAATTCTAAAAGAACAATCAACTGTTGATCTACAACATAGATTAAACTGCCCACACCACCCAGCAGGAGCTCTGCAAAACACGGCAGAAGAAAAGGGGGAAGGTTTAAAGGGAACATGAGGAGAAATGTTTTCACTTAGTGGGTTCAGTGAGAGGGGAACGAGCGGCCAGCACAAGAAGTACATGAAAGCACAGTTTGAACATTTATGAGAAGTTTGAGAAGGGTACATGGATGGTCGAGGTATGCAGTGCTATGGTCCTGGTGCATGACGATGTGATTCGGCAGTTCAAATTGTTCGCACCTCTCCCTAAATGGGCTGAAGTGTCTGTTTATGTGCTGTACTTTTTGATGATTCTACGGCTGGAATTCTGCAGTGTGCCTCACAAGCTTCCCTTTACAGGAGTTCTACTTTTTTTTTAAACAGCTCCATATCAAGCAGCGAGACGCTAAGCAGATGTTTGTGGGGGGGGGGGGGTAGGGGTTCAGAATCAGAAAGGGAACAAGAAGAAAGAGAAACGGAAACAGCATGCTTGGCGAGGTTGAATGCTCATGCATTTCAGGACCAATTCATCCAACTGCAGCAGTAAAACACATCCTAATTCACTATTCTGCAAAAACATATTTAGCTGCAAAATGAAATACAAGCCAACACAAAATAAATATTCCAAACCGGTTTTATCAATCCGATCTTGGCAAGTGGAATAAGAACACTTTTTCACCCTTAGTGTCTTTACCTAAGTGGATAACGACAGAATAACTCCATTGGTCAGCAGGAGCAGACAGAGGCCAACAACACAAGTTAGTCACCATAACAATATAACTTACTTATCCAAAGATAGGTAAGAAGGTAGAAATCAAAATTGCCATGACAGAAGGTGTCTTAAATAAATAATACAGACGCACTTAAGTGGAGACTGAATAGAGTGTGAGGAAGGAAATGCATTTGTCTGCTGATGGAGACACCTCCCTCTTCCTTATTAGGGAGAGAGAGAACCTGCCTGTGGTATGTCGAAGACTGGGTGAAAGTCCAAGTCTTTGGGGTAACTGCAAGGCTGTGTCTTTACTATGGCTTTGCTCACACTTGACTGCTTGGTGCCGATGCCGATGCTTGCTTCTTTTGTCGGGGGGAGAGGGGGGATTATTGCTTGCAACTGCTTATGCACGGCAGGGGGACTTCAATGGTTTTGATGTTTAACTTTCATTCATTCTTTGGGGCACTTCTTTGATTTGGTGGATTTTTGCTAACATAAAGCAGTTCAGGATGTATATTGTATACATTTCTCTGACATTAATTTCGAACTCTGAACCTTCCATTCAGCTGTGCTGAATGTGTGGAACTTTAGTGAAGGAGACTGCAAATGGCTTTGGTGTGCAATTGTGAGTCTATAAGGCTGTCTCTGAGCGGTACTCTCCCTTCAACATTGGCATCGTTTCTGATGAGAAGGGCTCCTGATTATCATGTGACGCTTGGATATCCTTTCCCATACAGGACAACTGGCAGAATGACAATGGTGGGATAACGAATGCAGTCTTTACTGACAATGCCACTGCTGCTCCCTCCACATGACAGTCCAGCTACCCCTAGCCATGTGAACGAGATAAGATTGATGTATTGTTACAACATCCTGTCATTGCTTTTGAACATTATTCTCCCCACCATACTGGCCACATCCTGAGTTTAGACAGTGCAAATGGGAGCGCCCACATCAACCCACGTACACTTGGTTGGAGTCTGCCTCTGCTGTATCAGGATTCGAGATATCATCTGCAAGGCACTGGGTCTTCAACCCAAAATGAAGTTACTCAGCACTTCTGTGAAGCGGTGGATGGGCTCTAATCTCTTTGCAAGAGTAATATAGATTCCTCCATGCTCTTTGATATTGCTCACATGGTTTCAGGAATCAAAAATTTCACTTTTTTAACCTTCTTATCCGCGAAAGTCCTTACATAACTCTTTTCTCGAACCTTTCTGTGATCTACTGAATTATTCGTACATCCCCAGCAGAAGGTACAGGCTGCATGTCCAGAGACTCTCCACATGCAAAGGTACACCGCTGAGCCCATCTCTAAATAACGTACTCGATTTCATTACAGACTAACTGAATCGGTGCCGTCATTTAAATTCCTTTCCATCACCACTTTGCTAGAGTGCGATTCTTGGCCAGTTGAAATGGTCCCCACAACAGTAGCAAAGTTTTGAGGGACACGGGCGAATGCAAAAGATGCATTTTTCTGTTTAACAATTGGTAAAATAGTTATGCATTTGGTAAAACAGGAGAAAGTGTGGATTAAGTGAGAAGTAGAATTCGAGAAGGGTTCGGCACTCAGCCGAGGATTAACCATTGACCCAATAGGTTATTCCCACTAACATGAAGCAGCACCACTCTGTGAGGACATGTGATGCAATGTCACAGCCATTCTAACTACTGCTCCCTGTCTAATATCCCGGATATAATGTGAGGGAATGAATTATTCTGCTTTCGACAAGACTATCTGAATACTTTGTCTATCATTGTTGAATTGCGTGCAACCTTTGAACAATAGATTCAAGACTTAATACATGTGCAACTGGCCTACTGAGTGTATGGACTCTAGTTATGAACCTGGTTGACAGACGGTGAGCAATGGGACGATGGTTAATTCGACAGTGGTGCACAAAGGATATCTGATGCAAACACGTGTAAATCTACAGATGTTGGAAATTCAAGTAACACACACAAAATGTCGGTGGAACGCAGCTGACCAGGCAGCATCTATAGGGAGAGGCATTGTCGGCGTTTCGGGACGAGATCCTTCGTCAGGACTAACTGAAAGAGGAGATAGTGAGGGATTTGAAAGAGGGAGTGGGAGGAGAGATCCGACATGATAGGAGAAGAAAGGATGGGGAGGAGATAAAGCTCAGATCTGGAAAGTTGATTGGCAAAAGGGATACCAGGCTGTAGAAGGGAGAGGCTCATGGGACGGGAGGCTGGGAAGAAAGAAAGGGGGAGTGGAGCTCCCAAGGAAGATGAAGAGCAGGCAGGGAATATTGTTTGAGGGACAGCGAGAAAGAAAGGAGAGAAAGAAAAAAGGGGGGAAATAAATGAATAAGCAAACAAATAAATGAATAGATAGATAGATAGATAGATAATTAAGTAGATAGATAGATTAACGGATGAATGAATGAATAAGGGATGGGGTAAGAAGGGAAGGAGGGGCATTAACGATGTAAGAGAAGTCAATCTGCATGACATCAAGTTAGAGACTACACTGATGGAATATAAGGTGTTGTTCCTCCAACCTGAGTGTGGCCTCATCTTGACAGTAGAGGATGCCGTGGATAGACATATCAGAATGGGAATGGGACGTGGAAATAAATGTATGGCCACTGCGAGATCCTGCTTCCTCTGGCGGACAGAGCGTTGGTATTCAATGAAACGGTCTCCCAGTCTGCGTCATTTCTCACTAATGTATAAAAGGCCACACTGGAAGCATCCCACCATCAAGCACATCTCCACCCACCCCCCCCCCCCCACCCAGTTTCTGTTTTCCGCAGAGATCACTCCCTACGCGACTCCCTTGTCCATTCATACCACCCGCCCCTTCCCACCGATCTCCATCCCGGCACTTATCCTTTTAAGCAGAACAAGTGCTACACGTGCCCTTACACCTCCTCCATCGCCATCATTCAGGGCCCCAGACGTCCTTCCAGGTGAGGCGACACTTCATCTGTGAGTCGACTGGTGTGGCATACTGCGTCCGGTGCTCGCAATGTGGCCGCTGCATGTTCTCGTCCTGTCCATGAGCCTCATCCTGTAATTTGCCTTGCCCGGCCAAGGGGTACTTCGCCCAGATCGGTCCTGGAGGTCCCTCGTCCCTTATCTTGTCCATGTGCCTCGTCCTGTCCTTATACCTCGCGCAGCCCAGGGCTACCTCCCCCAGCCCGGTGCTGGAGTTCCCCCGTCCTGTCCTGGAGTCTCACGTCCAGTCCGTTAACCACGCCACGACCTGAGGCCGCGTCTTGTCCTCGCCTAGATCCGGGGTCCAAGCCCGAGTCAAGACCCAGGTTTCGTTTCCTTGTCCAGTCTTCGGCTCGGAGTCCTAACCAAGGCTACAAGTTCCAAGTTCCACGTCCGGGTCCCTTGTCCCTAGTCCAAGTCCTAGGCTCCGAATCCTAGTCACGTCCAAGACCTGTGTCAATATCAAGAGTCAGTTATTCCTGACTTTCCTTGCTTCCTTGACACACCTAGCCCTGTTCCTAGTCCCTCAGTGGCTGTGCCTTGCATTTGGGTCCGCCACCAACGCCCCCCTTATACAAGTGTTTAATTTTCGAAGCAACCTATTAGAACTGCAAACTAAAAGGTAATGAAGTATGAATCCATTAGAAACACAAAGTTATTAGACGGACAAAATACAATTTTTGATACTGAGTAATATTATAAAAATGAACATTACCCCTTAAATGTGCCTATGCTGAATTTTATAATTCAGGCAAATGGTTAATTACCATTGGTTAATTGGGGCAGCCGCTTATTTCGGACAATACTTAATAAAAAAAATAAATTGAAAAAAATGTAATTTACTTGGAAAACTATGCCACTTAATTGTGAAAGGAATCTGTTGCCAAACAGGTTCTAACTAGTGTGAGGTACATGCATGCTATGTAACCATTATACACTACGCTTTAATTAAAACAACCGTTTTAAATGGCATCCCTTGCGTGCTCGTTTTCAAAAAGAAGTGACTTTTGTCATTGATCGCAGGCAAGTGATAAACAGTAAGACAAACTGGAACTGTTTTGCTCACTGCGGTTTCAAGCATGCAGGCTTGCGGATGCCAGAAACGGTTGGGGTGAAATGAAACAATTTCAATACTTCATCTAGTTAAGTACTATGATTAATTTAAAGGTATCAGCAATCATCTTGAATGTTCCAATTGAAATGAGGATTTGGAGGTTCCAATCATCGCCAGCACTGTTTGAAAGCTGTCCACTCTCTGCACTTGGTGTCTCTGATGATTTTGTTTATTTACAGTCAATCAAAAGAACATGTCAGTGTACGCTTATTAAATTAAAGCACAATAATTAGAAACTAATACAGTTTTATGTACTGTAGTGATTTTGGTTGTGTTCTAATTAATTCTGTATTTCCTTTAAATACATAGTTTGTTACTTAATTAAATGGTAGCTTGTCATTTTTTTATACCCTGTTAAATATTTCCAGGAAACATCGGCTCATTGGGGTAATCACTTAATCGGGCCAGAATGTCAATTCCCAGTGTCCCCCGATTAACTGAAATGCACTATATTTGAAATTTCGGCAGATTCATTTCCGACTTCAAACAGAAACATTATAATAATCAGCACACTTTTCATATAAACAAAAAATTAGAAATTCATTGTCCATAACTGAAGTATGCTTTCACCATATTACAGATAATATCTACTTCAGCCATTACTGGCGTGCTGAACATTTTACTTTCATACATTTATGATAAACATTATGAAATTCATCTATAACGTATAAAATGTTCATGGAGACTATCTTTTTGTTGAATTTATCTTATCTTATCTTATTATTTATCTTATGTTTTTATATTGACAGAAGAGAAGATGTTTGAAGGTTTTCTTGAAGGTAGCATTGCATAGTGCATAGCAGGCTGGGTTTAGAGTACTGTTGATGTAACAGAGCCAGTATCCAATAGACCATACTGTGTTAGGGACACAGACTGAACATAACGTGTTAATGAGTACCATGACATTGTAAGGGGTCCAGGTGATGATAAATGCCAGCAGAATAGCCAAGACGGTCCTGGTCACCTTATTCTCCCGGGTTGCAGCTCCCTTCTTTTTCTCAGCAGGGGTCTTTTTCATCTTGTGGGCTGCGGCGAGCTCTCTGTCTTTACCATTCTTGCTGCTGTTTTCTGACACCATTTCAATTGTGGTAGCACAGTAGTCACTCTTTTGGGATTTCGTGACAACCTTTATGCTGGAGAGCTTGGAGCTGTCATTGCTAAATTGCCTTTGCTCACTGGAGATGTTTGAGCTCTCATCAATCGTTCTTTCCTCCGTCTGGATGGAAGGGACGACACTGAAGAAAGTCGAGTCATTTGAGACCCCCTTTTCCTCTCCTTGGCCACAATAATCCGTCATTACTTCACCAGCTGCCTTGCCGTTCTGTGTTTTGACATTCTGCATCTCATCAGGTACACTTGAAATGTTGTTATTATTCGATTTCATTCTTTTGCCTCGCACTAACCAGAGAAAAATGGTACCTTTGTTTGACTCTGGCTCTTTCTTAACCTTCTTGACCCGACTCTTGCTAGCACGGGATATGTGCACATACAGAATCGTCATGGTAATAACTGGTAGATAGAAGGCTGCTATTCCAGTACCAAAAGTGACAACTGGATTTGAGAAGAACTGTATATGACACTCACCTACTTTAACTGTCCGTCCACCTACAATGAACTGCCAGAAGAGAATGGCAGGAGCCCACAGGATAAATGACAGCACCCAAGCAGCTGCAATCATCATCCGTGCCATCTTGGTGGTTCTCTTCACAGGGTAGCTGAGAGGCTTTGTCACACAGAAATATCGGTCAAAGCTGATGATAAGAAGGTTCATGACAGATGCAGAGCTAACAACATAATCTAGAGCCAGCCACAAATCACACACCACTGGGCCCATGGGCCAGTAGCCAAAGACGATGTAAATGGTGTAAAGGTTCATGGAGAACACACCAATAATCAAATCGGCACAGGCTAAGCTGAAAATAAAATAGTTGTTAATTGTATGTAACTGTCTGTTTACTTTGATAGAAAGCATAACCAGAATGTTTCCGATAATGGTCACCAGACTCAAAGATAATGCTACAATCACAATGAAGATTAGTTCAACTGTTTTGTAAGCCCTCCCTCTTTCAATGTATGTTAGGTTGCTGAGCGATGAATTTGTCTGCGTTAAATTAGCCATCCTTTCCCTCTGAGTTAGCATTGAAGCGGCCTGAACGTAGAAAATAGTAGAAAAAGGAGAAAATATTAGCAAACAAGCAATTAAGGATTTCTAATTGAAGCCTCACCAGGAAGAACACAGAAGACCATCCGTTGTAAAAAAAAAAAGATTATTTCTGAGGGATTAATTTTTAAACAGAAATCACAGAGATCACGTTTTGTACGTACAACATTACGTACGTAATTATGAATTAATAGTTAATAGCTAAATACTATTACCTAACTGAATGAAGATGTTGATACCCGACATTGCAAACATGATTTCATTGGATTGGTCCACCTTTATGCACTTAAAATGATGGGAAACCTCTGACCCTTTTGTTCCCTTATGTGCACGTGCTTCAAAAGGAAAAAAATATATGAACAAGAGAAATCCCAGAAATGACGCAAGAAAAACAGATGCACAGGATCATCCCTCTCCTACAGGAGGAACAAACACCCAATCCAATAAACTTGCAGTCAAAAGTAGAAATGAAGCAAAGTCCTTGAAGGAGAGAAGAATCTTGGATTTAGTTACGTCAGATCAAGAGCATGTGTTTCAAAACAGACTGCTAAAGATCCATGTTAATGGTGGTTTAACACAGTTGATTTCCCCTAGTTATGAAACCCATGAGAACGTTAAACAATGATGGTCTAATTTTCTTGAAACTAATAGCCTAAGAGGGGAGGTTATGACCTGTACAAAAGGATAGTTGACACCTGAAGCCAAGGGGCAGCAATATCCTGTGGACATGTTTGCTGGGTCTGTGGGGGATGGTTTAAACTAATTAGGCAGGGAGGAAGGAAACAGGAATTATAGATCTGAAGACGGGGTAGATGATATACAAGTAGATGCAGAGTGTAGTGATACTGTGAGGAAGGACAGCCTGATGATAGGGCAAAATTGCAGCCACTGGGATGAGTTGAAGTCTAATATCGTGGCAAAATCGTAGAGGGTAAGGAATATATGTCTGAAGGTATCATATCTGAATGCACACTGTAGAGTTTATGGAATAAGGTAGAGATTACAGTTATGACATTGTGGGCATCACTGAATCGTGAATGAAAGAAATTCATAGTTGGGAGATTAACGTCAAAATACATTGTAAGGAAAGGACAGTCAGGTAGGCAGAGAGGCTGGAGTGGCTTTGTTAGTAAAAAAATGAAATCAGATCCTTTGAAATAGGACACATTGGTTTGGAAGATGGAGTATCCTTGTGGGTAGAGTTAAGAAACTGCAAGGGGAACGAACCCTGAAGGGAGTTGTATCCAGCACTTTGAACAGTGGCCTAGATGTGGGGTACAAACTACAACAGCAGACAGAAGAGGCATATAAAAATGGAAATGTTACAATAGTCATGGGCTATTTCAATTTGCAGGTAGATTGAGAAATTCAGGTTGGGGCCGAACTCCAAGAGATGGAATTTGTAGAAAGCGTTCAAGCTGGGTTTCTGGAACCTGCTGTGGTTGAGGCCACAAGGTGAAAAGCAATTCTGGATTGAGTGTTGTGCTGTCAACCAGATTTCATTAGGAAATTTTAGGTAAAGGAGACAGGTATCGTAATATGATAAATTAAAACTGCAGATTGGGAGGGAGAAAATAAAGTCGGATATATTAGTATTTCAGTGGAAAAAACGAATACTGTAACAGAAGCATGAGAGAGGAACTGGACAAGTTTAATTGGAAAAGGACAGTACCAGGGATTAGAGCAGAACAGCAATGGTCGGTGTATCTGGGAGCAATTCAAAAGGCGCAGGATAGATACATCCCCTAGTATTCTGAAGTTAACTGTGGCTGACAACCGAAGTCAAAGACGGCATAGAGTGAAATGATAACAGTATACAGCAAAAATTGTGGGAATTTGGAGGATTGCGAAGTTTTTAAAATCTAACAATACGCAACTAAAAGTCAGAAAGAGAGAATAGATGAAATATGAACATAAGTTAGCCAATAATGTGCTGATGCCAAAACTATTTTTTCAGAAATATAAAAAGTAAAGGAGAGACGAGAGTGGACATCGGAACACTGGAAAATTCCGCTGGAGAGGTAGTAATGCGGGAAAAGAAATGGCAGACAAACTTAATACGTATTTTCTGTCTGCTTTCACTGTAGAAGACACTAGGAGTATGCCAAAAATCCAAAAATATTGGGAGCATAATTGAGTGTTGTTGTTATTACTAAGGAGAAGGTGCTTTGGAAGTTGAAATGTTGAATCTGAAAAAGGTAGCAGAGGAGGCTGTAGAGGTATGAGTCATGATCTTTTAATAATCATTAGGTTCTACAATGGCTCTGGAAGATTGGAAAAATGCAAATATCACTCCACACTTTAAAGCAAAAGAAAGAGAATTATTAGCCAATCATCCTGACTTCAGTAGTTGGAGGTGCTGGAATTATTATTAAGGATGAGGTTTTGGTGTAGTTGGAGGAACATGATAAAGTCGGCAAAATCAGAGTGGTTTCCTTCAGAGGAAATCATGCTTAACCAATCTGTTGGAATTCTTTGAGGAAATCACAAGCAGGATAGACAACAGAAAATCTGTGGATGTTGATTGCTAGGAGTTACAGAAGGGCTTTGACAAGGTGTCGCACATGAGTCTGCTTAGAAAATTAACAGCCCACGGCACTAGAGGAAAGATACTAGCATAGATAGAAGGTTGGTTAACTGGCAGAAGAGAAGGAGTGAGAATAAGGGGACTTTTCTGGTTTGCTGCAGTCAATTAGCAGTGTTCCACAGAGGTCTTTGTCGGAGTCGATACTTTTCACGTCATACGTCAATGATATGGCTGACTGAATTGATGGCTTTATGCCAAGTTTCAGTATTACACAAAAAGAGTTGGAGGGGCAGGTAGCGTTCAGGAAGATAAAATCTGTCGAAGGCTTAGACAGACTGGGAACATGAGAAGATGGAATATAGTGTACGGAAGTGTATATATAGTCATGCACTTTGGTAGAAGGATTAAAGGCATAGACTATTTTCTAAATGGAGAGAAAATTGAACAATCAGAGGTGCAAAGGAAGTTGGGACTCCTTGTTCAGGGTTATCTAATGGTTAACCTGGGGGCTGAGTCAGTGGTCGCTTTCATTTCAAGAGAACTATAATATAAGAGCAAGGATGTAATCCTGGGGCATTATAACCATTGGTCAGACCACACTTGGAGCACTGTGAGCAGATTTGGGCCCCTTATCTAAGAAAAGATGTGCTGGCATTGGAGAGGGTCTATAGAGATCCATGGGAATAAATGTTTATCAATGAGGAGAATTTGATGGTGCTGGGCCTGTACTCAATTTAGTTCAGAAGAATGAAGGGGGTTCTCATTGAAACCTATCGAATATTGAACAGCTAGAGAGAGAAGATTGGGAGAGGATGTTTCTTATACTGAGGGAGACTAATTTTAATTAGTTTCCGGTATGCTCAGTTATTTGCAGCATGAAACATTTTTTCTCAGTTTTCGTTACACCTCTGACAGATTTGTGAAGTGTATACAATTATTTTACATCAGCAAAATCACAAAATGCTGGATGAACTCAGCAGAGATTTACCAGAACATCGTGTGTGTTGCTTTAAATTTACAGCATCTGCAGATGTTTTCGTATTTTTTCTACATCAGCAACGTGTTCATTTGTCCGTTGCTAACACGACGTTGATCTGTCTATTATATCTCTGTTCGTATCTGTGTTTCGCTTGCGCGCGCGCGCGCATGTGTGTGTGTGTGTGTGTGTATGTGTGTGTGTGTGTGTGTGTGTGTGTGTGTGTGTGTGTGTGTGTGTGTGTGTGTGTGTGTGTGTGTGTGTGTGTGTGGTGTGTGTGTGTGTATGTGAGTGTACATGTTTGTGTTTGGCCAGGAAGGTGTTGAAGCATTGAAAGGCAGTTCAAAATGGGAAACTGCAGGGGCAGAAGTTCGTTGTCGGTTGGGCGCTGTCGGTGCACCTCGTTTACAGATGTACAATTAGTCAGCAAATCCCTAAAATCTGTAAATGTGACTGATCTGTGATGAAGACAGTCTTTGTCTTTAGAGCTGCCGCATTATTTCCTCCAGATGAATCACTGCTTATATAACGCCCAAGCATTTTTGGTGCAGTTGTCTTCGATCGCCGGAATACTTACATCCGAGACAATAATTTTAAATTAAAGTGTTTGTTCAAGAAGCTGTAACTAAGAATGTTAGTCAGGGATGCAACCATATCTCAGGAGACCGATACTTTTTATAAACCAGGGCCGTTTTGACGAAATCAGCTCAAAGTGTCTGCCCGAGCTGTGGAGTCGGGAGTAACAGAATTCATACATTCTCACTGAAATGGATTGTTCTCTCATCTGGCAGACAGAAGAAATCTACTGTCCTTTTATTTCAGCATTTGGAATTCCCGGTAGGCCGTAATGTCTCCTGCCGTTGATGGGAATTGAAGTTTAATTATAATATTGTGATCGCTTCTGTCGCTGGTTTCCACTGTCACCTCTCCAGTCCCGGTGTTCTGCATTTCAGGAATTGAATGGAAACACCGGGGATGTGTATTATGGCATCCGGATCGAAAACAAACTGATGCAAGAATTTAGCGAATCGGCCAACATCTGTGGAACTGAACGGGTTAGATAGCGTTCTTCCTGGTGTTTGTATTCAATAATTTGATGTTCTGGTTTCCGTGCTTTGGTCTTGTAGCAGCTGCCCTGTATTTGGGAATACTGGGTTTGCACAGCCCGTTGACACTAAACGAATTGATTGTCTGCAGTTGCACTTGAACGGTTGTCTGAGCTAGGTGCAACAATAAAACTATCTTTTGGTAGTAACAATTTAGCAAATGTGAGGAGTTCTTTTTCTCAACTTGCTGTTCTCTCTCTCTCATCCAGCGAACTTGATGGCGATTGTGATCCTGTCCCGAGGAAGGTGCGGTCTTTCCAAATGTGTCACTCGCTACCTGGTGGGAATGGCAGTGGCCGATCTCCTGGTCGTTATCTCAGATCCGCTGCTGGGGTGGACTGCATCGTTTTATTTTCCCCGATCATTCATTTTCATGACTCCTGTGTGCAGTCTCGGTGGATGGCTGGTATTTGCAAGCACTGCCACTTCTGTCTGGCTGACTGTCGCTTTTACCGTCGATAGATTTGTGGCTATTTGCTGTGAGAAGCTGAAAACAAAATATTGCACCGAGAGAACGGCGGCTGTGGTTATCGGGACAGTGAGTGCGCTGGCCTGTTTGGAGAGCGTTCCCTGGTACTTTGTATACGAGCGTAGAGAATTAATTGATGGCGTTCCCTGGTATTGTGCTCTTACATCGAGTTTCGAAAACGATCCCGCATGGACCGCTTTTGAATTGTTTTACCGCGTTTTAACCCCTTGTGTTCCATTCTTTCTGATTTTGCTGTTCAATATACTGACAGTCAGGCGGATTCTAGCGGCCAGTCGAGCCCGCAAGGTGCTCCGGGGACAAAACAGTGGAGAGGCTGACAGGGGCCGGGAGATAGTGAACCGTCGCAAATCCATCGTTTTGCTCTTCAGCATATCCGGTAGTTTCATCTTGTTGTGGGTAACACGGGTGGTATTTTATATCTATCAACTAATTTCAATGAGATATGTTTATTCTGTCCCGGACCCCTGTTACATCGCAGAAGAGATTTCCGCGATGCTGCAGGTTCTCCGTTCCTGCACCAACACTAGTATTTGCGGACTGACTCAGAGCAAATTCAGAGAGGAACTGAAGAATGCGGTGAAATGCCCATTGAATCGGATTTTTATGAAGAGAGTTAGAAAACAAACAATGTGATTAACAGAAATACAAAGTAACCATGAGAAAATCTCTTAGATCCTCGAAGTCCAAAAACAAAACACACAAACTGAAGTTCCTGATGAATGGTGTCCGCCTCTGTTTATTCTTTCCCATAGAATTTTCCTTTGCATAAACCCTCCCTCTCTTATTAAATTGAAAGTTTAGGCGAGCCTGTTACACCTGTTTCTCGGTTTTGACAACACTGCCTGATCCCCGGAGTATAATATCGTCTGCATGAAACACTCCTGCTCCTGTCGTGACCTGTCGTTACGTACACGCTCTTTTTCTCCTCCTTCTCTACCTATGGGTTCTCATTCCCTCTGCCACCTTCAACTGTCTTCCAGCTAGAGAACTTAAACTGAGCTTTAGAACACAAAACACCGTACGGTAAGAATACAGATACTGCTACAGCCGCTGCCAGAGCGGGAGGGTGCACGGCTTCACAACATCCAGCACGATACCGGAAAGGCACTTACATTTATGACTGCTGTCAGCAATTGAGCGGTGATGGAGCGCCGGGAGGGAGCGCAGCAGAGAACCGAAGTGATGGACAGCAGGCGAGTGAGAGCAAGAGAGAGACTGATAGAGCGAATTATATCAGGAATTTGGTATGCCAATATTTTCAGACGTATGGATAACAAGGAGGAGGAGACTTTAGGTCAAAGAGCAGTAAGGTGGTTAAAACCTTCTGGGATTTAGTCAATGAGGCGACCGACACACATTCAGGCAAACATGCAGTAACAAATTGTCATCATGGTCAGCACACCCATAGTGCGCTAGGGGATAGGGACAATTTCTAAAACAATCACTCTCTCTCTCCCCCTCTTCCTACAGTCAATCTTCCGGGACCCCAATCACGGTCTCTCGCTCCCAATGGTCTCTGCCACTTTCGCCCTCCCCTCTGGATCGCTCTCCACACAGACTCTCTTCGCTCCTACTCTCTCTTTCTCTCAGTTGTACTCCATTACCTCTCCCCCTGGTGTCCCTGTCTGCTCAAAATCTCTCTCCCTTTCCCTCTCGCTCTCCCAAATCGGTTTCGCTCTCCCCAGTCTCTCTCACTCTCGCCCGTGTCTCGCGCTGTCCTCAGTGTCTCTTCCCCTATTTCCACTCACCGCAATCTCGCTCTCCCCGTCTCTCTCTCCCCTGTCTCTTCTCTTCCAGTTTCCTTCCCCGTCTTCCTCATGTCTCTCTCCCGGATCCTCATTCTCCCAGCCACTCTCTACAGCATCGCTCTCTCACCGTCCCTCTCAGCCCATTATCCCACTCTATTCCATTCTCTCCCCTTCGATATCTCAATGTCTGCCATTCAGGCTCCCCTAGTCTCTCTCCCTCCTATTCTCCTCGATTTTTCTACCCATCTCCCCTTTCTCTTTCTTCCAGTTGCATTACCCGTCTTCCTCACGGCTCTCTCTCCCCGATTCTCAGTCACCCTGCCGCGCTCTCCAGCATCATTCTCTCCCCGTCCCACTCAGCCGATTGCGCTACTCTTCTTCTATTCTCTCCGCCACGAACTCTCACCGTCTTCCCTTCATGCTCCCCTAGTGTCACTCCCTCCTACTCTTCTCGTCTTTCTTTGCCGTCTCTCTCTCCCGCAGCCTCTCGCCGTCAGATTTTTATCCTCCCCAAAGTCTTCACGGGTACTGGTGAGCATTAAAAAAATTGCCGGGGATTCTTCATTGTTACCTTTTCATAAATAGTCTTCCTGTACCAGGATTTAGAAATGGCGAGGACAGGAAATTAAATTCCAGATGCAGCCGCTAGATTCATTTCCAGTTCCATTTCCCACCCTTAATAAATGAACTGCTCTGAGCTCAGAGGTTTTATCACAACGATGTTTCCATGAGGCCGACATGATTCCTATGGAGTTATATATGCGTGTTTACTTTTCCGATGGCCCAATCAAATCGGGAGCGAGACAGGAGGCAATTCAGAGGCCTGTGAGTGCGTTTACGAACGGAACTTTCGAGGGCTTTCAGCTTTTGTTAAACTGAACATTTGAATTGTGATTTAGAGAGGAGGCTACTCCCGGGACCGTGAGGGTTCTTGAGGTATTCCTCTGCAGCACTGATCTCCCTCCCGGCACTTATCATTGTATGAAAAACAAGTGCTACAGCTAGCCCTACCAATTAGGGCCCCAAACTGTCCTTTCAGATCAGGCGACACTCTGTACCTTGCTTCCGGTGTGACCTCCTGTAAAACGGCGAGACCAGTTCGCCAAACACCTACGATCTTTCCGCCGGATCCAGCGGGATCACCCAAATGAATACTAATTCTCTTTCCTAGTCCGATCTGTCGATCCATAGTCTCCTCAACTGACGGGATTAGGTCACACTTAGGCTGTAGGAACAACATCTTATATTCTGGTTTTGTAGCCTCCGAGCTGAGTGTCGGTTTTTGAAACTCCCACTTCACCATTTTCCATGCCCTTGCCCCTCACTTATGTTATCTCCTTGACCGCCCATCCCCTCCCTCTCGTGCTCTTCGTTCACCCATCTTTTTCTTTTATTTTTTCCATGGTCTTCTGTCCCTTTCACCAATCAAATCCCAGCTCTTTGCTTCATCCGAGTTTCACCTATCGCCTGGCGTCTCTCCCTCCCTTCTCCGCACCAACCAAATCTACTCCTCAACTTTTCTTCTGCAGTCCTGCCGAAGTGTTTTGGCCCGAAACGTCAACTAATTTTATTTTGTATAGATGTTGCCTGATTTGCTGAGCCTCTCCAGTATTTTGGGTGTGCGTTGCTCGGATTTCCAGCATCTGCAGATGATTTCTAGCGAGAATGGAGAGGCTTCATCGAGAACAAGTTTGTCGAGCAAGTATCTGATCAGTTTATTCTTCATTCGTCCTCTGATAGTGCGGATGGTCCCAGTGCAGATGTGTTTTCTTTTTATGAGATGTTGATATTCCGTGATTTTCTCCCGGATAATGACATCTTCAGCAGGTGCATCGAGTGGCATTTCCTTATGGAAATCAATAAGGAACTGGAATTGCAGCTCGATGATCGTCGGGTCATAAGGGACACTGAGAACGTGAAAGATAAGGGCTACAAGGAGATAGTCACCACAAAGTTTCAGGAGACATAAACCTCAGTGAGTGTCAGGAGCTGGTAGGAAATGAACAGCCAGTGTCGATTACAACCGGGATCCACCTCAGAAATCAGTATACCACTTTGGACACTGTGGGGAGGGACGAGTTGCAGTGTAGCCACAGCGATCGGGTCTATGTCTCTGAAACTGACACGATTGCTCAGATGGGACGGGGATGGGGTGGAAGAGAAGGGGACTGTAGTTACGATCGGGAATTACATTGTAAGAGAAGTGGACATGAGATTCTGTGATTGCATTCGAGACACTGAGATAGTCTGCTCGCTTCGAGGTATGAGGATTACAGGTGAATATCAGAGGTGTACGGTTAACTGACTGATCGGTCGGAGGATTGGGCAGTAGTTAAGCAAGCAGAGGGGGTGTTTAATGAGACGGTCAGGATGGACAGTGCAAAACCACAGGAGTGAAATAAGTTGCGATGTAACTGGTGGACAAGATCGAAAAGGGTGATTACCACAGGAGTGAAGGAGTTATATTGGAAATCAAGCAATATACGAAATTCTCTCTCTCTCTCTCTCTCTCTCTCTCTCTCTCTCTCTCTCTCTCTCTCTCTCTCTCTCTCTCTCTCTCTCTCTCTCTCTCTCTCTCTCTCTCTCTCTCTCTCTTCATGATCTAGTTTCCCGGGAGTTATTTATTATCCCAGCAGAGTCTGTGCCATCTTATCTCTTGGAAACGTTGTACTTGATACAAGACTTAGAAACAGGACAAAATGTCCATATGGAATAAATCATGATTTCCGTATCTAGCATCGGGTAAGTGCGTCTATGGACATCTACAGTCTATAAAAGTACTCACGCTGAGTTGTAAAACATCACTGTGCAATGGTCTTTGCTGAACTCTCGCAAAACATTCCCACTGTATAGACTGAAAAAAGTCTAACAAAGATCGATGTTTTTTGTTACATGTCTTAGCATATGGCAAAGAGGAATCAAATTTAACTCTTTCCTCACACCAATGCAAAATTCATTGTATTGAATTTATTGATTAGGGAGCGGGGCGTAAATTCATAAGTTTTTCATCTATTAACAGATACAATATTTACCACGCTTTGCAGTCCCCTTTCCAGCTTTAATGCACACATAATTCATTTCTCCTGCACCTTCAGCTGTGTTTAATGAGCACTCAATTACCCATGCAGGCATACCTTCTCCGTGTTACCTCCATACACGCAACCTGTCACAAATCCAATTTCAAATCCTCTACTTTATTCACAAATAAACCTTAAAATCCTGCCAGAAGACCTGTCCGGGACCTATCATACAGGTATGGTAGCAAAGGGGCGCGGCGTCGCCTTTGCTTCCTCATAGGTCTGCGGAGATTTGGCATGTAATCAAAAATATTGGCAAACGACAGAGGACTCTGGAGTGTGCTGATTGACTGTATTACGGTCTGGTGTGGTAACAGCAATGCCATTGAGAGGAAAATCCGACGCGGGGAGGGGATGATTCGGTCGAGTATATCTCGGCTGGATCCCGCTCAACCTTTGATCACACCTCAATAAAAAGTTGCCGTAGGATAGCAGCGTCTATCATTGGTGATTCTCACCACCCAGGCCGCGCTCTTCCCTCGCTGCTGCCATCAGGTAGATGGTACAAGAGCCTCTGGACTCGCACCACCAGGCTCAAGAGCACCAGATACCGGTTAACCATCTGTTTCTTGAACAAAATTGGATAACGACACTCATTTAAATACACCCTTTTTATTTCATGCTTGGTTTTTATTGAGATTTATTTATATCTGCATTTACAAATGTTTGTTGCCCATTGATCCTGTTTACTATTGCTGTTCCATAGGTCAGCCAAGTGTGGCCATAGGACAAAAAAAAATAATATCACGGTTGTATGTGGTGACATGTGTGTACTCTGATTAAAGATTTTTCTGTGAATATTTGAACTTTGAAGAATCCATATTCCTCATCTCACAATTGCACCTTATCTGACACACGTACCTTCAATCACATTCCGTATCTCTCACGTTTACATAGTCAATAAATACTGTCACTCTCTGACCGCGCATATATAGAATCACGCAGAGCCACTTCTGGGTAAATTTGCACCTTAATTATATCCACATTTGCAGCTACATAAACACATAAAATACTTGAATAACTGCCAGCATGACCGACAAAGTGGGAAACGACAAAGGGACACCAGCGCACACATTGATATGTATATACAGGCAGAAATGCACTAATATTACATCGGGCCACCGCCGCTTACTCAATTATTTCCCTGTTTACATTCTGATGGTGTCGCACAACACTCCGCACTGTCAGGCAAAATTCTCCACCACTATTCCTGCTACTGACCGTCCTCACCCCCTCCCTTGCCCCACTTTTGCCAGTTTCACATAACCACCAACTTGTATTCCACCTCGCGATCTCTGCGACCGCAGCGTTTTCCAATCTCGATGGTACGCAGCTCCCAACGACAGCCACGAGAACGGAACGTCAGGAATAACGGGAAAACTGCAGTGCGGGATCAGTCTGCTAGATTTCAAGTTCCCGGATAATGAGCTGAAATTCGAGGGTGCATTTGCGTTTCTGAATACCATTCGATTTTAAAGCTTATAAAGCTGATATTTTGAATTGACAGTACACTACGCATGAACGCCATAAATTTGCATCAGATTGAGAGCAATTTTGCGAGAAATCAGTGCTTTCCCCATCCAAATCAAAACACATAAAATGCTAATGGAACTCAGCAGGCCAGTCAGCATCTATTGGAATGGATAAAGAGACGACGTTTCGATCCGAGAATCTACTTCATCTATATCGCTGATACATTTCCCATCAGAAAGGTGTGAGATCGACGGATTAACACTACGACAGGATGACGGGTGGTGAACGCAAATTGGCAGTTTGGCGCGTTGTACAAATTATTTGTTACAGCGACAGCTGAGGCTGTTCGACTGCTGAAGATCCGCTCCATAATCGAGGAACATTGGTCCGTAAATAAATCCTGAACAACGTTGGCGAACTGTAAATCCCTGCACGGTCTATCACAGTGAGACAGAGTGTGAAAACAATCAGCGTTTAGATAAAGGCCAGACAATTTATGCGGAGTAATATATTAGTTACTGGTGATACACACAAAATGTTGTAGGAAGTCAGCAGGCCAGGCAACAGCTGCGGAAGAAAAGTGAACAGCCGACGTTCCGTGCCGAGACCGTTCATCAGGACTTAGGGGAAAAGATAATAGAAAGTGCTGAAGAAATGCACGTTCTGGATGACGTAAAATCTACTTCAGTAAGGACCAGATTGAAACGCACAAGCGACTATGTCTGATTTCAAATGGACTTGAAGATTCGTTCTTCCTCTCCATACTTATATGCTAACACCACACTCCACACGAGGAGTCTCAGAGAGGCCCAATTGCATCACATCCATCTGAGGAAGACAATTTACCCTTGCAACTCCGCGATGAATTCAAGAATGAAAGGGCTGATTACAAATACTTCTCGACACCAAACCTACCAGATTTGGCGAGAGGAGAGTCAAAGGCTGAATTCAGAACAACAAATTCCCTAATAAATGTGCACCACCAGTTATATACCCATCGACATATTCCCCCAGCCAGCATGCCACTAGCAGTTGAACCCATGGCACAGTATTTAGCACGTCGAGATCTCGTCACTTCAGGACTATACCAGTTTGACGACAAACCTGAAAATGACCGAGCATGATACTCCTCATTCGTCAATGCTATCCACGGAGTCCAGCTCGGAGCAATCCAAGAGTTGGATCTTACGACAAAATGGCTGGGAAAAGAATCATACGAACAGGTGAGACGCATACTTTCAGTCTACATTTACAATCCCAAGCTAGCCTTACGCAAAGCATGGGAGAGACTTCGGGAGTGCTATGCGGCCCCTGAGATTATTGAAACGGCACTATTTCGAAGTCTGGAAAATTCGCCTAAGGTGTCAGCCAAGGAGCACATTAAGTTAAGAGAGCACGGAGATCTACTCATGGAGATTCAAGGCGCCAAAGAAGATGGCTATTTAACTGGTCTATCATACCTAGATACTTCAAACAGGATTAGACCAATCGTGGACAAACTTCCATTTGGTCTGCAGGAAAGGTGTGGGTCTGTTGGCTCAGAATACAAGGAAGAGAACGATGGTCGATTTCCTCCCTTTGACTATTTCACGAGGTTTGTGTGCAAGGAAGCGAAGAAGCGAAACGACCCTAGCTTCATGAATCCAGGTGGCAGTACAATTTACACCAAGCCAGTTAAATCCAGTTCGAATAATTTCAACATTAATAAACCTGTCTCAGTGCGTAAAACTGAAATCATTACAACTAACAATGACCCTAGCAAGAATTGTCCATTGTATAACGAAACATACCACTTCAAAAATGCAGAACGTTTAGGAGAAAACCCCTTGAAGGGAGAGAGGCCCTTCTCAAAGAGAAAAAAAAAATGTTTTAAATGCTGTTCCTCTGCCTCTCATCTTGCTAGAGAGTGTACGATCTCCGTGAAGTGCCCGGAATGGAATAGCAATAATCACGATGGAACCGTGCATCCCGGCCCATTACCGGAAACCGACAAACCTCCTTCGCCTTCACAACAGTACGGCGAGGTGGGAGAGGCTGACAACAGTTGTCCTGGAGTGTACCCTAAGGGTGCCAAAGTTAAGGCCATCAAAGCCTATGTAATTCCGGACGATCAGAGCAATCGCACACTAGTCAGACCAGAGTTCTTTGACTTGTTCAACATTGAGAGTAATCAGTTCCCATACTACCTTAGAACTTGCTCAGGCAGCGTGGAAACATATGGAAGGAAGGCAGAAGGCTTCCAGCTCAAGTCCTTGGATGGTAAAGTTGTTATCCATCTCCCTACACTCTCAGAGTTCAATGGAATTTTGATTAACCGCACTGAGATCCCGACGCCAAGTGCAGTGCTACACCAGCACATCGCCACCACATTGCCAAACACATCCCAGAACTGTATCCAAAAGCAGAAATACTCCTGCTATTAGGAAGAGATTTTCTCCAGGTGCACAAGGTCAGGCAGCAGGTCAATGGACAAGACGCCCCATTTGCCCAAAGCCTGGATCTGGACTCGGTGGTGATAGGAGAGGTGTGCCTTGGCAATGTACACAAACCGACAGTTAAGATACTCAAGACCAATGTGCTAGAGAGTGGCCGCCATTCAATTTTTCAACCCTGCAAATGTTTCATGTATATCAAGGAAGCACGACAAGGCTTTAACAAATGTAAAGTAACCGACAAGACACTGGATCAGTCAGTCTTCGCTCAATCTGAGCATGATAATAAATAGACGCCATTTTCTTAAAAATAATGGACACCAAGGTCTTCAGAGATGAAGCAAATAATTGGGTCGCCCCACTACCTTTCAGAGAACCACGCCAGTGCTTGCCAAACAACAAAAGAGCAGGCAGTCAAGCGTTAACTTCCTTGAAAAAAAACCCTGAAAAGGAAACCTGAGATGCAACAGCAATACTTAGCATTTATGGAGAGGATCTTCGCTAATGGGCATGCTGAAGGAACACCGCCACTGAGGGAAGGCGAGGAGTGCTTTGGGGTTTACCACCCGCAAAAGCCCAATCAGATCAGGGTGGTCTTTGACTCCAGTGCTCAGTGCGCTGGTATCTCCCTTACTGACTTGCTCCTTACAGGCCCCGAACTTAAAAATACCCTTCTCGGGGTCCTGCTGCACTCCCGGACGGAGAAGGTCGCAATCTTAGCGGACATCCAGCAGATGTTCCATTGCTTCTTCGTACAGGAGGAACATCGCAATTTCCTCCGTTTCTTATGGTACAAGGACAATGACATTAACAAGGAAGTCATTGAGTACCGGATGAAATACAGGTTTCGGCAATAGTCCATCACCTGCCGTGGCCATCTATGGGCTGCGAAAATCCATCAGAGAGGGCGCACAGGAGCCGGCGATGACACCGGTAGGTTTGTAGAAATACACTTCTATGTCGATGACGGGTTGATATCGCTACAGAAAGAAGACGAAGCAATCGATCTGCTCCGACGTACACAAGCCTCACTCGCTGAGTCAAACCTCCGCTTGCATATGTTCGCATCGAACTGTCAGGCAGTAATGCAGGACTTTCCACACGATGACTGTGCTCCGGCAGTCAAAGACCTAGATTTAGATGGAGAAACCATACCCACACAAAGGCGTTTGGGCCTCTTTTGGGAGATTACGACTGACACATTCACGTTCTCCGTGCCGACCGTGATCAAGCCTTTCACTCGCCGTGTTCTCTCCACTGTCAGCAGTGTTTTCGATCCCGTGGGTCTACTGGCACCAATTACGATCCAGGGAAGAGTCTTTCTCAGAGATCTTACCTCTGAGCTCTCTGACTGGGATACTCCCCTATCAGAAGACAAGCTAAGCAAGTGGGAGGCTTGGAGAGATTCACTTCAAGATCTAAAACGGCTTCGTACCCGACGTAGGTATACTGCGACCTCACCCACCGTGGCAGCGCACACAGAATTGTGTGTTTTTTCGGATGCGTCTGCCAAGGCCATCGGTGCTGTGGCTTACTTGAAAGTAGTCGGGAAGGATGGTGAAGTCGAAGTGGGATTTGTAACTGGTAAGGCGAAGCTCACTCCTCAGACTGAGCCGACAATTCCAAGGCTTGAAAAGTGCGCAGCTGTCCTGGCTGTGGAAATGGCAGATCTTATCCAGGACGAGCTAGACCTAGAGCTGGACGATATCAAGTTCTACACAGATAGCAAAATAGTGCTTGGTTATATTTATAACGAATCAAAACACTTCTACGTGTACGTTCATAATAGAGTTCAACGTATCCGCCCGATAACCCTGCAGACCACGAATCGAGATCTTTACCTGCATCCCGCCTGGCTCAGACATCCTGGTTCACCGGACCCCCCTTTCTGTATCAGTCAGCAACAGAGAAAACTCAAATGAGCGAGACATTTCAGCTGATTGAACCCGAAAGAGACTCGGAAATCCGGCCGCAAATACAAACAGGAGCTAGTTACCTCGAATAATCGATACGTACTAACCAACGCTTTCAGCGGTTCTCCACTTTGCATTCTTCAGTGAGAGGACTTGCGTTCCTCATTCACATGGCCAGATCACACAAATACTCATCCGGAAATAGTAGATTTAAGGGATGGCACAAATGTAACTTACCTCGCACTGCGGACGAATTGGCCCAGGCAAAGGACGTCATCTTTAAAGCAACTCAAAGAGCAGCTTTTGCAAGGGAGTTTTCGGCTCTCCACGCTAATAAACCAATACCAAAGGACAGCCCTGTAAGGAAATTCAAGCCGATCCTGAACAACGATATCATCTGCATTGGAGGACGGTTAATACACTCCCAACTTCCAGCTGCAGAAAAGAGTCCAGTAATCCTGCCCAAAGAGAGCCAGGTGTCCTTACTGCTCAGTCGCCATCACCATGAACAGGTAACGCATCAGGGACGTCACCTGACGGAAGGAGCAATAACAGCAGCGGGACTGTGGATCTTGGGAGGTAAAACTCTGATCTATTCTGTACTTCACAAATGTGTAACCTGCAGGAAACTGCAAGGGAAGCTGGAAGTTCAACGTATGGCGGACCTCCCACCAGAACGCCTCGAAGCCTGCCCTGCTTTATTTGGTCCCTGGACTATCACTACAAGACGCACTAGAGAAGGACAAGCAAAGATCAAGCGGTGGGCCATCATCTTTAGCTGCACGAGTTCAAGAGCGGTACACATTAAGGTATCGAATCTTTGGATACATCCAGCTGCATTAACGCTCTCAGGAGCTTCTTTGCGCTAAGAGGCCCTGCAAAACATTTAAGGTCTGATTGCGGCGCGAACTTTGTTGGAGCGTCCAAGGAGCTGGGGATGGACAAAACGGTGCAAAGGTACCTCAGTCAGCAGGGACGCAGCTGGGAGTATAACACACCACACGTCTCTCACATGGGAGGCGCATGAGAGCAAATGATTGGTATCGCCAGAAGAATTTTTGATTCAATGTTTCTGCAGCAACGCACGCGACTGACCCACGCGGTACTGTGCACACTAATGACAGAGGTCACAGCCATTATAAATGCACGACCACTGCTACCTGTGTCTTCTGACCGGCAAAACCCCTTCCTACTCTCGCCTTCAATGCCCCTTACGCAGAAGGCAGGAGCTCTCCCTCCACCTGGGGACTTCTCAGATAAGTATTTGTACACAAAGCAATGGAGACAGGTCCAGGCTCTGGAAAATCGGTTCTGGTCTCGTTGGAGACATGAATATCTACCTTTGTTGCAACACAGACAAAGATGGACAGAACCGTGCAGGAATCTTCAAGTTGGAGATTTACTCCTGCTCAGGGACAAGCAAATCGCCCGCAATTGCTGGCCAATGGCCAGAATCACTGCCACATTCCCTGGTAGTGATGGACATATCAGGAAGGTTGAGTTGAAAACTTCTGACCAAGGTGATGTGAAAACTTGCCAAAGGCCAGTTGCAGAAGTCATTCCACTTCTACCTTAGGACCGATTTAGAGACTGAAGTTTTGTATTATGTTCTCTGTGACCTTACGAAGGTCAGCCGGGGGTGTGTTGCCTTTAAGGCATTTGTTTAGTTTATTATATTTTCGCTTTAGTAATTCGTTTGTTATCGTTTTCTAGTTAAAGTTAAGGTTGTTTAAAGTAAATTCGTTGTCTGTGATATATCGCGGCATGCGATGACGTCACACCCTCTTTCGCCTCGTCTTGTGGGAAAAATTCGGTTTGGTGAAACGGGAAGGATGTGTGCAGCATCTGCGCAAGAAAAGTTTTCTTTCTACGCACTAGAATCAACAGTGAAGCAACGCCGTAATTTCATGCGATAATCGATATGTTGAATTAAAAATTCTGTTAAAAGTAATTCTGATTCTGTTAAAAGTAATGACGGTTGATAAAGTTTATGTTTTTTGTTATTTAAAGAGTTGCGGATAGATTGTGTTCAAGTTTATTTAAAGCCAGTCGATGGCGTAGGTAGATTCTGACTGTGTGTTGCACTTTAATGTAATATAGTTGTTGCAGTTTTACTATTGCAATTACTTATGATGTAAATGTGATGTCAAGAAGTAAACAAATAGTGTATATATTTTGTATTGATTTATCAACAGTTTTCACCATACGTTAATGTGGAAGAGTGAACAGAAAACGGTTAATCTTACTGGGACCGCCTCATTGATTGGTTTATGCTTTGTGTTTAGTTCAGAGTTCTTTTACACCTGTGCGAGAAGACTACACCATATTTTATCATGTGCTTCCAAGTATCCTGAACCCTATCCTTAATAATGGACTCCAAATTCTTCACAACCACTGCTGTCAGGTTAAACCGCCTTCCTTCTGCAGGCTACTCAAGGACCGGAATGGCATTTTCTCAAAACACAAAGAAGCATTCCAGAATCCACTGATTCTTGAAAGATCTGCCGCACTCCTCCCTAATTACGGGCTGATTCGTATTATTGTTATGTTATTGTTTAGTTTACCATCATTTCATTTCCCCCTCCTCACTGGTTTTAATAGCCTTCTGTAAATGTTTTTTTTTATTAAGAAAACCTTCCTTTTACACTACATTCGCGCAATCTTTGGGAAATCGTGTCCTATCTCTATTGTTATAATGCTGGCGCTGCCTTCTCTGGTCAGACATGGTTGGTGTATCAACCCTTTGTAATACTTCTCCTTGAGGGAGTCTGCCAGTAATGCAAATCCCGTACTTTTATTTTGACAATTACACAAGCAGTATTTCTATCTGTTGATAATGACAGAAGTTGCGTATTTACATACAGTTATTGACATAAAACGTGTATATTATTATGGCACAGAGCTGTATAATTCGTCGGTTTTAACGACACAGAATTACCAGAGTCTACTTGGCTGTGATACCCCTGAAATGACCTGAAATGGTGGGAAATGTCTCCACTCCTGGTGTGGTGAATATATTAAATCACCACAGGGCAAATGAAAACTCAGTGATCTTCCTCACCATATAAAAATTACAGCACGGAAACACACCATCTCGGCCCTCCTTATCCGTGTCGAACGCTCACTCTCACATAGTTCCACTGAACTCAATCGGCGCATTACCCTCCATTCATTTCCTGTCCATATACCTATCCATTTTTTTAAAAATGACAATATAGAACCTTCCTCTACCACTCCTTCTGGAAGCTCGTTCCACAAAGCTACCTCTCTCTGAGTAAAGAAGTTCCCCCTCGTGTTACACCTAAATGTTTGCCCCCTAACTCTCAACTCACGTCCTTTTGTTTGAATCTCCCCTACTCTCAATGGAACAAAAAGCCTATCCACGTTAACTCTATCTATACTCCACAGATTTTAAATAAATCTATTAAGTTCTCCCCTCCACCTTCTTCGCTCCAAAGAATAAACACATAACTTGTTCAACCTTTCTCTGTAACTTAGGGGCTGAAACCCAGGTAAAATTCTAGTAACCCTCCTCTGTACTCTCTCTATCTTGTTGACAACTTTCCTATAATTCGGTGACCAGACCTGTACACATTAATCCAAGTTTGGCCTCACGAATGCATTGTACAATTTTATCACTACATCCCAACTTCCTGTACTCGATGTTGTAATTTATAAAGGCCTGCATACCAAAAGCTTTCTTCACCAACTTATCCACAAGAGATTTCACCTTCAGGGAACTATGCACCATTATTTCTAGATCACTGTGTTCTACTACATTCCACAATTTACTATGTATGCCCTATTTGGATTATTCCTACCAAAATGTAGCACCTCACACTTATTACCATTAAACTCCATTTGCCATCTTTCAGCCCAGTATTTTAACTGGCCTAAACCTCTCTGCAAGCTTTGAAAATCTTCTTCATTATCCACAAAGCCTCTTATGTTAGTATCATTGGCATACTTACTATTCCAATTTGCCATCCATCATCCAATTTAAAATGTATATGACAAATACATTGGACCCAGTACAGATCCCTGAGGCACACCACCAGTCAGCGGCCTCCAACCTGACAATCAGTTATCCACCACTACTCTTTGGCAGATCACATCCAGCCTCCGTTAAATCCATTTTACTACGTCAATATTAATACCCGACGATTGAACCTACCAAACTAACCTTCCGTGTGGAACCTTGTCAAAGCCTTACTGAAGTACTTATAGAGAACATCCATTGCATTACCTTTGTCACATTTCCTAGTAACCTCTTCGAAAAGTTCAATAAGGTTTGTCAAATATGACAAATCCATGCACAAATCCATGTTTACTGTTCCGAATCAGACTCTGTCTATCCAGATAATTATATATGCCATTTCTGAGCATAATTTTCATTAATTTGTCTAACACTGACGTCAAACTTACAGGCCGATAATTGCCAGGTTTACTCATAGAACCCTTTTAAAACAATGAAACCAGATGAGCAATATGCCAATCCCATCCCTGTTTCTAATGAAATTGGAAATATTTCAGTCAGAACCCTTGCTATTTCTATACGAACTTCTCTCAAGTCCTAGGGAATATCCTGTCAGGACTCGGAGGCATCCACCTTTATATTCTTTAAAAGCGCCAGTACTTCCTCTTCTTTAATCACCATAGTTTCCATAGCTACCCTACCTGTTACCCTTACGTTGCACAATTCAATATGCCTCTCATTTGTGAATACCGAAGAAAAGAAATAGTTCAAAACCTTCCCATCTCATTTGGCTCCACACATAGCTGTCCACTCGGATTCTCTAAGTAAACAACTTTTTCCCTCACTATCCTTTTGCTATTAATATATCTATAGAAACACTTTGGATTTATTTTCACTTTACTTGCCAAAGCAAACTCATCTTCTTTTATCTTTTCTAATGTCTTTCCTAACATACCTTATACATTCTTTATATTTTTTACATTCTCATTTACTCGATGCTACATATATTTATTGTAAATCTCTCTCTTATTCCGAACCAAGTTTCCAATATCACTTGAAAACATGTCTCTCTGAAACTTTTAACATTTCCTTTCTACCGAACAGAACAGAAATATTCTGTACCCTCAAAATTTCACCTTTAAATGACCTCCACTCCTTTTAAATCCTCTCGCATTTCCTCAAAGTTAGACTTTCTCCAATCAAATATCTCAACCTATCCTTCTCCATAATTATATTGAAACTAATCATATTGTGATCACTGGACCCCAAGTTCTCCCCAACACATATCTCTGTCACCTGACCTATCTCATTCCCTACCAGGAGATCCAACACAGCCCCTTCTCTAGTTTGTATATCTATGTATTGCTGCAAAACAACTACCCTGACATATTACAAACTCCAAACCATGCAGCCTTTTACATAATTGGGTTTCCTGTCTATGTGTGGACAATTAAAATCTCCCACAATCACAAACTTGTGCTTACTACAAATATCTGATATCTCATTACAAATTTGCTCCTTCAATTCTCGCTTTCCATTAGGTGGTCTATAATACACCCCTATAAATGTTACTACACCTTTCCCATTCCTCAATTCCAGCCAAATTGTCCCCCTAGATGAGCCGTCGAATATATCCTGCCAAAGCACCTCTGTCGTGTAGAAGAACATTGTATCATTACGTATTGCATGCATGCATTTCTAAATGACAATAAACGAGGACTTAGTGTCCTCATAATCTAAAGTAATATTTTCCCCGACAAGCAATGCAACCCCTCCCCCTCTTGACCTTCCGATTCTGTCACACCTGAAGCAACGAAATAGAAGAATATTTAGTTGCCAATCACTCCCCCCCACCCCGCAACCATGTTTTACCAACAACTACAACATCATATTTCCAGGGATCAATCCATGCTCTAAGCTCACCCACCTTTCTTACAATGCTCCTAGATTTAAAATAAATGCATTTAAGAATTTTTTTCTCCTCTTACTCTATGTTTATCCCTAAAGGTGCAAACAACTTTTCTATTTTCTTTTTCTTCCTTGTCCCCTACATCTTCGATCTGAGCGCTCCCCTTCACTATGACCTGCCTACCCTTCCTCACACACTGTCTACAAGCTTTCTCTGTTTGTGAACTAATATCCTCTCCAATTCTCTTCATTTTGATTCCCACCCCCTACCATTCTAGTTTAAAGTCTCCCCAGTAGCCTTAACAAATCTCCCCGCCAGGGTCCTGGTCCCCCTGCGATTCCAGTGCAAGCTGTCCTTTTTCTACAGGTCTGTCAGGAACGGGGGCCGGATGGACCCAAACGCAGGACGCAGACACTGAAGTACTAGGGGGAGGACAGGATGGGGATGCCATGGCATTTAATTGTTAATGCAGGCGGGGCTGGACCCAAAAGTTCAGACGAGGCAGGCATGCAGGAGGATCCCAGAGTCCAGACGAGGCAGGCAGGCAGATTGCACAGTCCGGGGCAGGCAGGCAGATTCCTCAAGGCGGGCCGCAGGGATTCCGGGCCCGGCCGCCTCCCAGGCGGGAACACAGAGGCCTGGGCCAGTCGCGGACACATCGGCAGGTGCGGGGCACAACCCTTAGGGAGCAATAGGTGGAAAAGGTAGAACCCTCGCCGGGCATCGGCATTCCGGCCGGAAGCAACGGGTAGGAGTGGGCGGAAACCCCGCCGGGCAGCGGCATTCCGGCCGGACCCGCCCGCCGGAAGCAACGGGTAGGAGGGGGCGGAAACCCCGCCATGCAGCGGCAGTCCGGCCGGACCCGCCCGCCGGAAGCAAAGGGTAGGAGGGGGCGGAAACCCCGCCATGCAGCGGCAGTCCGGCCGGACCCGCCCGCCGGAAGCAAAGGGTAGGAGGGGGCGGAAACCCCGCCATGCAGCGGCATTCCGGCCGGAAGCAACGGGTAGGAGGGGGCGGAAACCTCGCAATGCAGCGGCAGTCCGGCCGGATCCTCCCGACGGACGCAGCGAGTAGGAAGCTGGGTCCAGGGTGAGCAGCATAACTACAGTGATCCACCGGGTACATTGGGAAAGGCAACCGAAAGCGCGGTCAAGACGAATAAGACGGGACGGCGGGGCCAGCGCACCCGAGAGGAGTAGGAAAAGCATGACAAACGGGGTAAAAGAGGTACAGAGTGGGTTGCAGCGCGGATGAGAGAGCCTGTTGCAGAACCGGCAATTGCCAGGATATGGAGCAGAATGCGGACCAAACGAACCAGGTGTGGAGTAGGTTAAACCGACTTCGGAGCAGACGAGGAGTAGACGAACCTGGTATAGAGCTGGTTAAACCGGCTTCGGAGCTAACAGAATGCAGAACAAAACAACCAGCAACCCGGCCTCCGTCTCACGGCCCCTTATAAACACCTGCAGCCGAATTGGCCACAAGTGTGCCTCCTTGATCCAGGATGATCTTAACAGGCTCAAAGGGACCGGGAGGGACAGCTGCAAGACCCGGAGTCCAGAGCACTCGGACCGGCTCGTAACCAGGAGCGCGGATTACGGCCGGACCATGACAAAGTCACACCTGCCCCAGAAGAGGTGCCAGTAATCCAGAAACTTGAACCCCTTCCCCTAGCTGCAATTCCTCTGCCACGCATTTATCTTCCACCTTACTCTACTCCTACTCTCACTGTCGCGTGGCACAGGCAGTAATCCTGAGATTACTACCTTTGCGGTCCTTCTTCTCAACTCCCTTCCTAACTCCATATATTCTACTTTCAGGACCTCTTCCTTTTTCCTACCCATGTCATTGGTAGCAATATGTACGGCGACCTTTGACTCTTCACCCTCCCACTTCAAGATATCTAGGACGCGATCTGAAACTTCCCGGACCTTGGCCGCAAGGAGGCAAACTACCATTCTGTAGCTTTCTCTGAGTCCCTAACCGTCGAGTTCCCTATTAATACTGCCTTCCTCTTCCTTTTCCTACCCTTCTGAGCTACAGCGCCGGATTCTGTGCTGGACGCACGGCCACTGTTGCGTCCCCCAGGTTGGCTGACAACCCCCACCATAGTACTCAAACAGGAGTACTTATTGTCAAAGAGAACCGCCACTGGGGTACGCTCTAGTAGCTGACTCCAGCCATTCCCACTACTAACCGTGACCCACTCCCCTTGCGTGGCCCCGGTGTGACCATCTGCCTGTATCTCTTCTGTATCGACTCCTCATTCTCCCTGACATGAGCTGCAATTCCAATTCCCGAACATGTTCCCTTAGGAGCTGCAGCTCGGCGCACCTGGCGCAGATGTGGACGTCCGTGAGTCTGGGTACTCTCGCACTCATATTTCCCCCTTTCCTCAAATAACAGGAAAAACTGAAACCCAAACCTACCTTGCCTCGCCATTTCCGCCCAAGCCCGTTGAGACAAAGCCCTCTTTTCAAAACTATGCACTCTTCTGTCAGCCATTTTCGGCCTTGGGGTGAAAAAAAATCTCTGACTATCCACGCGATCAATGACTCTCTTCATCTTACACACCTCTGTCAGGTCACCTCTCATTCTTTGTCATTACAAGGAGAAACGGGCCTATTCTATAAGGTACGACATCCATTCCAAGTAATCCCCTCTGCACTCCCTCTCTATAGTGGCTATTGTATAGACACTGGTTGGGGAAGATCTGCGTGCATTCACCCTGTTTATTTCCCGAACTCTTCCTTTCAGATTATTACTGGCAATTTTGAAGCTTATTAATATTTCAAATCTGTACCTAGGTGGCCAGAACAGCAACGGTATTCTATCTAAGGCCTCACGAACATGTTGTACGGATTCAACATAACGTCCCCACTCGTGTACTCAGAGATCTGATTCTGAAGTTCATTGTAATCAGCGCTGAATACGAGCCGGTCTGCCCGTGACGCCGATTTCCTGGAATCATCGGTCTATATCACCAGGTCTCTTTTTAAAAACTGCACGCTAAAGTCCAAGTATTCAGTAATTGTCTCGGAACCTATTGTTCCTTCCCTCAAAACGCTGACCATCTCACACTTCTCTGTATTAAATGCCATTTGGCAGTTTTTAGCCCATTTCCTAGTCAGTCAACATTAAGCTCCAAGCTTGGATTGAGTTCCTGGCTGGAAGAACGCCTCCAACTTAGGAGTCGGTGGCAGTTCTTTTGATTCAGTTTTCTACATCGAGATATTGGTCATTAACATTAACAAAGCAATGGGCCTATACCAATCCTCCACTACATTTGCAGAGTCAACGAATCAACCATTCACTCTATGCTAATCGACAGAAAAAAAACGTTAACCAATCCGTCCACGCAGCAACAACTAAATTCGTGTGGGATCGTAAATTATATTATCAAAGGTCCCTGGAATACTTCTCTCGATCTATTTTATATGCTCAGAAGAACATACGTACAATGTGTTTTATTGTGATACATGTTATCAGGTGATTCTGTGACTTTCGTTATTCAAATGACTCCAAACGACTGGAAGAACCGACAGAAAAAGAGGATTCTATCTTCCCCTTGAATAATATGTACCCTGTCTCGCCTGCCGTGCTGATTTCCGCCCTGAGTATTAGAAACGAATGTGCTCCGTTGAATGTGACAAAATATATCTGTTTGAAGTTGATTGACAATATCTTTGTCTACGTTAGAAACAACACTGATCAGAAAATGTCCCAATTCAGCAGCTGACGTCAGATGTCTTGGAAGGTGCATTGGTAACGCTCGTATTATCTTTTGATTAAAAGTTATTAATTTCTAACATCCTTTCGGGAAACGAATCCTTGACACGGTTACAGAGTGAGAAAAGTACTGTAACATAACTATTTGTGTAGCTGCTTGTCTCTCATGCAATTGATGTCATAACCACACTAACTGCTTCAGTGGAATTACTCTGAATTGCATATAACTCTGTAAAACCTGCCACAAGTCCATATGAGCAGTGCAGAATGTTCCGTACAACTGAACGCTGCCTCTGCCGGAATATGGGATATCCGTTGATTTACTACATCGCGAGGATTTTCTATCCTACAATCGTAGCGATTGGTATCCCTGGTAAGATACTGGAGCTGGTGACTCTATGTATGGTGCCGTCTTCATCTTCCTTTCGTTCAATTGCACTGTTTGGACTTTTCCTGAGCACAGATGCTACCTTCGTCTGAAATGTGTTTCTAGAATTGAAGATTCAAGCATCTGATAGTTTTGTTAACACAAAGTACACTGCAGATGCTGTGGTCAAATCACGACGTACGAAAAAAAAAACAAGCTGGATGAACTCAGCGGTCGGGCAGCATCCGTTGACTGCTCATATTCGAGCTCCCCGGTATGTATACTACAGCAATGTGGGTTCATGTTGCAAACTCTCAGTGTGTGCACTAATACTTGTATCTATACACTGACACAGTAGAAATTCTGACAAGAGCTCAAGGATGGATTGAAGTTTGTGTGATGCTACGATTACATCAAAACATTTTTTTCCCAATGGAACATTGCAACTCAAGATCAGCATTTCAAAACATTCAGCAGCATCATTTGTTGCTTTCCGAATGAACCAGCCTCCCAAAAAGCGAATTTTAAGTTTCCTATTCAAGTACACACGAAGTTGTCTTATGTCAATTTACATTTGAACAGCGGGTTTAGATATTCCGGGTTTAGGCCCGGAATAGATAATACACTCATATCTCAATTCATTTAATCTTGATTTCACATGGACAGTGTGGAATTCGTGTCTGCCTCTGAAATCAATACCACAATAAACAAACACAAGAACTCAATCGAAATACGCAGGTAAAGCAAAACCAAAATCTAAGTTCCAACTTTTCTTCCTTCAAAACTGCCTTTGCTAACTGACGTATATAGAATAAGCAGATAATTTCTGCAGTGAAAATCCTTATCAAATATTCTAAAGAACAAGCTGAAACCAGATTTGTGTGATTGCGGCCACGATACACTAAGCATTTTTATAATTTTGGAAAAAGAAGCAGCCTCTGATATTCACATGTTCCTGCAAATTTATTTCAACTAATGAAGCAGACATTTTCAGACAGTGAGATCCTCTTGTTAAAGAAAAGAATAATTCAAACATCCATTCAATACAATGCTAACAACCACACGACTGCCTTCCGTTCATTCACGTACGCATTACCTCTGTTTCTCTTTCAACTGCACCCACAAATGTCTAGTGTTTGTGCAACATTTTACATTCTCAATGCATTCACACTTTAAACTATCGCATAACTTTTAAGTGTTGAACGGTTAACAAATATTATTTAATTAGAATCATACAATATTTAAAAAATCCTTTCGAGTCTAAAGCAAATGGTCGCTGGATGGTATATATCGTCCGCAAATTATTATTCAACGTATCTAAAAGATGTCGTCACGACGTCACCGAATCTCCAAAGACGTAAACGTTTTCTCGCCTCAAATCACTGAACAAATATAAGATTGAGAATAAAAGAACGATTTGTTGTATATTATCAGGTTTAATAATCCCATCACCACCGTTAAAGTAGCATAATTTTGTACTGTACTGGCAACTGTTCCACACGCCACCACTCCTCACCCCCCCCAAAAAAAAATCCGGAATTATGGTCTTCACTGCCTTAACGATGCAGTGAAGCTATTTTCTCTTTAGTGAGTTACCTCCCTTATAATCGGAGGGAGGAGCTTAGGCTGACGCCGCCTAACGGGTCTCGTTTTCTTGCAGCTTCTGACTCAGCTCTACTTCTATCTTTAGTATCTCATTTTCTTCCTTTTCTGTGTTCTTTTGAAGGATGTGGCCTGGAGTTACACAATATAGAATCCTATGAAACTCTGAAAGGGATGGATAAGATAACGGCTGTAAAGTTCTTTCCACTGGTAGATGAAACCAGAACTAGGAGACATAACCTCGATACGACAATGTAGATTTTGGATGGAGATAAGGAGAAAATGTTTTCCCAGAGAGTGGTGAATCTGCAGAATTCTCTGCCCAATGAAGCACTGCAGGCTACCCCAAGAAATACATTTAAAACCTGGTCGAATAGAGATTTGCAAAGTAGGGGAATTATGGGTTAAGGAGAAAAAAGTTGGAGATTAATCCATGGTCAGATTGGCAATGATCTTATTAAATGGCGGAGCAAGCTTGATGGGCCAAATGGCCTACCACTGTTCCTATTTCTTAAGTACTTCTGTTTATATGCTTGCCGCTCGTATTGTTACGTTTGATTAGCGCGTCTAGCGGTATACTCTGCTAATACCCAAAAGTAACTGAACGGATTCTATAGTTATTCATTCAGTCCTCAATCCTTGTACTTTTGGAAATGTCAAATGTTACGAATGTAATCCTGAGGCTTCATGAAACTGCTATGGGTTGTGGTCTTTTGATATGTTCGCATAGGAACCAATCAATTTCCTTTCCTCTACCGTGCCTTGACATGGCATTGCCCTTTGCTGATCAGTTGCCTGTAACAGCTGCCTATGGTTATCCGCGGGCAGTAATGTCGATAACACTGCGCGTTTAAGCCTGTGTTGAGTTATTGTCCGGTCAAGTGATTACGATATGTGGTTATGGATGCTGCAGTGTTTGAGCGTTGGTGCGAATCTACCGGCTTACCGGTGACTTATGTGGTTGTATTGAGTTGGGTAGACATTCATATCTTGGAGGAATTGTTATTTCAAACTTTACTGTTAAGGCAGTAGGAGCAGTTACGATCATGGATCTAAGGTTAGAGAAACTGGCGGGACAAGGCGTTGTTTTAGTTCAGACCAGCGCTGAATTACGGCATTCAATCTGCCTGGTACTATTGGGGCCCCAGCTGGGAGGGGTCGTGGGCTATTCATACTTTCTGGGAAGAGGAGTCTGTAGGAAAGCGGACTGAATTGGAATCCTGGTTTCCCCGCAGCAGTGTGCAGAGACTTCAAAGACAGTTTTCTCTCGTTTCTGCGGAGACAAGGGAAGGAGAGTTCTGATGTTGAAGTACGATTGAGTCCTCCAACTGGGAATGTGAATTCTGAATTGGTACCAGCCCTCACCTCCCTGGCAAATAAATGGCAAGTGGACAGGCAGGAGCGGGGGCCTAGTTATTGAAAGCTAAGTGTGTTCTCAGGAGTGAAGCCCACCTCCGGAGGGAGAAGAGAGTATAAGAATTGCCTTGAGCAGACCTATCAGATGTTGGTAAGTGGCAGTGCTCTGATGACGTAAAAAAGACAGCGAATGGCTGAAAGTTTCAGCGGGGCGGCTATTGACCTAGTGAGATCCTTAAGGACAGATAACCCATTAGCTACCTCTGCAGGCTACAGGCAAGCGAAAGAAAGTGTTTTTGGACCGACCGATAGCGGTATGAAGCTGCTGGCTGTGTTTCAGAACAAGTTTCAGGGGAAGCTTTCCACTTTCGGTTAGAGAGGCAGCTGAGTGATTTGCGGCGTAGCGGGGGGAGGAGGAGCATCCAAACGGCTGAGATGAATCAGTTAAGAATGGACTAAGTGTCAAAAAGCGCGCAGTCATCGGAAGACCACTTGGGGTCCGTAAGACGCGCCCTCCCTCTGTTTCCGAGCTGATCAGAGAAGTAAGAGTGGAGAAGAATGTGCTGGAGGAGCGGGAGTCCTCTGTCAGCCGGGTACAGTACTCGGTAACACCAACTTTGGCTGACGTGACAACTGGTATACCATCCCGGCGAGTGGTAAAGGAGCTTGTGGCAGAACCTCCAGTTGTTAACGGCGGGAGCGGCCGGTCCGCAATAAAGCCAGGGAGTCTGACCTCCTGAGGGGACTGACTAAGCAGAGGGCTACGAGTGAATGGTGTCCCGCGAGAATGGAACGACCAGTATTGTCTGTTATAATTGTGGTGAAGAGGGACACGACAGGCGGAATAGCCTGAAGGACGGGAAAACCCTTGGAGATTCAGCCGCAGACACCTTTGACTAAAGACCCAGTGGGGGTGAATACTGGTGACCAGGAAGAAGAATATGATGTTACGGATGTTTGTGGACTATCGGATTCCACAATCCCCGACTAGTATACGGGGCCCAGGGTCCAGCACTCTCTGTCCTGCCTGAGTGATGCCAACTCATTCAGTGTGGCTTGACTTGAGGAGCGGGTATTATCAGATACCAGTGACTGCGGCTCTCTCCCCTCAACTCGGGTGACGCTAGAGCAACAGGTCAGATTTTAAGGATTCAACGGGACCAAGAGAGGGAACGTCTTCACTCAGAGGGCGGTGTGAGCGTGTAGCCAGAGGAAGTAGTGATTGGAGTTTCAATAGCAAGGTTTAAAAAACACAAGGACGGGGGCATAGATGGGAGGGGCCTGAAAGGCTATGGTCCTAGTACAGTTCAGAACAGATTGAAAGAGCAGGGATTCTGTTTATGTGTGTGACGTTCAATAACTGTACATCCCAACCCTCAGTATCCTCTCCATGCAGTACCTTACTCCGAAGTGAGACTCGGCAGTCTATATTTTCCAGGATTATTCATCCGCTTTCATAAGTAATAGAATACCATTCATCACTGTTTTTTTGCTGCCTTGTTTGTGACGAAAGAGGACACAATATATTGGTCAAGTTCTCAATAGTCTATTCTCCTGCCTCTCTCAATAATCTGCAGTATATCCCACCTGACGCTGGAAAATTCTCCAACAAGTCTACTTAAGAGACCAAACGCTACCTCCTCAGTAGTCCTGTACTCAAACAAATTTTAAAGATACGGTTGGTAACTGCAGGATAGGAAAGGGTTAATCAAACACTCTCACTACAGAGAATATCCTTTCAGACCCTATGCCCATGCGACTGAAAATTACATCAGGATAATTTCTGCCCCAGTGGATTCAGGACAAATCAGGATGATGGACCTATTTTGATTGACAGCTGATCGCCATGGAAGCGGTAGGCCGAAGGTCAGTGTCAATGCTGTAATCGACTCTATTCATCCCAATCTATGCTTCCCGACCTGCTAAATTTCTCGAAATTTTTCATTTAGTTCTGGTTAGCATTCTATATAAATATCTTTTTTTTTTCTGGAAGACTGAATTGACCACGGTTGAGGCATATATCATGGGATGATCGGTATGTGCTGATGTACCGTGCTGATCTACAAGGGGGTGTTGGGATCCTAATTCATAACTCACTGAAAGTGGCTGCAAGGGGTGTTTGGTTGGTAAAGGCGGCTTAAAGCCTATTTGTCTTTAGCAGTCGAGACACTGAGTTCCAATGTCAGGTAGTTTTGTTACAGCTTTACAAGTCTCTTGTTCAACCGGATCTCGATTACTGCATTCCATTATTGGAAACAAGTGGAGGTTTTGATCGGTGAGTAGAAGAGGCTTAACAGGATGCGTCCTGGATAAGGAGAAATTTAGTCAGTCTGGGGATATTTTATTTGGAACAGTAAGGCCTGACTGAAGTTTATAGATATATGAAAGGCACAGACAGAATGGACTGCTATATTTTCCCCTGAACATGTAATGTCTAATTCCAGATTGCATGTATTTATGGTGAAACTGATCTAGGGGGTTAATGATATGTGTCTGCTGAATGTTCTAGAACACAGGAAAATAAAATGCCGATATGATAAATGGGAGTGTGGAAAACCAAGTGTTATTCAAACATACAGCACGACGCTGAGCAAACTGCTAACCACCCTCTCCGGGCTGCTGGCTTTGGTTTGAAAAGATCCTTGTATTCAGACTCACAAATGCTTATACTGTTGCATTAAGAAACATTGAATTGAAGACCGTTGCTGTCTTAAAAGGGATAATTATGGATTGTGGAACTCAGAAGCGCCGCTCTCTGAGAGACGGTGCTCAAGTGGTAATGGAGGTAAAAGATCATCGAATATTTGGGTACGAGGGTTGTTTAATTCCCCAACAATATAAACATTTGATTACGAATGTTATTTGATTTGCTCTGACAATTTTAGCGACAAGGATGGGATCCTTTTAAACAGGATATAGTGAACCCTTGACGAAGAAATTGGCCCCCTGAAAGGGAATTAAGCCGCCTGAGAGACTGCCCTGAAAGACAGGATTCAGGACGGGGACTGTGCCCGATCAAGTGGTCACTTACCGGCCAGTGACCAGTGTTCCAGAGTTCGGATGAGAACAAGATGGAAACTGGCAGAAGGAACATGGAACCCTGCAATTTAAAGTGTTTGCTGGTTCGCCCAGAATCGCCCGCCGATAAGGTTAGTTTGAGAACAGGTGATAACAGGTACTCTTTTACATTTTCTAGTGATTTGCATGACTGGATTCAAGGCTTTGGACTCACGTGGGTGGTTTCGACCTGTTAAAAATAAAACATTGGAAGGAGACGACGGTTCAGGTAGCGGGGATTCCACGTGGGACCTCGATTATATTGTGTGGTGTTTTCAGAAAAGGGAAGAGTTGACCAAGCAACGCAAACCACCTGTAGAGGAATTTAACAAAGAAACTACTTCTAACAAAAAAAGACATGGCGTTGATGGTGACGGCTCCGAGACCCATTAACAGTTGTCGGCTGATTCTGCTCAGACTCCTCCACTGTTCGATCCATCTCAAAACCTCTCAGACGTCTTTGAAGTAGCTGTAGCCGCCCAGCAGCGGCCCGGTCCTCGCCGAGGCGCTGTCTCCGTCTGCAATTGTTTCCGCAGCCGGTGCAGCCGGGAAGGAGCGGGTCCCCGGATTAATCTCCCGTCTCGTTAAGAAAAACTGTGGCGTTCCGTATTTGGTTCCCACAGACTTGCCAATTTTTCCAGCCGCTGCTCGGGAACTTGGGCCGGACAGGCGACTGGGGACGATGATAGACAAACCATAGTTCGAGAAAGAGAGTGAACCCATTTTCTTGACAGCCCAACAACACGGGGATTTTGGTGAGATTACCTGATGCCAACAGATAAAAGGGGAATATCTTGAGGACTTTATAGCTCGTTTTATGAATAGCTGGGAGTTCATCAGCGGCCTCGACAACAACCTTAAAGATAGCACTAGACCATGTGAAGATCATGTAAAGACGCTTGGAGTGGCGGGCAGGAAGGCCCAGAAACAAATATAAGCAGACTTAGCTCAGCCGGGTGAGGGAACCACCCAATATTTTAATCCACGAGATATGGTGTATGTAAAGACGATGTAAATGGATTATTTCTCCCAGGTGCAAATGGTTACTTAAGTAATTCTGGCCACTAGGACTGCACTGACATTTGAAGGAGGACACGATTGGGTCCACGGCGGGTATCCCAGGCAAGAATATAAAGGATGAGCGAAGGCCGCTTGGAAGTACCCAGACAAAAATCCGGGAGAAGTCAAAAGAGAGAGGAAGGAAAAGGGATGGATCTGAATGGTCATAGATAGACTAACCGTTAGGCGTCTGTGTAGAGACTAGAGCAGTGATTCACAACGGGATGGTATCGCCACCAAGGGTGCGGATACATATCCCACTGGGACGTTATGGAAACAGGAGTTTTCGTGCATCAGTCAAGTTTCTAGGCGGTTTGGGTGCAGTAACTGGTGAGCAGTTGCTTTGTGAGGCATTGGGCTAAAAGGCGTTGGGAAATACTGGACTAGAATGATATCAGGGACGGTGGTGTACCTCTTTAGTTGCAAAGTCTTACCGAAAAATAAATATACTTTGGCCGTTTGAACACCACAAAGATAAGTACTGGGTCCATAAGCTGAATACAGGGATTAGGAGCCTTCTGGGAACAGATAACGCTTGAACAGGCAAGGAATAGTGTTGTGCGCAGAGGGAGTAGCAGATATAACGGCGTATGGGGTTACAGGATTTTACAGAGATACGAAGTGTGTGAGGAATTGGAAAACAAATACGGGGTTGAGAAGGTCTGAAGAGCTGGGGGGAATTAACTGAGATGAATGTGGACTCGGTAGATTTAAATGTAGGGGGACAGTCTTGGAAACAGAGGGTTACAGAGCTCTGGAATGGTGGAGGTGCCGCATATGGTAGCAATATGGTAGCAATCCTCCGGCTGAGGATGTGGGGTTCCAGAGATTGGGAGGTATGTAAGACCGGTAAGGTGTTACACACCCAGTAAAGTTTGCTGCGCATGAAAAGGCTTTACCGAGATAGAAACGAGCTTATATCCGGAGCAGTTCGTTAAATTGGGAGCGATGTCGAGGCGTATCAAACTTACAGAAATAGTAGTTGTCATGGCAACAGGGCGTAACACAGAAAGAGGCGGGTTCAGGCGGTTGTATGCAGCTGCAGATATTCTAATGAGTGGAAAGGACGGAGGGCAGAGAAGAGCCAAGCGGGTGTAATATATATCGAAATGACAGCCAAGGTTGGCAGGTGCTAAGACGACAGGGACAGGTGACTGTTGAGCTTTTGGTTTCTGGTTTCGGGAGGATATATGTTTCAGACAAACATATGTAGACACATATTGAAATAGGTCAGCAATATCATAGGCAATCCCATCGACCCTGTTCATGGATTGCTATCAAGAAAGAAGTAACATACGTTCACACCAGGAACACCAGAGTCTAAAACAGCTGATTTCTTTAAAATGTTAAGACTAATAAATACATCCATCTGCTAACCTGCTCAAGCATAACACCAACACAACTACTTAATCACTTACAGGGAGACAGCCGCTGTATGAACACTGCTGGACCGAACGTCATTTATTGCTTTTATATTCAATGCTTTTTATTGTTGAGTTACCTTATTTTTCTTTTTTTGTTTGTTCTTCATCGGAACACAACTGTCCGTTCTCCTTTACATTTGTGCACAGGAAATGATATGAGACAATGCAAACTCTGAATCTAGAATCTGGAGCGGAGCCCAGACTGGCGATACGGCAGCCGCTTCTTGTTTGTACTCAGGGCACGACTTTATCAATGAAATGAAACACTGAGGTAACCGGACGTTTCACTACACACTTCACCTGCTCCCTGAACTTAGACTGAGTCACTGTGTAAATAAATGTGTTTGTGCAGCAGCTGAAATTCTTCAGCAAAATCCCAACATTGTGAAAGATCCATTCAGAGTCGTTGAAATCAGAGCTTGTGATCTGATAATAGACGAAATTTACAACCAGCGTCAACCACAGGAGGATGAAGCTGCCGGAGAGGGTAAAGAGTAAAACGACAGACCTCCTCCTGCTCTCCATCTCCGGGTCACTGCAGTTTACCCTATTGCTCTCACCCTTCAGGCACCTGCGGACCCGACTGGCCAGTAAAATGTGCCTGATCGTCAGAGCATTCAGCAGCAGAATTGCAGTGAAAGGGAGAAACGGAGTTAGAATCGTATCGATCCAGTCAAAACCCACCCACCTAGGGTCAGTCCGATAACTCTCTATCACTTTACAAAACCACGGAACATTGTTGATGATCTCCTCTGGTTCCCGTATGAAGTAGCGAGGAACGTTTTTCAAGCAGAACAGAACCCCGGTTGTTGTTAGAACCAACGCCGCAGTTTTCCCGGTGCAATATTTCAATTTCAGCTTCTGGAAACAAATGGCGACAAAACGATCAAAGGTGAAGGTGACCGTGAACCAGACAGAACAGTCGGTGGCTGTGAATGTCAGTACATCTAGAACATTGCACACACGGGTGAGTTTCAGGAAATTCCACCGCGGAAAATAATGATAAGTAATTTGATAGAAAATGACCTCGGTCACAATACTCAGTAGATCAGCCGCTGCCATTGCCACGAGGTAGCGGGTGGTGCAGGTGGAGAGGCCGCACTTTCCCCGCGACAGTATCACAATCGCCACTAAATTCACTGAAAAGAGAGAGGAGAACAGACACTAGACATTACTGAATGCATTGTTCGTGTCAGAACAAGTTATCGCCTTTTGGCTAAGGATCAGGAATGCTGGAATCACTGAACACTGCAAATCCAACAAAGTTGGAGCCGGGTCCAACTGTTTCTTACCTGCTTCTTTCGGTGGCGAGTTAAGAATTCCAGTAGTGTAAACGGCAGGGATAAAGCGAACTGTCATGAACGGTATTGCGCGGAGGGTTCTATTCTGTACGAGTCCTGATTAGAGTCTCTGATGAGGCCGGATTTACTGAATTAATTAGGACTAACCGGGTCTCTTGAAGCTCAGTATCTGATCGGACCCATGAGCGGTCCAAAGGGTTGAAAGGGACAACTCAGTAACAAGCGGGAGAGTGTCTCCTTCAAAGGGTTATTTCTGCACTGTAATTCAATTCGATAACACACGCCACAGATCCGTTGACATACATTCTGTTGATCCCAAGCGCAGGTGTTACTATGGACACGTGCCACTGAAGGTGGATCCCGTGAGTAAGAGGAATAGGAGGTTTAGTTTCTGCTGTCGGAGAATGAGAAATACCAGAACTATGGATTAGCAGGTTCAATATCGCTGAGGAACGCTTGTGCAGCCTTATCAAATTGCAAACTTTTTAAAATTATCACAAACCGGATTGCAGCGGTTAACACACAGAGGTACCAAACATGAATTGCTCTGCTCACTCACCAGGAACTCCAATGATGGCAATGCAGAGGTAAAGTGTTTTCTCTGCACTGTTGTAAACATCCAACATATCATATATTTTCACGTCCCAGCGATGTGTCCCGCTGAGCTAAAAGAGATCTCGTGGAATAAATAGTTGAGGTAGCGCATTGCAAGGGTTTTTTATATCATTTAATGATCTGCACGGGGAAAATGAGTGTTGAACAGAATAAAAAGTAATGGATTTGGTTATTTATAAACGGATTACGTCAGTCAAGTTAAATCTAGCGTGGCGGACTGTAGTTAATTCAATGAATTAGTTGCGAAATTACAAAGAATGTAGGTTGTGACGGTACTGAGGGATCTAAATTGGGAGCGGCATTCTTGCAGTAAAGGTGATCTCTTGTGTGTGAGATTATCTACAATCGTCTTCGGCTAGCGAAACCGAATGACAGCGGCTCGCTCTCGGCTTCTACCGAACGAGTGGGAAGATGTGCTGAACGATCCATACGTTGAGAAATTACTTTAGCAGATATACTGAGACCTATATTTCCCGTCCACACCAATTCTTCACTCACGATCTGTGTATATCTGATTGCCAACTCATCTCCGAATCCCGCATTCCTTTAACGATCATCACCTTGTTTTATTGAAATATACGAAAGTTTGATCTTGATCGCCATTGAGGAGGAGCGTTCACTCGGAGAAAAGGAACGTCCCCGCCTTATATTGGTCTTAAAACTGCATTGATTAGAGTTGGAAAGCGCATTAATAAACCCTTCAGCCCACTCTGTCCCAGCTGTCCGTGAAGCTAAATTAAAGTGATCCCACCTATCTACTCGTCAGCAATCTCCTTGCATTCCATTTTTCTGGCGAAAAACTTGTGAACGGTTACTCTCGTATCTGCTTCCAACTCATTTCTGGCAACTATACTCATTCTATATACTCATCACTGCCAGGGCGAAGAATTTGCTCGTCAAACTCTAATACAAAATCTCCAATCAGCTTAATCTTTTGTACTCTCGTTATTGACAAGCCAACACAGCGAAAAAATGCTGAACGCTTTCACCCCGATTAGAAGACCATAAGACATAGTAGCAGAATTAGGCCATTTGGCAACTCGAGTCTGTACCGCCATACAATCACGGCTGAACCTTTTTCTCTCCGCCTTCTCACCGTAACCTTTATTGCTATGTCCAATCAAAATCTGCCATAAATACATTCAGCGACCTGGCCTACACAGCTGCCTGCGGTAACATAGTCCACAAATTCTCCACCCTCTGTCTAAAGAAATTCCCCGCATCTCTGTTAAGTAGACGCCTCTCTATCCTAAGACTGTGCCATCTTGTCCTAGACCTTCCGTCCATGGGAAACATCTTTTCATATCTACTCTCTTTCAAATTCGGAAAGGTTTCAATGGGATCCTTCCACACTTTCTGTTCCCGCGAGTAGACCCAGAGCTATCAAACGTTTCTCGTATCGTAACATTTATTTATATACAATATATATCACAAAATTAATAAACATTGCGGAAGTCGAAATAGAAATATGAAATAAGCTACCCAACATTTCACCATATCTCGGTCCCTATCGTCCTGTTAAATGCTTCTTCATTTTCCTCTGTACTCTTTCTCATAACGGCGTGACTAACCCTGAACACAATATTCCAAAAGCGGTCTCAATCACACATTGTAGAACTCTAACATTATATGACAACTCATGCACTTTGTGCCCTGACTGATGAAGCCCAGTAGACTTTTGTGAGTGGGAGCATTTCATATGCTGTGCGGCCGCACACAAGCACACATCAGAGGGAAGCGTGCCCGTAAATGTTCCTAACATATCATCCTTTTCCTCCACCCCTAACGTGCACCCAGCGGTTGACGTGTGGGCAATAAAAAACCTACCTCTGACTTCCCTCCCATACATCCCTCCAGTTAGTTTTTAAGTCTATACGCTAGCTGCAAGGTTGCAGCAGCAGGCAGGGATTCAGATTCCAGGATTTTTGGGAACTTTGCTGGGACAGGTGGGAAATGTACAAAAGGCATAGCTTCCACTGGAATCCAAGAGGACAAATATTATTGCTGACAGGTTTACGGGAGCTATTAGGAGTTGTTTAAACTAACATGGGTGATATTTATTATGATAGAGCCGAGGATGAGCCAGCGGGTTTACAAGCAGACGATGGATGTAACATGAATGTAGGAAAGGAGAAGCCAATGATTTGGTACAAATGCAGACATAGCAAAAAGTTAAATTGTACCACAGAGTCAAAAGTAAAAACATCGAAAAATGCAGAACTGAATGTGTTATATTGAAATAGGAGTTGCATTTGGTGTAAGGAGGAAACGCTTGTGGGCAAATAGAGATTGCGCGTTATGACGTCACTTATGTATGTATGTATTAATTTATTCATTCATTCATTCATTCATTCATTCATTCATTCGTTCTTTCGTTCCTTCGTTCCTTCGTTCCTTTATTCATCACATAATTTATATATTCAACGCCAAATAGGCCTTTCCTGAAGGAAAGGTTTCACTGCCAATGTAATGCTCTTTCTGTCGAAGCAGTGTTTGCGTTAGGGTTAGATGAAAGACCATAAGCCCATACGATATAGGAGCATAGGTAGGGCATTCAGCCCATCGAGCCTTCCCCACCATTCAATCATGGACTGATCCAATTCGTCCAGTCATCCCCAATCCCCAGCCTTTTCCCACCTACGCTTTGATGTTCAGGGTAATCAAGAAGCTATCTATCTCTGCCTTAAATGCACTCAGTGGCTTGGCCTCCACAGTCACTCATGGCAACGATTCCACAGATTTACCACTCTCTGACTAAAGTAATTTCTCCGCATCTCTGTTCTAAACGACGTCCGTCGGTCCTGAAGTTTTGCCTTCTTGTCCTAGACTCATCTAAAATGGGAAATGACTTTGCTATATCAAATCTGTTCAGACCTTCTTACATTCTGAATGTTACAATGAGATTCCCTCTCATTCTACTGAACTCCAGGGAAAACAGCACAAGAGCTGCCAGTCGTTCCTCATACGGTAACCCTTTCATTCGTAGAATCATACTCATGTATCTTCTCTGAAACCTCTCCAATGGCACTATATCCTTTCTAAAATAAGGAGTACAAAACTCTACATAATACTCCAAGTCTGGTCTCACGAGTACCTTGTGGAACCTCAACATCTCACCCCTGCTCTTATACTCTATACCTCTAGTATTCAATACATTTTCCTTCTTCACAACCGATTCAAATTGTAAGTTAACCTTTAAGATATCCTGCTCAAGGACTCCTTTGTCCCTTAGCATTTCAGCATTCTGAAATCTCACTCCATCTAAATAATAGTTTGCTCGTTTATTCCGTCGACCAATGGCCATGCATTTTTCCACATTGTGTTTCATTTGGCACTTCTTTGCCCATTCCCCTAAACTATCTAAGACACTCTGCAGGCTCTCTGTTCCCTCAACATTATCAGCTCCTCCACCTATCTTTGCTTTGTTAACAACTTTCCCCACAAAACCATTAATCCCACAATCCAAGCAAATGACATCCATGTTAAAAAATGAGCGGTCCCAACAGCGACCCCTGTGGAACTCAACTGGTAACCGGCAGCCAGCCAGGATAGGATCCCTTTATTCCCACACTCTGTTTTTGCCAAACAGCAAAAGCTCCAGCCATACTGATAACTCTCCTGTAATACCATAGGATCTATCTTGCTAAGGAGCTTCATATGCGGCATCTTGTCAAAGTCCTTTTGCAATCCAAGTTCACCACATTTACTGCGTCTCTTTTTGTCTACCCTGCTTGTAATTTCATCAAAAAATGGAGATGACAAGTGACAACGTGTGCTTTGGAATGTGAGCCGTCCAAGGACGGGATTTTGTATTCCTGACATGCGCCTGACACGAAGGCGATCACTGTCTTTTGTTCGGCGGGAGATGCATGGAGTAGTCAGTGGAACGGATGCGACGAAAGCCGGGCAGATCGAAGAAACCATTGTCTGTAACATTTGTGGTGAAGAGGGTCACCAGGTGGCAGTGTGACCGACGGGAAATGCTTCGAAAAATTGAGCCCCCAGGTACCTAAGCAGAGAGACACTTAGGAGAAATAATAGTGACCCAGTGGAGGGCTATCCTGGCGTACGGGGGGGGGGCTGTGGGGGATGGAGGCAAATTCCCAACAATAATTAAAAAAAACAATATTGCTGATGGCTTTGTGGAGCCAAGCTCCAGTGTATCGTTACAGATAGTGGGTAGTTATGCTGACCCATTCTTGACACAGGGTCGCAGACTACTTTGCTGCAACGTTCATTGTTCAACCAGTATATGACGGATTTACCATTGTCGCCACTCACTGCACTAGAGAACTGGGGATTCCGTGCAGGAGATTATCCGTATGACGGTTATTTATCAGTGACGCTGGAGTTTTCAGAGACAGATGAGGGAGTGGCTGAGTCCTTTGATGATTTAGCGCTGGATTGTCCGTACCCCGGTGAGACGGGCGGAGTTGCAATCCTTGTGGACGCCAACAATCCTGTTGTGAGGAGGTTCATGGGAGCCTGCGAGGAGAAAGCTGGAGAGATCGTTCTGAGAATACTGTTCGTTCTCCAGGTGCTTCGAGCTGCTTTTGAGGAAGTGCGTGGCTGCATTGGGCCGGATAACAAGTTTAGATGAGCGACTGTGTGTTTCACCCAGTCAAAGACGATTGTGTTACGGCTCGTGGAACCAGCGAAAGTGATGGAAACCCAGAATTTCCCGAAATGCTCGAGGGCGAAGCCCTGTTGGTGGATACTGCGGAAGACCACGCAGAGGATTCGAGCGTGGCTTCTGGGTTAACTGTGGAGTCCGAACTGCAGAAGCCAGCAGTAGTACAGGCGAAAAGGGTGGCAGTGATTGTCAGTAACACGACGAAGAGGGAGCTCACCTTCAAGCCGGGTTGACCATGACGCATCTTCCCCCGGTGACGGTAATGTCTAATGTTCCTGTGAGAGAAGCCGGAGCGAAGCTATTGGAAAAAGGGGGAAAGTTGACCGCTGAGTCATTGAACCGGGGACTCCCCGGTACATGAGAGCTCAAAGAGGAGATACATACAGAAGATTGTGAAGCTGGAAGGTATCTTTTCACGGACCAGATTGAAGTGCGTCGTTCCATGACGACTCATCACGCTCTCCAGTTGACCGAGGCCAACCCATTCGGATTTGGGTCACGGCGATTAGCTCCTGCACATTTGGAAGACATTCGGCTGCATTTGTGGAAGCTGAAGGAATCTGCGATCATCACTGAAGCGCCAATGTGTCCCCAGTATTAGTGACCAGAAAGGTTAGTGATTGGAAAGGTACGGTTTTGTGTGGACTATAGGACTATGACAGGCATACAGCCCCCGACCAGTACCCGGTCCCGAGGACTGATGGCGCCCTGGCCTGCCTGAGTGGTGCGAAGTGCGAAGAAAAGGAAGAGAACAAAAGGAGAGGAGAGTAAAGAGTGTCCTAGCCCTTCGAAGCATTTGGACCGAGGTAGGATGCGAAATATGAAGAGGACTTTCAGTCACTGAAGGGAATGCTGATCTAGACTCCTGTGCTGACTTTGGCATACCCCCGATTGCCGTATGTATTTCATACGGATGCCGGCAGAGAGGGCTTAGGAAGTGTCCTGTATCAGGTTCAGGGAATTGGGTTGAGACCTTTTGCATTGGTCAGTCGGAATCTGTCGCCCTGTGACAGAAACAAACAAAAAGAAATCTAGCCCACTCTCAAGTTGGAGTTTCCGGCATTGAAATGGGCTGTAGTGGAATAGTTGAGTGACTACCTCAAAGCATCAAAGCGTATAGGAAGAAGGCAGGGAGTGGGATTACTGGAAGAATTGGTCCGTGATTGATTGGTAGAGAGGACTCGATGGGCCGAATTGCCTATTTGTCCTGTTTCAGATGCTCTTATGATCTTACCTCTTTTGTTCCAAGCTGAACTGCAGACAGACAACAGTCCCTTAACTTGTATCCTGGCCTCGGCGATTTTGGATGCAACAGGACATCGCCGTTTGACGGCGGTGGCTGCCTATGATTTCTCGGGAAGTCGAAACATTGATGCTGAGGCTTAGTGCTGTCGTGCGCATGAGGGCCTGGTCAGGGACGAAGAGTGGAGAGCGTTCCTGCCCCGAGGGTGAAGGCCATGAGCCCGTTTTCCACCACGGTGAAGACAGAAGGAAGGCAAGGTCAGGAGTGTGCGTTAGAATTGGGAGCTTCTGGTGGCTCCATTCCACAACCTGACCACTCTGAAAGCAAGACAGTTACCCGAACTGAGCCCTGGGGCAGTGCCAGTTGCTCAGCGGGGTGACCTGAGCATCAATACCATTAACAGTGGTTAAAGGGAGACATAACCCATGCAGTGTGGACTAAATACCTTGCGGTGTCTCAATTGGTGTTGTGGAACGAGAATCTATCTCGAGTCGAGTCGCCTTTGGATCGGCCTCCGCATTATCATTCGGTACTATCTGAGAAGTATCGAAGATTGTATTGACTTCACTTCATAATGATTCTGGACATGGTTTGCTCAGACATCGGTTCTAACGTCCCCGAATGAAGCGGAAGTTCGAAGAGTACTGCAAATCGAGCATTTGATGAAAACGGAGGAAAACGCTGCTTACGAGGGCTGATCTTGCAGAGTGCAGCGCCCCTGGACCTGGTGTGTATGAATTTCCTGTCAATAGAACCCGATGCAAGTAAAATAGCGAATATCATACTCATGACGGATCATTGCACCGGTTCGATTCCCAGTCGGGCCATCCCCCCGAGCACGCTTTCCATCCGTGCCGGGTTGAGCGTCGAACTTGCCACTTGGCCTCGTAAAATAAAGGGTCGAGTCAGGAAGGTTCATATCGTGACCCGTTGAATCCGAAAGGAGACACCATGCGCCAGACGAGAATGGCTGACTGTCTGGTGCGACACGCTAAATTAAAAAAAAACACTACACCAGTGATCCGGAAGCTTTCTGTATCAAGGATCAGATAGTGTCCACGGTGGCAGAATTGTTATGGGAAAAGCATTTCCTTCATTATGACCTGTCCAGGCGGATGCATAGTGATCTGGGACGGGATTTGGAAAGTAGTCTCATACATGAGTTACATGCACATTGACCTTTGTTCTGGAGCTAGCGAGGAACTTAGCACCGAAGACATATGTGAAGTATGTGTCTGATATGAGAAGGGAGCTGAAAACGGCTTATGAATTAGCTGAGGTCGCGGCTGCTAAGGAAATAAGGGAGGGTATGATCAACAGGTTAGATTATCTCAACTCATGCCGGAGGACCGAGTCCTCTTAAGGAATTTGTGGCTACCTGGGAAGCATAGGAAGGCTGACTGCAGGGCGGCTACGCTGTATGTATTGGAGAATCAGATGACAAATGTACTTGTTGTCCGTTTGCAACCTGATGATGGGAATGAACTTGTCAAGGATCTCAATCGGAACGACCTTCTACCGCTGGGACGTGAGGGGTGGGTCGATAAAGAGCTCGATCTGGAATTTACAACTTGTAAGAAGACTGCGGAGATGCAGGGAGACTGAAGGTCCAACAGCAGGAAAGATTAGTCCGGCCCCCGCCCCCGAATGGGGTACGGACTCAGAGGATGAGGAAATGGGGGTGTGGCTTGCAGTATGCTGCGTTTTGCTAACTCATCAGTGATAGAGGAATGGATTCCCAGCCATCTCACTCTGAGACAGGTTAAATTGGGGGCACTAACCGTGGACCGGCTGAGTTTTAGCGGGAACTTGACAGGAATGAAGCGGGACTCAGTCAAGTGCAGAGAGATCCGAGTGGCAGGATGGGATAGACAGATAGATAGATAGATAGTGATAGATATATGTATGGAATACAGTGATATATCGGGGAAGCCTGAACTAGTCGACGGAACCTGAACTAGTTGACGGGGTAAAGAGGTCTCAAAAATCAGGAGATCCCCAGTTACTCTGGCCTATGTTGTACCGGCGAACGGAGTGCGACGGCTATCCCCCTAGTGAGATATGACACTACTCTTTACAAAGGATTGGAGCTCCTGACATCACGAAATTCCTTTGACAACGGTGTTCTTCATGACGGGGTGACAAATTATTTCAAAGTCCTAAGGTCATGACAATTTTGGTGGAGAAAGTGTGTAATGTCCCGTTTTTTTTTTACTGTTATGCTGTTTTGTATTACATTTGTTCTCATCTGTGCAATCTGCTCTTTGGGTGAGTGTTGAAGATAAGAGTTAGGAGAATTGTGCGCATTCCGGTTAGGATGGTCCGATTAAGGGAAGGTTTCAATGGTAAGCGACACTGAGGTTGGAATTGGGGCTTCTGTTACAGACAAATGAACAGAGAAGACCCCGGAAAGAACAGGACACAGGATTCATTCGGAGTGGGACCGTGATTCAGCGAAATTTGGGTTGATCAATGGAGGATCGGCGATGGGAAAATCGTGAGCTCCAACTTGTGCACGTTGTAACGCTCCCTTTAAAATGGGCCCTCTTCTTTTTTTTTGTTCTCTCTTTACAAGTACTTTAGTCAAATTTAAAAATTATAAAGTTAAATATTTTAATTGTATGCGGTGTACTGTCTGTTATTTCGTAGAACATATTTGTAAGAGGGTAACGAAACACGCAGCATCCAGACAGACAATGTGTTTTGGTGTGGGCTCGCAGCTCAGTGTCCCACGTTTGGCGGGGCCGGAGATTGTCTTCGCCAGACTTATGCAGCCGACGGAACCGGGGTGTTTCAGTTGTTTCATTTCCAGTCATTTTATTGACACATGAAGCTTGAAATCTGAAATTTCTTCTTTTTTTAAGATCGAG